>NC_064648.1:90549782-91241628 GCF_023864345.2 Schistocerca serialis cubense | reverse complement strand
ACGTCAACACTCCCATCACAGCACAAGACATTAAACTTCTCCTCCAGTCCAAACGCAACACGGCCCCTGGTCACGACTGTGTCACCTACCGTCACCTTCGAGAAAGCCCCTATTCCTTCCTAACTGTCCTCGGCCATCTCTATAATGTCATCCTCTCTACTGGCTTCTACCCTGACCTGTGGAAGACCTCCCGCGTCCTCCTCTTCCTCAAACCCAACAAACCCCCTTCTGCCGCCTCTTCCTATCGTCCCATCTGCCTCACCTCCGTCTTCAGCAAGGTCCTTGAATCCATCCTCTCCCACCGTATCCATCGGCACCTTGCTTAACACCACCTCCTCCCCCTTACCCAGTGTGGCTTCCGACCCTCCTTCTCTGCTGACGACCAACTCCTCAACCTTGTTCACCTTCTGTCCCTCCAGCTCAACTCCCGTCGCTCCGCCATTTTTGTTTCCCTTGACCTCCAAAATGCCTATGACCGTGTATGGCATCCCGGTCTCCTCTTTAAACTCCAAACCTATGCCCTGCCTATCAATTTTGTCCGTCTGGTCGCTTCCTTCCTCTCGCACCGTCCTTCCTATGTCACCCTCCACAACACCAACTCCTGTATCTTTTATCCCACGGCTGGCGTCCCCCAGGGTTCTGTCCTCTCCCCTCTCCTTTATCTCTTATATACAGCTGATATGCCCAAGCCACCCCCACCAGTTCACCTTCTCCAATATGCTGATGACACTGCCTTCCTGGCTCTCTATCCTACCCTTCAACGGTCTCAACGTACCCTCCAAACCCACCTTAACCAGTTCACCACTTGGTGTAACCAGTGGCTCCTCCATCTCAACCCCTCCAAAACCCAGGCAATCATCATAGGCCGTACCACTCGCTCCTTTCGCCTCCAAGATTTCTACCTCACCCTTTATGGTCGTCCTATCCAACTCACCCCCACCCTGAAATACCTTGGCCTCACCCTTGACCGACACCTCACCTGGACCCCTCATCTCCTGACCATCCAGCAGAAAGCCCATTCCCGCCTCCGCCTGCTGAAACTCCTGTCCGGCCGGACATGGGGATTGCATCCTTCTACCATCCTCCACACCTACAAATCCCTCATCCGTCCTATCCTCTGTTATGCCAGCGTCGCCTGGATCTCCGCCCCCACCCGCTTTTACAAGGCTCTTCAAATCCTTGAACGCCATGCGCTCCGCCTTGCCTTCCGTATCCGCCTTCCTTCCCCCACACGGCTCCTGTATGAACTGATCCCCTTCCCCCACCTCCTCTTGTTTCTCCAACATCTCTGCATCCTTTACATTGTTTGCAGGGTTGATCCCCCCCACCCTCTGGTTTCCTCCTTCCTCTGCACCCCCCGCCTGTTGCTGCGCCTCTATCGCTGTATCCCTCCCTCTCTCCACCTCCACACCCTCCATCTCCTTCATCAGGGCAATTTCCAACGCCTCCCCCTCCCGGATGACGAACTTCGCCGTGACATATACCCTTCCTTCCAACTGTAACCCGGCCTTGTTCCCCCCCCCCCTCCCCAGGGCCCCCTTCTCCTCTTTCCTCCTTCTCCCAGAGCGGATTTTCCTCCATCCCCCCCTCCCCTGAGACCCTGCACCCCATACTTGCCTCTCTCCTTCCCACATCCCTCCCTACCTGGCCCTCTTCTGAGCGCCCCCCATTCCCCACCCCCATCTCTTCCCCTCCCTCCCTTCTTCAGGTCTCCCTCATCTCCTTGAACCTGGCAGATCCTCTGTATTGATCATCATCAGTGTGCCACGTCAGTGTTGTGTTTCGTGCTGTTTCCCGTGTGCGTCAAGAGGTGTGATTTTAATTGTGTACTGCCTTGTGGTTCGCCGTCAGTGTTACGTTGTGTGCTCTGCCATCCGTCAACACCTTTATGCTCCAGTCATACTGTGCCTTGTGCTCTTTTAATCGTCGCAGTGTGTGGCTTTTTGTGTGTGCTACTTTTAAACAGTTTTTTATCTCCGTTTTACAGTCACTCCGTTTTTTTGTATATTGCCTTCCATGATGTTCTCCCTTTTTTATATCTATGTTCGCCTTCTTCTCTCCTTTGCTGTTTTTAAATGTCTTCTATTGTTTTGTTCTATGTCTTTCGGCTGAAGAGCAGCGCATATGCTGCTGCCAGCCCGCCCCGATGGGGAATTGAAATACAATAAAGAAAAATAATAATAAAAAAAAAAAACGTCGCGATTCGAGGGTTGGATTCCCTCACTTCCTCATCGACGACTCGCACTGCCTAGGCTACTCTCAGGGTGTATCTTCGACGTGGAAGAGCCCCAATCGTGCTTGTCGCGTTGTTGCCCGTCTGCACGCCGTCACTGCTGCCCGCCGCCGCCGTCGCCGTCGCCGCCGCCGCCGCCGCCGCCGTCGTCTGTTCGCCGCCGCCCGGTGCTTGCCGCAGCCGCCGCCGCCGTCGCCACTTGGTCGCCGTCTGTCGGTGCTCGCCGCTTCCTCCTCTGCCGCCACCACCTGGTCGCCGCTTCTACAGCCGCCGCCGCCGCCGCCGCCGCCGCCGCCGTCGCCGTCTCTTGGTGCTCGCCGCTTCTTCTGCCGCCGTCTCTCGGTGCTCGCCGCTGCCGCCGTCTCTCGGTGTTCGCTGCCGCCTGCGGTCATGGACGCCCCAACTACCACCATCATCTACACCTCTCCTTCACCTGCCCCCACTGTAACGTCATGGAGTGCTTCCTCTGGGATTCACCCGTCTCATGCACCTCCCCTACTCACAGTCTCCTCCCCATCTATCTCCTCTCCATCGATGTATCCCCACCTGTACGTCACTCCTGCTCCTACCCCTGCTAGTGCCCCTGCTGCTTCTCCCGCTCCTGCCTCTGTCCCTGCTCCCAACCCCCCTCCCCCTCCTGTCGCCCGCCGAGACGACTTTCCCCCTCTCCCCCCTGCGACTACCACTGCTTCCCCTGCCAGAGTCTCCGCCCGCCGTGCCACAGTCGCCACCACGGAGCGCCCTACCCTCTCATCCGGTGCTTCTGCCTCACAGGAGGGCCCTGCCTCCCACCACCTCCCCATCCATCCAGTCCCTCATCCCTCCTCCCAGGCAACACCTGCCAAAAAATCTTCCAAACGGCCCAGTGGTGACCTCTCCTCTACTCCTTCCTCCAAAAAGCCACTGCCCGCCCCACCTCCCACTGACCCCGCTATGGATACCACCCCACCTCCCTCCTCTCCAGCCCCCTCCCTGTATACCTTTGTCCTAGCCAACCCTGATCCGAAATTCCTAGATGCCCGCACCCTCACCCTTGAAATCCGGAAGTACATCCCCAGTGCACCCATCACCCAACTTATCCCTCGCAGAGACTCTGTCCTCATTAAGTCTCCCTCTCCGTCCTTCCATACTGATCTCCTCCGGCGCCTTCCCTGCATCACCTTTGGGCCCCACGCATCCCTCACCCCATTCCTTACATCCTCCTCTCCTCGTCAACCCCAACCGCCTCGCCGTCCGCCGACCCTCACTGCCGTCATCACAAAACTCAGCCCTGTGATCATGGAGGCTGAGGTGTTGGCGGAACTGAATGCCCACCCCTCCCTGGAAGTCCGCTCTGCCCGCCGTATTTACAACTCCTCTGGCCCTACTTTCCTCATGCGTATCTTTACAGAGTCCGCCTCCTCCATCGACCACCTCCTCACGCAGGGAGCCCTGGTTTTCAACCGCCGCCACCCTGTTGACCCGTCGTGTTCCCCTCCTCAATCCTACCGCTGCCAGCGTTGTCTTCTGTACAATGACCACCTCACCCAAAACTGCAACAACCCACCCACCTGCCCCCATTGTAAAGCCTCCCACTTCCTCAAACAGTGTCCCAACCTCGCCTCCCCCCCATCCTGCAACACTTGCAATGAACCTCACCCCACCTATTCCTCCAAATGCAAAGCCAAGCCCCCTCCCACCAACCCTGAACTCACTGTCCCCGTTCGCCCCATTGACCCACCTATCCACCCTAACAATTCCCTCCGCCCTCCCCCTACAGCAGAAGACATCATCCGGTTCCTCACCGTCGTCCTGCAGAACATCCACCCCTTCCAGCGCCCCCACACACTCCAGCAGATTTCCCTCGCTGCCCGCTCTGTTTTCCACTTAAACACCTACGCCACATACTCCCACAACCAGGCCCACTTTACCTTCACCTGCCTAGACACCCTCGTTTAAGCCCCTCTCTCCCCTTCCCACACCCTTCCCACACCCAACGCCATGGCTCATCAACAGTATCGTCTCCTCTCCCTCAACATTCGCTCCCTCCCTGCAAACAAATGCCTCTTCATGCATACCCTCTCCCAGCACCAGGTTGACTCCTTCATCCTTAATGAAACCTTCCTCCAACCCCACCATGTGGTCCGCGTCTCCCCTTATCTCCTTCACCGCACTGACAATCCCCTTCCCCTAGCTCGAGGCGGGGTCGCTATCGGCCACCTCAGGCATCTCCCTGTCCGGCCACAACCCCTCCTCAATGACCCTACCGTACACCTTCTCCTCAGCCTCTTTTTTCCCTCCCTCACCGTCACCTGTGCCACTACCTATATTCGCCCCGCAGCTCCTCTCCCCTTTGACTTCATTTCCCATGTTGACCGTACCTTCTCCACCTATGTGATCGCCGCTGATCTCAACATCCACAGCCGTGACCCTGCCACCCTTCGGCGGTGGCATCAGTTCCTTGCCACCCTCCATGGTGACCTTGTTCCTCTCCCACAGCACACCCGTCCTGAAAGTAACTCCATCCCCGATGTTATCCTTGCTTCCCCCAACCTCCTTGGTCGCATTGCCGTTGATGTCCTCGATCCCGTCGGTAGTGACCATCTCCCTGTCCTTCTCACCATCTCCTCTACCCGTCCTGCCACTGCAGCCACCCGCCCACCTACCCCTCCAAAATCTGTCCATGACTACCACCGTGCCAATTGGGATGCCTACCGGGACTCCATTGCCTTACAGGTCGAAAGCCACCCCCTCACTTTCCACCACCCTGATGACATCACCCATGCCTCTTCCTTCCTTCAGAAGACCATCACTGACGCTGTGGAGGCTCATGTCCCTACCAAACTAATCCACCCTCACCGCCCTACGCTTCCTCCACAGGCCGTCCTTCTTCTGCGTGAATCCCGCAGGATCTACCGCTCCTTCCTCTGCACTCGTGACCGGGATACTCTCACCCGCCACCGGCAATTACAGCGACATATCCGGAACCTCCTTACAGCAAAAAAACGCCGGGACTGGCGTCAGACATGCACACGCCTCAACTCCACCCTCCCTGTCAACTCCTCCAAGTACTGGTCAGCCTTCCACCGCCTTACTGGTAGCCATCCCACCCTGCATTACCCCATCCTCCATGACGATCGACCCTTTCCCGACAACCTCAGTAAGGCTGACCATTTTGCTTCCCACCTGTCCGAGGTCTTCTCCATTCCTGACGATCCCCATTTTGATTACTCCCTCTTCCCCACTGTCCTTGACCGCACTGACACCTCTGTCCCCCCGCTCGCCCCTCGCTTCCAGTACTTGGATCGGCTACCCCCCTCCGACATCAACACTCCCATCACCATGCAAGACATCACACTCGTCCTCCGCTCCAAACGAAACACCGCCCCTGGTCATGATGGCGTCACCTACCGTCACCTCAAGGAATCCTCTCCATCCTTCCTGTCTGTCCTTGCTACGCTGTACAATGTCCTCCTCTCCACTGGATTTTACCTGCGGAAGACTTCCCGTGTCCTGCTGTTCCCTAAGCCTAACAAACCCCCTTCTGCTACCTCTTCCTATCGTCCCATCTGCCTCACCTCCGTGTTCAGTAAGGTCTTTGAGCCCATCCTCTCTCGCCGTATCCACCGCCACCTTAACCAGCACCGCCTCCTTCCTCTTACCCAATGTGGCTTCTGGCCTTCCTTCTCTGCTGACGACCAGCTCCTAAAACTTACCCATATTCTTTCCCTCCAACTTAACTCCCGTCGCTCTGCTATCTTTGTTTCCCTTGATCTCCAGAACGCCTATGACCGTGTCTGGCATCCCGGGCTCCTTTTCAAACTCCAGACCTATGCTCTCCCCATCAACTTCGTCCGTCTCGTTGCTTCCTTCCTCTCCCATCGTCCCTCCTATGTGACTATCCACAATTCCAACTCCCGTACTTTCTACCCCTCTGCCGGCGTGCCCCAAGGTTCTGTCCTTTCCCCTCTCCACTATCTCCTGTACACTGCTGATGTGCCCAAACCTCCCCCTCCTGTTCATCTTCTCCAGTTCGCTGATGACACCGCCTTCCTAGCCCTTTATCCTACCCTTCAACGGTCCCAACGTACCCTCCAAACCCACCTTGACCAATTCACCGCTTGGTGCAACCAGTGGTTCCTCCGTGTTAATCCCTCCAAGACCTAGGTGATCATCATAGGCCGCACCACCTGCTCCTTCCGCCTCCATGATTTCTACCTCACCATTTACGGCCGTCCTATCCACCTCACTCCTACCCTCAAATACCTTGGCCTCACACTCGACCGCCACCTCACCTGGACTCCCCATCTCCTTACCATCCAAAACAAAGCTCACAACCGCCTCCGCCTCCTGAAACTCCTGTCCGGCCGGACGTGGGGTCTGCATCCTTACACCATCCTTCACACCTACAAATCCATGATCCGCCCCATCCTTTGTTATGCCAGCATCGCTTGGATTTCCGCCCCTCCCCGGTTCTATAAAGCCCTCCAAATTCTCGAACGCCATGCACTCCGCCTCGCCTTCCGCATCCGCCTTCCGTCCCCCACGCGCATCCTCTATGACCTCATCCCCTTCCCCCACCTTCTCCTTTTCCTTGAGCACATCCGCACACTATATATTGTCCGCCGCCTTGATCCCCCTCACCCCCTGGTGTCTCCCTTCCTCTCCACTCCCAACCAGTTGCCGCGCCTTTACCGTTGTGTCCCTCCCTCTCTCCATCTCCACACCCTCCATCTCCTTTCCCAACACAACTTCCACCGTCTACCACTCCCGGATGATGAGCTTCGCCCTGACATCTACCCTTCCTACCAACTCTAACCCCCTCTTCCTGCCTCCTCCTCAGGGCTCCCTCTCCTCCCCCTCCCTCCTTCTGAGCGGATTTCCCCTCCTACTCCCCATCCATCTCTTGTGCTTTCTTTCAGTGTCTCTGCGCTCCCTCTTGCCCTGTCTTCCCTTTTCCTCTCCCGCCCCATGTGTCTCCTGCCTCTTCGTGAACCCACGGTTGCCCCTCCTCTTTTCATCCCGCCGCTGCCCCAGCTGCCCCATGCTCTCCCCTCCTTTTCCATCCTCTCTGACCTTTCCCTCCGCAGGTCCCGCCTGGTAGTTTTATTCTTCGTCCTGTGTGCTCCAAGTGGGTTTTAAGTGTGTTGTTTCGGAGTGTTTTTAATACTGTGGCCAACTTTTAACCTGTGCATGCGCATCCAGTGTCTTCTCTGTGTTTTAAGAATCGCCAACTGTGTTTTTTAACTTGCTGGTGACTTTTTTAACTGTTCTCAATGAACTTCTACATGACGGTGTATTTTTACCTCCATTTTCTCCCCTTACTCTGTTTTATGTTTTTTTTATCTCCTTATGTATGTCTTAATTTATTCTTGTTTTAGTTATCATGTCACTCGGCTGAAGAGCGGCGGATTGTGCTGCTGACAGCCCTCCCCTGCCCATGTGGGGCAGGGGCATGAAATCACAATAAAGAAAAAAAAAAAAAAACGTGGCCATGGGACCTGAGGGTTGGATCCCCTCATTCGAAGGCGCCCGATTACAAAGTTTGGGCTATTCTCAGGTTGGAATCTCCGCTTTCGGAGATTGTGGCCGTCTGTCTGTCTGTCTGCTTGCCCGTCTGCCCGCCGTTTACTGCTGTAGCCGTCCGTCCGTCCGACCGCCTGCCTGCCTGCTCGCTGTCCATCTCCGCTGCTGCCTGCTGTCCGTCCGTCCGTCCGTCTCCGCTGCTGCCTGCTGTCCGTCCGTCCGTCTGTTCGCCGCCGCCGCCGCCGCCGTCAGCCGGTGCTCGCCGCCGCCGCCAGCCGGTGCTCGCCGCCATCGCCGTCCGCCCTGGTCGTCCGACCCTGGTCTTCGTCCGTCTGGGTCTTCGCCTGTTCCCAGTTTGTGTCCTTTCCTTTTCGTGCTGTGCGTTTTTTCTTCCTGTCGTCATGTCCGCCCCCACCACCACTGTCACCACCACCACCACCGCCATCGTCAATACATCCCCTTCCGCCGCCTCCACCACTATAACTTGGTGTGCCCAGTCACACCCCCCTCCTTCCGTCCCACCACTCCTCACTCTCCCTTCACCCTCGCTCTTTGTCACCCCCTCTCCCGCTTCTTCCTCTCGCTCCTCTCGTTCTGATCCTTTCCCCCCACTCCCCCAGCCTGTCACTGCAGCTCCGGCTAGGGTGGTGGCCCGTCGAGCCACTGTCCACGCCCAGCTCTCCCCGTCACCTTCGCCATCACCGCTGCCACTGCCACCGTCATCGTCATCGTCGCCGCCGCCTTCGCCTTCACCGTCACCATCACCATCTCCGGCGCCGACTCCAGCCCCAGGACCTGCCACTCCCCGCCACATTCCAGTTGTTCCCATCCCCCACACCTCCTCGGCCGCCGTCAAGCGCCCCAGTGGCACCCCTGCCTCCTCTGCTCCAAAAAAGGCTCTGCCTCATCCCCCTTCCCCCACCCCTGATGCCATGGATGTCTCCCTGCCCGTCCCTGCCCACTCCTCCTCCTCCTCTACCCCCTCCTCCTACCGCTACCTCCTCTCCCGTCCGGATCCCTCCCTCCTTGAAGCCCGGAACCTCACCCTCTTCCTTCGCCAGAATTGTCCTGGTGCTCCCATCTCCCTCCTCACTCCTCGCCGTGATTCGGTACTCATCTCCTCCCCCAGCCCTACCCTCCACACAGACCTCCTTTCCCGCATCCCTGTCACACGCTTTGGCCCTCATGCCTCTCTCACCCCTGCTCCCTCGCCACCTCCCTCCCGCCAACCCCAACCTCTGCGTCGCCCGCCGACCCTCACCACCGTGATCACTTGGCTCAGTCCAGTGATCACGGAGCAGTAGGTGTTGGCGGAGCTTCAGGCGCATCCCCATCTGGAAGTGCGTGCGGTTCGCCGGATCCATAACGCTGCCGGCCCCACCCGCCTTATGCGGGCTTTTTCTGAGCTCGCCCCCTCCATAGACCGTCTCCTAAAGGAGGGTGTCCTCCTTTTTAACCAGCGTTATAAGGTTGACCCCTCCCGTTCCCCTCCTCAATCCCTCCGCTGCCAAAGGTGCTTGCGGTATAATGCACACCCAACATCTGAGTGCCGCGAGGCCCCCACCCGCCCGCACTGTAGGCAAGCCCACTTTTTACGGCAGTGCCCCAATCTCCAGTCCCCCCCCACCTGTAATACCTGTAACCTCCCTCATCCCACCTACTCCCAGAAGTGTAAGGCCCGACCTCCTCCGACCGCTCCTGAACTCACCATCCCTGTCCGTCCCCTGGACGCCCCCACCCCTCCTGGCAATTCCCTTCGTCCCACCCCCACCGCTGAGGACATCATCAGGTTCATCACCATCGTCCTTCAAAATGTTCATCCCTTACAGCGCCCCCACACCCTCCAGCAGATCTCCCTTTCCGCCCGTTCCATCTTCCAACTCAAGATGTACGCCACCTACTCCAACAACCAGGCCCATTTCACCTTCTCCCGTCTTGACACCCTCGTTTAAATCCCTGTCATGGCGCGACAGCAACGTATCCTTTTCAACAATATCCGCTCCCTCTCCGCCAACAAGATCCTCTTCCTGCACACCCTTGCCACCCACCATGCGGATGCCTTCCTCCTCAATGAAACCTTCCTCCAACCCCACCACTCCATCTACACCTCACCCTATCTCCTCCACCGCTCCGATAACCCCCTCCCAATTGCGCGTGGCGGAGTTGCCATTGGTCACCACCGCCAGATCCCCGTTCGGCTCCAACCTCTCCTTCCCGACCCCACCGAAAACCTGATCCTTAGTCTCTTCTTCCCTGACCTTACCGTTACCTGCGCCACCATCTATGTCCGGCCTAACGCCCCTATTCCCTTCGACTTCCTCTCCCACATTGACCGTACCTTCTCCTCCTACGTGATCGCCGCCGACCTCAACATCCATAGTCGTTCCGCTGCCCAGTTACGGCGGTGGCATCGGTTCCTCTCCTCCCTTCAAGGCGACCTCATCCCCATCCCCCAGCACACCCGTCACGAATCCAACTCCACTCCCGATGTTATCCTCTCCTCCCCCAACCTCCTTGGCCACATAACGGTGGATGTCCTGGAGCCTATTGGTAGCGACCATCTCCCTGTCCTCCTCACGATTTCAGACGGTCGTCGCACTCGCCCCGACCCTCGTACTGACCCTCCCCCTAAGTATGTCCATGACTATTCCCGTGCCGACTGGAATGCCTACTGGGATACCCTCTCCACCCAGGTCGATAGCCACCCTTTCACCAACCACCACCCCGATGATGTCACCCATGCTGCCTCCTTTCTCCAGCAGACCTTGTCTGAGGCCGTGGAGGCCCACGTCCCTACAGGCCGTCCTCCTCCTCCGTGAATCCTGCCGTCTCTACCATGCCTTCCTCCACACGCGTGACCCGGACACACTACGACACCACTGGCAACTCCAACGACACATTCGCAATTTGCTTGCGGCTAAGAAACGCTGGGACTGGCGACAGACATGCACCCGCTTGAATGCTACCCTACCAATCAACTCGTCCATGTTCTGGTCAGCCTTCCGTCGCCTTACCAGAACTAAACCCTCCCCCTACTATTCTCTTCTCCATGATGATCACCCCTTCCCTGACACCCTTAGTAAGGCCAATCACTTTGCCTCCTACCTCTCCGATGTATTTTCCATCCCCGATGATCCCCAGTTCGATTACTCCCTCTTCCCGGATATCTGCGATCGAACTGACACCTCTGTCCCTCCCCTCGCTCCTGGTTTCCAGTACTTGGACAACATTACACACACGGAACTCAATGCCCCTATCACTACACAGGGTCTCATTGATACACTCCGCACAAAACGCAACACCGCTCCTGGTCACGATCGTGTCACCTACCGTCACCTTCGTGAAGCTCCTGTCTCTTTCCTCTCCACCCTGGCCAGGCTCTACAATGTAGTCCTGTCCACCGGTTACTACCCCGACTTGTGGAAAACCTCCCGTATCCTCATGTTCCTTAAACCTGGCAAACCGCCGTCCGCCGTCTCATCCTACTGTCCCATCAGCCTTACCTCAGTCTTCAGCAAGGTCCTGGAATCTATCCTCACCCGACGCATCCACCAGCATCTCCGCCAGCACCGCCTCCTTCCCGTTACCCAGTGGGGCTTTCGGCCGTCCTTCTCTTCCGACGACCTTCTCCTTCACCTCACTCATCTCCTTGTCAAAAAGCTTAATTCCCGTCGCTCCTCAATCTTCCTCTCCCTGGACCTCAAACGTGCCTATGACTGCGTGTGGCATTCCGGTCTCCTCTTCAAGCTCCAAACCTTCGCCCTTCCCATTAACTACGTCCGTCTCATCGGCTCCTCTCTCTCCCACCGTCCTTCCCTATGTCACCGTCCATAACACAGATTCCTACACCTTTTTCCCCTCTGCCGGTGTGCCCCAAGGCTCCGTCCTCTCCCCCCTTCTGTACCTTTTGTACACGGCGGACATGCCGCCGCCGTCAGCCCCCGTCCACCATCTCCAGTTTGCCGATGACACCGCCTTCCTTGCCCTTGCCCCCACCCTACAGCGCTCCCAACACTTTCTCCAATCCCATCTTGACCGGTTTACCTATTGGTGCAACCAGTGGTTGCTCAAGGTCAATCCCTCCAAAACCCAGGCGATCATTGTAAGCAAAACCACCCCTTCCTCCCGCCTCCTTGATTTCTACATCTATGGCCGTCCTATCGCCCTCACTCCCACCCTTAAGTACCTTGGCGTCACCCTCGACCGTCGCCTCTCCTGGACTCCCCACCTCCGGACAATCGAAGCCAAGGCACGCTCCCGACTCAGTCTCCTCAAGCTCCTGTCCGGCCGTACGTGGGGTCTGGACTCCTCCACCATCCTCCACACCTATAAATCCCTCATCCGCCCCATCCTTTGTTATGCCCATCCAGCTTGGATCTCCGCCCCCCCTCCCTTTTATAAATCCCTCCAAATCCTTGAACGCCATGCTCTCCGCCTCGCCTATCGCATCCGTCTCCCCTCCCTCACGCGGATCCTGTATGATCTCATCCCCTTCCCCCACATCCTCCTTTTCCTTGAAAGGATACGGATCCTGTACACCTCCCGTAAACTCGACCCTCCTCACCCGCTCATCTCCCCGATCCTCACCCACCCCTGCCCGCTGCCGCACCTGTATTCCCACGTCCCACCTGGTCTCCATCTCTCAACCCTCCTTACCCTCTCCCAAGGTGGCTTCCGCCAGCTCCCCCTGCCTGATGATGTCCTCCTTCCCTGCATCTACCCCTCCTATCAACTTTGATCCACCCCCCCACCTCCTGTGTCCTATCCTTTAGGCACCCTCCCTCCCTCCCTTCACTTCCCTTCTCTTTCCTTTCCCCCCTCCCTCCTCCCCTCTCCCCCGGGCTTCCCCTGCCCCTTCCTCCCACCCCCTCTCTCCATTGCCCATGGCATCTCTGCTCTCCCCTCTCCCATTCCCATTCCCCTTCCTCCTCCTCCACCTCCTCTCTTGGCAGGTCCCCGGACTCATACACGCTCAGTGAACATTCGCGCGCCGGAGATCATCGCCGTCAGTGTTTCGTGTATGTGCCTTCGTTTGTGTGTAGTGTTGTTCGCCGTCACGCCACCACCGTTCACATGCCGTCGCCATCATCCATGTTCTGTGCATCGTGTCGCCCAGTGTTAGTGATGTTTCTCGTCCAGCGTGAACGGCTCCATGTTTTTTCGATTTTTAGTGTCTACTTTTTTTGCCCACCGTTTTTACTGTCTACTGTGTGCCACCTTTCTGTACTACTTGTTGCCAAACTCAAGGCTGAAGAGCGGCGTATTGTGCTGCTGACAGCCCGCCTTTGTATAAGGTGTTAAATTCACAAAAAAAAAAAAGAAAAAAAACGTGGCGACAGAAACAGACACCATAGCCTGTAAATTACACTAATAGAGTTACTGTGGCAGTGATACCTACACTAAAATTTAGTAGATATGTCATAATTATTCTGGTGATCGTAAGTTTAATTACTTCGACAAAAATTTGATTCACTGAGACATAAATGACTCATTCACATAGAGAAAGTAAAATTATGTTCTACTATCATATTTTAAAAAAGCTTCAAGTATTTACCGAAAATTGTGAAAAAGAATATAATAGACATACAAATAATAATAAATAAAATATAATAACATAAAATAAATAATAGAAATTCAATAGGAGAAAAGAATATAAAATAAAAATATCGGCACTCGATATAGGCGTTTCGATATAAATATGTCGATATGTCGGCGCTGAATTTCTCGTCGCTGAAAATCGATATATTTTGGATGGATATCGATATTTTAGGAACAGCTCTAGATTTTATGGCCACACTCCCTTACCGTTCGACAGCTAGAGCGATACTAGCGCCCCGAGGGGTGAGAATGCAGTCACATGCGTATTAAGGATAGTGTTTTGTTTTTCGTTATTTTCTACTTAATTCAGGAAACAGCTGTTACATTTTTCGTTCCATGTATTAGTAAGTTATCGTGAGACGTGAAGTATCATCAAATACATGTGAAAACAGCCCAACCACACTGGTTCAATGATGTAAGTTATAACTAATTCATTAAGAAATTCTTTCGAATACGTGTATTTGCAGCGTACTGCACTGAAAGAAAGAGAATGTAAACGCATATGTCATGCACGAGTAGCATATATTTCTGTTGTTATTGCCGTGGGCACTTTCCAAGCCACTTAAAAAAATTTCATGGTGTCTAGTGATTTGCCCTTTCTAACACTTCACTCGACTTCCTAATACACAAGTATTTTTGTAATTGTAATTACTTTTGCTTCAAAAGTGCACGTGTTGAAGATTCTTGCCGTTCGCGGCCCAGGTTTAGCAAATAATTCTTGAAATGAATTTTTCCGTGTCGAGAAACAGTTTTATTACTTCTGACGTTTCCCCATAAGCTATCGTTGTGGGGGCTCATTTGTTACGTTAAATAATGTAGGTATTACATTACATATACGTCTCCTACGTTCCACATTTACTGATGTGGCTGAAAACGTAGCGAATAAAACTTTGATTTGTTGGGTAGATATAAGACATATCTCTGCAGAAGGTCATGTCTTCAGGACTTTACTAGCACTTTCTTGTTACAGGAGAATCGTAAATAAACTGCCCTGTAATGTAGCGCTTCATACCGCCGAGGGTGCTTATAACAGAAACCCCCAGTGGCAGCCCCATCAGATTTGGTGGCTCGGTGGATAGCCCGTTTAAAAATGAACACAGATCAAGCATGGAAACAGGAAGAAAGTGTTCTGACCTGTGAAAAAAAAAAAATACGAACAGTGAACGGAGAAGTGATTGAACTGAATAGCCACGGTGTTATGGTTAAGTGGTCATGGTGTTGGACTATCAAGTAAACGGGTCATGTTCAAAACTCTCTCGTGCCATTTACTTTTTTTTCCTTTTTTTCAAATCATTATGAACTGTCTGTCCCGTTAATGTTTCTTCTCTTTCTGTTGGCTAAGCAGTTGTCATACCATACGTTGGTTATAGAATATGAGTCATGTGGTAAGAATACGTTACCATCGCTATTAAACGTGAATAGTGAAAGCAGTTGAGATAGCACACACACGCCTCACAGAAATGAAAACAACAAATAAACGGGTGTGAACTTGAAACATCCCCTTTGAACAATTATTACAAGACTGTGCTTAAACTGACACACAATATTTTTAGCGCAACGCAATCTGACTTTCAAAAATCCCTACAAAAGAATGGGCCTGGCTAACATTAACCTATACCTTTCACAAATCACTTACCTCACAAAAATCTTTGTTACTCTACGTACAGCAATACAGCGAGCACCACTACTGCCAGCTAAATAAAAGATTCAAACTACCGAAGGCACTAACTACTGATACGCATAGTTAGCAAATGAAAGATTTTGATAGAGAACAACCAATGTATTTACCTTACTAGCAGTTCATGACAACCAGTGTTACAAATTTCAGAACTCCGCCATCTCTCTCCCCACATCCACCACTGCTGGCGGCTTACCTCCAACTGCGCAACGCAACGCGCTGTTAAGGGGCTCCGGAAAGGCTCAAAATCATGAAAAGTTCAATTTTTACTTTTTTGCGTTTTCTGAATCTGCAGACTATTACCTTTTAATAGATATATAATTTATTCAATTCCGAAGACTACAGCTATTTTTAATGTTTTTTTGAAATGTGTTCTACATGGGCGTGACCCACTGTGGCGCTGTTAAACTGCTGTCAAATGGTATTATTATTAACGTCCGTGTTCATCAGGTACATTTTAGTGATGTGAGGTTTAGTATGTGTTGTGGCTAACCTGTGATGGTTCAATATATATCGCTGGTGTGATTGTCGATTGTTTCATCTTTATTTACCCCGTCATTATCTCGAAAATATTCGTAATTAATTCTGTTTCTTGAGTCTCTGTTTTGTTGAAGTATAATAATGAGTAAAAGTAAAGTTATTAGAAATCCTCTGAAGGCTTTTAAGAAAAGGAGAAATGTTGGAAAGCCAAAGGTATGTGTTATCACTGTAAACAATAAAGACGATAACCAAGTGAGTGAACCTAACCTCTCAAGTACACCTGCCCATAGCAGTCAAAGTGGGAAAGAAAATACTTCATAGAAAAAGCTTGGTTCAATGAGTGAAAACTATGAATGTTTTATGGGCGAATCGGATGTGAATGAAATATTTGATATGTCGGTTCTCAAAGGAATTTTTTCAAACTGTGTAAGATGTATTCATTGTAGTGAAGCTGCTCTGGAACTCTCCAGAATAAAGCACGTAGGACTTGCTAGTGAAATACTACTGAAATGTGATAAGTGTTCATACATGACCACCTTTTGGAACAGTGTTGCAGTAACTGCAACTGTAGAAAATGGTAGCAAAATCTACGAACACGACAACGAGCGATGCTTGCTTTAGACAAGGAACGCCTTCGGGCTGCAGACAGGGCTGTAAAGAGTCTAGAAATACAAGCAAGAGTAAACAGGAGGAGGAACAAGAGGAAGCTGGAGGAGGAGTTTGCAGAGGATGAAGATAATCCATCCTATGGACCTGGAATGCACTAAAAAGTTAATCCAATCTTTGTCGCTCGATTCCCAAAACTTTTATTTTCTCATACTAATTACATGTTTTCTAAGGATCTTCCAAACATATTTGTTTCAAACTTTCAGTAAATGTTACACAGTACCTTCTGCATAATTTAACACAGCCTTTTTCCAAAAAACTGTATATTTCTGAATATATAAATAAAAAATTGCAAAAAAATGTTGTGAATTTTCATTACAATTGAAAAAAAATCATCTTTAATAACTGAACTAAAATTTTGTAAAATCCCTGTGTTATGTTGTAGCCCATATTCCAATAAATAATCTGTAAAAAGTTCAACTTCCTACCTCAAATACTTTGTGAGGAAAGATGTAATTTATAAGCGTTATTTTAACATTGCAAGTATAGGGCGTTCCGGAGCCCCTTAACATCCAGCTGCCCAACACTACAATGGCAGACAACAATGCAAACTAGCCACAGACTGCACACAGCACAGCCGGTGATTTTCATACAGAGCGCTACGTAACGTTGCCAATAAGAAAACATAAACAGCCTACTTACATAGCCCCCATGCTCCCCACAAAAAATTTTACAAATTGTTTTGGGCACTGGCCAATACATATTTGTTGAAATTTTTCCCAATTACAATAACAAAGAAATCATATGCACACACTTATTGATACAATGTTGGTCAAAAGCTAAAATTTTCTCACAGTCCATAAAGACAGTCCTGATCGTTCATCACAGTAAAATTGCAGTGTTTTTCTCAAAGTCTCAGCAGTAAAAGAAAATGCACAAGGAAGTAGTGGATTTCCATGCAGTCTTGAAGAAGTAGTGTTGTCCTTTCAACGGAAAGACAGTGCTGACTCTTGACATGCAGACAGGTAATGGTCCACATTCAGAGCAAACCCACCGCAGAGTCAGTCGAAGTTTTGAAGAATATTGGTATGTAGGTCATCACAGAGTAGACTCACTGTAGTCCTGGTAGAGATTACGGTACTGGTGGGCCACCAGAGGTGCAGACCCACTGCAGTCCTTGTAGAAATAATGGTACTGGTGAGTCAGCAAAGGTGTAGACCCACTGTAGTCCTTGTAGAAATAATGGTCTTGATGGATCATCAAAGGTGCAGACCCACTTCAGTCCTTGTAGAGACGGCCTGCAGCCATCTGTTGCAACTGTGCAGGTGCACAATCACCATCGAAGAGGCTTCCTGACAAAATAGCAAGTCCATAAACCACCACTTGTGCACTCACAAAGTTTTTTCTAATTGTACTTAGAACCAGCAATGTTGTTAACGAGTCCCTTGCTGAATTATTAACACACGCGCAAACACTGTCAGTCCCTACTTCTCACATATTGTCCATATACTATGACCAACAGAAACGTGTGCAGTGAAATGTAACTTACAAGTTACTTAATTTGATGAACTGGTGTCAATTACAATTTTATAACATAAGAATACAATTACAAAGGTACAAAATACATCATTAAAGAACATATCAATAGAGATGACATTTGTAGTAACATGGGCTTTGGAAAAGAATAGAAATAACATATACATCAGTGTCACAGGAATTATGACATAAGTACATACATAAAAGATCAGAATAACTTTTGAAACATCAACTTCACACTTGAGCAACAAAACAGAACAGATAAATAATGTCTAAACATCTTTACAAAGTAAGTAACGTATTATTAATGCCAATTATATTTGTTGAGAACAGTATTCCTCATCATAGTGAATGTAGCTTAGTATTAGAAGAGAAAAAAATTCTATGAAACAGTACACAGAGACAGGAAGAAATCAAATACACAAGGGTACCCAAACACATAGAGGGATAACACAGTGGAAAGGACAGGGTTCGTTTTCAGTGTAACATTTGGTACTGCAGTATTTTGCGAACAAAACCTTTTTTGTTCTTGGAGATCTCCCTTCGTTCATCATTATTCCCAAAAAGTCCTATCTATACCTCTTTTCTATATTCTAACCATATTTCTTTCAAAATAATTATGGCTCATTGTACAATACTCATTTTGGCCCAAATCGTTTTCATATAACTTCTAAATGCATTTCTTCCAATTCATCGCAACTCATTCACTTATATAGTCTACCCCCTCTTAAGCTAACTTAAATCTACTGAGCAATTAATACAAACAGCAATGAGAAAAAAAAATGGAAATTTTCAAAGCAAGTAGCAATATTACAACTAATATAAGGCAATGCGCAGCAAACAAGAAAAATAAATCCGCAGTAAAACTGGCTTAACAGAGTAATACAAAGTCAAATTCAGTAACATTATGCCTGGCAAACAGTAGCAGCAAATGCTATAACTAATACCTAAGCACAGCAAAGATCAAGCAGAAAAAATATTACACTAAAGACAACAATGCAGATAAGGGAAATGTCTATTCACATCTTAATATCTATGTGATTAAAGTGGTGCACCACAACTTATTCTACAAAATAAATTACCAAGTACTTGAAAAGAAAATTATGAATGCGGTTCCTGTGAAGGTAAGTGTCTTTTTTGTGCTCCCTTATTTTTTTTAAAAAAAATTATTATTTACTCGATCTGTAGACAGAAAATATTTATATTAGTACATCTATAAAATTTTATTTTAACCAATGCTGCAGTGCAGCTAGAAACTAGATATTAAACAAAATAGGCAAAGCAAGGCGTGAAACGTCATTCACAAGCCATATGGCATTTCATAATGCAGTAAACAATCTTTCAACTAGCAAGACAATAGATGTGAAATGTTTCTCATTATTTCATTTCAGTAAATATCTTAAATTAAGAACCCTACAGCATAATCATGTTTTCAAGTTTGAGGTTGTCGTATTTACGATGCTTTCTACAAAGGAATGTCAACAGCGTGGATAATGGCCTTCTTTTTTTTTTGCTCCACCTGTGCCTCTGAAAGGCACACATTAATGGCTTTTTTCCGGGCGTCAGTCGTGCAGCTGGGTGCCCACGACGCATGAAGTGAAGGTGGTCACTTAGCTTTCTTACCGAAATATTTACGACAGCAGTTTCCGCTACAGTGACAGTCTCATATAAAAATATTTCACAGGTCAAGAATTTGCGTTACAAATCTGTAGAAACAAAATCCTATTGATATAACAGTGTCCAAAAAATTTTCGTCGGCATTGTAATACATTCACACATTTACATACATTTCATAACTCTTAAAGTACGATTCTTGGTTTCCAACAACCTTTTTCACAAACCATAGTCCCTAACCACTACCCATTATTCCTTACCTTATTCGTCAACACTTCTTCAATATTTCATCATAACAGATATGTATCATAATCAAATAACTCATATAGCATCAGCTTATTGATCATAAACATACCGCAACAGCATAATACACATAGTCATCGTAATAATAACATCATAACACCTCAGTCAACTCTCAAAATCGTCGTAGCTTCCTCCAATAATTTCAAAACCTAAAATAAATTCTCTGCTCATTTCAATAATGTCATCTACCTCAAATGTACTTCAAAAATCATGATCCCATACCAAATACATCATTCAACGCTCTCATAGTATCACAATGGTTCCAAAAAAATGTGAACAGTTCACGAAGTACAGACAAAATACAATTTCATAAGTGTGAAATTATCCAACTGTGTAATTGCGTAAACATCTGTCACTGATGTAGTAAAATAAATGTTTGTCTCTCTCAGTTAAATGATCAGATAGCTGTGTAATTTGTGTGTTAGAGAAATATGGTACCGATGTGTAAAGTTGTATAAGCAAATACCATATTAGCTAGGGCTCCTTGTGCTTGCCAAACACATGGTACACAAAGTAGGCGTGTACCCCCCTGAGGATTAATGTAATTATACCCTCAGGTGTTACAGATTATTGCAATGGAATGAAATGTATCAGGGAAAACTTTCTTTGTAATTCAAAAATCTTGAAAAATAAATGGTTTAAGTACAAAATTAATCACTCAAATGAGTGTCCTGTAGCGCTAAATGTGTGTCTTGCTGTAAGATAATTCTGTAGAACTGTCGTAGTTATCGTCCTCTGTAAGCAAAGTTCTGCTGAAGTCAATGTACTTACCACATCATAAACGAAAGTGAAATGCTTTGCGTATAGATATCGTAGTTATTACGTACCTTACCGTGATCAAGAAAGTACTATAATGTAACGTATTGTTGTGCTACAGAAAAGGCTGTCTCATTGTAGCTATACCACAAAAGCTACTACTAAAACATGTTTTACTTTCCAGAACAATACAGAAAAACTGCAGATATAAAAGAGAAACACTGAAAAAGCAACATTGGAAATTTGTCACTCATTAGTAGTGTCATGATAAAATCGTGTAGCTGTCACATAAACTAACCACTGTGTCATCTGGTATCTCACAGAAAGTACTTTAAATCCAGAATGTATTTTCAAGTAAACCAAAATGTTGCATTAAAATCCCATTAGCAGTACTGGTAAATATTCTAAGTATGTGAGCCTTACAGTCGTCACGTAATCATGCAACTAACAAACAAGAATGTACAAATAACAACACTGTGTCGTCTGTTCACTATAACAATGCATTCGTAATTTCTGTTGAAATAAATTCTCTTGGTTCTTGACTGGATATTTAACTTCAAACATTGTTGCCTGTTAACAGTTTCTCAGAGTGGCAAATTGTACTAGTAGCATGGAGTGAAAAGTTTTATGGCAAAGACTAAGTTAAAAAGCAGATTATCTCTCAATAAATGGTTTTACATGTGAAATGTGGTGTAACCCTTTGCTCTTCCTAGTACGCAGAGTTTCAACTTTAACGCAATTATCATGTGGTATACGTCGGTAAAGAATACTGGAATTTTTCTCAAGGTTAGCGTCTATGTTATTTTTCTCTGAGCCAGCCGGCGCACGTGGCTGCCTGCGGTGCGAGTCATTGTCTGTTTCTTTGTTGGCGCGCGTAGTTACTGGGATTAGGAGACCTAACTTCTACAAATTCGCCTTGCCAAGAGGGCCCAGGCGTGTTAGAATCCCGCCAGTTCTGATGAAATTGACGTCTGTCGTTATGATTATATCGTCTGTTGTCATGTCGGTAGTTCCTGTAGTTTCTTTCTTCTCGGTTAAGTGGTGGAGAATTTCTCCCTGAATTATCACTGCACGGTGGACCGTTGCGTCTGAAGTTATTCTGTCTCCCGTGATAATGATAGTTCTGGTTGCCAAATTGTCTGATTCTATGATTGTCTCTGTCATATTCATTACTACGGAAATGTGATCTTTCTCTCTAACTATTACTCTGCCAGTGGTTGTCATACGGGTGGTGTCTGTTTTGGTCATGATTTACGTTGTAAGAATGGCCTTGTCGTGTCCAGTAATTATTTCTTTCATCGCGGAATCGTGACGGATGTGACCTGTAATTGTTATGTTCCTGTTTTCGCGTACCGCGATTGTCAGTGTCAATTTCCAATTCTTGTAACAGTCCCTGAAACGCTTCAATGTCATCTTTGCAACGTCCTGACAAAATAATACGTCGTAAATGTTCAGGTAGTTTGATTAAGCAAATTCGGATGAGTTCTGAGGGGCTGTATGGGTTTGACAGGTACTGATTCTTCTGCAACATGTCTTCAAAATATTTGACAAGACTGGAAAATTCAGATTGTTCGAAATGTTTCATCATCATAATGCTATGTTTTACTTGGTCTTGTGTAGCTTGAGACTAATATGCTGAGAGGAACGCATGGTAAAATTGTCCTTCACTGTGACAATCGTGAATGACCAATCGCATTCTTTCAGCTGGTTCATTCTTTAAGTAGCCATACATAAATTCTAATCTGTGCTCTAACGATCAGTTGGGAGGAAAACAATGAGAGAATTGATGGAGCCATGCTTGTGGATGAATGTCGTTGCCAGAATTCTTAAATGTTTTGAATTTACGTGTAGTAATGAACAGTTTATAGTCAAAATCATCATGTCGGCGAGCCACATGTCGGTCATTGTTACGTCGTTTCGGTGGTTCCATCTCAAAATTCGGTGTGCCTTGCCAATTTCTTTCATAATTTCCGAAGTGTCCTGTGTTATTATTTTTGGTTGTTCCGTATTTCTAAGTCCCTCTTCCAGTGTTGGAGCGCGAGTGTCCTCTGAAATACGTAATTTTTGTATTACTTGTGCCAACTGATCTTGTACTTCCCGGATTTCTCTTTTGTGTTGCGTATTAATTTGATTCTGATTTTGTTTGAATTTCTTAATTTGTTCATACAAATGGCTACAGGTCTTGTGTCATTCAGATCATCATCTACCTTTGTAGATAAGTTAGTGAACTGATCTGAAAGTTAGGCTACTTTATCCGTTAGTGAAATTATTTCCTCTGTGTGTTTTTCTGAACCAAGTTTCAGAGTGTCCATTTGTGTTGAAATCGTATCTACTGTGTCCTTTAAGTTTTACTGAGTATTTGCAAGTTGCATAACCGAATCGGTAGATGCAACTGAGTCAATTTTAGCTTGCAGGGTGTCGTGATTTTCATGAACAATAGTTTGCAGTTCTTTTATGGCTGCTTCGTGATTCTGTAATGCATTTTCATGACGCGAAAAAATAGGTAGGAAATGCTCACAAATTTGTGTTTTTACGTCATTACAGACTTTTTGACATTTCGATACGATTTTATATAACTCAGTAGTTAAATCTTCACGTGTTTGTTCAAGTGTGGTGTCTAACTTTTGAACATTTTGTTCCATTGCGTCCAGCTGTTGCTGTGTTTGTCTCTGGTGTTGTTCCATTGTGTCTAACTTTTGAAGATTTTGTTCCATTGTGTTTAACTTTTGAAGCTTTTGCTGTGTTTGTCTCTGGTGTTGTTCCATTGTGTCTAACTTTTGAAGCTTTTGCTATGTTTGTCTCTGATTTTGTTCCATTTGTTGCGTTAGCTGTAATAACAATGCATTAGTGTCTGGAATCTGTTCCTCTACGCTTTTCGGCAGTGCATTTGCACCGACAACATTCACATTTTGACAAGCAGAAAATGTGTCTTGACTTATTTGAGAAAACGGTGAGGACGCAAAACCTGAATTAACAGTATTTGCAAAATTGTGTCCTGTCATTTCGGCTTCCTGAGGCGAGCTGTTGTCGAGCGATCGATCGATAATGCTTCTCTGTTCACTAATTGTTTCACTGCCTACGCCATTGTTTGCCGCCCGCTCCATTTCCCTATGCACAGTTACCAAGTTACTATGTTGAACATTAGTTAATTCATTACACGGTGGCGCTAACACACTGCTTTCGTCTACACTGTCATTTCTCAGTTTACTTTGGAGCCTAGTGCTACGTTTTTCACATGCCATTATTGTCACAATATTTCACACGACAACACAGAAAAACACAATTTGAAGAGCAAAAATAGGGGAACACATTAACATAGCACTGAAAATAATATCTAGCTAATTGCAAGGGCAGCTGCGAAATACTTGCTGCAAATCTACATGCATGCCACAACTGTTTTACTGTACAATAATGAAAAACTACAACTACAAAGGAAATTCTCTCTATAATTACGCGCTAGCAATAAACAAAAGCTACACTAATTACACAAACTACAAGAAAAAATCAGAAGATTTCAGTGAGGTATCCTCGGCTAAGGGTCGACATATGAAACGTCCCCTTTGAACAATTATTACAAGACTGTGCTTAAACTGACACACAATATTTTTAGCGCAATGCAATCTGACTTTCAAAAATCCCTACAAAAGAATGGCCCTGGCTAACATTAACCTATACCTTTCACAAATCACTTACCTCACAAAAATCTTCGTTACTCTAGCTACAGCAATACAGCGAGCGCCACTACTGCCAGCTAAATAAAAGATTCACACTACCGAAGGCACTAACTACTGATATGCATAGTTAGCAAATGAAAGATTTTGATAGAGTACAAACAATGTATTTACCTTACTAGTGTTCAAAGGTCATAATATATACAGTAGTTCATGACAACCAGTGTTACAAATTTCAGAACTCCGCCATCTCTCTCCCCACATCCACCACTGCTGGCGGCTCACCTCCAACTGCACAACGCTACGCGCTGTTAACATCCAGCTGCCCAACACTACAATGGCAGACAACAATGCAAACTAGCCACAGACTGCACACAGCACAGCCAGTGATTTTCATACAGAGCGCTACGTAACGTTGCCAATAAGAAAACATAAACAGCCTACTTACAAACTGTATTACGACAAGGGAGTGAAAACTTCCAACATGGAACGCAACTTAAAAAGACGTTAAAACGTATGTTTTGACAGAGCACAGAGAAACTGTGTGACTGTGAAACTGTTGCGTTCATTTGTTGCAGCTTATGTGACAAATTATTATCAGCGTTTCCTTGGAAGTGACGACATTCATACGAACACCTATACCGGGCAAGGAGGCATATCTCACTCACGCATCAGGCATACAAATTAGATGCGTCGGTAAGAGGTTCTTACCACATGACACACGTACTGCCACTAATGCCGTGTATGACACACGAGACGTGTTTTCTGATGGAGGATTCGGTTGACTTGTCGCCTTGTCCTCAAACGTTTGCGGTTCCCATTTGAAAGACAATTCCTTTCCCCTTCTAATAGAGTAGCTGTGCGGAATCAACTGTCAATATAGGCCCCATTCTTACACCCTGTTGTTGCAAACGGATGTTACGCCACGACACGAATTTGAATATAGCGAACAAAGAAAAAACAAGTTGGCATGAAGTGGGTTTGAACACCACTATCCCGCGTGGCGACGCATCACAGTGATGCTACTATTTGTTTTACGTTGTTGTTCAGTGCATTTTTTCGGAGCGGATGTCCCACGACATCCGTTCAGTTTTATCACAGAGGGCACTTAACCCTCTCCCCAAACACGTTGAGCTACCATGCCAGCCAGCCCTTGACCACAACGCCATTGCTGCACTACAAGCACTAAAGAAACTGGTATAGGCATAAGTATTCAAATACAGGGATACGTAAACAGGCAAAATACGGCAATACGGTTGGCAACGCATATGTAAGACAAGCGTCTGGCGCTGTTATTGGATCGGTTACTGCTGCTGCAGTGGCAATGGAAAGATTTAAGTGAGTTTGAACGTGGTGTTACAGTCGGCGCACGAGCGATGGGACACAGCATCTCCGAGGTAGCGATGAAGTGGAGATTTTCCCGTACGACCATTTCACAAGTGTACCGTGAATGTCAGGAATCCGGTAAAATATCAAATCTCCGACGTCGCTGCGGCCGGAAAAAGATCCTGCGAGAAAGGGACCTACGATGACTGAAGAGAATCGTTCAACATGACAAAAGTGCTACCCTTCCGCAAATTGCTGCAGATTTCAGTGCTGGGCCATAAACAAGGTTCAGCGTGTGAACCATTCAACGACACATCACTGATATGCGCTTTCGGAGACGAAGGTCCGGTTGCGTATCCCCGATGACGGCACAACACGAAGCTTTATTCCTCGCCTGGGACCGTCAACACCGACACTGGACTGTTGACTGGAAACACGTTGCTGGTCGTGATGACACTCGTTTCAAATTGTACCGAGTGGATGGACGTGTGTGGGTATGGAGACAACCTCATGAATCCATGGACCCTGCGTGTCAGCAGGGGACTGCTCAAGCTGGTGGAGGCTCTGGAATGGTACGGGGCGAGTGCAGTTGGAGTGATATGGGATCTAGATACGACTCTGACAGGTGACCCGTACGTAAGCATCCTGACTGATTGCCTGCATCCATTCATTCCCGATGTGCATTCCTACGGACTTGGGCATTTCCAACAGGACACTGCGACACCCCAGACAGTGAGGGTTCAGGAACACTCTTCTGAGTTTTAACACTACCGCTGCCCACCAAACTCCCCAGACCTCAACATTATTTCGACATTTGGGATGCCTTGTAACATGCTGTTGACAAGAGTTTTCCAGCCTCTCGTGTCTTAATGATTTATGGACAGCCCTGCAGGATTCATGATGTCAGTTCCCTCCATCACTACTTCAGACATTAGTCGAGCCCACGCCACGTCGTGTTGCGGCACTTCTTCTGCGTGCTCGCGGGGGCCCTACACGATATTAGACAGGTGTACCAGTTTCTTTGGCTCTTCAGTGTAGTTACAAGTAGTTCGAGCTTTCATTGTCCATAGATTATTGGTTGAATTATTAAAGAAATCAATAAAAATGTATCGACTTTTGTGTGAATGTCAAATGTACTCTAAATGTAAATATATTGTAAATAATCGGGATTTCAGTTTTGAAAGAAAAAAAAACGTGTTTTAACAAGTTGAAAATGATGAAAAGAGCGTACATGAAATCCATTTCGCCAAAGATAACGCTGTAGCTTGCAGTGAGCTTCGTAGTATTGATCTCACTGGTAGCTTGTCACTGTCATTCGTCTGTCTCGATTGTCGTTGGGAAGGAATAGAAGTTCTAATGATATCAGCAAATGTTTTGCATGCCTGGTCTGCGTCTAAATCTGGGAGGTATCTTCTGGACGTGAACGTAATGCTCTCGCCATGTAAAGTCCACATACTCTGCGTGTGGGTTCTTCTGCTTTGTCACAATGCGTGCCATGTTGCGAGTCTTAAGGGAGGAAAGGAGGTGGTAAGTACATTGCGCTTTCTCAAAGTTCGATTGTCAACGTAACTGTTTCGTCTTACGTATCCAAACACCTGAAACGTACATGCGTAAACGTGAAATTCAGGTTTAAGATCGCGGAACTGTGCCGAATATATAGTCCAATACTGAGTCTGCCATTTCGCACGGAATTAATCAAGATCTACAAATTATGATAAGAAATCAAGTCGTTTCTCAATGGAGTAACTGATTATGTCGACATCCATCGAGACTTAGCGTAGTTTGACGATTTGTATTAGAGAATAAGCTTTTTCTTTTATCCGTACCGTTTGTCGTGGTGTAATTACAACCACAGTCTAATACAATTGCGACAATCATTACTGTGGATATTTTTACCGTCTTGAGAGCTGGTGTGATACTAGCGCCCCAAGCGACGAGAAAGCGACCGCAAAAGTTAAGTTGGTTTTTAACTGTTTTTCTAGTCGATTAGCGATATAATTGTTACATTTTTGCGTTCGAAGCATTAGTAAGTTGTCAAGAGACATGAATGACCATGAAACACATGTAGGAACAACCGAATTTTCCTGGTTCAATGCCGGCCGGAGTGGCACGCGGTTCTAGCCACTTCAGTCTGGAACCGCGCGACCGCTACGGTCGCAGGTTCGAATCCCGCCTCAGGCATGGATGTGTGTGATGTCCTTAGGTTAGTTAGGTTTAAGTA
The DNA here is from genome assembly GCF_023864345.2 of Schistocerca serialis cubense. NCBI lineage: Eukaryota > Metazoa > Arthropoda > Insecta > Orthoptera > Acrididae > Schistocerca > Schistocerca serialis. Next base: position 91,214,101 of record NC_064648.1, on the reverse strand, counting down.
GTTCTAAGTTCTAGGGGACTGATGACCTCAGAAGTTAAGTCCCCTACTGTTCAGAGCCATTTAAACCTGGTTCAATGACGTAAGCTACAACCGAATGATGAAGTAATACTTTCGAATATGCGTATAATTGTAGCTTACTCTGCTGAAAACAAGGGAATATAACGTATATTTCATGCATGAGAAGAATATATTTGTTTTGTTGTCTGTTCTAATTATGACAGACTCTTTCCTTGACACGTAACAACTTCGTAAGCAGCCTCATGTTTCGCATAGTCTTACACGTCACTTGGCTTTCTAATACAGAAATATTTTTGTAAATCTAAGTACTTTTGCTTCAGAATCGAATGTTTTGAAGATTCTAACTGTTTGTGAATCAGACGCAGCAATAATTACGGAGTTGGTTTCATCTGTATTGGGAAACAGTTTTATTGCTTCTATTCTTTTATTGTGACTCCAGTCGTGTCTTTCCTTGAACTTCAGTTGCGGTAGTTTATCTGCTACTTTAAATAACGTAGGTATTGCATTCCTTACACGTTTCCTATATTCCACGTGTACTGATTTGACTGGAAGTGCAGTGAAGAAAACTTTAGGTTTTTGAGTAGATATATATCTACATCTACACAGTGGCGGATACAGAAATACCTCAAGGATGGGGCGCTATAAATATCTTGAGCTACCCTCTACTTCTACTGTAATAAAAATGCGCTTTTAGGCATTTTCTCGAAAATCGCTATTACCGTAGATTACGAGTTAGGTAAGGGAAACTACTGTTACGTTATTGGTAAAAATGTTGTTACGAGTCTCATAACAATATTTTTCCTGAGAAGTTACTACGAATTACTATTATTAATACTTCACAATCAATTGGTCAATCTCACTCTTGACTAGCCTTCACACTTGCACTTGCTACAACTAGGACTTTTTACTTATTCATTCTTCAATATTCATATTTCTGCTTCTGAATGTAAACTAGCTTCCTATTCGGCGAATAGTCCGTATTTATAACGCTACGTATCGAAGGTTCTCTGTACAAGGAAACAGTAGAATATTCGCGACTTTCTTGAACAAATGCCAGACAGGATAACGAATCGAGATTACTAGAATGGTCGCGACTTTACTCGTAGGTGTGTGTTAGCTATTTATGTGCCAGGCCTAAACGTATAAAATATGATCGCGCGTGCCACATAGGGAAGTACAACTAAAACTGGCTTATTTTGGAAATCAGCCTTATGTAAGCACAATTATTTTATTTTTAGTAGAACTACTGAACTACTCCATATCTCGATTCAGTCGAGTCGACTGCCGAGAGAAACGAACGAATCAGCCCCGCAAGGGGGGGGGGGGGGGGGGGTCGCCCCCGTATGTATCCGCCACTGCATCTACATATCTACATGGATTCTCTGAAAATCAGACTTAAGTGCCTGGCAGAGGGTTCGTCGAACCACCTTCACAATAATTCTCCACTATTTCAATCTCCGAACAGCGCGCGGTAAAAACGAACACCTATATCTTTTGTGCGAACTCTGATTTCCCTTATCTTATTATAATGATGGTTTCTCGCTACGTAGGTCGGCTTCAACAAAATATTTTCGCATTTGGAGGAGAAAGCTAGCGACTGAAATTTCTTGTGAAGTTTCCGTCGCAACCGAAAACGCTTTTCTGCAAACGGTCAGGTCTCCTGCTGTTTACTAGCGATTTTTTTTCCCTATAGAACACGACATTCTCTAGTAAATATCTGTAGGTTACAAGAAAATCGTAAATAAACTATTCCATAATGTAGCCGTTCACACCTGCTAGGGTTGTTAGGAAACCAAAAAAAGAAAAATATGGTGTTTTCTTCTTCTTGTTGTTCCAATGTTCAGCGCTTCATACGCTTCCGTTTGTAAAAACCATTCTACACATCAACATATACAATTACGCATTGCTTTCGCTTTCAAAAGAGCTCACCGAACTCAACAGTGTAACTTCCTGGCCGCTTGGTGCGCTGCAATCGCTGTGGGTAACAAGAAAGAGACGGAGCGCCGTGACTGTTATGTTAAGACTGTGCCGCAGCTGTAGTCTTTCCTTGTTTCGCGGTACTTGGTTCGTTCCCATTTCGATAAATAGTTAAAGTTCTTTTGTGATAACCGTTCCAATTTGCTGCTGTCCCAGGAGCAACGGTCAATATTCAGAGATATGACAGGAATGATCATTCGAAGCAAAAATGTCTATTAAACATGAGCTCTAACATGCATACCTTAACAGCTATGAGCACTTCGTCATCTCAGATGCTGTTAAACCAATCTCTTCTATTGCAGCTCTTTGTTTTCCATATTTTGGGAGGTGTTCAGGGTCAAACGAAGAATGGGATAAAACTCGTCGGCTTTGACTAATGGCGTCATATTTTAGTCATAGATATTAATTTATTTTCGAATCATAGGTAATAAATTGGTTACTTTCTGTGGTAATAATCGTAACTAGGAATAAACGAATGTTTTATTAAGAAATAAATAATGTGTACGATTTTTGATGCTGGTGGTAATTTTGAATCACTTGCGTAGGTCTTGCGAATTATACCTGTGTCTGATAGTCAGTCGTTCTAATTGCTGTTTCCTCTGCACTCGATTCGTATCTTGTACTATGTAGGTCAGCTGAAGAAGTATTGGCGAAAGAAGAAGAAGCGACATACGCATAACTGGCATCACGTACCTCAGTTGAATTACGATGGTTGTATCCTGTTCTTCAGCTGACCTATACATGTATATAGGATACAAGTACTTTATCAAATAGCTCTGAGCACTATGGGACTCAACTGCTGAGGTCATTAGTCCCCTAGAACTTAGAACTAGTTAAACCTAACTAACGTAAGGACATCACAAACATCCATGCCCGGGGCAGGATTCGAACCTGCGACCGTAGCGGTCTTGCGGTTCCAGACTGCAGCGCCTTTAACCGCACGGCCACTTCGGCCGGCAGTACTTTATCGCCTTCGCTGGTACTAGTATCGTGTTCTTCCACTGGACTATGTAGGTCACCTGAAGTACAGGATACAAATTTTATGTTTGTCTCTTTTTTCGGCTTCGCTAGTACTAGTATCCCATTTTTCAGTTGACGCTAGTACCAATGAAGGTGAAAAAACTGATAAACGTAAAATTCGTGTATATATCAACATAGGCACTCCATGCCAATGTCAGATATATCACTTTATACTAGGGTTTTCTACTGTAAGAGAAAGCGATATGCCTCACACTACATTCGAAATAATTGATGTACATGATACATGTGCACGATCTGTTGCCACTGTACTTCAAATGTTTGTTTCTCAACATTCGCCTATGGTTTTAAATCTTTGCAATGCAAGATGTGTGGTAACGTGTGACATCATTGATCAAAGCCGACGGGTTGTATCCCATTCTTCAATATTCTCACACTTTTTCATCTTCGCTGCTGAGAAATCATCTCTCCTACTGAACGTGTGCTCATAGCCTTTTCAGTTAAGCATTGTAGAGCTCTTGTTTACTAGACTCCGTCATAAGAATAAACCTGTTGTAAACAAACACAAACGCGACGATTGATGAGAAGCCGTAGCACTCGTAGACTGGTGTTGTTATGCTCTTCGAAGTACACTACTGGTCATTATAATTGCTACACCAAGAAGAAACGCAGATGATAAACGGGTATTCATTGGACAAATATATTATACTAGAACTGACATGTGATTACATTTTCACGCAATTTGGGTGCATAGATCCTGAGAAATCAGTACCCAGAACAACCACCTCTGGCCGTAATAACGGCCTTGATACGCCTGGGCATTGAGTCAAACATAGCTCGGATGGCGTGAACAGGTACAGCTGCCCATGCAGCTTCAATACGATACCACAGTTCATCAAGAGTAGTGACTGGCGTATTGTGACGAGCCAATTGCTCGGCCACCATTGACCAGACGTTTTCAATTGGAGAGAGATCTGGAGAATGTGCTGGCCAGGGCAGCAATCTAAACATTTTCTGTATCCAGAAAGGCCCGTACAGGACCTGACCTGCAACATGCGGTCGTGCATTATCCACCTGAAATGTAGGGTTTCGTAGGGATCGAATGAAGGGTAGAGCCACGGGTCGTAACACATCTGAACTGTAACGTCCACTGTTCAAAGTGCCGTCAATGCGAACAAGAGGTGACGGAGACGTGTAACCAATGGCACCCCATACCATCACGCGAGGTGTTACGCCAGTATGGCGATGACGAATACACGCTTCCAATGTGCGTTCACCGCGATGTCGCCAAACACGGACGCGACCATCATGATGCTGTAAACAGAACCTGGATTCATCCGGAAAAATGACGTTTTGCCATCCCCATACGTCAAGGGTAACCGCAGCCATGGTCTCCGAGCTGATAGTCCGTGCTGCTGCAAACGTCGTCGAGCTGTTCGTGCAGGTGGTTGTCTTGCAAACGTCTTCATCTGTTGACTCAGGGATCGAGACGTGGCTGCACGATCCGTTACAGCCGTGAGAATAAGATGCCTGTTATCTCGACCGCTAGTGATACGAGGCCGTTGGGATCCAGCACGGCGTTCCGTATTACCCTCCTCAACCCACCGATTCCATATTCTGCTAACAGTCATTGGATCTCGACCGACGCGAGCAGCAATGTCGCGATACGATAAACCGTAATCGCGATAGGCTACAATCCGACCTTTATCAAAGTCGGAAACGTGATGGTACGCATTTCTCCTCCTTACACGAGCCATCACAACAACGTTTCACCAGGCAACGCCGGTCAACTGCTGTTTGTTTATGAGAAATCGGTTGCAAACTTTCCTCGTGTCAGCACGTTGTAGTTGTCGCCACCTGCGCCAACCTTGTGTGAATGCTCTGAAAAGCTAATCATTTGCATATCACAGCATCTTCTTCCTGTCGGTTAAATTTCGCCTCTGTAGCACGTCATCTTCGTAGTGTAGCAATTTTAATGGCCAGTAGTGTAGGTACTATTTCTGTATTAGGAACATAAGATATGTATTACTGCTAAGTTACGTTAACTGAAACTTTAAGATATTCAAATGCAGTAACAGCCATCAACGATTTTGTTAATCACCCTTTAGCAACGTAGTTTTCATTTCAAAAATCGTGTGCAGTTACAGCTTCTGCAGTGTTGTGCTCTGATTGTCGCGTTGGTAATGAGCACTACGAAAATGGCTGAGGCTGCTTCCTGTTCCGTAGAGGCCAGTCGGAGTGGCCGAGCGGTTCTAGGCTCTACAGTCTGGAACCGCGCGACCTCTACCGTCGCAGGTTCGAATCTTGCCTCGGGCGTGGATGTTTGTGATGTCCTTAGGTTACTTAAATTTAAGTAGTTCTAAGTTCTAGGGGACTGATGACCTCAGAAGTTAAGTCCCACAGTGCTCAGAGCCATTTGAACCATTTTTTTCTTGTTAGTTCTCAGGCCAAATCCCGCAGGTTGGCTCCAGGTCAGTTCTCCCGTAAAAATGCAGCATTTGTATGATGTGCTCGATGCTGTGAAAATGATAGTTTTTCATGTTTCTACGGTACTTGTCTACCTCTGGGGCATAAAACGATGGAAATAGTCCAAATAAAGAGTATTTGGTTCTTCATTTTTGCGTTAAAAATTAAGTTGTTATGTTTTCTTACATCAATCAACTTTTATGAATAGTCTTTCATAAAACATCGATAGTTAGGAATTTGTATTTGAAATGGAAACAGGAATTTCGCGTCCAATATGTAATTAGAAACAAGAAGTCATGCATTATTCATAGAAAATGATGATAAGTTTTATAATTACGAGACCTAAGGATTTCAAATTGAAAGAGAGGAAAAAATAATGCATTTAGAGGAACGGCCCAAGTGTGACACTGAAGCATGGGAGCGTGTAGCCAACTGATCCCAACCCTCCCCATACCTGTCGCGAATGGCGAATGTTAAAAATGATTGTCGGTAGCGTTAGCTCTAATTTCTCCAATTTTTTCGTTGTGGTCATTTCGCGAAATGTTTGAGGGAGGAAGTAACGAGCCGTCCGACTCATCCCTTCTCGAAATTTCAGCAGCAAAACTCTCCGTGGTACACAGCGCCTCTCTTGTAGCGTGTGCCGCTGGAGTTTGTTGGGCACCCCTGCGACGCTCTCGCGCCGACCAAACGATGACGAGACGAAACGCGCCGCTCTTCGTTGGATCTCCTCTGTCCCTCCTACCAGCCCTACCCGGTAAGCGTCCCAGACTGCTGAACAGTACCGAAGAATCGACCGTACAAGCATCTTGTAAGCCACGTGTTTCGTGGATGCGTTGCATTTCCTAATTCTTCTCCTTATGAGACTAATCATTGGTTTAGATGGTCATTCCACATAGGGTCGCTCTGGATTGTTACTCCTAGATACTGCTTCAATCAATTTGTAATCAATAGTGTAGTTGTGCAGTAATGGATTTCTTTTCCTATCTATGTGCAATATGTTACATTCATTGACGTTCGGGGTCAACTCACAGAGGCTGCAGCATTCATCAGTCCTCTGCAGGTCATTAAGCAAATCGGCACTTTCTTCTCGCGTCGCCACTCTCTTACAGACCGCCGTATCGTCCGCAAACAGTGTCGTAAAGCTTCCAACAATAACACTACGACAAGAGGGCTACAAAAGCTCTTGTTCAGTATATCGTTTCCCACTTTAGTCACACATCCACACACAGGGATGCAAAGCGTAACTCTATCACAACAAACAGGGGAATGAATGTTTGAAATATCGTCTGCCACAATACGTAGACGGGGGTGCACAGCGCCCCTACGTGTGATTCACGTATCGAAGTCCAGTGCGTCCTCCCCACACTTCTGGTAACTGATTTGTAGTCGACTTTCTTACCTCGCGTCTCGTATGACTTGCCCGACTAGGTTTTTCCTCCACCGGTCGCGAGCTCTAACGTTTGAGCCGTTAACAGTGCATAATAATCTGACGGTTGGGTAGTTTGAATGCTAAGCATAATAAGAATCTTGAAATGATAGGATTCCAACTAAATTTCAAACTTTATTTGACCTACCGTAAGATTAGCAAGACGATTTATAACGCTACTCTATCGTTAGTATCCATGACAAGATTCCTGGTCATTTATCGTTAGAGAACGCACGGACAAATCTAACAACTGAATCTCTCTTTATGTGGAGCTGCACACAAAAGTTCGCATCTTGCTGCTTTGGAAGTATCTACATCGCGACTTATTTACGAGCACCGAATATTCACTGTCACGTCTACATCTACATCCCTGTATGTACACTGCAAGCCACTGTGAAGTGCATGGCATTGGGTACTTGGCACGGCAACTTGTTTCGAAATTTTTTCCCGTTCCGTTCGCGAACGCATTGCGTTAAGGGCGAGTGCTGAGACGTCTTCGTGCTGTGGCCGGCCTGACTCTGCCTTCAGCCTCCTTACGGCAGCGACGAGTAGTGGCTGGAGAGCGCCTCTGGACTCCTCGCTTAGCAGTCGCCTGCGACATTTCGTAAGCGGCCTGTCGTGGGGCAGCTTGCGTCTCTCATCATTGAGTTGTTTCAGCAATTGCGTGACACTCTCCTGTGGGTCAAAAAACCTTTCACGATTTCTGCTGCCCTTCTCTGTAGACGTTCATTAGCCGCTGTCGGTTCTGTGTGGTGAGCACCATGCTATGACGGGACCCACAGATGTTTCGTAACCGATATCGGAGGTCAGAAGTGATCGTCACTACATATCAGACCAGCTCACTAGTTTTCAATCCGTAAGGATCTGGTAAAGCAACAACTAAGATGACATGTAACAAAAAAAAGTGCCCCCAAAACAGCTCTATGTCGAAAATTTTTTTACAATCGGAGACGGAATTTCGGACGTTCACTGTATTTCTGTCGCGTCAAATTTCAACAAAAATGCAAGATTACGATGATAACCACCATCGGCTTTTGCCACAACAACTGACTGGAATCCTGCACAAGGAGACGTAAATAATTCTGCAAATTCCTGTCTAGTCTCTTCACCCTAAGACAATACCCGCCGTGACAGTTAAAGTTATTGTTCAGTTTCATACCATGACGGCCTCCGTTGACGGAAATGTAAAATATGAGCGCCGACAGTTGGATTTGAAGTAATGTGAATAATTGTGGCTAAAACTTAACAGCGCATGTTTACAATCATTACTAACTACTCTTTCTCATAACTTGAGCTACACATATCGGGGTAACGCGATGTTTCCACTACTTTCACACGTGCTTGTGAGTGTCGGCGAGAAATTGCACCATAAGCAGCGACGACAACTCATCGCCATCTGAAAGTCATATACTGACGTCAAACACATATGCGACGCTATAATTGCTGTATTCTTCAGTAAATGTCTAGGCTAAACGTAGCGTAGCGATATAAAGAAAAATCGTGATAAAACAAAAAATAACGTTAAACAAAAAAAAATTTTAGACAGTACCTATTGAAATTAGCAACAAAAACCACTAATTTAGCTTAAATCAGAGGACCTCATTTATGGTAAATACATTGTAGATATCGTGTGCAAATTGCGACCGTCGATTATCTACTGTATAATAAAATATTTTAACAGAAAATGAAAAAGCGGCGTCGTATATCACTAACAGAGTATATTTAAGTTACAATTCTATTTTTGCAAGGAGTATTTATTACTTTCATCAAAAACTTGACAACGAAGGTGGGAATATTGCAGGTGGTGCGTTCAACAGTGACAACTTTTTGTGTGAAACCAGTGTTTATGTTTTTAGGATACAAAGATTACATTCACCTTACAAGGATGTGGTATAAATTCTCCCACTTAAAACAATTGAGGCTTAAGTAGTTTTCTCATACATAAAAGAAGTAATTCTTAAATTAGAAGCAACTTGATGTGAGGTAGTTGGGTTAGTGGGCGACAATAACTGAATTTATAGAGAAGCAATATCTAACTTTAGCACTCCGCCAGAAGTAAAGGTAAAGTACTGTCAACCTGCAAGGACTTCTGCAGATCGCCCACTGTACTATTTTGGAAATACCGTTCATCTTTTAAAGTGTATTTGTAACAACTGGTACAATGAAAAGGAGCAGATTCTGTGTTTTCCTGATTTCAGTAGGAGCATGGAGGGACGTTGAAAAGAATGATTTATTACAATAGTGAAACTCAATAGCTTTAAAATCTCTGTTTCCAAATTCAATTGAAAGGCAAGATGCTAAACAAGTGCTTTTTAATGATATGACAGTTGTTGCTTTGCAGAGACTAGCCTCGAAGAAAAGAATTCAAAATTCTTAAAGCGCTGTAACATTTATAAGAATAATAAAACTTCAGTGGTTTACTGTGAATGCGAAAACATTACTTAAGGGTCAGAGGCTAAGAAATGTTTTTCAGGAAACTGCAACTTCTAATTCCTATCACATATTTGATTTTTTAAAGAGCTTTGTGTCTTGGTTAGGTTTATGGCATGGCTTGAATGATAACAGGAAACTTTCTAAAGAAACACGCTTTGCTTTAAGACATACAACAGCTGCTTTGACTGATTTCAGTAGTTACTGGTTGTCTGACAAAAAGAGGTCCTATTGGCTCCTTGGAAGAGTATAGACTGACTGTTTGGAATTAAGTGGGGCAAAATACCATATTTCTCTTAGACAGGCTTTTGAAACTGAGCAAAAACCTAGTGCTGAGAGCACAGTCTATAGTAGTTGGAGATGTGGTTATTTACGTGTCATATAGTTTTGAAACAACTTTTGAAATCCAGGGGTTAAATGTTATCCCAGTACCAGATTTATTAAGTTTGATGGTAGATGAGAATGAGGTTGAAGGGATAGTGGAGGACAAATTGCCGTTATTTCACTACATATCAGGATACTGCTCACACCAAGTGCTGAAAAAAAAACCTCACTGTGAGTATTGCACTGTGAGTATTTCTTATTTCAGATGATGTAAAGCAAGATGATCATTTGATAACGGCAAAGGATCGAGGAGGCTTGGCATATCCCAAAGAAGATGTATCAGGTGTAACATATGTTTATTTAACTCTTCAAAAAATGTAAAAGAACAACAAATTTTGTTTTTCCAATAGGGAAATCAAAGGTGTGTGCTTCTGAAGGTAGCATCCTGTAATATTCCCAGTGATTTGTTTGGTGGATTTCAATGTAAACAAACATAGTCTTGAATCTATCAGGTGTTCCATACTGCTCTGTTGTGTAAATATCATATTAAATAATCATATTAAGAGAGGAGATTATGCAGCTATGTAGAAAAATTTAAAAGTTTTTTTAAAAGAAGTAAAAACATCATTGGAGCATACTTGAATTTTTTTATTGATATGTAGGAGAGTGTATTGGAAATCACATTATGAGGTGAAATAAAAAGTCACTTTTATATTTTTAAATAATTATTCCATTTCTTCCCACCCCTCGCTTTCTGTGTGTGTGGTTTTTTTTCTGCCTGATGTGTGTAACAGAATATCTCTATTATTTTTAAGGGACATGAATGTGTGTTTCCTTACTCATTGATGACATTACATGAATCAATAGATTCCAAAATATTTGCATTGATTTGTGTGCCGCTCTTTAGATGTTTATTTGTATGAAAGAAAATTTTGGTGGCTAGGTTTCAGCTAATTCGGTAATTTTCCATTAATAGAAAATGAACATGGTATGCTGCCTCTATATTTTGCAATTAGTGAATCACATCTGCACCTGTTTCCCATTAAGAGATGTTAATGTTTTATATTCTGATGAAACATATACGTTTTAACATAAAAATGCGAATACGTGGACCGCTAATTGTAGCACAAAATGGTGCAAATTACGATTTATGTTTTGTCAATCTACGAGCCTATGTTAAAATTACAAAGCTGCACTTAAAAAAGTTGAAATGTTGCAAACATGAGATTTGCAGTGATAATAGGAATCAGTGAAAGAAATTATGACCATATTTATTTTACGTTGCTTTAAATGATAATTTACATTTTTGCAAGACGCAGGAAGTAATGATACATTCACTTAAATGGACAATCCATGTTGCAGGGCATCCCAAAGTGCAGATATTGTTTGACTCCTGTTGTGACGTCACAACGCATGCTGTGAGGCTTTGTTTCCAGGTGGCAAGCTATACGCTAAAAACTGCACGTCGAGTAACGATCGTTCAGGACAAACATGAGGCTACTTACCGTGCTGCCATCTTGTTGCGCCGACTTGCAACAGGGTGTAGTTACGTGGCGTACCGCTCGATGGCAGGACCAGCCGTGGCTGATTTCATTCCGTTTTCTTGCGTTTTGCAGGAACATGTCTTAACCAATTGAAGTTTTCATAGTTGCATGCATTTCTTACTTTGTTTTATTTACACTCTTGATATATGCGACAGTTAAGTGCAATGATTCGAAATGGTGTAGAAATGTTGTGTACCTCGTTGCAGACGAAATTATGGAAATGAGCCACGAGTAGCGGTGTTTTTTTCTGCTAAAATGTCAGAACTCCAGCAGAACTGGATACCTCACTGCAATACATCATGAAAATTTCCAGGTTACACAGAATTCAAAGGTAAGCTCAGCGTCTTTACAAGTCACTTAGATTGTGTCATGGTATGAGTGCTTTAATACAGAGAGCAAGAACAACTTGTCGTGTGTTCGTGTTAGCATGATGTCCAGTTGTTCAGGAACAACGTGATTTGAGTTGACCTGATGCCAATCTGTAGCAGAGCTATTTCACTGTATAAAGTACCGAATCACTAGCGGACTGTGATATACTTATGCAGCTTTATAACTCAAAATACTGAGTCAGTATTGAACTATTTGTTCTGAAAGTAACAGACACTAATAGCACCTGTGCGTTAGTGGCAACCTTGAACTTGGGCATTGTCACCTGTAGCTAATAAATTGTTTTTGTCAAATTTCAAGGTCTGCAAGCTCCATTTCGCTGATGACCTCATTCAGAGACGTGGTGAATATTTCTACACATCCACAGGAAAGAAATATTCTGTGCCTCTTCTGAAACCTCGGCTTAGACCAGCAACTGTACCATGGATTCTAGCTAACTCTCTGGAGTACCTTTCGTCACCTCCTTTTTCATTGGAAGAGCCTGGAAAACAGACACTAAGTTCTAGCTATTGTAGCCAATGTAACTTATGCCCAGTATGAACAGGAAAGACATTTCGTAGACTTGAATGTTTTTCTTCAGTGCTTGGAGGGGATCAAGCTGCTCAAAGAGTGGCATACTATAAAGTCAGATAGTGTCATTAGTTTTGCTCTAATAGAAACAACAGTTACTCTTACACTTTAATGTTCTGTTGTGGTGAATACTGGCCCAAGTATGCAGTTACATCTTGGTAATGTGTAACCACAAAACCTGGTACAAGGAAGTTCCCATTAACAATAAACCATTTGAACCTGGTATGCATACCCTGAGTCCAACAGACCTGCAGACAGTAGAAATTTTAATTACAATATCAAAGACTTAAAATTGTGGCCCAACTCATCGGGTATGCTCTCTTGCAGTATTCAGTAACACATTAAATGTACCATTAGAAATCCGTGTCATCAGTTTTAAGTGTTACATACATTGTCATCTTTATACCACATACTTATATAACCTGTTGTATACATATAGCTATGGTTTATGTTGCAGCGTTATCAAATTAGACTGGGGTGTAATCGATTACGTTTTGTTGAAATACAGAGAATACATTATTAGTACACCTACACATTGTTTTCATTGCAGGAAATATATTGTTACAGCTCGCAACAGATGGTGTACTCCTGTGTGGTGTAATAGAGCGAAATCCTGTAGTGGATTATTACGAGTATAATGTTGTGGGAGTCTGCTGCACAGCAGTGGTGTGTTTGATATTCGATAGGAACTCGGAAGAAAGGTAAGTGTCATTTGTAAAACTAAACAATAAAATGAGTTACAGTCCTACAGTCTACAGAAGAAGAGAGGTTATTTCTTCACATTTTTTCAGATATAATATCAGAATCCACATCTATAAATAGGAGCAGGAATGGAGATAGCATACGCTTATCAAACCCAAATTTTGAATCAGCTGTTAGTCAGTGGGGAGCTGAAGATGATGATTTCCTTTCAGAATAAAACCGTGAAATTGTTCCTTAGGCAACGGCATGCAGCTCTCTGAGTGAAGGACAACGTAGTGTTGGTGGTGATGATGATGTTAGTGACGATGATGATCGTAATGATGATGACGATGGCGTAGGTAATAATGCCTCAGGACAAATAAGCAGTGAAAATGCTACCATATATATTGCCCCAAATGGTATGCAGTGGGTTTAGTGCCCCCAGTGCCAAATAAAATGCCTGCACATAATTTGGTGAATAAATATTCCAAGACCAGCAAGGGGCGTAATCGCTTACACTCCCAAAGATGCTTGGGATTTATTTACTCCTCTAACTATTGCGGATGAAATCGTGAGATGCACAAACCTAGAAGCAAGAAGACTTTGTATAACAAAAAAATAAACTGGAATGATGAAGCTACAGACGAAATGTTCGCCTTCTGGGTAATTTTACTTAATAATGGCGCAGATAAGGTTTGGGATGTTCCAATTAGGGAATTTTTTCATGCACATTTTCCAATCCGTTATACAGTGCTACAATGTCTGTGAATCGGTTTGAGGCAATAAGAAGATTCATTAGATTTGATGACAAAAGAAGAAAGAGGCTAGGTTACAAACCGATAACCTTGCTGCTATATACTATGTATGGAACATATTTACCAGACAATGCAAGAAAATAATGATACCTAAAAGTAATGTCGCTGTGGATGAACACCTAGTTGCATTTAGGAGCCATTGTGAATTTGTGCAGTATATGCCAAACAAGCCTGGAATGTATGGAATGAAAATATTCTGGATGTGTGAAGCTAAGCTGGTTATGCCATTGACAAGACGGTGTACACAGGAAGAGAACCAGGTTAGTCACCCCAGAAAAATGTGGGCCTTACCACAGTGAAGATGCTTACAGGCAATATTGCTGGTACAGCCAGAAATGTTACTGTAGATAATTATTTTACAAGTATAAAATTGGCAGAAAATCTGTTGTGACAAAACCTTATTGTTGTGGGAACAATGAGGATGAATAAAACAGAAATTCCAAAAGAGATTAAGCCTACTTGGAGCAGAGCAGAAAATTCAAGTCTATTTGCATTTACAAAAGAAATGACGAAGGTTCGATTATCACGAACGAGAAACAAGTGTGTAGTCCTATGTACCATGCATCACGATAAATCCATAGATGAACAGTATCCAAACCTGACCCCTGAGATTGTGAAATCTTATAACCGAACGAAGGATGGTGTGAATATTATGGATTATACATGCAAAGAGGAACCAAACGGAGGCCAAGGGCTCTCTGGTGCAACATAATGGATGCACACACTCGAAATGCCTTTATTCATTACAAAACACAACATTCCACGTATCACAAAGCGACTTTACGCAGGAGGAGACTTTTCATCAAGGACCTTTCAGTGGAGTTGATCCAACTGTTAATGAACAGAAGATCGTCTAACCCCCTTCAACAGAAATCCATATACCTGGATATGGAGAAGTTTATTACTATTCCTATAACACAAAACAGCAGTAGTAACAATAGCAGCACTGTCAGTCATCAGAAGAGTCGCTGTTTATTGTGTCCTGCTCCAAAGGACAGTGTTCTGTAAATGCACAAAACGTGTGGCAAGACCATAGCAGTGTGGTGCGAAACAACTGTAAAAATTATTATCCTTGTTTCCTTATTGATTTGTTCTTCGTGAATACTATAGCCACTGATCCGAGAACAGTCTGTGATAATACTGGTGGCTTTTTTTTCAGTATAACTGTTAAAAACAATCGCAGCTGTCTTCTATTATACTGATAAGCTTTAAAACAAAATATTTCTGCATGTTAATGTCCACAGAATACGTTTCTATTTAAATTCTCGATTTATACATTATGGGTCTATTGGACCCAGGGTATGTAAATGTCCAGAAAATATAGGTCATGCAAAGTAGGATTAAATGACTTAATTGACGTTATAGATAACTTGGAAAACCGTCAGAGAGAACAAAGATACTTCAGAAACAGACTACTTACTATTCATAACCAATTATTTGAAAAAAAAGTTAAATTTTTTTGATAAAACTGAAAGTAGGAATATTAAATTATTTGTTAGCAAGTGAAATGAATGGGTGTCCAAAAGGAGGGTTACAGATACTCGCCAGATTGCATTATGTCTTGTAGAATTTTATTTTCAATATCACCACACACTTACGAGTTTATAAGGAGCGCAAATTGTCTTGCGCTACCCCATCCTAACATACAGCATAGGATTTGTCTGCATTTTCAAACACATTCAGCAGTTGAGCAGCTAGGGGGCAATTAACTGTTGTATTCAAAACACAAGCTTGTATTTATTTGTGAATCAGTCTTTGTTGTTTACTGATTAGTCTGTGATGTTAGTGACAAAAGTTCAGTTAACACATGGGTCACGTCATTCTTTGCTTCCCCTTCTCAACTGTCAATTGTTTACAATCTTCTTTGTAATGACATACAACCCCTTTTTTAGTTTAACATTTCGTTCACATATTAAAATGTGTCACATACCACTGGATCGATAAAGAACATCCAGATCAGATAATAAAGTGCCCACAGTTTGAAACTGTTTCACAAAGCAAAGAACTCCTTATGGCGAAATTCTCTGCATGACGTGGAGTACAAACAGATAACAAATTTTTACCAAAAAAATTAAAGTATCTGCCTAAAAACAAACTGGAGTGAGAAAATTTCAAAGTTGTGCTTGATATTTTCAATGAGAGGACTGTTCAAGGTTTGGTGGCCTTGGGGGAACATCATCTTACTGAAAGTTTCGAGAGCGCTGCTAAATTCATCAAAATTAATTTGTGCATGGTGGAACATTTTTAATATTGAAACTTCCTTGCAGATTATAACTGTGTGCCGTGCCGAGATTCGAACTCGGGACCTTTACCTTTCGCTGGCAAGTGCTCTACCAACTGAGTTACCCAAGTACGACTCACGGCCCCACCACCAAACTTAGACAGTATTATCGATTTCAGAGAGGATCAAATTCAGTCTGTTCAGAAATATTTGCCTTTTCTTACACATACTTGTCAGGGCACTGTGCAAATGGTGTTCTTAAGAATCTGAGACACGACACATGTAAAACATATTTATAGAGAGATTATATATTTTCAGCAATAGAAAACAATGCAGGGTAATGAGGTTATTAATGTTGTTATTTCTGCTTATTCGGTTGGTAATAGCTTGGTCTCCTGAGAACTTCAACACAGCTTCATTAGATACCCTTCCCAGGGAAATTTACTTTTTAATTCTAGATGCTGATGAAATTAAAAAAAAGACTTTTTCCGAAGGGAGTTTTCTTAGGTAGATCACATAGACGACAGAATTCTTCAGTGGGTGGTGAAAGTACCGTGTAATATGTTTCTCAATAATTAGCGATAACGGTAATAACAGCAAAAAGGGAAAATTGTCAACTGTAAAGTAGCTTGAAATAAATTTTGTATCAGGTTAACAAACATTTACATTTGTCATTTTCCTCTCATTCCTAATTTTCTCTTCTCAATACGTGTAATTGCGTTGTTAAAACTGAAAGTGCATAATACTAAGTCTACATTTTACTTATAAACATTTCATTTCATTAACGGCAGTATGCTGGTACATATTTGACAGTTCTGATCACACAGACAGAGGGACGTGTCAGATTTATGAAATCTTTCTTTTTGCTTTTTTGGTTAAATCTTGGTTACATGAGGGTCTACAATTAAACTGATCCTGACGACAACATCGATACTATCTTTGGTGAGTCATTTATGTCTCAGTGAATTATATTTTTGTCGAAGTAATTAAGCTTATGGTCACCAGAATAATTACTCCATCCTATCTGATAAGTTTTACTAAAACTATCTCCATCACGTAGAATAATTTACAGGCTGTGGCGTATGGCGGTTTCACTCCCAACGTTTTTTGTTAACAAACGATAAAATTCTGCAAATGATCTCAAACATAATAGAAGGAAATCACAGAACATTGCAACCAGCGTAACATGCATTTTGCACAACAGCATACAGGAAAGGCATAGTGTCTCTTTAACCGATAAAAGAGCGGCACAGTTTCATTGTAAGTGGCACACAGATTGATAGTCGAGAACTAAGTCTCGTGATTTTTTTACACTTTCACGAAAGAACTGCAGGCTTTTGCGGCAATCAGCGACGGTCTATCGGCAACGACGTCACAGTTGACCGTGAGGCCTGTGTATCAGAAGCTGTGGGCTCAACCCCCTGAAGTCTTCTGCACGCCTGGCTATCGAGAGCTGAATGAGACGTCGGACTGCCTGGTTATGTCGCTCGTCTCGTCTTCAATCGAACATTTTTAATGGGCTTAAGTTCTCCATTCATCGAATTCTATTCCAGTATCGAAAGTGCTCTGATGCAACAGAAAGAAGTTGAAGCACGTTTTATTATGTTACACGTTACAAGGGAAATGATCACCATTGTAGAACATTTTATAGCGCCTTTCTTTTTTTCTTGCAGAGTAATTCTGTCTTGCTCGTTCGAAACGCGTCAGTTATAGTGCTTCTGGATTGTGAACGGATTAACATATTGATATTACAATGAAACTCTGTATGTTGAACACGATTACCTAATATTAAATAATGTTCACAACACTGCATTCAAATCCTCGAGTGTCCTCATTCATTCGACATATTATGAACCTACTCCTAAGCTAGACAGACTACTACGTAGCTCAATGTTAACAATATAACACAAACACTGCAAATGCTTGGCCCACGTTACGAGGTACAAACCATGTTGGGATGTACCTCTCCAAAAATTTTTTAACACAGATTTACGGAAATAAAGTAATATCATTCATGCTACACCTGCACTGCACTGCAACATTTATAAAAATAATATATCTTTGGTGGTGTACTGTGAATGTGAACACATTACTTAAGGGTCAGAGGCTAAGAAATGTTTTCCAGGAACATGTAACTTCTAATTCCCATCAGCTATTTGATTTTTTAAAGAGCTGTGTGTCTTGGTTCGGTTTATGGCATGGGTTGAATGATAACAGGAAACTTTCTAAAGAGACACACTTTGCTTTAAAACATACAACAGCTGCTTTGACTGATTTCAGTAGCTGTTGGCTGCCTGAGAAAAACAGGTTCTATTTGCTCCTTGGAGGAGTACAGACTGACAGTTTCGAATTAAGTGGGAGAAAATACCACATTTATCTTAGACAGGCTTTTTAAACTGAGCAAAAACCTAGTGCTGAGAGCACAGTCTATAGTAGTTGGAGATGTGGTTATTTAGGTGTCATATATTTTTGAAACAACTTTTGAAATCCTACAGTTAAAAGATACCCCAATACCAGATTTATTAAATGTGGTAGTAGATGAGAATGATTTTGAAGGGACAGTGGAGGACACCTGGTCATTATTTCACTACATATCAGGATACTGCTCACACCAAGTGCTGAAAAAATCTCACTGTGAGTACAGCACTGTGAGTATTTCTCATTTCAGATGAATTAAAGCAGGATAACCATTTGATAACGGCAAAGCATCGAGGAGGCTTGGAAAATCCCACAGAAAGTGTAATGGCATGTGCAACTTAGGTTTATTGAACTTTTCAAAAAATTTTAAAAGAACATGAAATTTTGTTTCTCCAAAAGGCAAAACAAAGGCTTGTGCTTTCGGAGGTAGCATCCTGTAATATACCCAGTGATTTGTTTAGTGGATTTCAATGTAAAAACAAACATAACTTTGGATCTATCAGGTGTTCCATACTGCTCTGTTGTGTAATTATTGTATTAAATAATCTTACTAAGAGAAGAAATGATGCAACTGTGAAGAAAAATATAATTGTTTTTAAAAGAATGAAAATTGTAACTAATATGTAATTTATTTTTTTTACTAACATATAGAAGAGTGTTTTTGAAATCATATTATGAGGTGAAATAAAGAGTCAGTTTAATATTTTTATTTAATTATATTTCGTTTCTTCCCACCCCCTTGCTTTCTGTGTGTGTGTGTGTGTGTGTGTGGTTTTTTTCTGTCTGCATGTGTGTGAGTCAAAATTACATGTAACAAAATGTATAAATTATTTTAAAGAGTTATGAATGTGTGTTTCCTTACTCATTCATGATATTACACGAATCAATAGATTTCTAACTATTTGCACTTATTATGTGCGCTGCTTCTTTAAATGTGTATTTGTATGAAACAAAATTTTGTGTCTAGATTTTAGCGAATTCGGTAGTTTTCCAGTAACGGAAAATGAACATGATATGCTGCAGTTATATTTTACAGTTAGTAGTTCACATCCGCACTTGTTTTCCTTTAAAAGGCGTTAATGCTTTTTGTGATCAAATATATAACATAAAACACACACAGATGTAGACCCCTAATTGTAGCACAAAAAGGTACAAATTACGATTTATGTGCTGTCACTCTAAGAGCCTATGTTAAAACTACAAAGCTGCTCTTCAAAAAAGTCGAAATATTGCAAATATGAGACTTGCAGTGATAATAGGCATCAGTGAAGGCAATTATGACCACATTTATTTTACGTTATTTGAAATGATAATTTGTTTCTAGGTGGCATTGCCTGACGACGGCGAGCTCTACGCTACAAACTGCACGTCGAGTATCGGTAGATCGTGGAAAGCGCGAGGCTGCCCACCGCGCTGCCATCTTGGGGCGCTGGCTTGCAGCAGGGAATAGTTGCGTGGCGCGCCGTAGGATGGCAGGACCAGCCGTAACAGTAACATGTCTTAACCAATTGAAGTTCTCACAGTTGCACCCATTACGTACTTTGTTTTATTTACACAGCTGATATACGTGTTGTGTGCTTCGTTGCAGAGGAAATTATGAAAATAGGACACGAGTAGCGGTGTTTTCGTCTCCTAAATGAGCAGAGCTCCAACAGAATGGATAGCTGACTGCAATACATCACGAAAATTTCCAGGTTACACAGAGTTGGAGGGTAAACTCAGCATCTTACAAGTCACTTAGATTGTGTCACAGTACGAGTGCTTTAATATAGAGAGCATGACCAACTTGCCGTGTATTCGTGTTAGCATGATGTCCAGTTGTTCAGGAACAACGTAATTTCACTTCACCTGATGCCAATGTACGACAGAGCAAGTTCACTGTATACAGTACTGAATTACTGACAGACTGTAATTTACTTATGCAGCTTTATAACTCAAAATTCCGAGTCGATATTGATCGATTTGTTCTGAAAGTCACCGACACTAATCGCATGTTTGCGTTAGTATTAGTGGCAACCTAGCCTTTGGGCATTATCATATGTAGCTATTAAAAATATTTTTGTCATTATTTCAAGGTCTGCGAGCTCCATTTCACTGAGGACCTCATTCTGAGAAGTAGTGAATACTTCGACAGATCCACTGGACAGAAATATTCTGTGCCTCTTCTGAAACCTCGCCTTAAACCAGCAACTGTACCATTGATTCTGCCTAACTGTCTGGAGTACCTTTCGTCACCTTCTTTTTCAATGGAAGTGCGTGGAAAACAGAAACGTAGAGCGAACTGTTGCAGTCAGCCCATTAGAACAGGAAAGACATTTCGTGGACTTGAATCGCTTTCTTTAGTACATGGAGGGGATCAAGGTTCCCGAAGACTGCATGCTGTAAAGTGAATAAGTGTCATTAGTTTTGCTCTAATAGAAACGACACATAGTCTTACACTTTCATATCCTGTTGTGGTGAATACTGGCGCGAGTATGCAGTTACATGTTGGCAAAAGTGCAACTACAAAATTTGATACAAGGAAGTTCCCATTAACTATAAACCATTTGACTCTGGTATGCATAGGGTGCAACCGACGTGCAGCCAGTTTTAACTTTTAATTACTATATGAAAGACTTAAAATTGTGACCCAACTCATCAGGTACGCTCTCTTGCAGTATTCAGTAACACATTAAAGGTACCATTACAAATCTGTGTCATTAGTTTTAAGTGCTACTTACATTTTCGTCTTTATACCACACATTTACATAACCCGGGTCCTTGGAAACGTATGGTTTATGTTGTAGCATTATCAAATTAGACTGGGTTGTAATCGACTACATTTTGTTGAAATTCAGAGAATGCATTATTGGTACACCTAGACATTGTTGTCACTGCAGAAACTGTATTGTTACGAATCGCAACAGATAGCTTACTGCTGTGTTGCTAACACAGCGAAATATTGTAGTGGATTATTACGAGTATGTGAAGAAACATAGTAATGTTGTGGGAGTTAGCTGCAACAACAGTGGAGTGTCTGATATTCGTTATAAACTCAGAAGAAAGGTAAGTGTCATTTGTACCAATAAACAATAAAATGAACAGCAATTACAGTCCTACAATTGACCAAAGAAGAGACATTATTTCTTCACATTATTTTTTTCAGATATAATGACAGGATCTACACCTTAAAAAATGAGCAGGAAAGAAGACAGCATAACCTTATCAAGACGAGATTTTGAATCTGTTGTTAGTCAATGAAGATGATGATTTCCTTTCAGATGTAAGTAATGCTTTAGATGAAAACCATGAAATTGCTCATAAGGCAGTGGCATGCAGATCTCTGAGTGGAGAACAAAGTAGTGGTGGTGGCGATGATGATGGTGACAATGATGTAGGTAATAATGTCTCCGAAAAATAATGAGTGAAAATGCTAACAAACATATTGCTCCAAATGGTATGCAATGGAGTAAGTGCCCCCCCCCCCCCATCCCCCAGTGCCATATAAAATGCCTTCACACAATTTGGTGAAATTTATTACAGGACCAGCAAGGGGCATAATCACTGACACCTCCAAAGATGGATGGAATTTATTTATTCCTCTAGCCATTGAGGATGGAATTGAGATATGCACAAACCAAGAAGGAGGAAGAGTTTGTGTACCAAGAAAAATAAACCTAGAATGATGTAGCTAGAGACGAGATGTTCGCCTTCTGGGTAATTTTACTTCATAATGGAGCAGATAAGGTTTGGGATGTTCCAATCAGGGAACTATTCTGGGAAGGTACTGCAATCCGTTATATAGAGCTACAATGTCTGTGAGTTGGTTTGAGGCAATAATAAGATTAATTAGATTTGATGACACATGAACAAAGAGCCTAGGTGACAAACCAATAAACTTGCTCCTGTATCCTATGCATGGAAAATATTTACCAGACAGTGCAAGAAAGTAATGACACCTAAAAGTAATGTTATAATGGATGAATAGCTAGTTCCATTTAGGAGCCATTGTGAATTTGTGCAGTATATGACAAACAAGCCTGGAAAGTGTGGAATGAAAATATTCTGAATGTCCGAAGGTAAACTGGTTATGCCGTTGACAGGAATGAACTGGAACTGGTAGAGAACCAGGGGAGCTATGCCAGAAAAATTTGGGTTTTTCCACAGTGAAGACCCTTGCAGCCAACATTGCTCTTGCTGGTACAGCCAGAGATATTACTGTAGGTAATTATTTCACAAGTGTACCATTGGCAGAATATCTGTTATATAAAACCCTGATGGTTGTGGGAACAATGAGGATAAATAAAAGAGAAATTCCAAAAGAGATGAAGCAAAATTGGTGCAGAGCAGTAAATACAAGGCCATTGGCAATTACAAAAGAAATGAAGATGGTTAGTTTTTCATCAAAGAAAAACACGTGTGTAGCCCTCTTACGCTCCATACATCATAAAAACTCAATAGAAGAACAGTATCCAAACCTGAAGCCTGAGATTGTGAAATTTTATAACCGAACGAAGCATGGGGAGGATGTCACACCTGTGTTTGACCAACCATAACTGATGCTGAATGTGCATGTAGTCATATAATATGAAAGACTTATTTCAATAGTGGTACAAGTCCATTATCTTTTTTTTTTCTTTATTGTCATTTTACACCTTACACAAGGTGGGCTGGCAGCGGCAACTTTACGCCGCTCTTCAGCCACAGCCAGTTCAAAGAGAGAAAAACAATGAAGACACAGAAGTAACGAAACATAAAGGTGGACAAAAAACAGTAGACACAGTAATTAAAAAAAAGCCGTTCACACGCGAAGAAAAACAAAGAAACTGTCAGCACTGTGCTCCCTGCCACCGTCGGATAAGCAGCTGCCAGCAGAAAGTCGTATACTCCTGGCTCACTTATTTGTTACATAGTTTAATTCTTAATTTCTTTGGGTATTTTTGGTACTTGCATTGTTTAATTCATAAATTTCGGGCGTATTATAGTATTTGAGAGTTGTAGCATCGCGTTTTAGTACCTGAATAGTGTAAAATCACGTAGCCTCCTTCCGCCGCCGAGCAGTGTGTCAGCAGTGCGCAAGTAGCAGCATTACTGCATTTACTAGGCAATCTTGTATTTTAATAATCGTTTAAATTTTGTGTCGATTTGTTTGTGCTCTCTGTACATTAGTTCAGACGTTCTTTGCACAACAGTTTTTAGCATGGATAGGAACTGCAACTGCTGTGTTCGGATGCAGGCTGAGTTGGCATCCCTTCGCTCCCAGCTCCAGGCAGTGTTGGCTTCAGTCACACAGCCTGAGGCTGTTGCCAATGGGCATCACTGTGGGGGTCCAGATGGAGGTTTGTCGGGGACGGCCAGCTCGTCCCACGCATCCCCCGATCGGACTACGACTGTGGCTGCCCAGGATACTGCCCGCATTGAGGCTGACCCCTCACCTGTGGTAGAGTGGGAGGTCATCTTGACGTGTGGCAGGGGGCGAAAGACATTCCGGAGAGCTGAACGGAAGGCCTCTCCAGTTTGTCTGACGAACAGGTTTTAGCCTCTGTCTCAGGCTGATACTGATCTTCGGCCTGACATGGCTGCTTGTCCTGTTCCAGAGGTTGCCCCTCAGTCTGCAAGATCCGGGCGGTCGCAGAGGGTGGGCTTACTGGTAGTTGGGAGCTCCAACGTCAGGCGCGTAATGGGGCCCCTTAGGGATATGGTAGCAAGAGAGGGGAAGAAAACCAATGTGCACTCCGTGTGCATACCAGGCAGAGTCATTCCAGATGTGGAAAGGGTCCTTCCGGATGCCATGAAGGGTACAGGGTGCACCCATCTGCAGGTGGTCGCTCATGTCGGCACCAATGATGTGTGTCACTATGGATTGGAGGAAATCCTCTCTGGCTATCTGATTTGGTGAAGACTGCCAGTCTCGCTAGCAGGATGAAGGCAGAGCTCACCATCTGCAGCATCATCGACAGGACTGACTGCGGACCTTTGGTACAGAGCCGAGTGGAGGGTCTGAATCAGAGGCTGAGACGGTTCTGTGACCGTGTGGGTTGCAGATTCCTCGACTTGCGCCATAGAGTGGTGGGGTTTTGGGTTCTGCTGGAAACGTCAGGAGTCCACTACATGCAGCAAGCGGCTACATGGGTAGCAGGGGTTGTGTGGCGTGGACTGGGCGGTCTTTTAGGTTAGATGGCCTCGGGCAAGTACAGAAAGGGCAACAGCCTCAAACGGTGCAGGGCAAAGTAAGGACATGCGGGGACCAAGCAGCAATCGGTATTGTAATTGTAAACTGTCGAAGCTGCATTGGTAAAGTACCGGAACTTCAAGCGCTGATAGAAAGCACCGAAGCTGAAATCGTTATAGGTACAGAAAGCTGGCTCAAGCCAGAGATAAATTCTGCCGAAATTTTTACAAAGGCACAGACGGTGTTTAGAAAGGATAGATTGCATGCAACCGGTGGTGGCGTGTTTGTCGCTGTTAGTAGTAGTTTATCCTGTAGTGAAGTAGAAGTGGATAGTTCCTGTGAATTATTATGGGTGGGGGTTACACTCAACAACCGAGCTAGGTTAATAATTGGCTCCTTTTACCGACCTCCCGACTCAGCAGCATTAGTGGCAGAGCAACTGAGAGAAAATTTGGAATACATTTCACATAAATTTTCTCAGCATGTTATAGTCTTAGGTGGAGATTTCAATTTACCAGATATAGACTGGGACACTCAGATGTTTAGGACAGATGGTAGGGACAGAGCATCGAGTGACATTATGCTGAGTGCACTATCCGAAAATTACCTCGAGCAATTAAACAGAGAACCGACTCGTGGAGATAACATCTTGGACCTACTGATAACAAACAGACCCGAACTTTTCGACTCTGTAAGTGCAGAACAGGGAATCAGTGATCATAAGGCCGTTGCAGCAACCCTGAATATGGAAGTTAATAGGAATATAAAAGAAAGGGAGGAAGGTTTATCTGTTTAGCAAGAGTAATAGAAGGCAGATTTCAGACTACCAAACAGATCAAAACGAAAATTTGTGCTCCGACACTGACAATGTTGAGTGTTTATGGAAAAAGTTCAAGGCAATCGTAAAATGCGTTTTAGACAGGTACGTGCCGAGTAAAACTATGAGGGACGGGAAAAACCCACCGTGGTTCAACAACATAGTAAGGAAACTACTGCGAAAGCAAAGAGAGCTTCACTCTAAGTTTAAACGCAGCCAAAACCTCTCAGACAAACAGAAGCTAAACGATGTCAAAGTTAGCGTAAGGAGGGCTATGCGTGAAGCGTTCAGTGAATTCGAAAGTAAAATGCTATGTAACGAGTTAACAGAAAATCCTAGGAAGTTCTGGTCGTACGTTAAATCAGTAAGTGGCTCGAAACAGCATATCCAGACACTCCGGGATGATGATGGCATTGAAACAGAGGATGACACGCGTAAAACTGAAATACTAAACACCTTTTTCAAAAGCTGTTTCACAGAGGAAGACCGCACTGCAGTTCCTTCTCTAAATCCTCGCACAAACGAAAAAATGGCTGACATCGAAATAAGTGTCCAAGGAATAGAAAAGCAACTGGAATCACTCAACAGAGGAAAGTCCACTGGACCTGACGGGATACCAATTCGATTCTACACAGAGTACGCGAAAGAATTTGCCCCCCATCTAACAGCCGTGTACCGCAAGTCTCTAGAGGAACGGAGGGTTCCAAATGATTGGAAAAGAGCACAGGTAGACCCAGTCTTCAAGAAGGGTCGTCGAGCAGTTGCGCAAAACTATAGACCTATATATCTGACGTCGATCTGTTGTAGAATTTTAGAACATGTTTTTCGCTCGAGTATCATGTCGTTTCTGGAAACCCAGAATCTACTATGTAGGAATCAACATGGATTCCGGAAACAGCGATCGTGTAAGACCCAACTCGCTTTATTTGTTCATGAGACCCACAAAATATTAGATACAGGCTCCCAGGTAGATGTTATTTTTCTTGACATCTGGAAGGCGTTCGATACTGTTCCGCTCTGTCGCCTGATAAACAAAGTAAGAGCCTACGGAATATCAGACCAGCTGTGTGGCTGGATTGAAGAGTTTTTAGCAAACAGAACACAGCATGTTGTTATCAACGGAGAGACGTCTACAGACGTTAAAGTAACCTCTGGCGTGCCACAGGGGAGTGTTATGGGGCCATTGCTTTTCACAATATATATAAATGATCTAGTAGATAGTGTCGGAAGTTCCATGCGGCTTTTCGCGGATGATGCTGTAGTATACAGAGAAGTTGCAGCATTAGAAAATTGCAGCGAAATGCAGGAAGATCGGCAGCGGATAGGCACTTGGTGCAGGGAGTGGCAACTGACCCTTAACATAGACAAATGTAATGTACTGCGAATACGTAGAAAGAAGGATCCTTTATTATATGATTATATGATAGCGGAACAAACACTGGTAGCAGTTACTTCTGTAAAATATCTGAGAGTATGCGTGCGGAACGATTTGAAGTGGAATGATCATATAAATTTAATTGTTGGTAAGGCGGGTACCAGGTTGAGATTCATTGGGAGAGTCCTTAGAAAATGTAGTCCATCAACAAAGGAGGTGGCTTACAAAACACTCGTTCGACCTATACTTGAGTATTGCTCATCAGTGTGGGATCCGTACCAGATAGGGTTGACGGAGGAGATAGAGAAGATCCAAAGAAGAGCGGCGCGTTTCGTCACAGGGTTATTTGGTAACCGTGATAGCGTTACGGAGATGTTTAACAAACTCAAGTGGCAGACTCTGCAAGAGAGGCGCTCTGCATCGCGGTGTAGCTTGCTCGCCAGGTTTCGAGAGGGTGCGTTTCTGGCTGAGGTATCGAATATATTGCTTCCCCCTACTTATACCTCCCGAGGAGATCACGAATGTAAAATCAGAGACACGACGTGGGAATATTTAGTTTTCAGGAGCATCTTCGACACCTCGAACAGGTCCTTCCATGGTGTAGTGCGGGCCTTACCGTCAAACCATCTAAGATTAAGTTAGCATCCAAGGAGATTTCATTCCTCGGGCACTTGGTGTTGGCCGGTGGAGTCCGTATTGATCAGAACAGGACTAAGGATCTTCAAAAACTTCCTCCTCCAAAGGATAGACGGGCAATTGCTCGCTTTATTGGAATGGTGAACTTCTTCAGGAAGTTCGTACCCCAATTCGATCAGTTGGCTGCGCCCTTGAATCTCCTGCGCAAGAAAAATCGAGCATTTCAGTGGGGTGAGTCCCAGCAGTCAGCATTAGAGGCAATCAAGGCTGTTCTGGTGAACTCGCCTGTTCTTCCTGTCCCCGATTTTCGTATGGCCTTCGTAGTTCACTGATGCTTAGAGTTCTCTCCCTCCGGCGGTCCCCTCTCCCTCCGGCGGTCCCCTCTCCCTCCGGCGGTCCCCTCTCCCTCCGGCGGTCCCCTCTCCCTCCGGCGGTCCCCTCTCCCTCCGGCGGTCCCCTCTCCCTCCGGCGGTCCCCTCTCCCTCCGGCGGTCCCCTCTCCCTCCGGCGGTCCCCTCTCCCTCCGGCGGTCCCCTCTCCCTCCGGCGGTCCCCTCTCCCTCCGGCGGTCCCCTCTCCCTCCGGCGGTCCCCTCTCCCTCCGGCGGTCCCCTCTCCCTCCGGCGGTCCCCTCTCCCTCCTCTCTCCCACACCCCTCTGATGTCACACACCGTCGGCCCTGCTCTGGCCTTCGGGATACAGTTTCGATGTCTACAAACTGCCTGCTGTTTGTTGCTTTAATTTGGGACACCTGTGCCTTGCTGTGCAGAATCTATATGGAAGGTGTGGCTCCAACATAAACCACGTGACTGTTGGCAAAACGTGGCGGGATTTCAAAACAGCGGCCTCCCTTCCTATGTTTGTATCATATTTTCCCCACATTTCTCAATTTACTGCCACACGCTTCCAACAAAAGTTACATTTTTATTTGTGAAAAATTGTGCCAGAGCTATATTTGACCTGGATTTGTTCACAGTACCATTTATAAAATCCAACAAATACATCAAACGCCTCTCTGGCGGGCAGTGGGACGAAGCTACTATAAACTATCAGTTAAAGTAAAACGTCATTAAAATTCTTTTAAACAGTAAGAAGGGGCTGATGTCAAAACTTTAAACATTGGATTCTCCGCATTTTGAGCTCTAGTTACCTATAAAAGAAAATGGGATATAGGAATTATGGCAACTATAGGTGGCAAAATTGTCGACTTTAGGAGCAGCTCCATTTTAGAGTATCATTTTTAGGTGGACTTCAAAGGTTCAGTTCTCACTATTTTTACAAAAGTTTAAACTATCAGCTTAAAAAATTATATTTTAGATGAAAGGTGAGACTTTGAAGTTTCAGAAAATAGTTTTGGAGCCTACATTTATTTAATAGTATTAGAAGGTAGAAAAAAATTCTCTTCATGTGTCGGCTATAGGTGCTCTTTCCTTATTATAACCTCTCTTGTATATACAAATCTTTGGTATCTGTGGGATAATAAGTGCCCCAAAACGAATAATGAATATACCAAAGTGACTATTGTGCACCGTAGTAAAAGCTGTCAATTATGACTCAAGAAACACCTATAAACTTTCAACTGCAACAGTCATTACAGCTCTCAATTTAACCAGGGCAGGCCATAAATTAAAAGTTCCAAGAGACTATGCAATGATTTTAATTTTTTACAGGTATTTCTTCACAGTTGATGAGAACAATCTCAAGAAAAGCTCTTTTCAAGGTTAAAACACTTTTGTCAATTTCTGTCTTAAGATAGTCATTCTGTGAGGAAACAAACTGCAAAATAATTCCCACAATGAACTGTAACAGTATATAATTTTAGAAGAAAACTATCTAAGGGATACTTTCCACTCCAAATATTGCAAAACTGTACTGACGCTCATCCAGATTAAGAGCTATTTTCCAGGGCACAAACACGTTAGAGCTCATCTGCCGAAACAAAAACGGTCTGCTTACATTTGACAGTCTCTCAGTACAATAAGAATAGGGGCTCTTATTTTAGAAAAATGAATGTATAGTGATCTGATTTTGTTCTGACTGTGTGGGATCATGAGAACATTTTTCCTTGCCTCTGCATAATAATCATGTGAGCATAAACTAAATAAAACCCCCCTTTAATTACATATTGATATTTATCATTGCAGTTTGTGAACAGTTTGAATAGGTTACTACAAATCCAGTAGAAGACAATTAGTCAACCTAGAGCTTAAAAACTTACTTTTCAAAGAAATTTTAGGCTTACCTTAGGAGTAACCTTAAAAGATAGGAAAAGTTGTTCTTACACTGAAAAGGCTGTTTTCTGCAGATTTCATAAACTGCCAATGCCATGCACAATTTCACATTTTCATGAAGTTTAGTACCAAATTTTGGAAACTGTTGCATATGAATGAAATACAGACCTGTACTTGCTTCACTCAAACACCATTCTGAATTTTTTATTGCAAGCTCATGCGACAAATCCTTAATACCTGGTGTCTGTAGTGGACGTATTTTGCCAGAGGTGAACACTATCCATTGCAGTAACAACTGAGATAATAGAAATACTTTTGTGCTTGACACTCCAATGATATTTACAAGCACGCACTGCCAACACCATGCACAATGCCATGTTTTCACTAAGTTCCATAGCAAATTATGAAAGCTGTTGCATATGAATGAAATACGTGTACCTCTACATGCTTCACTCAGAGCCTACTGAATTTTGTATTACAATCTCATCTGTCAAATCCTTACTACCTGGTGGCTATTACGTGTCTATAGCAGACACATTTTATCGAAGTGAACACTATCCATTGCACCAACTACAGTTGCCTAAGCATCAAGAAACTGGTTTAAACTTTTAAGTGAAACAACTATTGGGGGTTTGAATTTCTATGGATAACAAGAAAAGTACATGTTGATTCTTCCAAGTGCTTTTCTCATTTTAAATTTATTACACATTTTTCCCAGTTGCTGTAAGTATTCTAAGAAAGCTAACATCTCTTGGGAAAAAATAGATATGCAGAAACAATTAACTCAATACTTTATTTCACAACATTATTTTATTTCTTACAAAATTTTATTTCACATTTTCTTTCTTACAACACAATATTTTCCAACAGATTTATTTCTTAAGCCCATATTCTAAGAGGGCAGAACAATGTTTAACAGATAAAAAGGTACTAAAATGTAGACTTTCACGGCCGGAAATATCACGTCCATTATAATTATACGGGCTGTTATGCCGTGGTCGGTTGATGAATTCTGTGGTGATTCCAAACGTTTCGTCTCCGACTGCGGGAGACATCTTCAAGGGGGTCCGTAGCTCAATGGAAGGTCCAACACACCCACTGGCTCGGTACTGACTGCCGCTAAATTCCGTGTCCGCGCACTCCCACGCCACGGCGTGACGTCACGTGTTTTGAAAACGTCAGTGCAGTTGGCCGCTGTCCGTCGCCGTCGATCGCCGTTGCGGAGGAGGTCTAGAGAAGTGCGACGCCTGGAAGGACTCCAGAAGAAGAGAGTGCATCTTTTGTGTTCCCTCACATTCCTACTTGTTGCAGAGCCGTCGGCGTTATACCGAAGTTTCTGAAGATAAAGCGACTGTTCTATTCGGGAAAGGCACAACGCATTTTCAAACGGACTGAGGAGGCCTTACTACGAGAGCGCATTTAGCAGACCCGACGGGACTAGGCAAGCACAAACTGTAAGTCAATGTCTCTCCATATTACGATCAGTAATAAACTGTGCAGCGGTGACTGGGATAAAATAGACTACTGCATGATACCATGGGGAAGCGTATGTTGACAACGTCTAGTAGACAGAAGTAGTTTGATAATTTGCTATCTAATCAGACTGTTCGGCATTTAGACGTTTCCTGGACCGTTATCAATTTTTCCAAACGTTCGTTATCTGACGATGAGACATCTGTGCTTGCCAAGGGAGGAAATTTTGCTGTTAGTCCGCGTTTTGGGCCCACAGAAGAAATTATAGCCAGTGTAGAAGCAGGAATTCGCAGTGTGGCTTCTGTAACAGCTGAAGAAATCCGTATAGAAACAGTAAGAATATTAACTAATGCAAAACCGCCGAAAAGTAATATAACTGTGGGTGAGAGAAGAGCTTTAAAACTCCTGAATGACGACGATAGTATTTTGGTTCTCCCAGCTGACAAAGGAAGCGCAACGGTGATTATGGATGTGGCCGACTATCGGAGTAAAATTACTGATCTACTGGATCCGCAAGCATATAGGAAGCTGAATAAGGACCCCACTAACAGCGTTCTCAGAACTGTGTCGCGGTTAATAAAGTCGTCCATTGAAGAGAGTGTACAGAAAGGTCTCTGCAATTCGGTTGCGCTACCACCGATGCTTTATGGATTGCCCAAAATTCATAAAGAAAATGTGCCGTTAAGACCGATACCAAGTGCCATTGGTTCGCCCACCCACTCGGTAGCCAAGTTTTTGACTACGCTGCTGAAACCACATGTGGGCCGTTCGGACTCTTATATAAAGAATTCGACACATTTCATCAGCAGATTGAATGGCATAGTGGTCCAGCTAGAGGACATACTGGTCAGCTTCGGTGTGGTATCGCTGTTTACCATGGTTCCACTTAATGATGTATTGGAACAGCTGGATCGAATTTTTCTTGCCGATATTGCAGAACTGTTTAAGTGTTGTTTGACGACCACATACTTCAAGTGGAATGAACAGTTTTATGAGTAAACGGATGGCGTGGCTATGGGAAGCCCCCTAAGTCCCGTAATTGCAAACTTCTTTATGGAGAAATTCGAAGAACAGGTCTTCGGTACTGCCAGCAAAAAACCAAATGTATGGTTCCGATACGTGGATGACAGGTTCGTGCTGTGGAGACATGGTAGGGAGGAACTAAGCCGGTTCCACGAACATCTGAACAGTATAAACTCGAGAATTCAGTTTACAGTGGAGGAGGAGGTAGACGGCAAGTAACATTTCCTCGATGTGCTTGTTTTCAGAAACGAAAATGGGAGTTTGGGCCACTCAGTATACCGCAAAACCATGCACACGGACCGTTATTTGCACCGGGATTCGAACCACCACCCACAACAGAAGCGGGATGTTATCAAGAGGTTAGCGGACATAGCTAGAAACATTTGTGAACCTGAGTTGCTCGACGCTGAGATGGAACATCTCCACAATGCACTAATGAAGAACGGATATTCGTCCGCCGAAATAAAACGTGCGTTGAGGCAGCCACGCAGAAATCATACTGATGTACAGGCTACTGCAAAATCTAAGGGTTTCCTGCCGTTTGTTAAAAATGTAACGGAAATAATAGGGAGGATCTTGACGAAGCGGAATATCACCGTAATTTACAAGCCCACCAGGAAGATACAGTAATACCTTAAGCCTGCCAAGGACGCTCGCAAACCACTGGCAAAAGCTGGAGTGTATAGGATCCCATGCAGCTGTGGTGATGTTTATGTGGGTACCACTAAAAGAACTGTTTCTAAATGTTTGGAAGAGCATAAGGGAAACTGCAGAAGAGGAGAAACGGATCGATCAGCTGTTGCGGAGCATGCTTTCCAGCCAGGGAACCACAATATTCGTTTCGGGGAGACGCGAGTACTAGCGGCTTCAAGCGGATTTTACGAAAGGCTCTACAGGGAGGCAATCGAAATCGCTAAACACCCAAATAATTTCAACCGTAAGGAGGAGGGTGTGAAATTAAACGGCATATTGATGCCGGTGTTAA
This sequence comes from Schistocerca serialis cubense, assembly GCF_023864345.2. Taxonomy (NCBI): domain Eukaryota; kingdom Metazoa; phylum Arthropoda; class Insecta; order Orthoptera; family Acrididae; genus Schistocerca; species Schistocerca serialis. The sequence goes on along the minus strand of NC_064648.1, from coordinate 91,181,158 downwards.
AGATGTGTACCACCCGCCCACTACTGGGTGATGGCAACGGCGATAGACGGCGACGGACAGCGGCCAATTGTACTGACGTTTTCAAAACACGTGACGTCACGCCTCGGCGTGGGAGCGCGCGGACACGGAATTTAGCGGCAGTCAGTAGCGAGCCAGCGGGTGTGTTGGACCTTCCATTGAGCTACGGACCCCCTTGAAGATGTCTCCCACAGTCGGAGACGAAACGTTGGGAATCGACACAGAAATCATCAACCGAGCACGGCATAACAGCCCGGATAATTATAATGGACAAGATAAAAAGATATAGAAGACACTGACAAGAGAGTAAATCTAGTAAAAATATAAGGGCCCAAACAAATTAACACAACATACAGATCTAGAAGAAACAAAAAATAAAAAGTACATAAATATATATTCTGTTAAGAGAAAAAGTATATCTAGGTTTACATAAAAGAAATGAATCCAATTGTTATGAAAACAGAACTCCAAACATATACTGAAAAAGGCTTTGTGGGTGCAATATGGGCACTTAGAAAGGCTAAGAACTCCAGGTACCTCTGTCTGTACTTTGTGTAGACATGAAGGTTCAAACATTAATAATAATAAACATCATCTTCGCAATTTTTAACTCTAATGTAATAGGGATCAGGCATAGAATATTTAATGTCCCTTAAACAACACAGTTTTTGTGTATAAACTCCTTACGCAACCTTTCTGGAATGTTTCTGTCAGTCTTTCCAAAATGGTGATTTCTAATTTTAAAATACTCAAATAAAATTGATTTAATTACAGCATTTCTGTGATTTTCTGTGGACTCAAAGTCCATAATATGTTCGTCGATGGACTGAAAAACGCTACAATCAACATCTTCCATAGCACATGAAACAAGAACAAGAACAAGCATAACATTTTTCTTTTGCAACATTCCCTTCGCCTGGTGCAACCGATGAGCTTGCTCTGCTGCTTTGCAATCTTTAATAACGTCAGCAGAAGTCGTAGCCAAACCTCCCACATTCTTTCTTCTGATTAGTCCAACGTCACTGACCACTGCCCCACATAAGGAATTTGCACATTCTACACAATGTACTGACTTAGTCAATTTACGCACAATGAATCCTATGTATGCAACAACATTCCATACATAATTTGACAGCTGTTCAAATGAGACAGCAGGAATGCTGTATGAGTGATCATGAGAGACTGATGCAACATCTAGGCCTAACTTTTCTGAATTACAATTGATAACTCATCTAAATGGGTTAGATTGCGTCACATCCAGTCCAGAATATGGACTGAGAATGGGACAATCTGCAGTATCCAAAGTAGAGCCAAATTCTGACCCTCTTACCTGCTGATGGATAAGCAATAGTTTGTAGGCTGCTTTGAATTGAGCTGCTGTCGGGTTGTTGTTACCATCACATCTTCTGATTGAGCTGAAAAATGTGTCTATGTGGTCCTGTAGCAATTGATATGTAAGCAAGAAACTTAGTTTTGGTTGAGCTGTTTATGACAGAAAAATATAATTTTCTTAGGCTCTGTATACATACAAGAAAGCCAAGGAAACCAGTCTTTCTGTTAGTATACAAAATAGATAGCCCATTAGCCTCGAGTCTCAGCTCCTGAATATATTTTTCCACTTCACCAAGAAATGGTAAAATATGGCGAGCTGTCTGCATTGACAGAGGTGATTTATACCCTTTGGACAGGAGATTCCTACTACTGAAACAATCAAAAAGGTTGTTCACTGTCCTTATAACTTTAACTGTATGTTAAGTCTTTAAAGTCAGCTAGCTGCAAATCTTTGTCAAGGGATTCTAGGGAATTAACGACACTACCACTAAATGTTTGCACAGGAAACCTTACATTCGTTTTATGGCGATACCACTGAACGTGTTTTGTTCTTACTTTTGTAGCAGTCAGAAGTTTCTCCATTTTTTGCAGCTCATGTAATTTTAATACATAAATCCCATTTTATTGGATTTCTATTTACATAAAGAGACACCTTTACCAGCTAATGTATTGCGTATTAACTTGAACATGTGACATGGATCAAGGAATATGCAAACATCATCCTTACATAGAGGGTGTTTAAAAAAGATTTCATTCTGCACGTTGAAAGACAGGTCCCTAGCTTGTCTACGATTGCAGTGTTTACGTGAGCACCATCAAAAGTAACAGAAATTACTTCTACTCCAGCATCATATGCAAATTTCAATGCCTCCTTAAGTAGGTTCGATTTTTCAACAGCACATAGGCCATTGACTAAAAAGTATATACAATTGGAATGTTCCATGAACCATTAACAGCAGTGAAAATGAACGTTAATGCCTCATTTGCAACAGGTAGATTGTCATTGTCAAGATCTGTACCATAATCTATGTAACCAATAAACTTATTTCCACGAATTTCAACATGCTTCCTTACGGCAATCTCATCAAATGACAGGGTACAAAGCAATTTCTTACCTTTACTAATGAGTTCCTGGCTCTTTATTCTAAGCGCTATTGCTGCTCCGTTACTGAAACCAGGACCCCCATCAACAACACTGTACCACTTTCTTAAAGTTCGTGGACAGGCAGTGATGTTTTAAAATTTTTCCTTACGTAGCTATATGCCTTGCTACTGTGAAAATTTAGTGTTAGAGCAAATGTCCGAAGAGCTGCTGAATACTTATTTGCTTCTTTACCTTTACTGGCACGTTGGAGCAACTCTGAAGTACCAGGTGGCAGCATCTGATAGCGAAAAGCCACAATCATTTAAGCATAAGTATTCCAACCTGCAATCAGTCATACATTTTAATAACGACAGGCATTCTAAATATACTTGCCTTTAGTAAATTAGCCAGGGATTCATTTATAACACGATTATTTTCAAGATTATTTATCAAATATTTGAAAGACAAGACTTCCTTCTTCATCCCACGAGATGACCGCTGCAAGTTCTTTAACTTTCTGGCTTTGATGCTAATCTGCCGTGTTGCCACACCTACCACATTTTCTGCTATGCCAAGAGTACACAAATCGCTATTCGAAAAGCCCCAATATACCTGGAACTTTTGTTTTTCGCGGCTTCGTTTCCATATCGCATAACGGCACTGTAAACAAAGCAAAAATGCATGTTTTGAGGTATAATTTGTAGGGGAACCATGTCCGAAGTGACACTTAATGTAACATGTTACAGTTCTATTCTAATACAATATTTTAGTAACTCGCAGTTAACACAGACATTCTAACATTCAGACGTACAGGCATTAGAAGCACAGATTTCAGAAGACCAGGCATCATCTGACGAACGCCTTCTAGTGTGTGATTTACGGTGCTTAGGCCTCTTCGATTTCATATGCTCCGGAAAATCAAAAAGGGATAGCATCACTACTTAGCCAGTTCCCGCCAGTTTTAGTCCGATAAAAACATCAGGTTTAAAAATGACACACTGTAAATATAAATTATAAATATACATTGTAAATAATAACTAACCTATCAAAACACTTCTCCTCGACGTGCTTCGACCAAAGGCGCGTATGTGCAGACGGCTTAGTTTTTCCGTTTCAGGGCCTGTATGCAAAGCTGCCTTCGGTTTTCATCCTTAGCGAACCTATGAGTAGGAACGAGAAACAGTTACCTTACCTCTGTAAGCGAATTATCACAGATACTTTCCAAAATGTAATATGAGTCTGACTCTACAGGCATCACTTTCTACACTTTAATTTACGTGATACTCTATTTCAAGTGTAAAAACCATATAAAAGTCACTTCAGCAGATTTCAATAAACGGATCTGCACTATCCTAGAAACACTTACACCTGAAATGTAATGCCATTTCCCCCGACAAAACGCTGAGTACAGACATAAGCGCAACACGAAACAACTATGTTTTGCCAACATTCACGTGACTTCATCCCAGAGATGTTGGAGGCACGAAAATGACGTCAGGGCCAGTCTACCGTATTTATGGTCGGATATCAACACATACTGCTGTGAGCAAAGGACCGGCTACCGCTCTGCCATCTCTTGGCGACGCCCGGCAACAGCTGTGTGGGGCGCAGTCCGCCGACCAGTAGCAACAGACAGATGGCAATCGCATTTACTTCGAATTTTGACGTCCTGTCGAATAGCATTTGAAGTAACGCCAATCTCAACAACTGTATATACTTTGTTCTGTAATGACGTTGATGTAAATGAACGAAGGTTTACAACACTTCTTCCAAGAATGTTTAATACTCGTTCTTCTAGTCTGTGGCAAATGCTATACAGTTTACAGTAACTTCAATGTGAGTTTAAATCCCAGTCATGGCGCGACAGCAACGTATCCTTTTCAACAACATACGCTCCCTTCCTGCCAACAAAAACCTCTTCCTGCACACCCTTGCCACCCACCGCGTGGATGCCTTCCTCCTCAATGAAACCTTCCTGCAACCCCACCACACCATCCACACTTCGCCCTACCTCCTCCACCGCTCCGATAATCCCCTCCCAATTGCGCGTGGCGGAGTTGCCATTGGGCACCACCGCCAGATCCCCGTTCGGCTCCAACCTCTCCTTCCCGACCCCACCGAACACCTGATCCTTAGTGTCTTCTTCCCCGGCCTTACCATTACCTGCGCCACCATCTATGTTCGCCCCACCGCTCCTCTTCCCTTCGACTTCCTCTCCCACATTGACCGTACCTTCTCCTCCTACGTGATCGCCGCCGACCTCAACATCCATAGTCGTTCCGCCGCCCAGTTACGGCGGTGGCATCGGTTCCTCTCCTCCCTTCAAGGCGACCTCATTCCCATCCCCCAGCACACCCGTCCCGAATCCAACTCCACTCCTGATGTTGTCCTATCCTCCCCCAACCTCCTTGGCCGCATAACGGTGGATGTCCTGGAGCCTATTGGTAGCGACCATCTCCCTGTCCTCCTCACCATTTCAGACGGTCGTCGCCCTCGCCATGACCCTCGTACTGCTCCTCCCCCTAAGTATGTCCACGACTATTCCCGAGCCGACTGGAATGCCTACCGGGATACCCTTTCCACCCAGGTCGATAGCCACCCTCTCACCTACCACCACCCTGACGATGTCACCCATGCCGCCTCCTTTCTCCAGCAGACCTTGTCTGAGGCCGTGGAGGCCCACGTTCCTACTGTCGCCATCCACCCCCACCGTCCTACCTTACCCCCACAGGCCGTTCTCCTCCTCCGTGAATCCCGTCGTCTCTACCGTGCCTTCCTCCGCACGCGTGACCCGGACACACTACGACGCCACCGGCAACTCCAGCGACACGTTCGTAATTTGCTCGCGGCTAAGAAACGCCGGGACTGGCGACAGACATGCACCCGTTTAAATGCAACCCTACCAATCAACTCGTCCAAGTTCTGGTCGGCCTTCCGTCGCCTTACCGGAACTAAACCCTCCCCCTACTATCCTCTTCTCCACGATGATCACCCCTTCCCTGACACCCTTAGTAAGGCCAATCACTTTGCCTCCTACCTCTTCGATGTTTTCTCCATCCCCGACGATCCCCAGTTCGACTACTACCTCTTCCTGGATATCCGCGATCGAACTGACACCTCTGTCCCTCCCCTCGCTCCTGGTTTCCAGTACTTGGACAACATTACACACACGGAACTCAATACCCCTATCACTACACAGGATCTCATTGATACACTCCGCACCAATCGCAACACCGCTCCTGGTCACGATCGTGCCACCTACCGTCACCTTCGTGAAGCTCCTGTCTCTTTCCTCTCCACCCTGGCCAGGCTCTACAATGTAGTCCTGTCCACCGGTTACTACCCCGACCTGTGGAAAACCTCCCGTATCCTCATGTTCCTTAAACCTGGCAAACCGCCGTCCGCCGTCTCCTCCTACCGTCCCATCAGCCTTACCTCGGTCTTCAGCAAGGTCCTGGAATCTATCCTCACCCTCCGCAGCCACCAGCATCTCCGCCAGCACCGCCTCCTTCCCGTCACCCAGTGTGGCTTTCGGCCATCCTTCTCTTCCGACGATCTTCTCCTTCACCTCACTCATCTCCTTTCCGAACAGCTTAATTCCCGTCGCTCCGCCATCTTCCTCTCCCTTGACCTCGAACGCGCTTATGACCGCGTCTGGCATTCCGGTCTCCTCTTCAAACTCCAAACCTTGGCCCTTCCCATTAACTACGTCCGTCTGATCGGTTCCTTTCTCTCCCGCCGTCCTTCCTATGTCACCATCCATAACACCGATTCCTACACCTTTTTCCCCTCCGCCGGTGTGCCCCAAGGCTCCGTCCTCTCCCCCCTTCTGTACCTTTTGTACACGGTGGATATGCCGCCGCCGTCACCCCCCCCCCCGTCCACCTTCTCCAGTTTGCCGATGACACCGCCTTCCTTGCCCTTGCCCCCACCCTGCAACGCTCTCAACGCCTTCTCCAATCCCATCTTGACCGGTTCACCGCTTGGTGCAACCAGTGGTTGCTCAAGGTCAATCCTTCCAAAACCCAGGCGATCATTGTAGGCAAAACCACTCCCTCCTTCCGCCTCCTTGATTTCTATCTCACCGTTTATGGCCGTCCCTTTGCTCTCACCCCCACCCTTAAGTACCTTGGCGTCACCCTCGACCGTCGCCTCTCCTGGACTCCCCATCTCCAGACAATCCAAGCCAAGGCACGTTCCCGACTCCGTCTCCTCAAACTCCTTTCCGGCCGAACGTGGGGTCTGGACCCCTCCACCATCCTCCACACCTATAAGTCCCTTATCCGCCCTATCCTCTGTTATGCCCATCCAGCCTGGATCTCCGCCCCCCCTTCCTTTTATAAATCCCTCCAAATCCTTGAACGCCATGCTCTCCGCCTTGCCTATTGCATCCGTCTCCCCTCCCCCACGCGGATCCTGTATGATCTCATCCCCTTCCCCCACCTCCTCCTTTTCCTTGAAAGGATACGGATCCTGTACACCTCCTGTAAACTTGATCCTCCTCACCCGCTCGTGTCCCCGATCCTCTCCCGCTGCCGCGCCTGTATTCCCACGTCCCACCCGGTCTCCATCTCTCCACCCTCCTTACCCTCTCCCAAGGTGGCTTTCGCCAGCTCCCCCTCCCTGATGATGTCCTCATCCCCTCCATCTACCCCTCTTATCAACTTTGATCGTCCCCCCCCACCTCCTGTGTCCTCTCCTTTAGGCACCCTCCCTCCCTCCCTTCCCTTCCATCCTCTTTCCTTTCCCCCATCCCTCCTCCCCTCTCCACTGGGCTTCCCCTCCCCCTTCCTCCCTCCCCCTCTCTCCTTTGCCCATGGCATCTCTGCTCCCCCCTCTCCCACTCCCCTTCCCATTCCTCCTCCTCCACCTCCTCTCTTGGCAGGTCCCCGGACTCGTACACACTCAGTGAACATTCGCGCGCCGGAGATCATCGCCGTCAGTGTTTCGTGTGTGTGCCTTCGTTTGTGTGTAGTGTTGTTCGCCGTCACGCCCCCACCGTTCACGTGCCGTCGCCATCATCCATGTTCTGTGCATCGTGTCGCCCAGCGTTAGTGATGTTTCTCGTCCAGCGTGAACGGCTACATGTTTTTTCGATTTTTAGTGTCTACATTTTTTTGCCCACCGTTTTTACTGTCTACTCTGTGCCACCTTTATGTACTACTTGTTGTAACACTCAAGGCTGAAGAGCGGCGTATTGTGCTGCTGCCAGCCCGCCTTTGTATAAGGTGTTAAAATCACAATAAAGAAAAAAAAATCGATGTGAGTCATAATTGCTTAACCCTTCAACACCACCAATTTTTGAACGACACAGATAGAGCAAAATTCTGTGCCGCGCAATGTATGAGATAGATGGTATTTAAATTCGGCAGGAGATCACGTCCATCAAAAACTGTGAATTTACAAAATGAGTTTCAGAATTATTTTGTTTCTTGAATGTATCTGAGGCAGAGAATGTTCGGTATTGGAATATAATTTGATGAATGAAGAACTTCGGCCCATTAACATAATGTTCGTTTCAGGGTGATGCTGGAACCACCAAACCAGGCAGCCCGATGTCGCCTTCAACTCTGGGCAGCCAGGCCTGCAGAAGACAGCAGGGGGCTCAACCCACACCCTCTGATACACAGGACTCACGGCGCAGCTGTGAGGTCATTGCCGCTAGGTCACTGCTGCAAACAAGCAGCAGCGCAAGAGCGCTCACTTCTTTCCCGAAAGTATAACGACTTTGTTCTCGACCGTCAATCGGTGCGTCATTTATGAAGAAATGGTGCCGGTCTTTATCATTTACAAAGAAACTGTAACGTTGCCGTATGCTACTTTTGCAAAAATGCACTAAGCTAGTTACAATACACTGTGATTTCCTTCTGTTCTACTGGGGGTCATATGCAAACTTTTACTACTTGCTAAGAAAAACGTTGCGACAGAAACAGACACCATAGTCTGTAAATTACACTAACAGATTTACTGTGACAGTGGTATCTACACTAAAATTTAGTAGATAATATGTCGTAATTATTCTGATCATCGTAAGTTTAATGACTTCGACAAAAATGTGATTGACTGGGACATAAATGACTCATTCACTCGGTGAGAGTAAAATTATGTTCTAGTACAATTTAAAAAGAAAACAGCTTCAAATATTTACCGACAATTTCGAAAAAATAATATAATAGACATTTTAAATAATGATAAATAAAATAAAAGAATATAAAATAAAATAGTAAAAATAAATTACAGAAATTCAAAAGAAAAAAGCACCCCCATCAGATTTGTTGGCACAGTGGATATCCCATCTAAAAACGAACACAGGTCAAGCATGGAAACAGTAAGAAAGTGTTCTGAACTGTAAAAAAAGAAAAAATACAGTGAACGGACAAGTGCAATATTGATCTGAATAGCCACGGTGTCGTGGTTAAGTGCTCATGGTGTTGGACTATCAAGTAAATGGGTCATGTTGAAAACTACCTCGTGCCATTTACTTTTGTTCCTTTTTTTTCACAACATTATGAACTGTACGTCCCGTCAATTTTTCTCCTCTTTCTGTTTGCTAAGCAGTTGTCATACTATACGTTGGTTATAGAATATAAGTCATGTGGTATGAATACGTTACCGTTGCGAGTAAACATGATGAATAGTGAGAGCAGTTGAGATACTACACACACGTCTCACAGAAATGAATACAACAAATAAACGGGTGTGAACTATATTACAACATGGGAATTCAAGAGTGAAAACTTCCAACATGAAACGCAACTTAAAAAACCGTTACAAACGTATGTTTTGACAGAGCACAGTGAAACTGTGTAACAACTGTTGCGTTCATTTGTTGCAGTTTATGTGACAAATTATTGTATTTTCAGCATTTCCATGGAAGTGATTACATTCATATGAACACCTATACCGCGCAAGGAGGCATATCTCTCTCATCAGGCATACAAATTAGGTGCGTCGGTAAGAGGTTCTTACCACATGACACACGTACTGTCACTAACGCCGTGGCTGACACACCAGACGTGTTTTCCGATGGAGGATCCGGTTGACTTGTCGCCTTGTCCTCAAAGTTAACAGTTCCCATTCGAAAGCCAATTCCTTTCTGCCTCTAATAGAGTACTTGTGCGGAATCAACTGTCCCTTTCTTGCACCCTGTTGTTGCAAACGGTCGTTACACCATAACACGGACTCAAATTTGAATGTAGCGAACAGCGGAAAAAAAATGAGTATCCCGAGGTAGGTTTGAACACGACTCGCCCGCCGTGACGGTGAGCGCAAACTGACTCGTACAGCACGTGTGACGTCACACGACACTACAGCGCGACGCGCACGTTCCGCGTGTCACGCGGATCCTACGCATACAGAGACGCGTACACAGACTTTGCACGCGCCGGTTGGCGACGCTCTGCGCTGACAGAAACGAAGCGCGCGCGCACACTGTATTCTTTCTAAAACTATTTTACAGAAACTATTCGTAGTGTTATGTCAGCTTCGTGGCGAAGTGCACATCATCTCGCTAACGTTCAGACTTATTGTGGTATACACATTTTAGTAAGAGGCTACGCAAAATTCGAAAAGCTTGCAATGAAAATTACGGCTCGCTAGGATTTTGCGTTCGGTGCGTAGTACCATATGTTGCTGCGTATGAAATTTAGCTAACATGCTGAATTTTTCCTTAGACTTGGGAGAAGGTCTCTATCTGCCTCCGATCTCGAGAAAATGGATCCTGTGTATCGCACTCACGCCCGAGAGAATGAAATATTCGAAACATCCCTGATATCTCCTAAACGCTCGAGACATCGAAACGAGAGTTTTGCGAATGATGGCACAGGAAGAGGAGTGTGTCTCGTCAGTTAGTAAACACACGGAACATTCTTACATGTGGCGATTTATCAGTAGTTAAACTCCCTTTCTTATTTTTTTCACTCCAGTGAAATTTTTTAAGAGTTATCGACAGATACTGAAACATGAGTTTCCGTGTATGAAAATAAACATGAAATCTCTTATGTTACTGCAAACCGACGCTATGAAGTTTGTCATTAGCTGTTGAGCTCTCTGATTGCTAGTTACTTGTATAATGAGTCACTCTGTTTCAGAATTCTGTCGCAATAGCTGCTGTGAGATGAGTTTGTGCAAATTACGCTGTGTTTTGGCAAAGGGAGTACAGTTAAACCTGTCAATAAGAGAAATGTGACCATTACTCATAAATGCTGATGCTTCTTCGAATGAGAAAACGTTAACAATTGGCACAAAAATAAACTGTCCATTCTGCTGCAATTTTGGTTGAATCCGCATAACCAATCGTATTTTTAACCCTGAATGGAAACTTACGAAAGGATTTTATTCCTTGTGTTATTCTGAGCAGTATTAAAATAATGAGGAACTTATCCTTCAGGCGGAATGATAGGCACATGCCAGATGCTGGTTACTCACCTATGCCCTGCTAAACTGACCATGTGTGATTCGCGAATACAGTAGTAGAAAGGTAAACAATTGCCACGTGGCAGGAGACTGATGACATGAGAAGATAGTGCTCAAAGCCATTTTGCTATGTGGCACAGCACAATGGTCCGTATATCGTTCAGCAGCCGAGAATAGCGCGCGCCACAGAATGCGGAAGTTGGCCAAGTGCGCTTTGTGAGAGGAAGGGTTCACGTCGTTCGTGTAAGTACGAGGGCCGTTCAGAAAGTAACCTCCGGTTGATTTAAAAAAATACGCCAAGTTAAATTAAAATATTTTGATATATACATCTTACAACTACATCTTTGCACTATTTTTCTACATAGTCTCCATAGCGATTGAGGCACTTATCGTATCTCTTCACAAGCTTTGAAATTCCTTCTGCATAAAAATCACCCGCTTGTGCCTGGAGCCAGCCTGTGACCGCATCTTTGAGCTCTTCGTCGTCATCAAACTGCTGTGACCCGAGCCATTTCTTCAAATGCATGAAGAGGTGATAATCACTTGGCGCCAGGTCTGGGCTGTAAGGTGGATGGTTGATAACGTCCCACTTGAAGGACTCAAGAAGGGCCATTGTTCTGCGAGCAGAGTGAGGACGGGCGTTATCGTGCAAAAAACGATACCGGAAGTCAGCATACCACGGCGTTTGTTCTGTATAGCCCGTCGTAACTTTTTTATTGTTTCACAGTACACGTCTTGATTAATAGTCGTACCACGTTCCATGAATTCAACCAACAACACCCCTTTGGCATCCCAAAACACCGTTGCCATCAGTTTTCTGGCAGAAAAATCTTGCGAGGCTTTTCTTGGTTTGGTAGGCGAATTTGAATGTGCCCACATCTTTGATTGTTCTTTTGTCTCAGGGTTCACATACTTAATCCAAGTTTCGTCACCAGTCATGATTCTGTTTAACAATGGTTCTCCTTCGTCCTCATAACGTGACAGAAAGTCTAATGCAGAGGCCATTCTTTGAGTTTTGTGGTGGTCGGTAAGAATTTTGGGCACCCATCGTGCACAGAACTTACGGTAACCCAATCTTGCTGTCACTATCTCGTACAAGAGAGTCTTAGAAATCTGTGGAAAACCAGTAGACATCTCCGACATTGAGAAACGTCGATTTTCACGAACTTTTGCATCAACTGTCTGAACGAGTTCGTCAGTCACCAATGATGGTCTACCACTCCTCTCTTCATCATGAACGTTTTCTCGTCCACTTTTAAATAAACGTACCCATTCACGGACAACTCCTTCACTCATAACTCTTGGTCCGTACACGGCACAAAGCTCACGATGAATAGCTGCTGCAGAATATCCTTTGGCTGTAAAAAACCTTATGACAGCACGCACTTAACATTTGGCGGGGTTTTCTATTGCAGCACACATTTCAAACTGCCACAAAAACTAAACTAGCGCAGGTACGACGTTCACTCGACCACGGCTTGATGCCGACTGACCTGCTGAGTGCGTGAACGCACAGATGGCGTCGCTACTCCCCCCACAACCCGCACTGTGACCAATCGGAGGTTACTTTCTGAACCGCCCTCGTATATCTGCCTTTGGCTCAAATGGCTCTGAGCACTATGGGACTTAACATCTATGGTCATCAGTCCCCTAGAACTTAGAACTACTTAAACCTAACTAACCTAAGGACATCACACAACACCCAGCCATCACAAGGCAGAGAAAATCCCTGACCCCGCCGGGAATCGAACCCGGGAACCCGGGCGTGGGAAGCGAGAACGCTACCGCACGACCACGAGATGCGGGCTATCTGCCTTTGTCAGCGATACATTTCGACAAATTAAATGTATCAAATCACCACACACTTTCAGGATACTCATACTTTCGGAATAATACGGATCACTACTCCATTTGTATAGCCTGTTGTATAATTTACTTATGCTGATAGTGTGTATACAACCACTGAAATGCTTTTTCTCGTCACGACGAACGGATTAAAACGTTGTTATTCGTGAGCATTTCTCGGCTGTTTCTGGCTTGCAGTGTAAACGTTACGTCCACATGCAAATAGTATGTCTCTTACTACAGCCGTATACAGATAATGATAGTGGAACTCACGTCAATCTCTGACGATTTTCGCCAGGAGCACAAAGGGATCATATCTGTGGAAATCACGCCTCTTCGACTTTTTGTAACAGGTCGTAGAGATACGTCAGCACAGGCGACAAGTACATAACCTTGTTTTACTTTCCTGCCTTGCTTCCAGATCACATGATTTTATAATGCCCCTTACTTCCTAATTAACTACCCTTACAGGAAATCGTCTGTCCCTTCATACCATCTGAAAACATTGTGGAGGCACAAGAAATAATCCCAGTGACTAATGGCTCACCACTTAGTGAACTGTGCATTGTTCTTGCGAAAAGAGTAAACAAAAGAAAAGTACTGCACAGATATGTGTAAGTGAAAACTATTACGTACTAACGAAAAGAGATGGAGCACTTAAACGTCGAAAATCGAAACACTACTCAGTGAAAATAAAATTCAGTATACAGTAAGGCCGTATTTTTCCACTACCCATATGCGCCGTGCCTAAGTGAGCACACACCGCCCCCCCCCCCCCCCCCGCTCCCCGCCTCACCCCTCCTGCAGGACTCGCGAGGCGAGAAACTGCTGGCGCAGGGTTGTGTGGCGTCGCGTCCCAATCTGCGCGGCCCCATTTGAACCTGTGAGGTTACAAACAACACGCGCGGTGCGCTGCACCCTGCCACATGCGCTATACGTGTCTCATCAACTTGTGCCTAGCGTGACCCTACTACATTTTTCCGTTGTTGTTCATTGCTTTTTTCGGGGTGGATGTTCCATGACACCCATTCAAGTTTATCAACTCCGTTACTACACTGCAAGCGCCAAAGAAACTGGTATAGGCATTCGTATTCAAATACAGAGGTATGTCAACAGACAGAATACGGCGCTGCTGTTGGCAACGCCTATGTAAGACAAGCGTCTGGCGCAGTTGTCAGATCGGTTACTGCTGCTACAAAGGCAGGTTATCAATATTTATGTGAGTTTGTGACACAGCTTCTCCGAGGTAGCGAAGAAGTGGGGCTTTACCTGTACGACCATTTCACGACTGTATTGTAAATATCAGGAATCCGGTAAAACATCAGATCTCCGACATCGCTGCGGTAAGGAAAAGATCCTGCGTGAAGGGAACCAACGACGACTGAAGAGAATCGTTCAACGTGATTTAAGTGCAACCCTTTTGCAAATTGCTGCAGATTTCAATGCTGGGCAATCAACAAGGGTCAGCGTGTGAACCATTCGACGAAACATCATCGATATGGGCTTTTGGAGACGATGGACAACTTGTGTACCCTTGATGACTGCACTACACAAAGCTTTACGCTTCGTCTGGACCAGTCAACATTGACACAGGACTACTGATGACTGGAAACATGTTGCCTGGTCAGACAAGTCTCGTTTCAAATTGTATCGAGCGGATGGACGTGTACGGGTATGGAGACAACCACATGAACGATGTCCCCTGTACGTCACCAGGGGACTGCTCAAGCTGTTGGAAGCTCTGAAATGGTGTGAACTCTTCTTGTTTTGACTGTGTGACTCATTTAGTTCAACACTTACGCGTGTGGAGAAAACCAGATATCGGTTTGGCAGGATTCATGTAGTTTTCTGGTGATTTGTTCAGCAATATGTGCGATTTATTTTACTGTGATGCTTTAAGAAATAACATCCTTGAAGTACAATTATGAATTCTGCTTCATCCGATACGGGTACCGTCACAGTATCGAGATATGAGGCGTGATGTAACAGAACGTTACGATCGATTTTGCACCCTGATGTACACCCAAATGAGCTTGGACTTTTATTTCTCTCACTAACGTAACCCATTTAGTAGAAGGATTCATCCTTTTACGACAAAGCCAAGTTGTTTTTCCATGTCAGTGTGTGTACGCTATGTTGTAACATAGTTGAAATCTGACAGGATGCCCCACTGCGCTTGCGTGCGTGATGCAACCGACACACACAGTTTGCCTTTATGATCAGAAAAATAAAAAAAGAAAACGTAAATACCTTAATATAAAACGTTCTTAATACGGACTAAAAAGTATACAATAATTTCCCATAGCCAAAAACAGATCCTAAATATCCTCAAAATTTATGCGTGTGAATTCTTTGAGATGTAAAATTTAAAACGAAAAGTGTGGGGGCGAACAATACCTCATGATTGAATAGTTTACTTAAACCACTAACAATTTTATTGGCGTTGCAAATGATGTGTATGAACTGCAAATGGTTGTTCTTCTTTCACAATAGTATGTGAGTGATATGTATACCAAGTTTGCTTCAAATTGCTGCAGTGTTTTAGATGTGGAACATTATTAGAACATGTATTTATATGTATTACATTTATAATGACTATTTCATAACATGTATTGGTTAATTAATAATGTATGCCCATTAATAACTTATGAGGGTCAAATGAAATCTCTTCTTTATAAAACATCATTTCTGCGCCGTCTATATGTGTATCTGTATGGACGAAGGTATGAAGCGTGGGGTGTATCCAAAGTTTTACACAGGCCACGAGCAGCTATAACGCAGTCAGGCACCGTAAACCAAAGCTCGTTCTTGTGACCGGCTCTTCCCAGCATCACGACAAAAGAATGTGGATGACACAAGCTTTTTTGTTTTAATTTTGTACCGCCTAAGTGGAGTTTATGTGAAGGTCGTGGTTAGAACCTTTTGTATCTGTTGCCAGTTACTAATCGAATCTGTCGAAACAGAGAAATGCCGCCCGTTGTGGCCGAGCGGTTCCAGGCGCTTCAGTCCGGAACCGTGCTGCTGCTACCGTCGCAGGTTCGAGTCCTGCCTCGAGCATGGATGTGTGTGATGTCCTTAGATTAGTTAGGTTCAAGTAGTTCTAAGTCTAGGGGACTGATGGCCTCAGATGTTACGTCCCATAGTGCTCAGAGCCATTTCAACAATCTCAAACAGAAAAACAACAACTGGACGCATTGCTTCGAAATGAAACAGTTTCTCACAATGCATTTAAACTCCGCATCGATAAAAACGGATGATGGCGTTAGCTTTTTCATTACATCTTCACAATCGATGGCTGGTGACAAACTATGCGCTAATTCTACATACATGGTTCAGATTTCGCCCTGTCTCGAGAGGACACTTTCCAGCCGTTACTAGTCTTCATAATCTTGGAGTATAAGTAGTTACACCTCTTACTGGACAACGCGTGTGATCCAGTTGCACATAGTCGAACAATATCATATACGTTAATTGGCTGGAATAAAAATGTTTTGACGGTATCTTTTGATGATTTCTATTCTGCAAGATCTTAGCACCCAATATCCTCCCCCTCAGGAGTTTAGATTGACATCAACTGGAGCCATCTGAGGCTGAAGGCCACCACTGAAGGTGCGGGTCAAAACAGCACTGTCCGGATGCATTAAAATAGTACAACTGGCCAGCAACTAGCAAGTGTGATTCACATGTCGGAATGGACATGCATCTCGCAAATGGCGGGATACGCGAAGTTCTGCTGTGGGTAGATTCTACGAAATTACCCACATTCATTTACGTCGCAATACCGCCATTACTTGCCAGAGAATTTAATTTCCAACATTTCGGAGAGCCAGCAGCAACAAAGCTTTATTGCCTTCGGGTAGTGGGGAACTGACGGAAAAGTAAATTCAGCCTCTGCAATACTGTGATCTGCATTTGTGACTGAATGCACGCCAAACCAGTATAATCATCCGAATCTGACACAGGTTTCGTGACTTTGTGTGGCTCGTGCTGTCGTTGCAGTGACGTGGGGAACATAGGCAGACGGCCCGACTGGGAGAAAAGGCTTAACGTCAGCAGGGATCGTTGAGCGAGGTTTTGTCATCCAGCAGCGTTGTATACGACTGAGGTGACGTGAGAGTGTGATGATCGCCTTCTCAGGTGTTCAATAGTTATTCTTTGGTAAAATGTGCTAAAAAGGACATAATTATGGAATACGATGTTGGTGAGTTAGAACTTTAAAATCTAGTAGACAGTAGGAAATGCGATAGATGTAATAAAGGTGCTACAAAGTAAGACATATGTACGTTGATTATAATACTTGTCTACTGCAGTAGTAAATGTAAAAACACCGAGCCAAGAATGTGTGTCACGCTGTTATAGGGCACCATAAGCAACCCCACACAACCGTTATTAATGAAAGGGGAGTCTACATACCGTTCATCAATTGCTAAATAACTGAAATTGGAACAAAGCTTTTAACTTCGTCGGTCACATTACTCCCCTCATCGTGAGTAAAGACAAAATAGTTTTGTAGCGTTTTTAATTTAGAAGTGATGACTCAGTGACTGTTAAATACGGTATTATTGACTCCTCTTGCATGTACCTACGAAACAAGGACAATAATTTATGGAAACAAGAAGACCTCGTTTTTTTCCCGACCAGAGGCAGACAGTGTTCCAATTATTAACCGTTTTGACTACACCAAAAGCTATTACATTTTGCCTCATGGTCTCCATCAAGGTGGGCTACCAGAATTTAATATATGCTGCAAAGTTTCGATGTGTTTACTGACAACACAGTGTTAACAGTACGACGGATACGACGTTTACATTCGACACAACATTCAGATTAACAAAATTTCGGGAACCATTTTTCTGTAGTCGTATTTACATGTTGAATCTTAATCGGCGTTCCTAGTCCTAACAAGTCGTTGTTTGTCCGCCTTTTAATACATGGTTGCGGGACTCGGCTGTTCGATAATGGATGTCAAACCAAACACCTTTCAGCCGTCAAATTTCCAACCTTATTTTATTTGGCCACCAGTTTCAGCATTTTACTACGCCATCTTCAGGCCCCTGACCGACGTATAGGAAAAATCTACCTGGGTTGTGATCTACTCGTACCAGTATTCCTACCCCTGTTTTGATCACAACCAACACAGATTCTTCCTACACGTCGGTCAGGGGCCTGAAGATAATGTAGTAAAATGCTGAAATTGATTGCCAAATAAAATAAGGTTGGAAATTTGACGTCTGACAGGTGTTTAGTTTGACATCCTTTGACAGTCCTAACAAGCTTCTATGTTGAGAGCTTCAGAATTTTTTCACGTACGGTCTCTGTGGTGCAACTGTCCTTGGTGCAGCGCACTGATAAGTGTTTTCCTAATATGAAGGGCAGATATTAACGATTAATGGAGGGTATGGATTTCTTACAGACGTGAGGAGGAGGAGGAGGAAGAGGAGGGACTGCACACAAAGGGACGTTCAAAACTGCTATCCATGTCTGTGACAGGGTTCGGAGGTGCTTTATTGGGCGACCAAAATTACACTTGCTGTGGAAAGAAGTGCGAGGTGGCCATTCGTGAAAGAGTATTCCACCCAAAATTTCAGGCGTTTATGGATGTCCAGAAATACTTGTAATCGGGTAAACAACACATTCATACCGCTATGTTTTGCCACCAGCCACTGGTAGTGTGCGGCAGCCTTTGTCACTGAGTGAGTTGGTGGCTGTCGTTAAGGCTCTCAGATTTCTGCGCTGTTTCTCACACACCGACATATCTACACTACGCACCACCATGTTACACGCTACAATTCGGAGCCGTCAAGCAGCAGAGGGCTGCAAGTATGTAGATCACAAAAATAAAGACGTAGACTGTTAAAAACGTTTGTTTTATTTACAAATCTTTAACTGTTTTCACATAAAAAATTCGGAGGCATAACTTTTCAGTACGCCCTCGTTCATGAATCTGAGTCAGAGTGACAAATACAGAGATGGGAAATCCTCTTGGTATCTTCTTAAATAAGTGTGGCACAAGCATAATAATAAATACGTGAATAAATAGCTGTCATGTTTCTCTCCTGGATGGAGGTTAACACTTACTGTTTTGACTATACTGCTGCAAGTGCTCCATATAGACGAACTGCCAGAATTTGATAGGCTAGCTGCTGCAAGAATCGATGTTTATATTCAGACATCAGTGGTACGTCGTTTGCTGATCATCTGAAACGAATGTGTACCACCAGATCTGTCAGTGTCAAAGCCAGAACTCTTAATTTATCATTATCTTCTAATTCAACAATGGACAGCAGCTTTGTGTGCATACTGTTGATGTATTGTAAATAAATCTCTACATATTACTTATCACCTTGGATTAGAGCTACAATGTCATCAACGTATCCCTTAAAATAGACTTGTGTTTTCCCATGTACTTGGTATTTAGTAAAGATTTTTTCTCAAGGTCGTTGAAGAAAATATCTGACAAGGTTCTAGCAAGATAATACCTCCCAACCAAAGCTTGTTCTTGATAGTGATACTTATCATTGAATTGGAAATAGTTGAAAGACAATGATAATTCTAAAAGTTGTATTAACTCTATTGCTTCTGCAGACGCAATTCTTTTATGCCTAATGAGGTTTTCTCGCTTGATATTAATAGTTTCTGCAACAGTGAGATTCGTATACAAGTTTCTTATATGAGAAGAGACAATAGTGGACATATCTGGCACCATGATGGTTTTTTCCTGAAGCATGCATTTAGCGAGGTAGTGATGAAATGTTATTACGTTTTGCTTTGCAGTTATCCACACTGGCTACTCAGTTTGTCGGTATTATTATGAACTTGAACCACGGTAATTTTCGGCTGATAATACTCAGCATTATTCTCGCAAATGCAGTTTGCCACTTTACTCACTCGACGGCTCTCGTATTCCGCCAGTTCACGCATTTCCTTGGATTCACGATTAAGATGTGGTCAGCATGTGCATATCTATGTTTTGCAGAGGAAGATCACATTGCAGTTACTCCCGTTAAATGACGCAAGAACGACCAAATGATAGCTATGCAAATAAGTAACAGAGGGACAGGAAAGCAACTGAAATCGCTCTTATATGGGGAATGCCACTTGACGTGACGGTCCACCAGTTCGATTCTACATAGAATTCGTGAAACTTGTCCCTATTCTAGAAGCAGTGCGCCATAAGTCTTTCAAGAAGGGTCGACGAAAAGACGCACAAAACTGTAGGCCCGTACTTCTGATGCGAGTCTCTTGTAGAAGTTTGGAGCACGCCTCATGCTCTCGGACTGTGACGTTTCTGGGGATTGGAAGTCTCCCGTGTAGCGACCGAGGTGGGCCCAGGAGACGACGGCCGTGTGGAGCCCAGCTCGCTCCGTTCGTCCACGAGGCGCAGAGAGCAGCAGACGAGGACGCCCAGGTAGGGGCAGCCACGTTCCTTCACTTCTCTACGGCATTCGACACAGTTCCCCACGGCCGATTGAAGAGTTTTCAGCAAACGGAACTCAGCGTTCCACTCATACATAAGTGTAACCTCGGCCGTGTTACAAGGGCGAGTCATAGCCGCGTTATTTCTCACAATATATATATGAAGGACCTAGTAGATAACGTCAGACGTTCCATGAGGCTTTTCCCGTGTAATGCCGTTGCATGCAGAGAAGTCGCGACGGTAGAGGACTGTAGCGAAAGGCAGGGAGATCTACATTGGGTCGACGCAGGAAGCAACAAAGGAGCCTCAGCACAAACAGATGTAGCGTATTGCGAATACACTGGAATTTTGATGACAGGATACACATTGTTTGGTCGGACGAGTCTCATTTCACATTGCAGTTCTGCTCATACACGTACAGGTATGGAAACGACCTCATGAATCCATGTGTAGAAGGGTAACATTCATACCACCCCACTCTCCATTATTGTCAAATGAATTCAAGATGGCGGCGATAACGTCATCCAAGATGGCGGCCTGTAGACTTGGCAACAGAGCATGACATCATCCAAGATTGCGGCCGTCACGTCATCTGATGACATGAGTACCAATATCATAGATGGCGGCTTTCGGCAGGGAAGTACCACGGCAGCCCCCCTGCCTTGCCACCATCTTCGGAAGATTAGATTTTTTCGGGTAATTGAATTACGTGCTTCTATGGGTCCCCACCCCTCCCCTTTCCAACTTTGTTGCATAATGGTGTGTCATCCTCTTGGAAAATGGGTGGGGATTTCGAATTTTGGAGGGAATTTTGCTCCAAGAAGTTACTCATGCAGCTGAGGGAGGGGGATAAGATGGTGTTGCCCCCACTAGAGTCTGCTTATGTCGTTCAATTTGTATAAGTTTGAAATGTCCTGACAGATTCAAACTGTGTGCCAGACCAAGACTCTAAATGAGGAACTCAGTCTGGCACACGGTTTTAATCTGCCAGAATGTTTCATATCAGTGCACAATCTCATTCTTGTTTAAATTTGTTCGAATTTGTATAAATCTGTCGAAATTTGTTTAAATTAGTTATTCACCTCCAGCATTAGTGGCTTAGTGTAGTGCTATGACCACAACAGGCTGAGATATCAGTGCTTGTTGACCTATAGGTGTGGAATTAGCGTGTGTTCAACTAGCGAGATTTTGATGCCAGACAGGGGGAGTTGAAATAGCTGTGTTACATGCACTCATCCAGCCAAGGACTGCATCCACAGCTCAATGCATGAAGAACGGAAGCGGGCATTAATGCATGAAAATATGAAGAGGAAGAAGAATAAGGTCCTGCAAATAAATGCTTTGCATAACACAATGCATGGAAACATCTGTCTCTGATGGAATTGTCTGTCATTTCTAAAACCTATGAATAAGCCCCCACTACAAAAGAGACAACTTCCTCCAATCCCACAGAACAGAGAACTGAGCTAGTTTTTTTCTTGGCCGCACTTGTGCCCCAGCCTACTCATCGCCCCAGAGGTCTGGAGGGGAAAATTGCGGGATAAGGAATCAGCCTGTTTCGGTCTGCTGGTGAGAGGAAGGAGTGCACTTTATTTTTTTAAAAATTTATTTAGAGACGGTAGTTTATTTATTACATTGATACAAAATAGTAACCCTGACATGCTTTGGGTCAAAATATACAATTTACAGACCAGGAAACTACTCGTAAATAATGCAGTACTCTGATCTGCAGAGACGCAAAACTTGTAAATAACCGTAATAATCCAGCACACAGCATACAGACATGCAAACTGCGCATAGATCACCGAAATAATGCATGTGTAATGCTATCCAAAAACCCTCAAAATTCCTAAACACCCAAAAACAATGCAGTGCACAAACACTCAGTCCACATAAAAAACGTAACCTGGAGGACGGCCTCTCCATTCGGAGGGCTCCTACCGTCAGTGGCAGACGTGGGTCATTCCCACTGCAGGCCACAGCCACCGCCGCGCCGAGCACACACACACAGAATCATCCTACGACATCGGACACATATATGTTTCGTCACTGTACTTACAAACAAATATTAGGATCACGGTCTCAATTGGATGACATGCCACAATGGGCAAAGTATCAGAAATAGACCCCGCTGACGGCTGTGGCTCTGGAAATTGAAATATCTGTACCATTATTATGACTTGACATACTCTTTGCTTTGCTATCACAGTATTCCACGTCAAATCCATACCTTCCTTACGACTGGACACAGTCATTTCCTTTGCACATGTCAGAGCACAAACACATACTTTATAAGCCTGGGGCTCAAGGGGATCTTATCACACATCCCCTACTACTAAGTATAATGTTTCGTAAATAACTGATTGCTGGCGATAAGAAATAATACTGACCGGGAATCAATGATGGACGGACATGTCTCATAAATTATTATTGCGAGTGGTACAGCTGTCATAGAAAGAGAGGCATAATCCTCTTATAAACCGTCAGACGTTGTTATTAACATGTTCTAGCTGCAAGAAACGTCATCAGCACCACTAGAGCTCTGGATTAATATTTAAGCAGTAAATATAGGTGATAAAAGATTCGCTTCTTGGAGCAAAATCTCCCTACATCGTGCATTAAAACATAGCAACAAAAATGTAATAAACGCCGGCAGGGATGTGACATGAACGTCACACGAAGCATCGTTCTACAACATTTACATACTGTGTAAGGTAAAGCCCTATGACACACCCCTGTGGTACAGCAGAAATAACAGTTACTTAGTGACAAATTTGGTGGAAGTGCGTACATAAATTGATCTAACCATGAACATGGATGTATGTCATTCTTGGAATTGCGAAAGATCTTAAATTTCCGAACAGTCAAAAAGTGTTTATAGTCAAAGTTTTCGCCTCGTGGCGACAAAGACCTACCGCGTCTGTCCCAGTCACAGTAGCGATTATTGTCAAGTTCGCGCGCCTGGCACTCTCTTGTTGCATCCCGTAAATGAAACAAATTACTTTCTTCAAACCCTTCTGCTATCTGTGATTCTAAATTTCTTCGTGCATGGGGGCTTAATTATTAAAAAGAATGCAATCAATTTTAATTTTCAGTCGCTGTCTGTCCGATTACGAAGTCTCGTAACTGGTTGGCCCTGACTAGTATTTGTACGCAATCTGGCTGCATAGAACAACAACAAAGAATGAAATGAAATTTCCGTTAACACAATTAATTAATTAAGTCCCCAGCAACTATGAAAGCTACTAAACAACAAGGCACAAGTGTACCTGTTCTGTGTGTGGAAGTGTGATTCAACGTACACATCTGCCATGGTTCTTCCTCAATAAGACCAGATATTTTAAACACCATTTATACTGAAGTAATTAAAAAAAATGAACAGAAATACTGTAAATGCGTAAGGAAACCAGAATTACACTCTAATACAAGAACACAAGCCACATGCTTTGTTGACTGAACCTGTAATGACGCATTATTTAAGACACTGAAATAATAAAAGAAAAGGGAATTTTTTTACCTTCATATATATTGACGAAAAACATTCTGATCATTACAGTATCTCCATTCGAACAACATCTGCTGTCTAGCCCATCAAACAAACTGCATAAAACATGGAACAAGCACTCCCTACTACAACATCTCAACACCAACTTGCTACCACCACTCCACAAGCACTGACTACTGGCACATCTCGACAAGCACTGCCAGTGGAGGCGGCCGAATAAAACTCTTTGGCGCAATCTCTGGCGTCGTGTCTCAGTGTAGCCACCTTTCATATGCCCTTCCTCCACGGGCCACAATTTGATGGAATTTTTGCCAGCATTGGTGGTGAAAATACCACCAAATTCGTCAAAAAAAAAAAACAGACAAAAATAAAAGATAATATAAATAAGTAAATATCACATAATTAAATAAATTTTGGCTTTGCACTGACCTTTAAATAACCTAATATATAAAATACAGTAAGGAATACAAAATCTTTCATATATGTGACTTTATATAATAGTTTACACAAGTATTATGTGGTTAAACAATTCAATCAATACTGTCAGCAATGATGAATATGTGCAGGTTAGAGACTCATAACTTTCATAAACAGTAAATACACAAAAAATCAGTTTATACAAATATTCACGTATATGCTTTCCATGATTCAATAAACAAGCAGTTGACAGTTCCAGCAGTAGCACCCAGCAATGGTCAACAGGTGCAAATAGCAGTCTCATAATATTTCATCAGCAGTAATTAAACAGCTCCAACAGTGGCACCCAGCAATTTTGAACAGGTGCAGACACCAACAAGTGACATCATTCAGCAGAAGCTGTTCCATTTGAGGCACCCAGCAATGTTGAACAGGTGCAGACACCAACAAGTGACATCATTCAGCAGAAACAGTTCCATCAATGGCACCCAGTAATGTTGAGCAGGTGCAAGTAACAGTCCATGATATTCACTATCACTAATTAGACAGTTCATCAGCAGTCATCAGTAAATATTAAACATGTCCTAGTGGCACCAATCATGTAGAAAAAGTGCAAGTAACAGTCCATAATATTCACTATCAATAATTAGACAGTTCATCAGCAGTAATTAAATATTTCCAGGTGGCATCCGCCATGTTGAATAAGTGCAGGTAATAGTCCATAATACTCACCATCACTGATCAGACAGTTCATCAGCAGTCATCAGCAGAAATTAAACATTTCTATGTGGCACCCATTATGTTGAACAGGTGCAGGCATGAACAACAGTTTGAATGCACACACAATTGCTTTTACGAAATTATCATCAATGCTCTTACTCTAAACATACAAATTATAATAAACACACAAATGATATCAGATAATTGTCATATTAACTATTACAAATACAAAAATACCAGTAAACCTATAATATTTATAGGTGTCAGTGCAAGCCACAACAAACAAGTAAAACAATATTTAGGAGATAGGTCAGTGCCAATTATTTGGGATTAGGAAAGGAAAACACACAAAACACACTCACTCATCTTTCATCCACATTAAGTGCTACTGTGTAGTTGAATAGTGTTAACTGTGTAAATGCAATTATGTCGAAATTTGATGTTCAACTTGTGTTTCAAGTAGTAGTGGCACAGTGTATAAGAGACAATAATAGTTAGTCAACGTCATAGTCATCATGTCAAGACCAATGTTTGCCAAGCCAAATCAATATATGGTTGCTGAACAACTGTCAGTGTGCCAAGATATGCAAATACTTCCTCTCTCCAAAAAAAAGTATATACTTCTTAGTGATTTAACAAAGTGTGTATGTAGACAATCTACCTTCTACTTCAGTGTTCTAGTCTGCCATCTTCATCCTCCTTGTTCCATATAAACCAACAAAAAAAAATATTCTCCTCACTTTCTTTACCTCTTATCCACCAAAACTCCAATAATCATCATCACATAAACTTAATACTTCAATAATACCTCTTACGTCGATACATATAAACCTTATCATCAATACCATTTACCTTACCTCTTGTCCACCAAAACTCCAATAATCATCAACTTCACATAATCTCAGTACCTCAATAATACCTCTTCAATACATCGATACATATAAACCTTAACATAATATCATTTCACTTCCATAACAACTCTTTCCTCTAGTCAGTCTCCTTGAACAAGTACAGATAAAATCCTAGTGCAAACTTCAGTTCATCATCCCATACAATCCGAAGACACAATGTCCACACACAACCTCTGTGTAATCCATGTGATCCAAATCTTCAACTCATTATGAATTATAAGATACATTTTGGTTACCTTGTCCATCATTAAACAAAAGAAATGCATACATGACCTCTAACAGCCTTTAGTTCGAAGAACTTTCAGTAAGTAAGTACGATTACTAAGTGTGAATAATCTTGATATTTCAGTGTGTACACCACTTCAAGAATCATGACAGAAGCAAACATGTGGAGTATTTTTTGTGTCAAGTATCACTTGCTATTTCAATTGCTCACGAAGAATGCAGTGTAATAACTGTCAATGGTCTAAACCTAGTGTTCGTATGTCATGTCGTTAGCTTCCTTCCTATTAGCATAAATTTATACAGCTTCCATAAAACCTCCAGCTCATGTGACTTCAATGAAGTTTCTTGTACTAATGTCGTTCGTAGCATTATAGCAGTTCATTTTCTTATCTTATAAGGCACTGAGCGTAAGCAAAACATGCAATAGCGAGTAAATATACCAGTAGAGAACAGAATGTCAACAAGTGGATGCAGCACAATTCCTACAACGAGGCTCTGCCAAGCGAACAATCTATAATTAATACCATAGTGTGACCTAAACTCTATGTTCGTACACCTCATATCGGCATTTCTATATACCAAATTAAAGAGTAGTTATGACAACAAACAGAAATGTATAAATATGCAATCCATACGCAAAGCAGCAAATATGTTATCTTACATAATAAACAGGTCATTATCATCATATCAGCATAAGCAAATAAATGTTCATACGTAATCTTAATAAGTAAACATGATGCCGCAAGCAGATAAATCACAAAGTATAACTTACATACATAACCATATCAGCACAATTAATTAGGTGACAATTATAATTCAAATAAATAAACACAGCAGGTACATAATAGAAAAAAATGTGACATCAGTGAAAAAGCATAGCAGCCAAGCGATGCATAATATACATAAGTAACAACCCTGTTCATTAATCAATCATTGTCAAAATCAGTTAATGTACGCAAGCACGTCGCTTCACAAGTAAATTCATAGAACATGAAATTTAGCACAAAGTATGAGTCACGTAATCGCAAGCAGCAAATTACGTCTAAAGTACGTACCTAAGTGGAAATATGTTACCTGAAAATAAACTCAATTAATCGTTACCTTTTTAGTTTATTAGTTTCATCTTCGAAATTACATTCTTCCTGAAATTTTCTCGATAGCAAGTCCTCTTAACGTCGGACACACACAGAATTTACCTGAAGGTCTTAAATATTTTATACAACCGTATCCTGAAAAATACTGAACGTTAATAACATAATTTATCAAGTCACTATAGCTTGATACTGAATTTAATCGGAGAAATTAGACTGTGTATTTGTTTACGGCTGTCAGTGTATTCGCACTAAGCGCTCGATCAGCTGTAGGCGCGTGACGTAGGAAGTAATTGCTTGCGGTCAACGACTGCCTTGTGCGGCGAGCAGACTTCATTGTTGCTTTGAGTATGTGCCGCCGCCGGAACACGGCGCGGTATCCTTGTACTCTCCATGTGTTTACGTATAACTGTTAGTTTCTCGAAAGAATGTCATTCCACAAAAATTTTAACACTCGATATATGATGTACTCTCTTAGAGCGTCGAGATTTAAGAGTTTCTACTTCAACAGTGTTATCATGAATAATTTTGCGAACTCTATATGGACCGTTATAAAGCAGAAAAAATTTGCGACACAAGCCTTTTCCTTTGTGAGACAAACGATGAGACTTAATTAACACCTTTTGACCAACTGACAAGATTTTTTAAACGACCAGGACGTTTAGCTGATTTCTCTCTTCTAGCAGCCGCAGACGCAACATTTTGTAGAGCCAGGTTGACAACTTCAGAATGCCGCAGTTTCCGTGTAGGCGGAAAAGGAACGATTTCAGAAATGCGATTTGTCGGTGCTTTATTTTTTAATATCAATATAGGCAGTAAAGAAGTTGAATCATTAGGGAGTTCATTCAGAATGTTTTGAAAAATATGAAGATACTGATCCCACGTTCTGTGATTCTGATGACAATACAGTCGACACAATTTATTGATTTCCTTCATCCATCTCTCTGAAGCGTTAGATTGAGGGTGAAAAAGTGAAATGAAAATTGGTTTAATCTTACGACGCCGTAGAGTACGAAGCCAAATTTTAGAGCGAAACTGTGATCCATTATTTGATATAACCTTATCAACATGACCCACTTCTTTAAGAAAATGGTTGATGAAAGCGTTAGATACTGAACGAGCTGTTGCTTTGCGTAAAGGTGTAAAACACAAATATTTTGATGTCAATTCCACTGCTACGAAAATGTACGCAAAACCATTAGTAGAACGAACCACTGGACCAAACAAATCGACTGCAGCTATGTCCTTTAATTTCGCTGAAATGATAGGAAACAACGGTGCTCTATGAGAAATAGTTGGCGGCTTAGCCTTTTGACATAATTTGCATTTGGCAACAACAGATCAAATACGTTTTTCCATATTACTGAAGTAGCAATTTTCTCGTAATTTATGAAAGCATTTTCTGGGACCAAAGTGTGCATAACTGAAATGTATGTACCAAATCAGTTTATTAACCCACTCATCAGGAATACAAACTAACCAAACAGAGTTGTCGACCGATTTTCGTTTAAAAAGAATGTCATTACGAACTAAATAATATTGTCTGATGGCTACGCTTTCCTTTCTCCTCCACTTCTCCTTAATGTCCTTCCAGATTGGATCCTTATTTTGCTCCTTAGCGATGTCCTGGAGCGAAGACAAAATAAAATTCTCAAACGCAACACCTTGAATATACATCAAACAATAATTGTTTTCCTTGCAGTCCTCTTCAGCACTTTGTTTCAAACCCATAGGTGCACGTGATAATGCATCAGCAACAATATTTGAAGATCCCTGTATGTAAACAATACTAAAATCAAATTCCTGTAGGTACAGCGCCCATCGTGACAATCTTCCATGAGTTAATTTTGTTGACATAAGAAATTCCAGAGCTCGATGATCGGTGTAAACCTTAGTATATCTGCCAAACAAAAATGTCCGAAATTTTGTAAAAGCCCAAACAACAGCCAAAGCTTCAAGTTCCGTAATCGAATAATTCTTTTCGGATTTAGAGAGAACACGACTTCCAAATGCAATAGTCTTCTGTACTACAACGCCGTTTTCTTCTATCTCTTGAAATAAATGTGCACCTAGGCCTTTGTATGATGAGTCCGTCGCCAAACAAAAATCTTTAGATAAATCCGGATGTGAAAGAAGTGGAGCAGCAACTAAAGCATCACGAAGTTGTTCAAATTCTGAGTGAGCTTCCTCATCCCAAAACCAATTAGAATTCTTTCCAGATAGTTCACATAAACAAGGTGTGGCCAAATTGTCCAATCTAACAAAGCGTCTAAGAAAATTACAGACACCAAGGAAACTACGAACATCACGTTTTGTGGTAGGAACAGCATAATTACGAATAGCGTCTAGTTTCTCTGGATCAGGAAGAATATCTTCTGTAGAAATAATGTGACCAAGAAATTTCATCTGAGAGCGACCAAATTCAGATTTTTCCAAGTTCACTGTAATGCCAACTCTTGCAAAGATACGTAATAATGAATTCAAAATTTTGTTATGCTCACTCCAAGAATGTTTAGCAATAAGAATATCGTCAACATATGAAGTAATATTATCACGAAGATAAACAGGTAAAATTTCGTTTAAACTACGAATGAATGCTGCTGAAGATACAGTAAGTCCAAACGGTAATTTCCGAAACTGGTAACAGTTACCAAAAGCTAAAAAGGCAGTGTATTTTCTACAATCAGTGTGGAGTTCTATTTGCCAAAAACTTGCGCGCATATCAATCGTTGATAAAACTTTAATTCCATAGAAATGTTGAAGAAGTTCATCTAAATTTTGTAGACGGTCAGTTTCAGGAATGATGATATCATTTATCTGTCTGGAATCCAGAACCAAACGAATTGACCCATCCTTTTTAAGAACGACATGTAATGGGCTGGTATAAGGACTGACTGCTGGCTCAATAATGCCTTGATCTAACATGTATTGAAGTTCACTCTTAACCCTGTCTCTGTAAGCCAAAGGAATAGCATACGTTTTCCCCCGAAATGGTGTGTGTTCTTTTACTTTAAATAAATATTGTAAGCCTTGTATAGTTCCTGTGTGATGACTAAATACTGTAGCATGTGAAGTCAAAATTTGGTGCAGTTCTTCTCTTGCAATGTCATCTGGCAATTCAGCTTTATTAACCTTTTCATTAATTAATTCTTCCCTATTAATTATATCATCCATCGCGTCTCTGTATCTATTGTCGTTGTCATGAATGAACACATTGTCGTCATAATGCTCAACGAAAACATCAGAAGCAAGAAACCTTAAACATTTTGTATCTGATTCAGATCTTGGTAAACACTCGAAAAATTTCAAACATTTCGGCATTCCGGCAACAGTCAAATTCACACTTCCTTCTTTAAAGTTCAAAATTGCCTTATGTGTGTTAAGAAACTCCATACCTAATATAATTTGTGTACTGAGTAATGGAACAATAATAAAATTAGCAGAAAATTCGTATCCTTGACAAATGAAATTTAGGTTGGTCTGTTGTTTAACTTCCACACTTTTTCCAGAAATAGCGCCTCGAATTGTAGTTTTAGAAACAGGTAACAGAGGACAAGCAATGGTTCTTACACATATACGAAAAACTGATTCACTAATGACATTCAATGGGCTCCCAGAATCTAAAACCGCAGTGAACTTATTCTTACCCACACATACTTCAACAACAAGATGTAAAAATGCGTCTACATTATTTTCCTTTTCGTCTAGCAAAATGTCTCTCATGTCTTCCAGGCGTACGTAGTGTAAAGTCGTAGTGTCATTACTTTCTGAACCCTCTATATTGCTGCCAGAAGCCGAAGCTACAAGTCATTGTCGATTGCTTACGTCACGTCTTTGATTATTCGCGTCATTTCGCGGATCAATTTCTACGATTTGCACTTGTCTCTCTGAAGTTCTGCCACGTGGGGGATGCCAGTTAGGTCCCTTCTGTCTGTCAGATATAAATTCTTGGTTGTGTCTGTTATTAAAATTTCTATTTTCCTGTCTGTCTGCATGACTACTTCTTGTGTAATTTCGACTGTCACTTCAGAAATTACTGTTAGACCTACTACCCTGGTTATTTCTGTAGTAAGAATTTCTATTACTGTATGAATAATTTCTGTCTTGATGATACCGATTACTGTTTCCGTATGATTGATCATTCCGGTACGAATTACCGTTATTATAATTGTCTGTGTAATTTCTGTTAGAACGTCTGTTATTGTCATAAGGCTGGTATCTATTGTCCTGTCTGTTACGTCTGTCATTCTCAAAATTACCCATATAACGCCCGTTCCGATCACTATCCCTTTTCTCTGAAAATCTATTGTAATTACTGTTACTGAAAAAATTACAGGAAGTCCGGTCGTCGTTGTCATACTCGAGTTCTTGTAGCAAAGTCTTAAAAGTCTCAATGTCGTCTTTACATCTTCCAGCTAAAGCAATTTGTCTTATGGATTGTGGCAGCTTAGTTAAACAAATGCGAATTAATTCAGTCGGGCTATAAGGGCTGGAAAGGAACTGATTCTTTCGAATCATGTCTTCAAAGTATTCTGCTTGCGTGCGGAACTCAGACTGTTTAAAATTACGCTGCATAATAAGACTATGTTTGACTCTGTCTTGTGTGTTTTCGGACCAATATGCCGATAGAAATGCATGATAAAAATCATTTAAATTATTACAATCTCTAATAAGTGCGCGCATGCGCGTCGCCGGTTCGTTTTCTAAATATCCACACATAAATTCCAGTTTGTGACTTAGTGACAAATTTGGTGGATGTGCGTACATAAATTGATCTAACCATGAACATGGATGTATGTCATTCTTGGAATTGCGAAAGATCTTAAATTTCCGAACAGTCAAAAAGTGTTTATAGTCAAAGTTTTCGCCTCGTGGCGACAAAGACCTACCGCGTCTGTCCCAGTCACAGTGGCGACTATTGTCAAGTTCGCGCGCCTGGCACTCTCTTGTTGCATCCCGTAAATGAAACAAATTACTTTCTTCAAACCCTTCTGCTATCTGTGATTCTAAATTTCTTCGTGCATGGGGGCTTAATTATTAAAAAGGTTGCAAACAATTTTAATTTTCAGTCGCTGTCTGTCCGATTACGAAGTCTCGTAACTGGTTGGCTCTGACTAGTATTTGTACGCAATCTGGCTGCATAGAACAACAACAAAGAATGAAATGAAATTTCCGTTAACACAATTAATTAATTAAGTCCCCAGCAACTATGAAAGCTACGAAACAACAAGGCACAAGTGTACCTGTTCTGTGTGTGGAAGTGTGATTCAACGTACACATCTGGCACGGTTCTTCCTCAATAAGACCAGATATTTTAAACACCGTTTGTACTGAAGTAATTAAAAAAAATGAACAGAAATACTGTAATTGCGTAAGGAAACCAGAATTACACTCTAATACAAGAACACAAGCCAGATGCTTTGTTGACTGAACCTGTAATGACGCATTATTTAAGACACTGAAATAATAAAAGAAAAGGGAATTTTTTTACCTTCATATATATTGACGAAAAGCACTCTGATCATTACAATATCTCCATTCGAACAACATCTGCTGTCTAGCCCATCAAACAAACTGCATAAAACATGGAACAAGCACTCCCTACTACAACATCTCAACACCGACTCGCTACCACCACTCCACAAGCACTGACTACTGCCACATCTCGACAAGCACTGCCAGTGGAGGCGGCCGAATAAAACTCTTTGGCGCAATCTCTGGCGCTGTGGCTCAGTGTAGCCACCTTTCAAGGTAGATCACATAGATCATAGCTTTCTTCAGTGTGTAGTGAAATTGGGTGTAATATGTTTCTCAATAATTATGTTAAGAAAATTAACGTTGCCATAACTGTAGAAACAGCTAAGAGAGAAGATTGTCAACTGTAAAGTAGTTTGGAATAAAGTTTGTGACACGTAAACCAACATTATATTTGTCATTTTCCCCTCTATCCAAATTTTCTCTTACCAATATGCGTAATTGCGTTTTTAACACTGAATGTGCATAATCATACTAAGCCTATATTTTACTTACAAAGATTTCGTTTCATTAGCAGCAGTATTCTGGTACATATGACACGGACACAAGGGCGTATCAGATTTATGAAATCTCTCTTTTGGCTTTGTTGATTAAAACTTGCTTACATGAGGGACTAAACTATCCGAGCGACAATATCGATACGATCTCTAGTGAGTCATTTATGTCTCCGTGAATTACAATTTTGTCAAAGTGATTAAACTCGTGATCACCAGAATAATTACTGCATCCTGTCTGCATTTACTAAAACTATATCACACTAACTGCTATAGCATACTTTAAAGGCAAATGGTGTATGTCGGTTTCACTAGCAATGTTTTTCTTAAGAAGCAGTAAAATTTTGTATTTGATCTCATACCCAACAGAAGGAAATCACAGAGAGTTGCAGCCAGCGTGTCATGCATTTGGCACTATAGCCTACAGGAATGGCACAGTTTCTTTGTAAATGGCACACCGACTGACAGTCGAGAACTAAGTCTGTTACGCTCTCACGGAAGAAGTACACGTTCTTGCGCTGATGCTGGTTTGTAACGACAGCCTAGTGGCGGTGACGTCACAGTTGTGATTTGTTTCTTGTGTCTTCGTTATCATATTCTCTGTTGAAGGGTTCAACGGTTGATACGTTATTAACTGACTTCATAAATGGTAACGTCTCTGCGATAAGTTATCAGCGCCTCGTAACCACGAAACGTAATACTACGGATT
The DNA here is from genome assembly GCF_023864345.2 of Schistocerca serialis cubense. Classification (NCBI taxonomy): domain Eukaryota; kingdom Metazoa; phylum Arthropoda; class Insecta; order Orthoptera; family Acrididae; genus Schistocerca; species Schistocerca serialis. Next base: position 91,147,440 of record NC_064648.1, on the reverse strand, counting down.
ATAAAATAAGCTGTTTCATGTTTAAATTGTCAATTATTGACGATAACAACTCATTCCTAAGAACACTCTTATAAGAAGACATTAACCGTCGATAAATCATTATACGACTTTTATTATAGCAATGATTATAATAAATCATTCCAAGAACGACGTTTTCTGTAAACATCCCGTACGCGAAGATAAAGTCCTGTGAGAGGCCCATGTGGAACGCAAACAAAATTCGATAGCCGTGGTCGATTTTTGCGTATGACGTCAAAATTACGTCACGTGTGCAAGAAGTAAAGTGAAACGAGTGTTATCTCATTTGTTGTTTGTGAAAAAAGAAATACAAGCAGAGATTTCAATACCATGACCTCCTTCATAATGTTTCATTTTCAAACAGTCAAATAATTCCTTCTGTTTACAGTGGTGAAATGTTATTTCAAGCGATTAGTTACTGTGTCGAAATAAACACTGTGACACATGTAATTGCAAGTTCATGTCATTTTAGAGTAACATTGCACCAGCAAAAAATTTCCACTTTTCTAGTACACTGATTATTCTGAATTGGGGCATTATAATTATGTTAATGATTTTTTTTGTACCCCTTGACTTGCAGCATTTGTTAATTAAGTAGCTAATTCGGAAGCTAGTGTTTTGAGGATAATAAAATATTTCATGCAAAATGATTGCTATCAATAATAGTGTTCCTAGGCGAATGTACGTATGGTCCTAGCACAGCTGAGGTCAGGCAGTCTGCGGCTGAGGGTAAATGGAGCAACACGTGTGTCTCTTGTCGTGAGCTGTGTGCCGTAGTACGGTAACAAACATTCTGAAATATTCGCGCTATTTGTGTACGGTTCGTTTTCTTCAACTCTGGGCTTCATTTGTGACTTTTTTGACAGTAATCAATAATTAACGCCGACTGAAAACTTATTAGAGGAACATCCGTGATTATTGACTCTCATGAACAATGACCGCTTAGCAGAGCAGTGTTGACGGACTTGATTATTTTTGTGCACTATAATAATTGTTTCGAGTTCTCTGAATGTGTATGAGGGCAGTGATATGGTGAACTAATAGGTTAAATGTTTGTCACAGGTGAATTTTTTTCAGCTACTGGACTGTGTCGTGTCGTTACTAACACTAGGACAATGTGACAATCTATGAACCTGTGTAGTAGGTAGTACTCTGCATTCCTTTGATTCGAACTATATGTGAGACACAAATCTGGCCATATCGGTGAAGACTTTACGCTGAGAGTGTAATTAAAGATTAAAGTGTTTTAAGTCTACCTCTAGTGTCGACCACAATATCACTATCGACTATTAGTAGAAGTAACATCTTTCAGGAAATTTTCGAGCCAGTGCAGCTATCGAGAAGAACAATAGAGGCTTATGCAGAAGGAAGTAGAATTGTTCTACACTCTTCCAAATTATTCGAAAAGTACTGTAGGTGCAATTATAAATAAGCTTAAATATTCATTCTAAGCCTCCAATTAGCCACGAATTAAAACAGTAATGTAGGCTTACTATGTTTTTCTTTTACAGACTGCAGAATGACAGAAACGTCCAAAACCAGGTTCTCAGGAATATGGCACGAAACCGGTCATTCGAATAAAAATCAAGAAGATATTAGAAGAAATTACTTCTCGACTAAATGGACACAGGAAAGCTGCAAGGAAGTATTACATTCCAAGACAAACCATTGTGAACAATTTGAGAAACAAGAATGACGTAAAAGCTGGATGGCCCACTGTTCTTACCCAGACTGAAGAGAGATGTTTTGTAAAAGACTGTATCAGTGTCAGTGATACGGTTCTTCCAATATCAATATCTGACTTCAGGTGCATGGTTAAATCATGTCACCTGAAAAAGAACAGTAGACTGCCTTGCTGATAATATGCTTGAATTGGCCTGGGGAAAGGCATTTTTAGAGAGACATAGTTCTGAACTGTCTCACAAATTTACAGTCAATATTTAAACGAAGGGTGCTGCTGTAAATGAGAATGTAATCAATATCTTTTTTAGAGAAATACAAAGCTGAGGTTAAAGGCGGTCCTGCTGAAAAGTTTACAGTTTTGATGAAAATGTGTTTCATGACATACCAGCAAAAGAAAGCTCTTATTTCGTTGGACATGTCGACGTCCTGAGGAAACTGAGGACACCTCAAGACCGTGCTTCACTCTTATGTTGTTGGGGAATGCAGCAGGAGAATTCCTTCCGCCTTATCTTATTGATAAACGTAAACGAAAATGGACTGACTGGATATACAGCCACCTCCTGGAACGCAAATAAACACAGCAGAGTGGGTGGCTAGAACAGAGTTGATTGACAATTGAATTCAAACTCACTTCCTCATGTTTGCCTCAAATAAGGAGTGAAGGAGATTAATATTTGAAATATTCTCTCTTCTCAAATCTCAATGAAAACTTCAGAGCTTTGTGAGAAAAAGAACATATAGTTCATTTGCATTGCTACTAGTCTTCTGCGATCCTCAGATCTTGTTTATTTTTCTCCTCTGAAGAGATTCTTTGTTACAGCGTTTTCTGAAGGGTACATTTAGCGGCGCATTGGTGAATATTTTGCGTTTAGGTGAACAGACAACTACTACAAATTTAGTGAAAGGATTGAGAAATGTGGATATTAAATGCGATGGGAAACTTAGAGTATCTCCCTGTTGCGCTAGAAAGAAGTTTTATGTTATGATACATGTGGGAACTGAATTCCAGAAACGTTCGGAGACGGCGAGAAAGACAGTCAGACCTTAATGTGAGGATCGCCAAAACGTATACGTTCCCCATAGAACCAGGGATGATATGGACATTGTTTCGGGAGAGAATGTGCATGAAAAAGAAAGAAACATATTTCATAGCCATGTTCTTATTTAATTTGAAATGCTGTTTAATTCGCCTAAACTTTGAAGAGTGATTTATATTTCATCAGTCTGACCCTTTGTGGGGAACTAATGTATCAGTAAAGAAGTCGATGTTCTTGCATACAGGTGTTAATACTACATAGTTAACCAACACGTAGTGCCGTGAGCAAAAGACTAACTACCGCCCTGCCATCTGTTGGCAACGCCAGGCAACAGTTGTGTGGCCCGCCCTTCGCCGACCAGTAGCAGCCGACAGCTGGAAGTCACATTTATTTCGCATTTTGACGTCTTGTCAGATAGTATTTGAAGTAGAGTTCATCTCAACAATGATATATCTCTTGTTATTTAAAGGCTTTGATGTAAGGGCTCGAATATTTGCAGTACTTATCACAAAAATATTTGATACTCGTTATGGTAGTTCGTGGCAAATGCTATATAGTTCGCAGCTATTGCAGGTGTAGCATGAATGATATTACTTTATTTCCGTAAATCTGTGTTAAAAAATTTTTGGAGAGGTACATCCCAACATGGTTTGTACCTCGTAACGTGGGCCAAGCATTTGCAGTGTTTGTGTTATATTGTTAACATTGAGCTACGTAGTAGTCTGTCTAGCTTAGGAGTAGGTTCATAATATGTCGAATGAATGAGGACACTCGAGGATTTGAATGCAGTGTTGTGAACATTATTTAATATTAGGTAATCGTGTTCAACATACAGAGTTTCATTGTAATATCAATATGTTAATCCGTTCACAATCCAGAAGCACTATAACTGACGCGTTTCGAACGAGCAAGACAGAATTACTCTGCAAGAAAAAAAGAAAGGCGCTATAAAACGTTCTACAATGGTGATCATTTCCCTTGTAACGTGTAACATAATAAAACGTGCTTCAACTTCTTTCTGTTGCATCAGAGCACTTTCGATACTGGAATAGAATTCGATGAATGGAGAACTTAAGCCCATTAAAAATGTTCGATTGAAGGCGAGACGAACGACATAACCAGGCAGTCCGACGTCTCATTCAGCTCTCGATAGCCAGGCGTGCAGAAGACTTCAGGGGGTTGAGCCCACAGCTTCTGATACACAGGCCTCACGGTCAACTGTGACGTCGTTGCCGATAGACCGACGCTGATTGCCGCAAAAGCCTGCAGTTCTTTCGTGAAAGTGTAAAAAAATCACGAGACTTAGTTCTCGACTATCAATCTGTGTGCCACTTACAATGAAACTGTGTCGCTCTTTTTTCAGTTAGAAAGACACTATGCCTTTCCTGTATGCTGTTGTGCAAAATGCATGTTACGCTGGTTGCAATGCTCTGTGATTTTCTTCTATTGTGTTTGAGATCATTTGCAGAATTTTACCGTTTGTTAACAAAAACGTTGGGAGTGAAACCGCCACAGCCTGTAAATTATTCTACGTGATGGAGATAGTTTTAGTAAAACTTATCAGATAGGATGGAGTAATTATTCTGGTGACCATCAGCTTAATTACTTCGACAAAAATATAATTCACTGAGACATAAATGACTCACCAAAGATAGTATCGATGTTGTCGTCAGGATCAGTTTAATTGTAGACCCTCATGTAACCAAGATTTAACCAAAAAAGCAAAAAGAAAGATTTCATAAATCTGACACGTCCCTCTGTCTGTGTGATCAGAACTATCAAATATGTACCAGCATACTGCCGTTAATGAAATGAAATGTTTATAAGTAAAATATAGACTTAGTATTATGCACTTTCAGTGTTAACAACGCAATTACACGTATTGAGAAGAGAAAATTAGGAATGAGAGGAAAATGACAAATGTAAATGTTTGTTAACCTGATACAAAATTTATTTCAAGCTACTTTACAGTTGACAATTTCCCTTTTTGCTGTTATTACCGTTATCGCTAATTATTGAGAAACATATTACACGGTACTTTTACCACCCACTGAAGAATTCTGTCGTCTATGTGATCTACCTAAGAAAACTCCCTTCGGAAAAAGTCTTTTTTTTTAATTTCATCAGCATCTAGAATTAAAAAGTAAATTTCCCTGGGAAGGGTATCTAATGAAGCTGTGTTGAAGTTCTCAGGAGACCAAGCTATTACCAACCGAATAAGCAGAAATAACAACATTAATAACCTCATTACCCTGCATTGTTTTCTAGTGCTGATAATATATAATCTCTCTCTAAATATGTTTTACATGTGTCGTGTCTCAGATTCTTAAGAACACCATTTGCACAGTGCCCTGACAAGTATGTGTAAGAAAAGGCAAATATTTCTGAACAGACTGAATTTGATCCTCTCTGAAATCGATTATACTGTCAAAGTTTGGTGGTGGGGCCGTGAGTCGTGCTTGGGTAACTCAGTTGGTAGAGCACTTGCCAGCGAAAGGTAAAGGTCCCGAGTTCGAATCTCGGCCCGTCACAGAGTTTAAATCTGCAAGGAAGTTTCAATATTAAAAATGTTCCACCATGCACAAATTAATTTTGATGAATTTAGCAGCGCTCTCGAAACTTTCAGTAAGATGATGTTCCCCCAAGGCTACCAAACCTTGAACAGTCCTCTCATTGAAAATATCAAGCACTACTTTGAAATTTTCTCACTCCAGGTTGTTATTATGCAGATACTTTAATTTTTTTGGTAAAAATTTGTTATCTGTTTGTACTCCACGTCATGCAGAGAATTTCGCCATAAGGAGTTCTTTGCTTTGTGAAACAGTTTCAAACTGTGGGCACTTTATTATCTGATTTGAATCTTCTTTATCGATCCAGTGGTATGTGACACATTTTAATATGTGAACGAAATGTTAAACTAAAAAAGGGGTTGTGTGTCATTACAAAGAAGATTGTAAACAAGTGACAGTTGAGAAGGGGAAGCAAAGAATGACGTGGCCCATGTGTTAATTGAACTTTTGTCACTAACATCACAGACTAATCAGTGAACAACAAGGACTGATTCACAAATAAATACAAGCTTGTGTTTTGAATACAACAGTTAATTGCCCCCTAGCTGCTCAACTGCTGAATGTGTTTGGAAATACAGACAAATCCTATGCTGTATATTAGGATGGGGTAGCGCAAGACAATTTGCGCTCCTTATAAACTCGTAAGTGTGTGGTGATATTGAAAATAAAATTCTACAAGACATAATGCAATCTGGCGAGTATCTGTAACCCTTCTTTTGGACACCCATTCATTTCACTAGCTAACAAAAAATTTAATATTCCTACTTTCAGTTTTATCAAAAAAATTTAACTTTTTTTTCAAATAATTGGTTATGAATAGTAAGTAGTCCGTTTCTGAAGTATCTTTGTTCTCTCATGGTTTTCCAAGTTATCTATAACGTGAATTAAGTCATTTAATCCTACTTTGCATGACCTATATTTTCTGCATATTTACATACCCTGGGTCCAATGGACCCATACTGTATAAATCGAGAATTTAAATAGAAACGTATTCTGTGGACATTAACATGAAGAAATATTTTGTTTTAAAGTATATCAGTCTAATAGAAGACAGCTGCGATTGTTTTTAACACTTATACTGAAAAACAAGCCACCAGTATTATCTCAGACTGTTCTCGGATCAGTGGCTATAGTATTCACGAAGAACAAATCAATAAGGAAACAAGGATAATAATTTTTACAGTTGTTTCGCACCACACTGCTATGGTCTTGCCACACGTTTTGTGCACTTACAGAACACTGTCCTTTGGAGCAGTACACAATATACAGCGACTCTTCTGATGACTGTCAGTGCTGCTATTGTTACTACTGCAGTTTTGTGTTTTAGGAGTAGTAATAAACTTCTCCATTTCCAGGTATATGGATTTCTGTTGAAGGGGGTTAGACGATCTTCTGTTCATAAATAGTTGGATCAACTCCACCGAAAAGTCCTTGATGAAAAGTCTGCGTAAAGTCGCTTTGTGATACATGGAATGTTGTATTTTGTAATAATAAAGGCATTTCGAGTGTGTACATCCCTTATGTTGCACCAGAGAGCCATTGGCCACCGTTTAGTTCCTCTTTTGCATGTATAATCACGCACTAGTTGATCCATAATATCCTCACCATCCCTTGTTCGGTTATAAAATTTCACAATGTCAGGGGTCAGGTTTGGATACTGTTCATCTATAGATTTATCATGATGCATGGTACATAGGACTACACACTTGTTTTTCTTTCGTGATAATCGAACCTTCGTCATTTCTTTTGTAAATGCAAATAGACTTGAATTTTCTGCTCTGCTCCAAGTAGGCTTAATCTCTTTTGGAATTTCTGTTTTATTCATCCTCATTGTTCCCACAACAATAAGGTTTTGTAACAACAGATTTTCTGCCAATTTTATACTTGTAAAATAATTATCTATAGTAACATTTCTGGCTGTACCAGCAATATTGCCTGTAAGCATCTTCACTGTGGTAAGGCCCACATTTTTCTGGGGTGACTAACCTGGTTCTCTTCCTGTGTACACAGTCCTGTCAATGGCATAACCAGCTTAGCTTCACACATCCAGAATATTTTCATTCCATACTTTCCAGGCTTGTTTGGCATGTACTGCACAAATTCACAATGGCTCCTAAATGCAACAAGGTGTTCATCCACAGCGACATTACTTTTAGGTATCATTTTTTTCTTGCATTGTCTGGTAAATATTTTCCATACATAGTATATAGCAGCAAGGTTATCGGTTTGTAACCTAGCCTCTTTCTTCTTTTGTCATCAAATCTAATGAATCTTCTTATTGCCTCAAACCGATTCACAGACATTGTAGCACTGTATAACGGATTGGAAAATGTGCATGAAAAAATTCCCTAATTGGAACATCCCAAACCTTATCTGCGCGATTATGAAGTAAAATTACCCAGAAGGCGAACATTTCGTCTGTAGCTTCATCATTCCAGTTTATTTTTTTGGTATACAAAGTCTTCTTGCTTCTAGGTTTGTGCATCTCACGATTTCATCCGCAATAGTTAGAGGAGTCAATAAATCCTAAGCATCTTTGGGAGTGTAAGAGGTTACGCCCCTTGCTGGTCTTGGAATATTTATTCACCAAATTATGTGCAGGCATTTTATTTGGCACTGGGGGCACTAAACCCACTGCATACCATTTGGGGCAATATATATGGTAGCATTTTCACTGCTTATTTGTCCTGAGGCATTATTACCTACGCCATCGTCATCATCATTACGATCATCATCGTCACTAACATCATCATCACCACCAACACTACGTTGTCCTTCACTCAGAGAGCTGCATGCCGTTGCCTAAGGAACAATTTCACGATTTTATTCTGAAAGGAAATCATCATCTTCAACTCCCCACTGACTAACAGCTGATTCAAAATTTGGGTTTGATAAGCGTATGCTATCTCCTTTCCTGCTCCTATTTAAAGATGTGGATTCTGATATTATATCTGAAAAAATGTGAAGAAATAACCTCTCTTCTTCTGTAGACTGTAGGACTCTAACTCATTTTATTGTTTAGTTTTACAAATGACACTTACCTTTCTTCCGAGTTCCTATCGAATATCAAACACACCACTGCTGTGCAGCAGACTCCCACAACATTATACTCGTAATAATCCACTACAGGATTTCACTCTATTACACCACACAGGAGTACACCATCTGTTGCGAGCTGTAACAATATATTTCCTGCAATGAAAACAATGTGTAGGTGTACTAATAATGTATTCTCTGTATTTCAACAAAACGTAATCGATTACAGCCCAGTCTAATTTGATAACGCTGCAACGTAAACCATAGCTATATGTATATAACAGGTTATATAAGTATGTGGTATAAAGATGACAATGTATGTAACACTTATAACTGATGACATGGATTTCTAATGGTACATTTAATGTGTTACTGAATACTGCAAGAGAGCATACCCGATGAGTTGGGCCACAATTTTAAGTCTTTGATATTGTAATTAAAAGTTTCTACTGTCTGCAGGTCTGTTGGACTCAGGGTATGCATTCCAGGTTCAAATGGTTTATTGTTAATGGGAACTTCCTTGTACCAGGTTTTGTGGTTACACATTACCAAGATGTAACTGCATACTTGGGCCAGTATTCACCACAACAGAACATTAAAGTGTAAGAGTAACTAATGACACTATCTGACTTTATAGTATGCCACTCTTTGAGCAGCTTGATCCCCTCCAAGCACTGAAGAAAAACATTCAAGTCTACGAAATGTCTTTCCTGTTCATACTGGGCATAAGTTGTTACATTGGCTACAATAGCTAGTACTTAGTGTCTGTTTTCCAGGCTCTTACAATGAAAAAGGAGGTGACGAAAGGTACTCCAGAGAGTTAGGTAGAATCCATGGTACAGTTGCTGGTCTAAGGTGAGGTTTCAGAAGAGGCACAGAATATTTCTTTCCTGTGGATGTGTAGAAATATTCACCACGTCTCTGAATGAGGTCATCAGCGAAATGGTGTTTGCAGACCTTGAAATTTTACAAAAACATTTTATTAGCTACAAGTGATAACGCCCAACGGCAAGGTTGCCACTAACGCACAGATGCTATTAGTGTCGGTTATTTTCAGAACAAATAGTTCAATACTGACTCAGCATTTTGAGTTATAAAGCTGCATAAGTATATCACAGTCCGCTAGTGATTCGGTACTTACAGTGAAATAGCTCTGCTATAGATTGGCATCAGGTCAACTGAAATCACGTTGTTCCTGAACAACTGGACATCACGCTAACACGAACACATGACAAGTTGTTCTTGCTCTCTGTATTAAAGCACTCATACCATGACACAATCTAAGTGACTTGTAAAGACGCTGAGCTTACCTTTGAATTATGGGTAACATGGAAATTTTCATGATGTATTGCAGTGAGCTATCCAGTTCTGCTGGAGTTCTGACATTTTAGGAGAAAAAAACACCGCTACTCGTGGCTCATTTCCATAATTTCGTCTGCAACGAAGTACACAACATTTCTACACCATTTCGAATCATTGCACTTAACTGTCGCATATATCAAGAGTGTAAATAAAACAAAGTAAGAAATGCATGCAACTATGAAAACTTCAATTGGTTAAGACATGTTCCTGCAAAACGCAAGAAAACGGAATGAAATCAGCCACGGCTGGTCCTGCCATCGAGCGGTATGCCACGTAACTACACCCTGTTGCAAGTCGGCGCAATAAGATGGCAGCACGGTAAGTAGCCTCATGTTTGTCCTGAACGATCGTTACTCGACGGGCAGTTTTTAGCGTATAGCTTGCCTCCTGGAAGCAAAGCCTCACAGCATGCGTTGTGACGTCACACCAGGAGTCAAACAATATCTGCACTTTGGGATGCCCTGCAACATGGATTGTCCATTTAAGTGAATATATCATTACTTCCTGCGTCTTGCATAAACGTAAATTATCATTTAAAACAACGTAAAATAAATATGGTCATAATTTCATTCACTGATTCCTATTATCACTGCAAATCTCATGTTTGCAATATTTCGACTTTTTTTAAGTGCAGCTTTGTAATTTTAACATAGGCTCGTAGATTGACAAAACATAAATCGTAATTTGCACCATTTTGTGCTACAATTAGCGGTCCACGTATTCGCATTTTTATGTTAAAACGTATATGTTTCATCAGAATAAAACATTAACATCTCTTAATGGGAAATGGGTGCAGATGTGATTCACTAATTGCAAAATATAGAGGCAGCCTACCATGTTCATTTTCTATTAATGGAAAATTACCGAATTAGCTGAAACCTAGCCACCAAAATTTTCTTTCATACAAATAAACATCTAAAGAGCGGCACACAAATCAATGCAAATATTTTGGAATCTATTGATTCATGTAATGTCATCAATGAGTAAGAAAACACACTTTCATGACCCTTAAAAATAATAGAGATATTCTGTTACACACATCAGGCAGAAAAAAAAGCACACACACAGAAAGCGAGGAGTGGGAAGAAATGGAATAATTATTTAAAAATATAAAACTGACTTTTTATTTCACCTCATAATGTGATTTCCAATACACTCTCCTACAGATCAATAAAAAAATTCAAGTATGCTCTAATGATGTTTTTACTTCTTTTAAAAAACTTTTAAATTTTTCTTCATAGCTGCATAATTTCTTCTCTTAATATGATTATTTAATATGATATTTACACAACAGAGCAGTATGGAACACCTGATAGATTCAAGACTATGTTGGTTTTTTACATTGAAATCCACCAAACAAATCACTGGGAATATTACAGGATGCTGCCTTCAGAAGCACACACCTTTGATTTCCCTATTGGAGAAACAAAATTTGATGTTCTTTTACATTTTTTGAAAAGTTAAATAAACATATGTTACACATGATACATCTTCTTTGGGATATGCCAAGCCTCCTCGATCCTTTGCCGTTATCATAGGATCATTTTGCTTTACATCATCTGAAATAAGAAATACTCACAGTGCAATACTCACAGTGAGGTTTTTTTTCAGCACTTGGTGTGAGCAGTATCCTGATATGTAGTGAAATAACAGCCATTTGTCCTCCACTATCCCTTCAACATCATTCTCATCTACCACCAAACTTAATAAATCTGGTACTGGGATATCATTTAACCCCTGGATTTCAAAAGTTGTTTAAAAACTAAATGACACATAAATAACCACATCTCCAACTACCATAGACTGTGCTCTCAGCACTAGGTTTTTGCTCAGTTTCAAAAGCCTGTCTAAGAGAAATATGGTATTTTCCCCCACTTAATTGCAAACAGTCAGTCTATACTCTTCCAAGGAGCCAATAGACAGCCAGTAACTACTCAAATCAGTCAAAGCAGCTGTTGTATGTCTTAAAGCAAAGCGTGTTTCTTTAGAAAGTTTCCTGTTATCATTCAAGCCATGCCATAAACCTAACCAAGACACAAAGCTCTTTAAAAAATCAAATATGTGATAGGAATAAGAAGTTGCAGTTTCCTGAAAAACATTTCTTAGCCTCTGACCCTTAAGTAATGTTTTCGCATTCACAGTACACCACTGAAGTTTTATTATTCTTATAAATGTTACAGCACTTTAAAAATTTTGAATTCCTTTCTTCGAGCCTAGTCTCTGCAAAGCAACAACTGTCATATCATTAAAAAAGCACTTGTTTAGCATCTTGCCTTTCAATTGAATTTGGAAACAGAGATTTTAAAGCTAGAGAGTTTCTCTATTGTAATAAATCACCCTTTTCAACCTCCCTCCATGCTCCTACTGAAATCAGGAAAACACAGAATCCGCTCCTTTTCATTGAACCAGTTGTTATAAATACACTTTAAAAGATGAACGGTATCCCCAAAATAGTACAGTGGGCGATCTGCAGAAGACCTTGCAGGTTGACAGCACTTTACCTTTACTTCTGGCGGAGTGCTAAAGTTAGATATTGCTTTTCTATAAATTGAATTATTGTCTCCCACTAACCCAACTACCTCACATCAAGCTGCTTCAAATTTAAAAATTACTTCTTTTATGTATGAGAAAACTACATAAGCCTCAATTGTTTTAAATGGGAGAATTTATACCACATCCTTGTAAGGTGAATGTAATCTTTGTATCCTAAAAACATAAACACTGGTTGCACACAAAAAGTTGTCACTGTCGAATGCACCACCTGCAATATTCCCACCTTCGTTGTCAAGTTTTTGATGAAAGTAATAAATACTCCTTGCAAAAATAGAATTGTTACTTAAATATACTCTGTTAGTGATATACGACGCCGCTTTTTCATTTTCTGTTAAAATATTTTATTATACAGTAGATAATCGACGGTCGCAATTTGCACACGATATCTACAATGTATTTACCATAAATGAGGTTCTCTGATTTAAGTTAAATTAGTGGTTTTTGTTCCTAATTTCAATAGGTACTGTCTAACATTTTTTTTTTGTATAATGTTATTTTTTGTTTTATCACGATTTTTCTTTATGTCGCTACGCTACGTTTAGCCCAGACATTTACTGAAGAATACAGCAATTACAGCATCGCAGATGTGTTTGACGTCAGTATATGCCTTTCACATGGCGATGAGTTTTCGTCGCTGCTTATGGTGCAATTGCTCGCCGACACTCACAAGCACGTGTGAAAGTAGTGGAAACATCGCGTTACCCCGATATGTGTAGCTCAAGTTATGAGAAAGAATAGTTAGTAATGATGGTAAACATGCGCTGTTAAGTTTTAGCCACAATTATTCACATTACTTCAAATCCAACTGTCGGCGCTCATATTTTACATTTCCGTCAACGGAGGCCGTCAGGGTATGAAACTGAACAATAACTGTCAGGGCGGATATTGTCTTAGGGTTAAGAGACTAGACAGGAATTTACAGAATTATTTACGTCTCGTTGTGCAGAAACAGTCTTAGCAGGATTCCAGTCAGTTGCTGTGGCAAAAGCCGATGGAGGTTATCATCGTAATCTTGCATTTTTGTTCAAATTTGACGCGACAGAAATAAGGTGAACGTCCGAAATTCCGTTTCAGATTGTAAGAAAATTTTCGACCTAGAGCTATTCTGGGGGCACTTTTTCTTGTTACATGTCATCTTAGTTGTTGCTTTACCAGATCCTTACGGACTGAGAACTAGTGAGCTGGTCTGAAATATAGTGACGATCACTTCGGACCTCCGATATCGGTTACGAAACATCTGTGGGTCCCGTCATAGCACGATACTCAACTGTGTGGGACCCATACCACACAGAACCGACAGCGGCTAATGAACGTCTACAGAGAAGGGCAGCAGAAATCGTGAAAGGTCTGTTTGACCCACAGGAGAGTGTCGCGCAATTGCTGAAACAACTCAATGATGAGAGACGCAAGCTGTCCCACGACAGGCCGCTTACGAAATGTCGCAGACGACTGCTAAGCGAGGACTCCAGAGGCGCTCTCCAGCCACTACTCGTCGCTGCCGTAAGGAGGCTGAAGGCAGAGTCAGGCCGGCCACAGCACGGAGACGTCTCAGCACTCGCCCTTAACGCAATGCGTTCGCGAACGGAACGGGACAAAAAATTCAAGATTTGTTACCCTGCCAAGTACCCAATGCCATGCACTTCACAGTGACTTGCAGTGTACGTACAGGGATGTAGATGTAGACGTGACGGTGAATATTCGGTGCTCGTAAATACGTCGCGATGTAGATACTTCCAAAACAGCAACATATGAACTAGTGTGTGCAGCTCCACATAAAGACAGATTCAATTGTTAGATTTGTCCGTGGGCTCTCATGTTGATTCTTGGATCGTTGAAGCATTTTTGAGGCGTTAGTGGTGCTCGGGAACTAACGATTAATGACCGGGAATCTTGTCACGGATACTAACGATAGAGTAGCGTTAGACAACGTCTTACTAATATTACGGTAGGTCAAATAAAGTTGGAAATTTAGTTGGAATCCTATCGTTTTAAGATTCAGACTACCCAACCGTCAAAGTATTATGCACTGTTTACGGCTCAAACGTTTGAGCTCGCGATCGGTGGAGGAGAAACCTACTGGGGCAACTCTTACGAGACCAGAGGTAAGAAAGTCGACTACAAATCAGTTACCAGAAGTGTGAGTAGGACACACTGGACTTCGATACGTGAATCACAAATAGCGGCACTGTGCATCCCCGTCTACGTATTGTGGCAGACGATATTTCAAACATTCATTCCGCTGTCTGTTGTGATAGAATTACGCTTTGCATCCCTGTGCGTGGATGTGTCACTAAAGTGTCAAACGATATACTGAACAAGAGCTTTTGTAGCCCTCTTGTGGTAGTGTTATAGTTGGAAGCTTTACGACACTGTTTGCGGACGATACGGCGGTCTATAAGAGAGTGGCGACGCCAGAAGACAGTATCGATTTGCTTAATGACCTGCAGAGGACTGATGAATGCTGCAGCCTCTGTGAGTTGACCCAGAACGTCAATGAATGTAACATATTGCGCATAGATGGGAAAAGAAATCCACTGCTGCCCAACTACACTACTGATTAAATGGTTCAAATGGCTCTGAGCACTACGGGACTTAACTGCTGTGGTCATCAGTCCCCTAAAACTTAGAACTACTTAAACCTAACTAACCTAAGGACATCACACACATCCATGACCGAGACAGGATTCGAACCTGCGACCGTAGCGGTCGCGCGGTTCCAAACTGTAGCGCCTAGAACCGCTCGGCCACGGCGGCCGGCTACTATTGATTACAAATTGATGGAAGCAGTATCTACCTTAAAATATCTAGGAGTAATTATCTAGAGCGACCCTATGTGGAATGACCATGTAAACCAAGGAGTAGTCTCATAACGAGAAGGATTAGGAAATGCAACGCATCCACGAAACACGTGGCTTACAAGATGCTTGTACGATCGATCCTTGGGTACTGTTCAACAGTCTGGGACGCTTACCGGGTAGGGCTGATAGGAGAGACAGAGGAGATCCAACGAATAGCGGCGCGTTTCGTCTCGTCATCGTTTGGTCGGCGCGAGAGCGTCGCAGGGGTGCCCAACAAACTCCAGCGGCACACGCTACAAGAGAGGCGCTGTGTACCACGGAGAGTTTTGCTGCTGAAATTTCGAGAAGGGATGAGTCGGACGGCTCGTTACTTCCTCCCTCAAACATTTCGCGAAATGACCACAACGAAAAAATTGGAGAAATTAGAGCTAACGCTACCGACAATCATTTTTAACATTCGCCATTCGTGACAGGTATGGGGAGGGTCGGGATCAGTTGGCTACACGCTCCCATGCTTCAGTGTCACACTTGGGCCGTTCCTCCAAATGCATTATTTTTTCCTCTCTTTCAATTTGAAATCCTTAGGTCTCGTAATTATAAAACTTATCATCATTTTCTATGAATAATGCATGACTTCTTGTTTCTAATTACATATTGGACGCGAAATTCCTGTTTCCATTTCAAATACAAAATCCTAACTATCGATGTTTTATGAAAGACTATTCATAAAAGTTGATTGATGTAAGAAAACATAACAACTTAATTTTTAACGCAAAAATGAAGAACCAAATACTCTTTATTTGGACTATTTCCATCGTTTTATACCCCAGAGGTAGACAAGTACCGTAGAAACATGAAAAACTATCATTTTCACAGCATCGAGCACATCATACAGATTCTGCATTTTTACAGGAGAACTGACCTGGAGCCAACCTGCGAGATTTGGCCTGAGAACTAACAAGAAAAAAATGGTTCAAATGGCTCTGAGCACTATGGGACTTAACTTCTGAGGTCATCAGTCCCCTAGAACTTAGAACTACTTAAACCTAACTAACCTAAGGACATCACAAACATCCACGCCCGAGGCAAGATTCGAACCTGCGACCGTAGTGGTCGCGCGGTTCCAGACTGTAGCGCCTAGAACCGCTCGGCCACTCCGACTGGCCTCTACGGAACAGGAAGCAGCCTCAGCCATTTTCGTACTGCTCATTACCAACGCGACAATCAGAGCACAACACTGCAGAAGCTGTAACTGCACACGATTTTTGAAATGAAAACTACGTTGCTAAAGGGTGATTAAGAAAATCGCTGATGGCTGTTACTACATTTGAATATCTTAAAGTTTCATTTAACGTAACTTAGCAGTAATACATATCTTATGTATTTTATGTTCCTAATACAGAAATAGTACCTACACTACTGGCCATTAAAATTGCTACACCACGAAGATGACGTGCTACAGAGGCGAAATTTAACCGACAGGAAGAAGATGCTGTGATATGCAAATGATTAGCTTTTCAGAGCATTCACACAAGGTTGGCGCAGGTGGCGACAACTATAACGCGCTGACATGAGGAAAGTTTGCAACCGATTTCTCATAAACAAACAGCAGTTGACCGGCGTTGCCTGGTGAAACGTTGTTGTGATGGCTCGTGTAAGGAGGAGAAATGCGTACCATCACGTTTCCGACTTTGATAAAGGTCGGACTGTAGGCTATCGCGATTGCGGTTTATCGTATCGCGACATTGCTGCTCGCGTCGGTCGAGATCCAATGACTGTTATCAGAATATGGAATCGGTGGGTTGACGAGGGTAATACGGAACGCCGTGCTGGATCCCAACGGCCTCGTATCACTAGCGGTCGAGATAACAGGCATCTTATTCTCACGGCTGTAACGGATCGTGCAGCCACGTCTCGATCCCTGAGTCAACAGATGAAGACGTTTGCAAGACAACCACCTGCACGAACAGCTCGACGACGTTTGCAGCAGCACGGACTATCAGCTCGGAGACCATGGCTGCGGTTACCCTTGACGCTGCATCAGAGACAGGAGCGCCTGCGATGGTGTACTCAACGACGAAACTGGGTGCACGAATGGCAAAACGTCATTTTTCCGTATGAATCCAGGTTCTGTTTACAGCATCATGATGGTCGCGTCCGTGTTTGGCGACATCGCGGTGAACGCACATTGGAAGCGTGTATTCGTCATCGCCATACTGGCGTATCACCTCGCGTGATGGTATGGGGTGCCATTGGTTACACGTCTCCGTCACCTCTTGTTCGCATTGACGGCACTTTGAACAGTGGACGTTACAGTTCAGATGTGTTACGACCCGTGGCTCTACCCTTCATTCGATCCCTACGAAACCCTACATTTCAGGTGGATAATGCACGACCGCATGTTGCAGGTCAGGTCCTGTACGGGCCTTTCTGGATACAGAAAATGTTTAGATTGCTGCCCTGGCCAGCACATTCTCCAGATCTCTCTCCAATTGAAAACGTCTGGTCAATGGTGGCCGAGCAATTGGCTCGTCACTATACGCCAGTCACTACTCTTGATGAACTGTGGTATCGTATTGAAACTGCATGGGCAGCTGTACCTGTTCACGCCATCCGAGCTATGTTTGACTCAATGCCCAGGCGTATCAAGGCCGTTATTACGGCCAGAGGTGGTTGTTCTGGGTACTGATTTCTCAGGATCTATGCACCAAAATTGCGTGAAAATGTAATCACATGTCAGTTCTAGTATAATATATTTGTCCAATTAGTACCCGTTTATCATCTGCGTTTCTTCTTGGTGTAGCAATTATAATGGCCAGTAGTGTACTTCGAAGAGCATAACAACACCAGTCTACGAGTGCTACGGCTTCTCATCAATCGTCGCGTTTGTGTTTGTTTACAACAGGTTTATTCTTATGACGAACGGAGTGTAGTAAACATGAGCTCTAAAATGCTTAACTGAAAAGGCTATGAGCACACGTTCAGTAGGAGAGATCATTTCTCAGCAGCGAAGATGAAAAAGTGTGAGAATATTGAAGAATGAGATACAACCCGTCGGCTTTGATCAATGATGTCACACGTTACCACACATCTTGCATTGCAAAGATTTAAAAGCATAGACGAATGTTGAGAAACAAACATTTGAAGTACAGTGGCAACAGATCGTGCACATGTGTCATGTACATCAATATTTCGAATGTAGTGTGAGGCATATCGCTTTCTCTTACAGTAGAAAACCCTAGTATAAATTGATATATCTGACATTGGCATGGAGTGCCTATGTTGATATATACACGAGTTTTACGTTTATCAGTTTTTTCACCTTCGTTGGTACTAGCGTCAACTGAAAAATAGGACACTAGTACTAGCGAAGCCGAAAAAAGAGACAAACATAAAATTTGTATCCTGTACTTCAGGTGACCTACATAGTCCAGTGGAAGAATACGATACTAGTACCAGCGAAGGCGCTAAAGTACTGCCGGCGGAAGTGGCCGTGCGGTTAAAGGCGCTGCAGTCTGGAACCGCAAGACCGCTACGGTCGCAGGTTCGAATCCTGCCTCGGGCATGGATGTTTGTGATTTCCTTAGGTTAGTTAGGTTTAACTAGTTCTAAGTTCTAGTGGACTAATGACCTCAGCAGTTGAGTCCCGTAGTGTTCAGAGCCATTTGATAAAGTACTTGTATCCTATATACATGTATAGGTCAGCTGAAGAACAGGATACAACCATCGTAATTCAACTGAGGTACGTGATGCCAGTTATGCGTATGTCGCTTCTTCTTCTTTCGCCAATACTTCTTCAGCTGACCTACATAGTACAAGATATGAATCTAGTGCAGAGGAAACAACAATTAGAACGACTGACTATCAGACACAGGTATAATTCGCAAGACCTACACAAGTGATTCAAAATTACCACCAGCATCAAAAATCGTACACATTATTTATTTCTTAATAAAACATTCATTTATTCCTAGTTACGATCATTACCACAGAAAGTAACCAATTTATTACCTATGATTCGAAAATAAATTAATATCTATGACTAAAATATGACGTCATTAGTCAAAGCCGACGAGTTTTATCCCATTCTTCGTTTGACCCTGAACACCACCCAAAATATGGAAAACAAAGAGCTGCAATAGAAGAGATTGGTTTAACAGCATCTGAGATGACGAAGTGCTCATAGCTGTTAAGGTATGCATGTTAGAGCTCATGTTTAATAGACATTTTTGCTTCGAATGATCATTCCTGTCATATCTCTGAATATTGACCGTTGCTCCTGGGACAGCAGAAAATTGGAACGGTTATCACAAAAGAACTTTAACTATTTATCGAAATGGGAACGAACCAAGTACCGTGAAACAAGGAAAGACTACAGCTGTGGCACAGTTTTAACATGGTGATAAACATCTTAGTAAATTAGCTTACTACGCCTATTTTCACTCATTGCTTTCATATGGCATCATATTTTGGGGTAATTCATCACTGAGGAATAAAGTATTTATTGCACAAAAGCGTGTAATCAGAATAATAGCTGCAGTCCACCCAAGATCATCCTAGAGACATATATTTAAGGATCTAGGGATATTCACAGTAGCTTCTCAGTATATATACTCTCTTATGAAATTTGTTATTAACAACCAAACCCAATTCAAAAGTAATAGCAGTGTGCATAACTACAATACTAGGAGAAAAGATGATCTTCACTATTCAAGATTAAATCTAATTTTGGCACAGAAAGTGGTGAATTACCCTGGCACTAAAGTCTTTGGTCACTTACCAAATAGTATCAAAAGTCTGACAGATAACCAACAAGTATTTAAGAAGAAATTAAAAGAATTTCTGAATGACAACTCCTTCTACTCCATAGAGGAATTTTTAAGATATAAATTAAGGAAAAAAAAGGTTGTTATATTAACTTAAGTATGTTATTAAATTAACTTAATTATGTCATGTATTGGAAAATTTGACTCGTTCCACATCATTTACGAAATATCGTATTCATGATCCATGGAACTGGTATTAATCTAATCTAATCTAATCATAACAGTCATGGCGCTCCATTTCTTTCTTGTTACCCACAGCGGTTGCAGCGCACCTAGCGGCCAGGAAGTTACACTGTTGAGTTCGGTGAGATCTTTTAAAAGCGAAAGCGTTGCGTAATTGTTTATATTGGTCTTTAGAATGGTTTTCACAAACGGAAGCGTATGTAGCGCTGCACATTGGAACAACAACATTAAGAAGACACCACATTTTTCTTTTTTAGTTTCCTAGCATACCTAGCAGATGTGAACTGCTACATTATGGAACAGTTAATTTACAATTTTCTTGTAACTTACAAATATTTCCTAGAGAATGTCGTGTTCTTTAAGAACAAAAACATCGCTAGTAAACAGAAGGAGACGTGACAGCTTGCAGAGAGGCATTTTCGGTTGAGGCGGAATCTTCTCACGAAATTTCAATCACTAGTTTTCTGCTCCAAATGCGAAAACATTTTGCTGACGCCCACCTACATAGAAAGAAACGATCATTATAATAAGATAAGAGAAATCAGAGCTCGCACGGAAAGATATATGCAATTGTTTTTTCCGCGCACTGTTCGGAGATTGAAATAATAGAGAATTATTGTGAAGGTGGTGGACGAACCCTCTGCCAGGCACTTAAGTCTGATTTGCAGAGGATCCATGTAGATGCTGTGGCGGATACATACTGGGTCGAACCCCCCCCCCCCACCCCCTTGCGGAGCCAATTCGTTCGTTTCTCTCGGCAGTCGACTCGACTGAATCGAGATATGGAGTAGTTGTACCAAAAATAAAATAATTGTGCTTACATAAGGCTGATTTCCAAAATAACCCAGTTTTAGTTGTACTTTCCTATGTAGCATGCGCGTCCGCGTGATCGTATTTTATACGTTTTTGTCTGGGACATAAATAGCTAACACACACCTACGAGTAAAGTCGCGACCATTCTAGTTACCTCGATTCGTTATCCTGTCTGGCATTTGTTCAAGAAAGTCGCGAATATTCTACTGTTTCCTTGTACAGAGAACCTTTGATACGTAGCGTTATAAATACGGACTATTCGCCGAATGGGAAGCTAGTTTACATTCAGAAGCAGAAATATGAATATTGAAGAATGAATAAGTAAAAAGTCCTAGTTGTAGCAAGTGCAAGTGTGAAGGCTAGTCAAGAGTGAGATTGACCAATTGATTGTGAAGTATTAATAATAGTAATTCGTAGTAACTTCTCAGGAAAAATATTGTTATGAGACTCGTAACAACATTTTTACCAATAACGTAACAGTAGTTTCCCTTACCTAACTCGTAATCTACGGTAATAGTGATTTTCGAGAAAATGCCTAAAAACGCATTTTTATTACAGTAAAAGTAAAGGTAGCTCAAGATATCTATAGCGCCCCATCCTTGAGGTTCTTCTGTATCCGCCACTGTGTAGATGTAGATATTCTTTCTTCTTCATGTGCCGTCTCCTCTAAGAAGGTTGGCTGTCATCATGGCAATTTCTGATCTTGATTTGGCTGATCTAAGGAGTTCTGACGTTGAACAGTTGTACCAATTTTTTAAATTGTCAATCCAGGATGTCCGTCTTCTACCCCTCGTTCTCTTCCCACAAATTTTCCCTTCTAGTATTATTTGCAATATTTTGTAATTTACTCCCCTAATAACATGGCCTAAATATTGTAGCTTCCTTACTTTAATAGTTTTAATTAATTCTTTTTCCTTTCCCATTCTTCTTAGGACATCTTGATTAGTAATCCTCGACACCCAACTAATTCTAAGTATTCTTCTATATGCCCACATTTCAAAAGCTTCTAAACTGTTCATGTCCTTCTTTTTCAATGTCCACGCTTCCATTGCGTATAATAATTTTGAGAATACATAGCATCTTAGCAACCTCATTTTTGTGTTTAAACAAATGTCTCTTGAACAGAATGCATTTTTCATCTTATTAAAGATACTTCTGGCCTGTCCTATTCTCGATTTAATTTCTTCTGAGCTTTCAATCTCCTCATTTACAATTGTTCCGAGATATTTAAATTTACGTACTTGATCGACTCTTTCCCTATTGATTGTAAGATTTTCTTGTTGGTGTGTTTTAGATATCACCATGAACTTAGTCTTGCTTACGTTAAGAGTCAAGCCAAATTCTTCACTTTTTTCTGCGACTTTGTCAAGAAGTAATTGTAGATCTTTGAGGTTTCCAGCTAGTAGTGCAGTGTCATCAGCAAACCTAACATTGTTAATGTTTAGCCCATTCACTTTAATGCCAGCTATTTCATCTGATAGAGCTGCCTGGATTATGTCTTCTGAATACATATTAAACAATAAGGGTGAGAGAACGCAACCTTGTCTCACACCCCTCTTTATTTCTATATCATTCGATAACTCATTTTCTACCTTCACGGTTGCGGTTTGATTGTAGTAGAGGTTATATATAATGCGGATGTCTTTCTTATGAAGTGTTTTCTTTTCTAACAACTCTATGAGATGATCATGACGAACTTTGTCAAATGCTTTATTATAATCCAGGAAGCACACATATAGTGGCTGGTTAACCTCCATACATCGTTGCGCTAATATGTTAAAAGCAAACAATGCTTCTCTTGTACCGAGGGAACTTCTAAAACCGAATTGTGTTTCACTTATACCTTCTTCTACTTTTTTGTATATTCGTTGGTGTATAACTTTTAGAAATATCTTTAAGGTGTGACTCATTAAGCTTATTGTACGGTGATCATTACAAGTTTTGGCATTAGCCTTTTTGGGTAATGTAACAAAGGTAGATGTCAACCAATCCCTAGGAATAATTCCCGAATTATAAATATCATTAAACAATTGTACAAATATATCTATATGGTCTATTCCTATGAGTTTCAGGATGTCATTTGGTATCTTATCCGGTCCAGGGGCTTTTCCTGTCTTTGATTTGTTGATAACATGTAATATTTCTTCTTTCGATATGCTTGGTCCTCGTTCTCCGATCATGTTATCATAAAATTTTTGATCTTTTCTTGTATCTGCAAATAGTTCTTTGACATATTCTGTCCACCTGTCCAGTTTACCTTTAACATCAGGAATTATTTTGTCATTTTTATCTAACAATAAACTTGTACTTTTCTTTTTATTAAGTCCAGCTAAATCTTTAACTTTTTTGTGTAAGTTGAAACTATCATGTCTTGTTTCATAACTCTCAATTTCAGAGCATTGTTCCTTGTACCATTCTTCTTTTGCTCGCCGTGTTTCTTTTCGTATTTCTGCATGTAATCTTTTATACTCACTTTCATCTCTATTTTTAAGTATTCTTCTTTGTTCCATCAATTGTAATATCTTCTCTGTCATCCACTTCTTTTTCATGTTGTCGTGTTTGGTCGCCATTGTGTTTTTACATGCATTATTTAATGTGTCTTTTATAAGTTCCCATTTGCCATCAATGTCTTCTGTTTGATTATTCTTTATCCTAACTAATTCCTTATTAATCTCTTCAGAAGTCTTTTGTTTAGTCAAGGGGTCTCTTAGAATAGTTGTATTTATATAGTCCTTCTTTTGTTTCTTTTGTATGGCTTTCAGTTTCACATGGAACTTTGCTACTAAAAGGTTATGATCAGAAAATATATCAGCTCCTGGATATGTTTTCACACCATGAATAGAATTTTTGTACCTCTTGTTTATAAGTATGAAATCAATTTGATTTCTGCAAACTTCTTCATTACAGTCTCTTGGTGATTTCCAAGTATAAAGTCTTCGTTTAGGGAGTTTAAAAAATGTGTTTGTAACAGACAGATTGTTTTCCTGGCAAAATTGTGACAGCAAATCTCCTCTTTCATTTCTTGTTCCTAAACCAAAAGGTCCAATAAGATCACCTTCACTTCCTTCACCTATTTTGGCATTAAAATCTCCCATGATGATAATAATGTCTCTGCTTTTTGAGGTTCCTATTGCTTGTGTTAATTCTTCATAAAATTTTCCTATTTCTTCTTGGTCTTTGTCGGCTGTTGGAGCATAGATTTGGATTAAATTAATATTTGTTTGTTTCGTTTGTAAATGTAGACTGATTACTCTATCTGAGATTGGTAAAATGCTTTTGACAGATTTACTAGCATACTCATCTAAAATTATTCCTACCCCATTCCTGTGCTGGCTATCAGAATTTCCCGAGTAATATACTTTCATGTTGTCAATGGTCATTTCTCCTGAGTCAGGCCATCTTGTTTCACTTACACCCAAAATGTTAATTTTTAGGCGTTTCATTTCTTGTATAACATTATTTACTTTGCCTGGTTGATATAATGATCTTACATTCCAAGTTGTTATTGTTGCATTACTTTTGTATTTACTTGTGGCATTGTTCAAGGCTCTCGCCCCCGGAGATCCGAGTGGGGGAGTTGAAACTCCGGATAATTTGACATTGAACCCTGCCATGATGAGTTTTCCTGGGGATATCCATTGGATCTTTAATGCTGTGGTTTCCCATTGCCTTCAGCATCCTATGCCGTTGACCACCCTTGGTGATTCTTCCGTCTTTAGGAGTGATTTCTCACTCCAAGGACAAGAGGGTGCCCTTGCTCTACCAGCTCATCCGCCCTCTAGAAGGTCGTTGACTTAGTAGAGGGTTCTCCTTATCCCGGGAGAAACTCGGTCGCCAGAGCCTCGTTAGCGTAGCAGGGGATACCACGTGCCGGAGAGGTTGACATTTGTGTGGGAGAGGCTATTGGTGACGCATCCCACACCTTACCCCCCGATGTAGATATATATCTACTCAAAAACGTAAATTTTTCTTCACTGCACTTCCAGTCAAATCAGTACACGTGGAATATAGGAAACGTGTAAGCAATGCAATACCTACGTTATTTAAAGTAGCAGATAAACTACCACAACTGTAGTTCAACGAAAAACCCGACTGGAATCACAATAAAAGAATAAAAGCAATAAAACTGTTTCCCAATACAGATGAAACCAACTCCGTAATTGTTGATGCGTCTGATTCACAAACAGTTAGAATCTTCAACACATTCGATTTTGAAGCAAAAGTAATTAGATTTACAAAAATATTTATGTATTAGAAAGCCAAGTGACGTGTAAGACTATGCGAAACATTAGGCTGCTTACGAAGTTGTTACGCGTCAAGGAAAGCGTCTGTTTTAATTAGAACAAACAACAAAACAGATATATTCTTCTCATGCATGAAATATACGATGAAATACTCTTGTTTTCAGCAGAGGAAGCTACAATTATACGCATATTCGAAAGTATTACTTCATCATTCGGTTGTAGCTTATGTCATTGAACCAGGTTCAAATGGCTCTGAGCACTATGGGACTTAACTTCTGAGGTCATCAGTCCCCTAGAACTTAGAACTACTCAAACCTAACAAACCTAAGGAGAACAGACACATCCATGCCCGAGGCAGGATTCGAACCTACTACCGTAGCGGTCTCGCGGTTCCAGACTGTGTAAGTAGGCTGTTTATGTTTTCTTATTGGTAACGCCACGTAGCGCTCTGTATGAATATCACTGGCTGTGCTGTGTGCAGTCTGTGGCTAGTTTGCATTGTTGTCTGCCATTGTAGTGTTGGGCAGCTGGATGCGAACAGCGCGTAGCGTTGTGCAGATGGAGGCGGGCTGCCAGCAGAGGTGGATGTAGGGAAGTGAGATGGCGGATTTTTGGGAATGGATAATCTGGAGGTGTGCCCATCAGAAACAGTACATTTGTACAAATGGATGTCATGAACTGCTATATATATTATGACTATTAAGGTAAATACATTGTTTGTTCTCTATTAAAATCTTTCATTTGCTAAGTATCCCTATCAGTAGTTAGTGCCTTCCGTAGTTTGAATCTTTTATTTAGCTGGCAGTAGTGGCGCTCGCTGTATTGCAATAGTTCGAGTAACGAAGATTTTTGGTGAGGTAAGTGATTTGTGAAAGGTATAGGTTACTGTTAGTCAGGGCCATTCTTTTGTAGGGATTTTTCAAAGTCAGATTGCGTTGCGCTAAAAATATTGTGTGTCGGTTTAAGCACAGTCGTATATAATTTTTTCAAAGGGGTCGTTTCATCATTATGATGCTATGTTTTACACGGTCTTGTGTAGCTTGAGACCAATACGGTGAGAGGAAGGCATGATAAAATTCTCCTACACTGTGACAATCGTGAATGACCGATCGCATTCTTTCAGCTGGTTCATTCTCTAAGTAGCCACACATAAATTCTAATCTGTGCTCTAACGACCAGTTGGGTGGAAAATAATGAGAGAGTTGATGGAGCCATGCTTGTGGATGAATGTCGTTGTCAGAATTCTTAAATGTTTTGAATTTACGTGTAGTAATGAACAGCTTATAGTCAAAATCATCGTGTCGGCGAGTCGCACATCGCTCATTGTTACTTCGTTTCGGCGGTTCCATCTCAAAATCCAATGCGCCTTGCCAATTTCTTTCATAATTTCCGAAGTGTCCTGTGTTATTATTTTGTGGTTGTTCCGTATTTCTATGTCCCTCTTCTCTAACTGGAACGCGAGTGTAATTTTTGTATTACTTGTGCCAACTGATCTTGTACTTCCTGGATTTCTCTTTTGTACTGTGTATTGATTTGATTTTGATTTTGTTTGAATTTTCTAATTTGTTCATACTCTTCTGTGTCAGTGATGGCTACAGGTCTTGTGTCATTCAGATCATCATCTACCTTTGCAGATAAGTTAGTGAACTGATCCGAAAGTTCGGCTACTTTCTCCGATAGTGCACTTGTTTCCTCAGTGTGTTTTTCTGAACCAAGTTTCAGAGTGTCCATTTGTGTTGAAATCGTATCTACTGTGTCCTTTAAGTTTTCTTGAGTTTTTGCAAGTTGCGTAACCGAATCGGTAGATGCAACTGAGTCAATTTTAGCTTGCAAGGTGTCGTGATTTCCATGAACAATAGTTTGCAGTTCTTTTATGGCTGCTTCGTGATTTTGTAATGCATTTTCATGACGCGAAAAAATAGGTTGGAAATGCTCACAACTTTGTGTTTTTACGTCATTACAGACTTTTTGACATTTAGATTCGATGTTATGTAACTCAGTAGTTAAATCTTCACGTGTTTGTTCAAGCGTGGTGTCTAACTTTTGAAGATTTTGTTCCATTGTGTCTAACTTTTGAAGCCTTTGTCCCATTTGTTGCATTAACTATAATAACAGTGCACTGGTGTCTGAAACATGTTCCTCAGTGCTTTTCGGCAGTGAATTTGCACCGGTAATATTCGCATTTTGAAAAGCAGAAAATGTGTCTTGATTTATTTGAGAAAACGGTGAGGACGCAAAACCTGAATCTACAGTATTTGCAAGATTGTGTCCTGTCGTTTCTGAATCCTGAGGCGAGCCGTTGCGGACTGATCGATCGATAATGCTTCCCTGTTCACTAATTGTTTCACTGCCTACACCATTATGTGCAGCCCGCTCCATGTCCCTACGCACAATTACCAAATTACTACTTTGAACATTAGTTAATTCATTACATGGTGGCGCTAACACACTGCTTTCGCCTTCACTGTTATTTCTCAGTTTACTTTGGAGCCTAGTATTACGTTTTTCACACGCCATTATTGGCACAATATTTCACACGACAACACAGAAAAACACAATTTGAAGAGCAAAAATAAGAGATCACATTAACATAGCACTGAAAATAATATGTAGTTAATTGCAAGCGCAGCTGCGAAATACTTGGTGCAAATCTACATGCATGCCACAACTGTTTTACTGTACAACAATGAAAGACTGCAACTACAAAGGAGATTCTCTCTACAATTACGCGCTAGCAATAAACAAAATCTACACTAATTACACAAACTACAAGAAAAAATCAGAAGATTCCAGTGAGGTATCCTCGGCTAAGGGTCGACGTATGAAACGTCCCCTTAGAACAATTATACAAGACTGTGGTTAAACTGACACACAATATTTTTAGCGCAACGCAATCTGACTTTGAAAAATCCCTACAAAAGAATGGCCCTGACTAACATTAATCTATACCTTTCACAAATCACTTACCTCACCAAAAATCTTCGTTATTCGAACTATTGCAATACAGCGAGCGCCACTACTGCCAGCTAAATAAAAGATTCAAACTACGGAAGGCACTAACTACTGATAGGGATACTTAGCAAATGAAAGATTTTAATAGAGAACAAACAATGTATCTACCTTAATAGTCATAATATATATAGCAGTTCATGACATCCATTCGTACAAATGTACTGTTTCTGATGGGCACACCTCCAGATTATCCATTCTCAAAAATCCGCCATCTCACTTCCCCACATCCACCTCTGCTGGCAGCCCGCCTCCATCTGCACAACGCTACGCGCTGTTCGCATCCAGCTGCCCAACACTACAATGGCAGACAACAATGCAAACTAGCCACAGACTGCACACAGCACAGCCAGTGATTTTCATACAGAGCGCTACGTAACGTTGCCAATAAGAAAACATAAACAGCCTACTTACAACTGTAGCGCCTAGAACCGCTCGGCCACTCCGGGAGGCATTGAACCAGGAAAATTCGGTTGTTCCTACATGTGTTTCACCGTCATTCATGTCTCTTGCCAACTTACTAATGCTTCGAATGCAAAAATTTAACAATTATTTCGCTAATCGATTAGAAAAACCGTTAAAAACCAACTTTACTTTTGCGGTCGCTTTCTGGTCGCTTGGGGCGTTAGTATCACACCAGTTGTCAAGACGGTAAAAATATCCACAGTAATGAATGTCGCAATTGTATTAGACTGTGGTTGTAATGACACCGCGACAACCGGTACGAATAAAAGAAAAACCTTATTCCCTAATACAAATCGCCAAACTATGCTAAGTCTCGATGGATGTCTACATAATCAGTTACTCCATCGAGAAACGACTTGATTTCTTATTACAGTTTGTAGATCTTGATTAATTCCGAGCGAAATGGCAGACTCAGTATTGCTCTATATATTTGTGACAATTCCACGATCTTAAACCTCAATTTCACGTTTACGCATGTACGTTTCAGGTGTTTGGATACTTAAGACGAAACAGTTACGTTGACTATCGAACTTTGAGAAAGCGCAATGTACTTACCACATCCTTTCCTCCCTTAAGACTCGCAACATGCCACGCATTGTGACAAAGCAGAAGAAGCCACACGTAGAGTAGGTGGACTTTACATGGCGAGAGCATTACGTTCACGTCTAGAAGATTCCTCCATGATTTAGACGCAGACTAGGCATGCAAAACATTTGCTGATATCATTAGAACTTTTATTCCTTCCCAACGACAATCGAGACAGATGAATGACAGTGACAAGCTACCAGTGAGATCAATACTACGAAGCTCACTGCAAGCTACAGCGTTATCTTTGGCGAAATGGATTTCATGTACGCTCTTTTCATCATCTTCAACTTGTTAAAACTTACGTTTTTTTTCCTTTCAAAACTGAAATCCCGATTATTTACAGTATATTTATATTTAGAGTACATTTGAAATTTGCATAAAAGTCGATACATTTTTATTGATTTCTTTAATAATTGAACCAATAATCTATGGACAATGAAAGCTCGAACTACTTGTAACTACACTGAAGAGCCAAAGAAACTGGTACACCTGTCTAATATCGTGTAGGGCCCCCGCGAGCACGTAGAAGAAGTGCCGCAACACGACGTGGCATGGGCTCGACTAATGTCTGAAGTAGTGCTGGAGGGAACTGACACCATGAATCCTGCAGGGCTGTCCATAAAACCTGAAGAGCACGAGGGGCTGGAGAACTCTTCTGAACAGCACGTTGCAAGGCATCCCAGATATGCGAAATAATGTTGACGTCTGGGGAGTCTGGTGGGCAGCGGTAGTGTTTAAACTCAGAAGAGTGTTCCTGAACCCACTCTGTTTGGGTGTCGCATTGTCCTGTTCTAATTACCGAAGTCCGTCGAAATGCACAATGGACATGAATGGATGCAGGCGATCAGACAGGATGCTTACGTACGTGTCACCTGCCAGAGTCGTATCTAGATCCCATATCACTCCAACTGCACTCGCCCCATACCATTCCAGAGCCTCCACCAGCTTGAGCAGTCCCCTGCTGACATGCAGGGTCCATGGATTCATGAGGTTGTCTCCATACCCACACACGTCCATCCGCTCGATACAATTTGAAACGAGTCTCATCACGACCAGCGACGTGTTTCCAGTCATCAACAGTCCAGTATCGGCGTTGACGGGCCGAGACGAGGAATAAAGCTTCGTGTTGTGCCGTCATCGAGAGTACGCAAGCGGGCCTTCGAAAGCGCATATGGGTGATGTTTCGCTGAATGGTTCACACGCTGAACCTTGTTGATGGCCCAGCACTGAAATCTGCAGCAATTTGCGGAAGGGTTGCACTTTTGTCATGTCGAACGATTCTCTTCAGTCGTCGTAAGTCCCTTTCTCGCAGGATCTTTTTCCGGCCGGAGAGATGTCGGAGATTTGATGTTTTAGCGGATTCCTGGCATTCTTGGTACACTTGTGAAATGGTCGTACGGGAAAATCTCCACTTCATCGCTACCTCGGAGATTCTGTGTCCCATTGCTTGTGCGCCGACTGTAACACCACGTTCAAACTCACTTAAATCTTTCCATTGCCACTGCAGCAGCAGTAACCGATGTAACAACATCGCCAGACGCTTGTCTTACATATGCGTTGCCAACCGTATTGCCATATTTTGCCTGTTTACATATCCCTGTATTTGAATACTCATGCCTATACCAGTTTCTTTAGTGCTTGTAGTGTAGCAACGGCGTTGTGGTCAAGAGTCGGCATGATAGCTCAGCGTGTTTGGGGAGAGGGTTAAGTGCCCTCTGTGATACAACTGAACGGGTGTCATGGGACATCCGCCCCGAAAAAATGCAATGAACAATAACGTAAAACAAATAGTAGCATCACGGTGATGGGCCGCCACGCGGGAGAGTGGTGTTCAAACCCACCTCGTGCCAACTTGCTTTTTCTTTGTTCGCTATATTCAAATTTGTGTCTGTGTCGTGGTGTAACATCCGTTTGCAACAACAGGGTGTAAGAATGGG
Source organism: Schistocerca serialis cubense (assembly GCF_023864345.2). Lineage (NCBI taxonomy): Eukaryota > Metazoa > Arthropoda > Insecta > Orthoptera > Acrididae > Schistocerca > Schistocerca serialis. The sequence goes on along the minus strand of NC_064648.1, from coordinate 91,116,318 downwards.
ACCTACATTGACAGTTGATTCTGCGCAACTTCTCTATTAGAAGCGGAAAGGAATTGTCTTTCAAATGGGAACCGCAAACGTTTGAGGACAAGGCGACAGGTCAACCGAATCCTCCATCAGAAAACACGTCTGATGTGTCATACACGGCATTAGTGACAGTACGTGTGTCATGTGGTAAGAACCTCTTACCGACGCATCTAATTTGTACGCCTGATGAGTGAGTCAGATATGCCTCCTTGCCCGGTATAGGTGTTCGTATGAATGTCATCAGTTCCAAGGAAATGCTGAAAATACAGGGTGTTTCAAAAAGGTACGGCCAAACTTTCAGGAAACATTCCTCACACACAAAGAAAGAAAATATGTTATGTGGACATGTGTCCGGAAACGCTTACTTTCCATGTTAGAGCTCATTTTATTACTTCTCTTCAAATTAATCATGGAATGGAAACACACAGCAACAGAACGTACCAGCGTGTCTTCAAACACTTTGTTACAGGAAATGTTCAAAATGTCCTCCGTTAGCGAGGATACGTGCATCCACCCTCCGTCGCATGGAATCCCTGATGCGCTGATGCGGCCCTGGAGAATGGCGTATTGTATCACAGCCGTAAACAATACGAGCACGAAGAGTCTCTACATTTGGTACTGGGGTTGCGTAGACGAGAGCTTTCAAATGCCCCCATAAATGAAAGTCGAGAGGGTTGAGGTCAGGAGAGTGTGGAGGCCACGGAATTGGTACGCCTCTACCAATCCATCGGTCACCGAATCTGTTGTTGAGAAGCGTACGAACACTTCGACTGAAATGTGCAGGAGCTCCATCGTGCATGAACCACATGTTGTGTCGTACTTGTAAAGGCACATGTTCTAGCAGCACAGGTAGAGTATCCCGTATGAAATCGTGATAGCGTGCTCCATTGAGCGTGGGTGGAAGAACACGAGGCCCAATTGAGACATCACTAACAATGCCTGTCCAAACGTTCACAGAAAATCTTTGTTGATGACGTCATTGCACAATTGCGTGCGGATTCTCGTCAGCCCACACGTGTCGATTGTGAAAATTTACAATTTGATCACGTTGGAATGAAGCCTCATCCGTAAAGAGAACATTTGCACTGAAATGAGGATTGACACATTGTCGGATGAACCATTCGCAGAAGTGTACCCGTGGAGGCCAATCAGCTGCTGATAGTGCCTGCACACACTATACATGGTACGGAAACAACTGGTTCTCTCGTATCACTCTCCATACAGTGACGTGGTCAACGTTTCCTTGTACAGCAGCAACTTCTCTGGCGCTGACATTAGGGTTATCGTCAGCTGCACGAAGAATTGCCTCGTCCGTTTCAGGTGTCCTCGTCGTTCTAGGTCTTCCCCAGTCGCGAGTCCTAGGCTGGAATGTTCCGTGCTCCCTAAGACGCCGATTAATTGCTTCGAACGTCTTCCTGCCCGGACACCTTTGTTCTGGAAATCTGTCTCGATACAAACGTACCGCGCCACAGCTATTGCCCCGTGCTAATCCATACATCAAATGGGCATCTGCCAACTTCGCATTTGTAAACATTGCACTGACTGCAAACCCACGTTCGTGATGAACACTAACCTGTTGATGCTACGTACTGGTGAGCTCGATGTTAGTACTGTAGAGAAATGAGTCGCATGTCAACACAAGCACCGAAGTCAACATTACTTTCCTTCAATTGGGCCAACTGGCGATGAATCGAGGAAGTACAGTACATACTGACGAAACTAAAATGAGCTCTAACATGGAAATTAAGCGTTTCCGGACACGTGTCCACATAACATCTTTTCTTTATTTGTGTGTGAGGAATGTTTCCTGAAAGTTTGGCCGTACCTTTTTCTAACACCCTGTATAACAATTTGTCACATAAGCTGCAACAAATGAACGCAACAGTTTCAGTCACTCAGTTTCTCTGTGCTCTGTCAAAACATACGTTTTAACGTCTTTTTAAGTTGCGTTCCATGTAGGAAGTTTTCACTCCTTTGTCGTAATATAATTCACGCCCGTTTATTAGTTGTTTTCATTTCTGTGAGACATGTGTGTGGTATCTCAACTGCTCCCACTATTCATCATGTTTACTTGCGACGGTAACGTATTCTTACCACATGACTCATATTCTGTAATCAACGTATAGTATGACAACTGCTTACCGTGGCTATTCAGGTCAATCACTTATCCGTTCACTATTCATATTTTTTTCTTTTTCCACAGTTCAGAACACTCTCTTCCTGTTCCCATGCTTGATCTGTGTTCATTTTTAGACGGGCTAACCACTGAGCCACCAAATCTGATGGGGCTGCCATTGGGAGTTTCTGTTGTAAGCACCCTCGGCGGTATGAAGCGCTACATTACAGGGCAGTTTATTTACGATTCTCCTGTAACAAGAAAGTGCTAGTAAACTCCTGAAGACCAGACCTTCTGCAGAGATACGTCTTATATCTACCCAACAAAGCAGAGTTTTATTCGCTACGTTTTCAGCCACATCAGTAAATGTGGAACGTAGGAGAGCTATATGGAATGTAATACCTAAATTATTGAACGTAACAAATGAGCCCCCACAACTGTAGCTTAAGGGAAAACGTCAGAAGTACTAAAACTGTTTCTCGACACGGAAAAATTCATTTCAAAAATGATTTGCTAAACCTGGGCCGCGTACGGCTACAATCTTCAACACGTGCAGTTTTGAAACAAAAGTAATTACATTTACAAGAATAATTGTGTATTAGGAAGTCGAGTGATGTGTTAGAAAGGGGCAAATCACGAGACACCATAAAAATTTTTTAAGTGGTTCGGAAAGTGCCCACAGCAATAATAACAGAAATATGTGCTACTCGTGCATAACACATGCGTTTACATTCTCTTTCTTTCAGCGCAGTACGCTGCAAATACACGTATTCCAAAGAATTTCTTAATGAATTAGTTATAGCTTACATCATTGAACCAGTGTGGTTGGGCTGTTTTCACATGTATTTGATGATACTTCACGTCTCTTGATAACTTCCTAATACATGGAACGCAAAAATGTAACAGCTGTTTCCTGAATTAAGTAGAAAAAACTAAAAACAAAACACTATCCTTAAGACGCATGTGACTGTTTTCTCACCCCTCGGGGCGCTAGTACCGCTCTAGCTGTCAAACGGAAAGGGAGTGCGGCCATAAAATCTTGAGCTGTTCCTAAAATATCGATATCCTTTCCAAAATATATCGATTTTCAACGACGTGAAATTCAACGCCGACATATTTATAACGAAACGCCTATATCGAGTGTCGATATTTTGTTTTATATTCTTTTCTCCTATTGAATTTCTATTATTTATTTTATGTTATTATATTTTATTTATTATTATTTGTATGTCTATTACATTCTTTTTCACAATTTTCGGTAATATTTGAAGCTTTTTTTAAAAATAATAGTAGAACATAATTTTACTTTCTCTGTGTGAATGAGTCATTTATGTCTCAGTGAATCAAATTTTTGTCGAAGTAATTAAACTTACGATCACCAGAATAATTATGACATCTTATCTACTAAATTTTAGTGTAGATATCACTGCCACAGTAACTCTGTTGTTAGTGTAATTTACACGCTATGGTGTCTGTTTCTGTCCCCACGTTTTTCTTCGCACGTAGTAAAAGTTTGCATACGACCTCCAGCAGAACAGAAGGAAGCCACAGTGTATTGTAACTAGCTTAAGATCCATTTTGCACCTTAGCATATGGCAACGACACAGTTTCCTTGTAAATGATAAAGAGTGGCACCACTTCTTCGTAAATGACACACCGTTACACTTTCGGGAAAGAAGTAGACGCTCTTACGCTGACGCTGGTTTGCAGCAGCGACCTAGAGGCAATGACCTCACAGTTGCCCCGTGAGGCCTGGATATCGGATGGTGTGGGTTGAGACCTCTATTATCTTCTGCAAGCCCGGCTGTTCGGAATCTCGCTGCTCGGAAACGTAAAACTCTGTATCTCATTAGGTCAAAATCATTGTTTTCAAGGAAAGTACCTACTATTCGATTACGCATACCACTTTTCAAATACAAAATACAAATACATTGCACAGACTCTTACCGCAGTCTGTGCCTGCCAAAAATTACACCGTTTCGACAATTCGATGCGATTAGGTCAAAATCGTTGGTTTCAAGGAATGTACCTACTATTGACACCCGTTATTGATTTTCCTACTCGGGTGGTAAAGGATAGCAGCTCACTGATAGATAACTTCTTTATAGACCAAGATAAGTTTAACCAGATAAATGCTCAGCCTGTTGAGAATGGTCTTTCTGATCATGGTGCACAGCTAGTTACAATATATGACATAGCTCCATTCAGCAACACTAAACAGTCCTCCAAAGTAGTACGTTCAGTCAACGATTTAACAATTGCAAATTTCAGGGAAAGCCTACAGCACTTAGACTGGGATGAGGTGTACCGTGAACCTGATGCCAATTTAAAATATAATTTATTTCATGACATTTTTGTAAATGCATTTGAAAACTGCTTCCCCAAGAAAATAGTTAAATATACTCGTAAGAAACCTTGTAACAAACCATGGCTTACTAAGGGTATAAAAATATCTTGTAACCGGAAAAGGGAACTGTATCTGACAGCAAGAAAGAGTAGTGACCCAGAAACTATCAAAAATTATAAAAACTACTGTGTTATATTAAGAAAAGTTATTAAAAAATCCAGGAGTATGTGTATCATGTCTGAAATCAGCAACTCTGATAATAAAATTAAAACAATTTGGAATATTATTAAAAGAGAAACAGGTCAACCAAGAGCAGAGGAAGACAGTATTACCATCAAATTGAATGAAAGCTTTACGAACAAAAAGTCAGAAGCTGAAAATATTTTTAATAATCATTTTCTAAATGTTGTGGATATAGTACGATCCAGGTGTTCATTAGAAAATGCTAGGCTGTTAATGGAAGAGGCCATACCTATGCAATTTGATACAATTGAAATCTCACCCACCTCTCCCTCTGAAATTAGGAAAATAATAAACTTGCTTAAAAGCAAAAACTCTCATGGAATTGATGGCATTTCCAGCAAAATACTAAAAGCTTGTTCTCAACAGATAAGTAAGATTCTCAGCCACCAGTGTAATAGCTCTCTAGAACAGGGCATTTTCCCTGATAGACTGAAATATGCTATTGTTATACCTTTGCATAAAAAGGGGGATAGATCTGATGTCAACAATTACCGTCCAATCTCCCTTCTAACAGCTTTATCCAAAAATTTTGAGAAAGTAATGTATTCAAGAGTAGCTTCACATATCTGTAAAAATGAAGTACTAACAAAATGTCAGTTTGGTTTCCAGAAAGGTTTTTCAACAGAAAATGCCATATATGCTTTCACCAGTCAAATTTTGAATGATCTGAATAACCGGACACCACCCATTGGGATTTTTTGTGATCTCTCAAAGGCTTTTGATTGTGTAAATCATGAAATTCTGCTACACAAGCTCAAGTATTGTGGCATGAGTGGGACAGTGCACAAATGGTTTAATTCGTACCTAACTGGAAGAGTGCAGAAAGTTGAAATAAGTAGTTCTCGTAACATGCAAAGATCAGCACATTCCTCAAACTGGGGAACTATCAAGAATGGGGTTCCACAAGGGTCAGTCTTGGGTCCTTTGTTGTTCTTATTATATATTAATGACTTGCCATTCTATATTCATGAAGAGGCAAAGTTAGTTCTCTTTGCTGATGATACAAGTATAGTAATCACACCTGAGAAACAAGAATTAACTGATGAAATTGTCAATACTGTCTTTCAGAAAATTACTAAGTGGTTCCTTGTAAAGGGACTTTCACTGAATTTTGATAAGACACAGTACATACAGTTCCGTACAGTGAATGGTATGATGCCATTAATAAATATAGACCTTAATCAGAAGCATATAGCTAAGGTAGAATATTCCAAATTTTTAGGTATGTCCATTGATGAGAGATTAAATTGGAAGAAACACATTGATGATCTGCTGAAACGTTTGAGTTCAGCTACTTATGCAATAAGGGTCATTGCAAATTTTGGTGATAAACATCTTAGTAAATTAGCTTACTACGCCTATTTTCACTCATTGCTTTCATATGGCATCATATTTTGGGGTAATTCATCACTGAGGAATAAAGTATTTATTGCACAAAAGCGTGTAATCAGAATAATAGCTGGAGTCCACCCAAGACCATCCTGCAGACATTTATTTATGGATCTAGGGATATTCACAGTAGCTTCTCAGTATATATACTCTCTTATGAAATTTGTTATTAACAACCAAACCCAATTCAAAAGTAATAGCAGTGTGCACAACTGCAATACTAGGAGAAAGGACGATCTTCACTATTCAAGATTAAATCTAACTTTGGCACAGAAAGGGGTGAATTATACTGGCACTAAAGTCTTTGGTCACTTACCAAATAGTATCAAAAGTATGACAGATAACAAACAAGTATTTAAGAAGAAATTAAAAGAATTTCTGAATGACAACTCCTTCTACTCCATAGAGGAATTTTTAGATATAAATTAAGAAAAAAAAGAAAAAAACCAAAAATATTAAAAAATAAAGAAAATAAAAAAAACACAAAAAAATAAAGTTGTTATATCAACTTAAGTATGTTGTTAAATTAACCTAATTATGTCATGTATTGGAAAATTCGACACGTTCCACATCATTACGAAATATCGTATTCATGATCCATGGAACTAGTATTAATCTAATCTAATCTATTCGATTACGCATACAACATTTCAAAAACTTTGTCGACAAGCAGTTTCATCAAAACTGAAAACATTTCAAAAGGAACGCCTTCAACCTCGGCTTTGTATTTCTCTAAAAAGACATTGATTCTGCTAAGGACACAGGATCCTCTATTCGATTACGCATACAACATTTCAAATACTTTGTCGACAAGTCCGACGAAACGAGGGCTGTATTTCTCTAAAAAGACATTGATTCTGCTAAGGACACAGGATCCATGGAACTAGTATTAATCTAATCTAATCTATTCGAGTACGCATACAGCATTACAAGTACTTTGGATTGTATTTCTCTAAAAAGACATTGATTCTGCTAAAGCCTGAAATTCGATTACGCATACAGCCTTTCAAATACTTTGTAAGGCACAGACTCTTACCTCAGTCCATGCCTGCCAAAAATTACGCTTTTGATGAAGCGCAAGAGACGTGGAAGAGTGGTCACATCTTTTTTTTTTTTTTTTTTTTTTCTTTATTGTATTTCAATTCCCCATCGGGGCGGGCTGGCAGCAGCATATGCGCTGCTCTTCAGCCGAAAGACATAGAACAAAACAATAGAAGACATTTAAAAACAGCAAAGGAGAGAAGAAGGCGAACATAGATATACAAAAGGGAGAACATCATGGAAGGCAATATAAAAAAAAAAAAAAAAAAAAAAAAACGGGGTGACTGTAAAATGGAGATAAAAAAAAACTGTTTAAAAGTAGCACACACAAAAAGCCACACTCTGCGACGATTAAAAGAAACCAAGGCACAGTATGACTGGAGCATGAAGGTGTTGACGGATGGCATAGCACACTGACGGCGAACCTCAAGGCAGTACACAATTAAAATCACACCTCTGGACGCACACGAGAAATAGCACGAAACACAACACTGACGTGGCACACTGATGATGATCAATACAGAGGATCTGCCAGGTTCAAGGAGATGAGGGAGACCTGAAGAAGGGAGGGAGGGGAAGAGATGGGGGAGGGGAATGGGGGTCGCTCGGAAGATGGCCAGGTAGGGAGGGATGTGGGAAGGAGAGAGGCAAGTATGGGGTGCAGGGTCTCAGGGGAGGGGGGGATGGAGGAGAATCCGCTCTGGGAGAAGGAGGAAAGAGGAGAAGGGGGCCCTGGGGAGGGGGGGGGGGGAACAAGGCCGGGTTATAGTTGGAAGGAAGGGTATAAGTCACGGCGAAGTTCGTCATCCGGGAGGGGGAGGCGTTGGAAATTGCCCTGATGAAGGAGATGGAGGGTGTGGAGGTGGAGAGAGGGAGGGATACAGCGATAGAGGCGCGGCGCGGCAACGGGCGAGGGGTGGAGAGGAAGGAGGAAACCAGAGGGTGGGGGGGATCAACCCTGCGAACAATGTAAAGGATGCGGAGATGTTGGAGGAACAAGAGGAGGTGGGGGAAGGGGATCAGTTCATACAGGAGCCGTGTGGGGGAAGGAAGGCGGATACGGAAGGCAAGGCGGAGCGCATGGCGTTCAAGGATTTGGAGAGCCTTGTAAAAGCGGGTGGGGGCGGAGATCCAGGCGACGCTGGCATAACAGAGGATAGGACGGATGAGGGATTTGTAGGTGTGGAGGATGGTAGAAGGATGCAATCCCCATGTCCGGCCGGACAGGAGTTTCAGCAGGCGGAGGCGGGAATGGGCTTTCTGCTGGATGGTCAGGAGATGAGGGGTCCAGGTGAGGTGTCGGTCAAGGGTGAGGCCAAGGTTGGTCACATCTATACAAAGTTTCTGAACACTATATAGCATTTGTCACAAAGCGTGAGAACGAGTATTAAACATTCTTCGAAGAAGTATTGTAAATCTTCATTCATTTACATCAACGTCATTACAGAACAAGGTATATACAATTGTTGAGATTAGCGTTACTTCAGATACTATCCGACAAGACGTCAAAATTGGAAATAAATGCGATTCCCAGCTGTGTGTTGCTACTGGTCGGGGACGGCGAACCGCACAGCTGTTGCGGGGCGTCGCCAAGAGATGGCAGAGCGGTAGCCGGTCCTTGGCTCACAGCAGTACGTGTAGTATTAACACCTGTATGCAAGAATGTCGACCTCTTTCCTAATACTTTGGTTGGCCAATAAGAGGCAGGCCGACGACAAATAAACACCTCTTCTGTCGAAGTTCAAGCTAATTAAAACGTATTTTGAATTACATAAAAACAGATGGCTATGAAAGATGATTGTTCTTTTAATGCGTACCCTACCCCGAAACAACGTCCATATCATCCCTGGCTCTATGGGGAACAAATACGTTTTGACGATCCTCACATTGAATCCCCTCCCCCTTCCTCCCTCCCCCCCTTTCTCACCTGCCCGTGACATCTCTGCTCTCCCCTCTCCCTCTCCCACTCCCCTTCCTCCTCCTCCTCCTCCTCCTCCTCCTCCTCTCTTGGCAGGTCCCCGGACTCGCACACGCATAGTGAACATTCGCGCGCTGGAGATCATCGCCCTCGGTGTAGTGTCTGTGCCGTCGTGTTTGTGCATCAGTGTTTTTCGCCGTCCACGCTCCTTCGTTCACATGTGTCGTCTAACTCGTCAAAGTTTGTGCATAGTGCCGACAGTTTTCTTGTTTGTTTCGTCAAGTGTGAACGGCTTCATGTTTTTTAATTATTGTATCTACTGTTTTTTAAGCCGCCAGTCTGTTACTTTTCTGTCTCCATTTCACTTTTATTGTACTACTTATGGCTGAAGAGCGGAGTACACTTTTCCGCTGCCAGCCCACCTTGTATGGGGTGTTCCAATTACAATAAAGAAAAAAAAAAAAAAAAAAAAAAAAACAAACCTCACATTGAATTCTGACTGTCTTTCTCGCCTTCTCCAAACGTTTCTGGAATTCAGTTTAGACACTTCTCATAACACAAGGCTTGTTTCTGGTATTATCACACTTCCAGCGCATTTGACATTTCTCAATCCTTTCACTAAATTTGTAGAAGCTGTCTGTTCATCTAAAAAATCTTCGACAGTGGGCCACTAAATACACCCTTCGCAAAACGATGTTTCTTTTTTCCATTTCCAGTCTACCTCCATTGACAAAGAATCTCTCTCCAGTCATTCTTCAGAGAAGACAAATAAGTCACATCTAAAGACTACATAAGACTAGTACTGTTCGGTGGAATGCAAATGAAATTTATGTTGTTTTCCTCACACAGCCCCGTAGTTTTCATTAAGATGTGAGAAGAGGGATGATCTCTAATAATTACTCTCCGTCGTCCTTTCTCTGAGGCAAACAGGAGGAAGTGAATCTGAACCAAACTGTCAAACACACTCTGTTCTAGCCACTCACTCTAATGTGTTCATTTGCATTCCAGGAGGTGAACTGTAAATCCAGTCTGTCCATTTTGGCTTACCTTTATCAATACGATAAGGGAGAAGGAATTCTCGTGCTGCCTTCCCAAACAACATGAGAGTGTGACACGGTTTTGAGGTGTCCTCAGTTTTCTCAGTGCGTCGACAAGTCCGACGAAACAAGGGCTTTCTTCGCAAGTATGTGATGAAACCCAGTTTCATCAAAACTGAAAACATTTCAAAAGGAACGCCTTCAACCTCGGCTTTGTATTTCTCTAAAAAGACATTGATTCTGCTAAGGACACAGGATCAGCCCCGCACCGCTCTGTGGGACGGTTTAGGAGGGAATTGGAGGCGAGGACAGTGGGTGCTGTTGGATGGTGACGAGGTGTGCGTTCCACATTAGTAATGCGTCGAGAGCTAGTCCTAAGCATTTCACTGTCAGAAAAAGTGCAACACTGTCGGTTGCAGATGGAGAGTGGGAAACCCGGGTGACGGAGGCGCCGACCGTTCAGCCACACAGCCTGCATCGCTGTGTCGCCAGTCGCGGTGCTGCGTGCAGTACCGGCAGTGTTCAGGGTGCGCCGCGGTTCCGCGCTGTGCGAATTACGGCGCCGTCAGAGCTCTGAGAGTCTGGGACCTGACGCAGCGCCGCCTCCAAACGAAGCCTCACAGCGCACGCCTCAGGCAGCTGTGACGTCACACGCAGGGGTCATAACAAACCGAACTCTTTGAGTCTTCTGCAAGTACCACATGATGTGTTGTGCCTCGGATCGAGTGACTGTTTACATTTTAGATTGTGCTAAATAAATTACGGCGTTTATCAGAATGCCACGGAGGTGTTGCTTGCCAAATTACAGAGGCACTTACGGCAATGGGCCTTAAGTTTCTGTATTTTATTTTCCATCTATGAGTTTCTAAGATTGAAATGGATCTGGGCTGTTCACAGACAAGATTGGATGCCCAGCAAACATTCAGTTGTAAGTATCGTTGTTTTTCTTAACTACTAAATCGTAACACATAACTTTTATTGCGAAATGTATTACGAACGAAAGCAATACACAGTCCCGCCCATCTTAACGGTCATTTTCATAACATCTTTATCAATCTACTGTACGCTTCACTTAAGGTATGTGAGCTGCATTTCAACGAAGAAGGTATATTAAGCAGTACAAGTATGTACCACCCAAGAACTGGCAAGCTGTTAACAGCACCATTGGATCGTCGATGTTTGAGGAAAGGTAAGTTAAACAACGAAATGTTAGGCAGCGGTCTACATTTGTAAATTACAATGTCTTAAGTGGGAAGCTGGTTGTATAATTGCATCTCATTTGATGTTAAACTTTTCTTTTTCAGATGCTGTACCTTCAAAGTTACCGGGATGCCCTTCATATTTGTCCAATACGCCAACATCAGCCTGAGGGGACCCCGAAAGTCGCAGGGAGCGACTAGAAAACAGTGCCCTTCACATCGCCATTCGAGAAAGTGTATAAACGCAGGAGAAGTTGATAGGAGCGGCTTCTTTCTGTAGTTTAGAGCAACTAAAAAGTAAAATAAGTGACTGCGATAAGCATAGTGACTGGATCGTAGATCACAAATTAGACAGTGTGTGCTTATTGTTAATTACCCACAATCCTTACCCTAGAGTCGATTGCTACTCTGTTATAAACAGTGATTTATTTCTCAGAGTTTTTATTAATGGTGTGGAATGAAATGTGTTCGAAAGATGAAATTTCCCAAAAGTCTGCAACACACAAGAGGTGTGTCAAGCTCTTAACGAAAAATATATATTGTGTAATAAAGATGAGATTCCTGTTGATAGTGTTCTGTTGTTCACTGAAGATAATTTGCAGAATTTAGTGAAGAAGTTGCCAGAAAGGGAAACTGAAAATTTTTTTTAAAGTTCCAGGTTTCATTCCTGAAATGAAGAAGTTCATCTCAGTTTAGATATTATACTGACTGGTGCTGTGATCATTACTAAATACTATTAGCTGACGTGGATGTACGTTTGTCAGAAGCACTGCCATTATTTCTATGCCAAATACAAATGCACTGTCCAGGCTTTGTAGTAGGCTTTTAAATAGTCCATCATTGAAAAACATGGTGATCAGTTAGAAGTCATATCTCACAGAAAGCTGGAAGTTTAGCCTCACAGGGTAAAGCACTTCTTGTGTCGACTGATGCAATAGATTTGAAATCCTAGCTTGATTACGGAGGTGAACTTTCCTGATACATAAAAGAAGTAATTCTTAACTCAGAAGCAGCTTGCTTTGAGGTGGTTAGGTTAGTGGCAGACAATAATTAAATTTATAGAAAAGCAATATCAAACTTTATTACTCCACCAGAAGTAAAGATAAAGTACTGTCACCCTGCACAAACTTCTGCAGATAGCCCACTGTACTCTTTTGTGGATACAGTTCATCTCTTAAAGTGTACCTGTAAAAACATGATCTATTGCAATATGGAGACTTTCTCGCTTTAAAAACTCTTTTTCCAAATTCAATTGAAAGGCAAGATGTTAATTGGTGCTTCGTATCTTAAATAATAAGACAGTTGTAGCTTTGCAGAGACTAGACTCGAAGAAAGGAATTCAAAACTGGGAAAGCACTGCGACATTTATAAAAATAATAAATCTTCGCTGGTGAACTGTGAATGTGAAAACATTACTTAAGGGCCAGAGGCTAATAAATGTTTTGCAGGAACCTGTAACTTCTAATTCCCATGAGATATTTGATTTTTTAAAGAACTTTGTGTCTTGGTTAGGTTTATGGCATGGGTTGAATGATGCAGGATACTTTCTAAAGAGACACACTTTGCTCTAAAACATACAACAGCTTATTTAACTGATTTCAGTAGCAATTAGCTCTCTGACAAAAACAGGTCCTGTTTGCTCCTTGGAAGAGTACAGACTGACAGTTTGGAAGAAAGGTTGGGTAAATACTGCCATTTACCTTGGGGAAATTACCACATTTCTCTTAGACAGGTTTTTGAAACTGAGCAAAAACTTAGGGCTTAGAGCACAATGTAAAGTAGTTCGAGATGTGCTTATTAAGATGTCAGATACTTTTGAAACAACTATTGAAATCCAGGAGTTAAAAGATTTATTAAATGTAGCAGTAGATGAGAATGATGTTTAAGGCACAGTACAGGACACTTAGCCATTATTGCCCCACATACCAGGATATTGCTCACACCAAGTCCTGAAAAAACTCACTGTGAGTATTGGACTGTGAGTATTTCTCATTTCGGGTGAAGTAAAGCACGATGATCATTTGATAGTGGCATAGGATTGAAGAGGCTTGGTATACCTCAAACAAGATATAGTGGCATGTGTAACTTACATTTACTTTCCTTTCAAAAAATTGTAAAAGAAAATGAAACTTTGTTTCTCCAATTGGCAAATCAAAGGTGTGTGCTTTTGAAGATAGCATCCTGTAATAATATTCCCAGTGATATGTTTAGTGGTTTCCAATGTAAAACTAGACATAGTCTTGAATCTATCCGCTGTTCCATACTGCTCTGTTGTGTAAATATCGTATTAAATAATCATACTAAGGGAAGAAATGATGCAACTACGAAGAAGAACATAAATGTTTTTAAAAGAATGAAAAATGTAATTAAAGTGTACTTTAATTTATTATTGATGTGTACAAGAGTGTTTTAGAAATCATATTACGAGGTGAAATAAAAAGTCACTTTTATATTTTTATTTAATTAGATTCCGTTTCCTCCCACCCCTCGCTTTTTGTGTTGTGTTTTTTTCCCATCTGTCTGTAACAGAATTTCTCAATTATGTTAAATAGTTTCCTTACTCATTGATGACATTGCATGAATGAATAGATTCCATAATGTTTGCAGTAATTTGTGTGTATTCGAATAAAACAAAATTTTGGTGGCTAGATTTCAAGTAGTTCGGTAATTTTCCAGCAACAGAAAATGAACATGGTATTCACCTGCTAAATTTTACAGTTAGAGTGCGCTTGTTTTCCGTTAAAAAGGTATTAAGATGCAAATTGCGATTTATGTATCGTCACTCTATGGGGCCATGCTAAAATTACAAATATGCACCTGAAAAAAGTCGAAATGTTGCGAATATGAGATTTTCAGTCATAATACGCATCAGTGAAGGAAATTATGAACATGTTTACTTTACGTTATTTGAAATAACCATTTACATTTATGCAAGACGCATTAAGTAATGATACATTCACATAATTGGACAGACCGTTTTGCTGGGCGTGCCAAAGTTCCGATATTTGCTTGACCCCCAGCTATGACAACACGACGCCGGCTGTGAGGCTTTGATTCCAGGTGGCGTTGCCTGACGACGGCGAGCTCTACGCTACAAACTGCAAGCAGAGTGACGTCGCTCACGACAAGCGTGAGGCTGCCTACCGTGCTGCCATCTTGTGGCGCCGGCCTGCAACAGGGGTTAGTTGCGTGGCGCACCGTTCGATGGCAGGACTAGCCGTCGCTGATTTCATTTCGTTTCCTTGCGTTTTGCAGGAACGTGTCTGAACCAGCGGAAGTTCTCGCAGTAGCATCAATTACTTACTTTGTTTTATTTTACAAAGCTGATATATGTGGCAGTGAAATGTAATCGTTCGGAATGGTGTAGAAGTGTTGTGTGCCTCGTTGCAGAGGAAATTATGAAAATGAGCCACGAGTAGTAAAACTGAAATTACCAACATTAATGTTTCATGTGAACAAGTGAACTTAATGGGTGTCCAAAAGAAGGATTACAGATACTCGCCAGATTGTATTACGTTTTGTAGTATTTTATTTTCAATATCACCACACACTTATCAGTATATAAGGAGCACACCCTGTCTTGTGCTACCCCATCCTAGTACACTTCATAAGATTTGTACGCATTTTCAAACACACTCAGCAGGTTAGAAGCCCGATGACAAATACCTGTTGTATACAAAACACAAGTTCCAATCTTTTTGTGTGAAGCAGATCATTTTGCTTCACTAATTAGTCTCTGTTCTTACAAGGGGAACCTCCCCATCGCACCCCCCTCAGATTTAGTTATAAGTTGCCACAGTGGATAGGCCTTGAAAAACTGAACACAGATCAATCGAGAAAACAGGAAGAAGTCGTGTGGAACTATGAAATAATAAGCAAAATATACAAACTGAGTAGTTGATGTGCAACATAGTTCACATCAAGGACCATCCGACCCCATGAGCGCTGTGGTCCCGTGGTTAGCGTAAGCAACTGCGGGACGAGAGGTCTTTGGTTCAAGTATTCCCACAAGTGAAAATTTTAATTTTCATTTTCAGTTTATGTGACAAACTCTTACATGTTCATCACTTTCTTGGGAGTGATTATCACATCCACAAGAAAACCTAAATCAGGCAAGGTAGAAGAATGTTCCCAGAATGATATTTTCACTCTGCAGCGGAGTGTGCACTGATATGAAACTTCCTGGCAGATTGAAGCTGTGTACCTGACCGAGACTCGAACTCGGGACCCTCGCCTTTCGCGGGCAAGTGCTCTACCATCTGAGCTACCGAAGCACGACGCACACCTGGTCTTCTTTAGAAGAATGTTTTTACCCATTCGCCAAGTGTACAAGTTACGTGGGTCGACAACATATTCCTGTCATGTGACGCACATGCCGCCAGCAGTGTCGTATGGAATATATCAGACGTGTTTTCCTGTGGAGGAGTCGGTTGACCTATGACCTTGCGATCAAATATTTTCGGTTCCCATTGGAGAGGCACGTCCTTTCGTCTACTAATCGCACGGTTCTGCGGTGTGGTCGCAAAACACAGACACTAAACTTATTACAGTGAACAGAGACGTCAATGATAACGGACAGATCATAACTTTGCGAAAATAAAGAAAGTAAATTTTTTACTCGAGGAAAGACTTGAACCAAGGACCTCACGTTCCGCAGTTGCTCACAGTAACCACGTGACCACGGCGCTCTAGAGTTCAGACAATCCTTGATGTTGCATATCTTTCACATGGACTACTCAGTTTGTAAATTTTGCTTATTATTTCATAGTTCACACAAATTCTTCCTGTTTTCTCGATCGATCTGTGTTCAGTTTTTCAAGGCCTATCCACTGAGCCACCTTATAACTAAATCTGCAGGCGGTGCGATGGGGAGATTCCCTTGTTAGTGACAAAAATTCAGTTAACTGATGGACCATGCAGTTCTTTGCTTCCCTTTCTCAACTGTCAGTTGTTTACAATTTCCCTTGTTATGACACCCAACCCTCTTTTTAGTTTAACATTCCGTTCACATATTAAAATGTGCCACATACGATTGGATCAGTAAAGAAGATCCAGATCAGACAAAGTACCCACACTCTGAAACTATTTCAGAACGTACACAACTAAGTATGGGCAAAATCTCTGCAATTAAAAAGCTGCATGACGTGGAAAGTCCACAGATAATCAATTTTTGTAAAAAAAAAACTGAATTTAAAGTCTCATTATAAAAACTACCTGTCAACTCTGTGCAAAATATTTTCAAGGAGAGGACTGTTCAAGGTTTCATGTCATTGGGGGAACATCATGTTACTGAAGGCTTTGACAGCAGCAAAATTAATTTGGACATGGTGGAACATTTTATATATTAGCTGAACAGGTAATCTGTTTCAAGAATGCACTGCAGAAGCCACTGTCAGATATTCTGAAAAGTGTTTATCATGGCTGGATAAATGGAAACGTTGTTCTGATCGCACATTTGGATTATCCAAAGACACTCATTTGCACATACCTCATGCCACTCACGGTCATCTAGAAATGACCAAGTATTGCACTAAGGACTCGAATTTTGAATATCTTTTGCCACGGAAGTTTCAGACAGATGCTGTAGAAAAAAAAATCGTAAAATATCTAACAATGGCAGTATGTCACTATTTGACATCTCTGGGACAGGTAATTGAAATTGAATCCAAGCTAAGAATTCAGGCCCCACTACCCTTGAAAATTCCATCATCTGTTCTTGGAGGAGTTGGAACAGATTTAGATTCTTTGGAAGCTGACTGTGTAGATGATGTCACCTTACCACCACCACGATCAGACATTGACAATATAACGGATTTCAGTGAGGATCGAAAAAAGTAGACACGTAAGACATGTAAAACATATTTTGAGCGAGATAAAACATTATCAGGAACAGAAAATGTTGAAGGCCAATTAGGTTATTAATGTTGTCATTTCTGCTTATTGGGATGTTAAAAACATGGTCTCTGGAGAACATCTACACAGCGTCATTAGATGCTCTTCCCAGAGAAATTTACTTTTAAGATTAGCTGTTGATGCAATTAAAAAAGAAGACATCTTCCTAAGGTAATTTTGTCATAGTCAGGTAGATCACACAGATAACAGACTTCTTTGGTGTGTAATAAAATGTACGGTGTAATATGCTTCTCAATAATTATGTTAAAAAAATAACAATAGCCATAATAGTAATAACAGCAGAAAGGGAAAAATGTGAACCGTAAAGCAGTTTGGAATAAATTTCGTGACTGGTTAATAGACATTAACATTTGTCCTTTTCCCCTCATTTATAATTTTTTTTCTTGATCTGTTTAATTGCATTGTTAACACTGAAACTGCATAATACTAAGCCTACATTTTACTTAAAAAGATTTCATTTAATTAATGGCATTATTATGGTACATATTTGACAGTTCTGACGACACAGACAGATGGAGGTGTCAGATGTATGAAAACACTCTGTTTGATTTATTGGTTAAAACTTGGTAAGATGATGATTTACTATTAAACCAATCCCAGCGACAATATCGATAAGATCTTTATGTCTCACTGAATTACATTTTTGTCCAAGTGATTAAGCTTACGATCACCAAAATAAGTCTACGCGCAAGTCGCTGAAGTGGTGTCAACTCGAAAGACTTGCCCCCAGCGAACGGTCTACCCGACGGGAGGCCCTAGTCACACGACATTTTGTTACGAGAATAATTACTTCATCTCGGCTGATAAAATTTACTAAAACTATCTCTCTCACGTGGTGTAAATTACAGGCTGTGTTGGATGTTGGTTTCACTCGTAATTTTGAGTATGATCTGAAACACAATAGAAGGAAATCAAAGAGTATTGTAACCAGCGTAATATGCATTTTGCACTACAGCATACAGGAACCACATAGTTTCTTTATGAATGATAAAGGCCGGCGCTATTTCTCTGTAAATGGCGTACAGATTGATAGTCGAGATGTAAGTCTCGTGATTTTGTTAGGCTTTCACTCTGCAGTATGATGGAGGTTTGCAGGCACAGCCTAGCGGCGATGACGTCACAGTTGCGCCATGAGGCCTGTAAATCAGAAGCTATGGGTTCAACCCCCTACAGCCTTCTGTGCGCCTGACTCGACAGTTGAATGTGTAGTCGAACTGCCTGGTTATGTCGTTCCAGCCTTGTCCTCAGTCGAAAATTATTTTAATGGGCGGAAGTTCTCTATTCATCGAAATATGTTCCAGTATCGAACATCTTCTCCTCCAGCTATGTTCAACAACAGAAAACACGTTTTATTAAGTCTCAGTTTACAAGGGAAGTGACACCAATTTTGAATATTATTGTTTTATAGCACATTTATTATTTCTTGCAGAGCAAATTTATTTTGCTTGTTCGAAAGGCATCAGTTCTAGAGCTTGTGCGTTTCGAAATGAATTACCTAATGGCTTTCGCTGGTTCCAAAATGTGACGTGAATCGCTAATGCATAGATCCAACCCACATGTCCCAACGTTCAATAAAAGTTATGGGATACAGATTACATTTCGAATCTGCTCCAGTCATAAATTATTTTTTTTTTTTTACTTTATTGTTATTTTAAAACCTGTACAACAGGCAGGCTGTCAGCAGCACACTACGCTGCTCTTCAGCCATAGAAGACACAAGCAGCAAAAACAGTGAGAAGACACATAAGTCACAGAGCGGTGGGCAATAAAACAGGAGACACATAGAGACAATCACGGAGCCGTTCACACTCGTCGATAATCCACACTGCTAGCTGATGAGACGACGCACAACCACTGAAGATGATGATGGCACTGGTGAACGATGGAGGGGACGGTGAACACTAAACACTAAACACTAAACACACAAAACACTGATGGCGGCGACCTCCGGCGCGCGAATGTCCACGTAACGTGTGCGAGTCTGGGGACCTGCCAAGAGGGGCAGAAGGGGGAGGTGGGGGAGAGGGGAGAAAAAGGATGCCAATGGCTGAGGAGTCGGTGGCAGGAGGAGAGGAGCAGGGGAGGGGAGGCCCGGGGGAGGAGGGGGGGAGAAAAGGAGGAGGGAGGGAAAAGGGAGAGGAGGGAGGGAGGGTGCCCGGAGGAATAAGTACAGGAGGAGGGCGGGAGGATCAAAGTTGGTAGGAGGGGTAGATGGAAGGGAGGAGGGCATCATCAGGGAGGGGCAGCTGGCAGAAGCCACCTTGGGAGAGGGTAAGGAGGGTGGAGAGATGGAGACCGGGTGGGACGTGCGAATACAGGTGCGGCAGCGGGCGGGGGTGGGAGAGGATCGAGGAGACGAGCGGGTGAGGAGGATCGAGTTTGCGGGAGGTGGACAGGATCCGTACCCTTTCAAGGAAAAGGAGGAGGTGGGGGAAGGGGATGAGATCGTAGAGGATCCGCATGGGGGAGGGGAGACGGATGCGATAGGCGAGGCGGAGAGCATGGCGTTCAAGGATTTGGAGGGATTTATAAAAGGTAGGGGGAGCGGAGATCCATGCTGGATGGGCATAACAAAGGATAGGGCGGATGAGGGATTTATAGGTGTGGAGGATGGTGGAGGGGTCCAGACCCCACGTACGGCCGGAAAGGAGCTTGAGGAGACGGAGGCGGGAACGTGCCTTGGCTTGGATTGTCTGGAGATGGGGAGTCCAGGAGAGGCGACGGTCGAGGGTGACGCCAAGGTACTTAAGGGTGGGAGTGAGGGCGATGGGACGGCCATAGACGGTGAGATAGAAATCAAGGAGGCGGAAGGAAGGGGTGGTTTTGCCTACAATGATCGCCTGGGTTTTGGAAGGATTGACCTTGAGCAACCACTGGTTGCACCAAGCGGTGAACCGGTCAAGATGGGATTGGAGGGATTGGAGAAGGCGTTGGGAGCGCTGTAGGGTGGGGGCAAGGGCAAGGAAGGCGGTGTCATCGGCAAACTGGAGAAGGTGGACGGCGGGGGGGGGGGGGGGGGTGACGGCGGCGGCATGTCCGCCGTGTACAACAGGTACAGAAGGGGGGAGAGGACGGAGCATTGTCATAAATTAAAACTGATACCAATATTGTACAACAGTTCATTGAAAGTGCTGTAAAATATATAACATATGACAAAAAATATAGGAACGAGTATTAAATATTTTTAGAATAAGTTACTGCAAATCTATGTTCTCTTATACCAAAGTCTTTAAAGAACAAGAGATATGCTTTTCTAGAGATGAACTCTACTTCAAATACTTTCCGTCAAGGCGTCAAAAAGCGAAATAAACGTGACTGCCATCTGTCGGCCGCTCTGGAAGGCGAAGGGCGGGCCGCGCAACTGTTGCCGGCTGTCGCCAACAGATGGCAGTACGGTAGTCATTCTGTTGCATGCAGCAGTACGTGTTGGTATGCAGGAATGTCGACTTCTCTACTCTTAAACTAATTCCCCACTAAGGGAAAGGCTAAAGGAACATAAACCACTCTTTAGAGTTCAGGGGAAATAAAAGATGTTTTAAATCAAATAATAAAATGGCTATGAAAGCTGTTTGTTCTTTTAATGCATATCCTATCCGAAAATAACGTCCATATCATCCCTGGTTCTATGGGCAACATATACGTTTTGTCACATTGAAAACTGACTGTCTTTCTCACCGTCTCCAAACGTTTGTGGAATTCAGTTCCCACATGTCTCATAGCACAAGACTTATTTCTGGCATAACAGGGAGATGCTGTAAGACTCACATCGCATTTAATATCCACATTTCTCAATTGTTTCACTAAATTTGTAGAAGCTGTCTGTTCACCTAAATGCAGAATATTCGCCAATGCGTCACTAAATGTACAACAGAAAACGCTGTTTCTTCTTTTCATTTGCAGTAATCCTCCTCCACCATAGAAACTCTTCAGAGAACAAAAAGAAACAACATTGCAGAAGACTAGTAGCGTTCAGTGGAATGCAAATGAACTTTATGATGTTTTCCTCATACGGTTCCGAAGTTGTCATTGAGATGTGACAAGAGAGATTATCTTCAATAATTACTCTCCTTCCTTCTCTCTTTAAGGCAAACAGGAGGAAGTGAATTTGAAACCAATTGCCAAACAACTCTGTTCTAGCCAGCCGCTCTGCAGTGTTCATTTGCATTCCGGGAGGTGACTGTAAATCCAGTCAGGCCATTTTGGCTTTTCTTTTTAAATAAGATAAGGGAGAAGGAATTCTCCTGTGCATTCCCAAATAACACGAGAGGTTTTCTCAGGACGTCGACATGTCTGGCAAAACAAGAGCTTTCTTTTGCTGGTATGTCTTGAAACTTAGTTTTATCAAAACTGAAGATATTTCACAGGGACGCCTTCAACCTCATCTTGGTATTTCCCTAAAAAGTTATACATTCCCATTTACATTAGCAGAATTCCTTGAAATATTGACTGTAAATATGTGAGACAGTTCAGAATTTGTCTCTCTAAAAATGCCTTTCCCCAGTCCTATCCAAGCATATTACACTGAACAACAAATTTGAAGTAGAAGCGTGCAAGTTGCATGATTTTGAGTTAGTTATGTTGCTTTCAATATAAAATGATACAAATGCATCATCTTCATAAATATTTAGCTCTAGTTTTTGAAAAAGTAATCTACATTTTTGTATAAATAACTCACTAACTAAATATGTATTCATGTTCCAAGATTCAGCATAACAAATTTTAACTGAATAATTACTTGAATTATGTTATGTGTTATGCATTGATGAATTTCAGTGCCATTCTGGGAGTACAAAAGTAAAATAATAAGAAAAAATGAAGATGATATTACATGAATGAAAATACATTGTAAGTGTACATTGTACCAGAACTACATAAAGCACAAAAGAAAATATATAAAGTAACTGGCCACAAATATATATAAAGGATTAGAAATGTTAAATGTCCATGTGTATAGTATATACAATTACATATTTTGTTCGGAGATAAATACGGAAGACCGTTTTCGCTTGTCTTTACGTTTATACACAAACTAGGGAACATCCCTTATGACAGTCCAGCAGTAATCTGCTAAAATAGTAGGGCTCCACTTTCTGGCATACCTCTTCCCAAATGTGGCAGTATCTTGATGGAATCGCTCCCCATGTTCATCACTTACTGCACCACAATCTTTGGGGAAGAAGTCAAGATGACTATGTAAGAAATGCATTTTCAGTGACATGTATGGACCTAGTTTTTCATAAGATGACAACATGTTATCTACAATGTCCTTGTAATTTATTGTGCGTTTGTTCCATAAGAACTGTTAATACATTGCCTTAAAACATTCCCATGTGTGCTTCTCATCACCTTGTATGATTCTACCAAAAGTATGGTCTCCAAAAAGCTCTCGAATCTGTGGGCCTACAGAGGTGGCCTTCTTTACTTTGGCATCACTTAAGTAAGGGAATTTTTGCCTTAAATACTTAAATGCGTCACCATCTTTGTTCATCCCTTAACAAAGTTTTTCATGAGACCCAACTTGATGTGCAAGGGAGGGAGCAGAATCTTTTAGGGTCTACTAGAGGTTCACTCTCTTTTGTAAAGCAAATGTCACTTCTCCCCACACACAGCAAAATGTGTCAGCACTGTTAACACAAACTCGTAGCATTTTTGTTCACTTCAGTAGAAGTCACCTTGAATAATTGTTAGTTAATCTGGAAAAAAATGAGCAAAAACTATTACATGCATTCATAAAGTCTATGAAGTTGAAGATGAGGGAGACAAAAAGATCACTAAGACTTATATCAAAATGTTTATAACTAAAATAATGCACAGGTAAGGGCAGGGACAATAATATAATGCATTGTTACTAGTAATTATGACTTTAACAAACCAATATAATATTTGGTTTTAAACTTAACATAAAAATCCGTATATAATAATCTCACCGTAATTCAACAGTGTAAAATGAAAACTAGAGCTAATTTTGAATTGTCTTTGTGATATTCGCGATAAGTACATTAGAACTGATAGGAATCGACTATTTTCATTCGATTTACATTTTCATTGTTGCACAATGTTATCAGCAAGGCAGTCTACTTTCCTTTTATAGGTAACAAGTTATGATTTAACCATGCACCTCAATTCAAAGACTGATATTGAGAGACCCACATCACTGACACAGATACTGTCTTTTACAAAAGATCTTTCTCCAGTCCTGGTAAGAACTGTGGGCCTTCCACCTTTCCCATTATTCTTGTTTCTCAATTTGTTCACAATGTTTCTTGTCTTGGAATGTCACACTTCCCTGCAGCTCTCGCAAATTCGTAAAGAAGTAATTTCTTTTAATATCTTCTTGATTTTTGTTCGAATAACAAGTTTTGTGTCATATCCCTGAGTACCTGGGTATGGACGTTTCTGTCATCCAGTGGTCTGTAGAAGAAAAACATAGTAAGCCTACTGATTTATATTCGTGGCTAATTGGAGGCTTAGAATGAATATTTAAGCTTATTTAGAACTGAACCTATAGTACTTTTGAAGGAAGAATATTGAACAATCCTGTTTTCTTTTGCATAAGTTTCTACTGTTGTTCTTGGTAGCTGTGCTGTCTCCAGAACTGGCTGAAAGATGCTGGTTCTACTAATAGCCTAAAGCGATACTGTGGTCGACACCAGAGGTAGATTTAAAACACTTTAATTACACTCACAGTGTAAAGTATTCATCGATAAGGCCAGATTTGGGCCTCGCATGTAGTTCGAATCAAAGAAAATCTACTACACTGATTCATATATTGTTAAATTGTCCTAGTTTTAGTAATCACACTACACAGCCCAGCAACTGAAAGCGATTCACATGTAACAAAAATTTAACATATCAGTAATCCATGACATTGCTCTCATACACATTTAAGGAACTCTAAACCACTGAGATAGTGCACAAAAATAATAAAGTCCGACAACACTGCCCTGCTAAGAGGTCATCGTTCATGGGAGTGAATAATAAGTTCTCACTCGGAATTAATAAGTAATTACTGTCCGAAAAGTCATGAATGAAGGAATCGTACAGTACACAATATATGTGAATATTTCAGAATGTTAGTTATCAGACTACAGCACACAGCTCATGACAAGAGATACAAATGTTGCTCCATTTACCCTCAGCCACAGACTGCCTTACCTCAGATGTACTAGGTCTGTATATAGTTTCGCCTATGAACAATATGTTCTATGCTACTCATTATTGATAGCAGCCATCTTGCATAAAACATTTTATAACCCTCCAAATACTGAGCTTTATAATTAGCTATGTAATCAACAAATGCTGCATATCAAATGGAACATAAAAATTTACTAATAAAATTATAAAATCCAAGTTCAGAATCTATCAGTAATTTCGACATAATTTGTAACAGTAGTTAGCTTTAATAATAATTGATTCAGAAGATAATTAGTTTCAGACAATTTTAGATACCTTGTGGAATTAATAGGTACTTTCAAATGATATTCGTTAACATGCTGAAATACGTTTCCTACCACATGCTACATTTGTATGGTCGTATTGTATGAACTTTTTCAATTAACAATAATTCACAATAACCAAAGTTTCTGAGTTAACTAATTAGATAACTGTATTAGTAAGTAGTGTGTAATGAGAATGAAAGTCAGTAGGGCTAAGCTTATTTAAGAACCTGAAATCACTATGCACTCCCTGGGTACTAGGTGCAGTATCATATTGTCATTATTACAGTTATCATTACTATAGTTACTTTCGAAAATTTATCGGGGTTGAAAAACATAGAAGATGAGCCAGGATACTGAACTTGCTTCGTCTCAAGTGACATCAGAAACTGTGCAACTGTCTACCAGAAGTTCTTTTTTTATAACTGGGATAAGAATTTTCCAATCCTTACATGCATAAGTAGTATAGTATATTGACGGGGTCCATCATCAAAATCAGATAATTCACGCTAAAGCGAGTCACTTTCTCAATTTTATTGTAGTAGTATCTTGATTTATTATTACAGTTTCAATTTAGTAAACGTTATACTATAGTAGTGGCAACCTTTCACCGACGGAATGTTTCTCTAAAACGAGCATGAACTTTCAACTAACTGTGTCACAGTGTTAATTTCGATACAGTAACTAATCGTTTGAAATAACATTACTCCACTGTAAACTGAAAGAATTATTTGACTGCTTGAAAATGAAACATTATGAAGGAGGTCACTGCACTGAAATCTCTACCTGTATTGCTGTCTTCACAGTCAATTCTGTGACACTCGATTCACACAACTTACAGCAAACGTGACGTCACTTTCACGCCACACGCAAAAGTCGACAACCGCGAATTTCGTCAGCGTTCGATACGGGCCTCTCACAGGACTTCATGTGCACATACGGGATATTTACAAAAACACGTCAGCCTTGAAATGATTTATTATAGTCATTGCAATACTAAGACCCATATAACGATTATCGGCAGTTAATGTCTACATATAGGAGTGCTCTTTGAGGAGTGAGTTTTTATCGTCAATCATTTTCAAGTTAAACATTAACGTTTTTATCATTTGCCGTTTCAAGGTTACAGGGCGCTGAAAATTTATCGCAAACGCGATGCCATTGTGTCTGAGATGATATACAAAATTTTATTGCTTGTTAAGAAAAATGCTGAGAGTGAAACCAACATACATCACAGCCTGTAAATTACCCTACAAGAGTATCTGTGATAGAGATAGTTTTAGTAAAAATTAGAAGACAGGATGAAGTAATTACTCTGATGACCTTACGTTTAATTACTTTGACAAAAGTGTAGTTCACTGAGACATAAATGACTCACCAAAGATCGTATCGATATTATCGCTGGGATTAATTAAATTTTAAACCCTCATGTAACCAAGTTTTAAACAACACATGAAAAAATAATATATAGGCCTAGTTTTATGGACATTCAGTGCTAAAAGTGCAGTTACGCATATTGAGGAGAGAAAACTAGGAATGAGGGGAAAATGACAAAAGTAAATGTTTGTTAACCTGTCAGAAAATTTATTCCAAACTAATATAAAGTTGAATATTTTCTCATCTTGCTGTTATTACCATTATGGCTCTCGTTAAATGTTTAAACATAATTATTGAAGAAAATATACAC
The DNA here is from genome assembly GCF_023864345.2 of Schistocerca serialis cubense. Lineage (NCBI taxonomy): Eukaryota > Metazoa > Arthropoda > Insecta > Orthoptera > Acrididae > Schistocerca > Schistocerca serialis. The sequence continues at coordinate 91,089,965 of NC_064648.1, read as the reverse complement.
GGTACTTTTGTTACACACTGAATAATTCTGTGGTCTGTCTGATCTACCTTACTACAAGAAAAGTCCCTTAGGTAGAAATCTTCTCTTTTAATTACAACAACAGTAAATATCTCAGGGGAGAGTATCTAAAATGGCTCTGAACACTATGGGACTTAACGGCTGAGGTCATCAGTCCCCTAGAACTTAGAACTAGTTAAACCTAACTAAGGACATCACATAAATCCATGCCCGAGGCAGGATTCAAACCTGCGACCGTAGCTGTCGCGCAGTTCCAGACTGAAGCGCCTAGAACCGCTCGGCCACACTGGCCGGCGGGAAGAGCATCTCATGAAGCTGTGTTCATGTTCTCTAGATGCCATGATTTTAACAACAAAATAAGTAAAAATAACAACATTAATGACCCATTATTAGGACACCACGACACAAATCTGTTCACCTTTCTTATGTGTTCATCATTTTCTATTACTAAAAGTCTTTTATCTAGCACTAATTACGTTTTAGATGTCTCACATCTCAGCTTCTTAAGAACAGATCTGGTATAAAACCCTGACAAGTATGTGAAAATAGTCAAGTATTCCTGAACAGACTGAATTTGTTCCTCACTGAAATCCATTTCACTGTCAAAGTTGGTGGGAGTGGAGGTAATGCCTTATCAACTACACAGTCAGTTTAAAAAGAATCTGAATCTGTTCCAACTTCTTCAAGAGCACATGTCAGAATTTTCAAGGGCAGCCAGGTCTGAATTCTTAGCTTTAATTTGAATATCAAATCCCTGTCTCAAGAAAACAAACGTTGAGATCCTGCCATTGTTTGATGTTTTCCAAATCTCGCTTCTAGAGTAGCTACCTGAACCTTTCCTGGCACTTCCTCACTGCAATACTTGGTCATTTCTAGACTGTGAATGGTATCTGATATGGCCAAATGTGTGTTATTGGATAATCCAAATGTGCACTCAGGACAATATGTCTGTATATCCAACAACGATAAAAATCTTTCTAAATATCTGATATTTTCGTCACTTTTGCTAGAAAGAGGTTACTGAAGAGCATTACTGAAATGGCTATCTCTACCAGGTGAGGTAAAATTTAAAATCTTCCGCCATGTGTAAATTAATTTTGATGAGTTTAGCAGTGCTCCCAGAACTTAGTAAGATGATGTCCCCTCAAGGCTAAGAAACCTTGAACAATCATCTCATTGAAACTATTAAGCACAGGTTTGACATTTGGTCGCTCTAGGTGGCTTTTATAATGATACTTTAAGTTGATTGGCAGATTTTATTATCTGTATACACCCTGCATCATGTAGCTTTTTAACGGCAGAGAACTTGGCCATAACCAGTTGTATACTTTTTGAATCTGTTTAAAACTGTAGTTACTTTATTGTCTTATCAGTATCTTTTTTATCGATTCAGTTGTTTCTGACACATTTTAATATGCACAAAAAGTAAAACTTTAAGAGGGGTTGTGATTCATCACAGTGGTGTTTGTAAACTATTGACAGTTGAGGAAAGGAAGCAGAGAATGATGTGGCCCCTTCAATTGAATTCTCGTCACTAACAACGCAAGATAATTATAACCAATTGCATGTAGTCTAGAAACTATTTTCTTAATTAGAGTGAAGAGTTCTTCACCATTTATGTTTCTCACTGTAAGGATAAAAACCAGAGCCCAGTGCATTTTTAGAACTGAACCAGTTTCCAAAATGTTATCTCCCGTGAAGTGCAAATAAGGCGTCAAGATAATTTCGTCAACTATTAGTGAAACAACATGATTTCATTCACAAAGGATACGAATCTTCTGCTTTGTATACAACAGAAAATTGCCACCCAGCTCCTTACCTGCTGGGTGCGTTTCAAAATGAGGAGAGATCTTATGCAGTGTATTAGGATGTGGTAGCACAAAACAGTGTGTGCTCTTTTTAAACTCGTGGTGATATTGAAAATAAAATACTTCAAAACATAATAGAATCTAGCAAGTATCTATACTGTTTCTTTTGCACACCCATTTATTTCACTTCCTCACACAAAAAATTAACGTTGCTACTTTCAGTTTCTTAAAAAACATTTACCTTATTTTTCAAATAAATGGTTATGAGTAGCAAGTAGTCTGCTGTGAACGATCATTGTTCTTTCTGGCGAAGTTTTCCAAGATATCAATAACGTCAAGTAAGACCTTTCATTGGTTTATTGTTAATGGGAACATACCTGTACCAAGATTTGTGGTTTCACTTCTACTAACTACATTCTCCCGTCAGTATTTATCACAACAGAGCGCAAAAGTGTAGGAATATCTGTAGCTTCTATTAGAACAAACCAATGGCACCCCCGACTTTATAATATGCCAATGTTTGGTCAGCTTGACGCACTCTGAGTACTTAAGATGGCCATTCATATTCGCTGTTGACTTTTAGGCACAGGTATTTACTTTACGTCAACTTGATCCAGCGGTCGGCACTCATGCTTTACATTTTCATGAACAGAGAGGCCGTTCATCATATGAAGATCAGCAATAACTATATCTGTCGCGGCGGGTAATGTCCCAGCGTTAAGAGATCACACAGGAATGCGAAATATTGATGTCTCACTGTGCGGACAGAGAGATATCGACAGTAGGACTGCAGTCAGATGGTGCGGCAGAAGCCGATGGAGATTTCCGTCCTAATACTCCATTTTTACTCAAATTTGACGCAGCAGAAATACCGTGAGCGTGAGTGTCCGAAATCCCGTTCGCGGTTGCAACAAAATTTTTACCCAAAGCTGTTTTGGTGGCACTCTTTTTTGTTACATGTCATCTTAGTTGATCCGTTATCTGATACTGACGAACTGAGAACTAGAGAGTTGGGGTGAAATGCAGTCACAATGACTTCAGACCTCTGGCAGGACACTCGGACTGTGGAGCCAGTCTGCAGTCGATGCTGGTTAGGAAACACTTGTGTGTCCCGTCATAGCACGATACTCAAGTGGTGGGTCCCATACCAGGCAGCACCGATAGCGGCTACTGAACGTATACAGAGAAGGGCAGCACATATTGTCACACGTGTGGCTGACCCACAGGAGAGTGTCACGCAAGTGTTGGGACAACTCAGTCGGCAGGTGCTTGAAGAGAGCCGCAAGTTACCCCACGAGAGGCCACTTACGACATTTTGCAGGTGACTATTAAGGGGGTATGTAACGGAAACTGTAAACACTTATTTAAAAAATCATTGTAGCCGTATTTATTAATGTACAAACCCAAAATTTTTCATGTGTAAAGCAAAAGAGGTTTGTTTTAACGGAAAAATAATAAATATGCAAAATTAATATTTTGACACTGAACAGAATTTTATTTTTTTATTGTCCTCTTCATAAAAAGCCATAACTCAAATTATAATCATGCAATTAATCTGAAAATTTTATTCTCCATACTGATACTCCTCATACTCCAGGTTTCTCTTCCCTCCTGCTCGAATCTGACTGCCCTGTATTTGCCGGTAAGACACTCATCTGTTAGCTTTCTTGACCCTGCTCTCGTCGATGGTGTAGAATGCTTTTGTTGTAAACGTTCCTGGATCTAAACCAACTCTCTTCAGTACTTCAATTCTGCCATTATTTCCGTTATTGTAACATAAAACGGCATCATAGACACCTATTTTTAGTACTTCAAGTCTGCAGAATGACCTTTTTGAGCATCCAATCCTAATTAAATTAGTGAGGCTTTCATTTAAATTTTGTGTCTTTCCATGAAGACACTTCCTCAATAAACCAGGGTTGGCAAGAAACCTGAATGTGGGCTTCATTGGATTCTTAACTGGTTCTGGTAGTGAGGGTTTGTAGCGGGACTTTGAATTTCGTCGCGCTACACTCGTTCCCTCAGACATAAATTACACCGTCACAGCGGTATGAGCTCTCGACGGCAGAGAAAATAAGAATATGAAGGTACAAAAAATTTTAACTCCTTCCGTTTTGCTACCCGCTTTTGTCTTTGAGAGCGGAAACTTAACTTACTTATTAGCTATTCTTGGTCGGATTAAGACGAAAAAACTCATTGATGTGCAGACGTATTGTGGAAGTTTGTATGAAATTCGGAGGAGCGAAGTAGCAACGTAAAATAATTTGCATTCAGTATCAAAATGATTTTGATTTGTATAAATTAGTGATTACTGGACGATTGCAAGATTTCGGAGCAGCTACTACTTTTCACGCAGAAATGAAGTAGGAGATTTTTGAAGACCTGGACGCCGGAGAAGAGAAGACATGTTAACATGGTAAAGGATCAACTCTTATCTAAGCCCTTTCCTCTTGTTAATCACGTTTTGTTATTCTCTGCTCTCCTTCAAATAATTTTTGTAGTGGAAATTGTTTGATTTTTGCTCAGAAACGCCACAAGGACCACTCAACAATATCTTTTCCGAATCACTAAGTCCGATAACTTTTCTGTAATACGAAGTCCGATTTGCATTTCATTCTTTCCCTTTTTCACGCTCAATAACGATTTTGAAACCCCCTTTTTATTCACCATTTCTTCCCACATTTTCAACCCTTTCTTTTTCTTTCCTTCTCATTTTCTTTTTTTTTTTTTATTAACCACTACATGTTTATGTGAATACATCTCGTTTCTGTTGTTGAACTTACACCAATCGTCTTTTGGATACAGAGTGTGCATTGGTGTTTGGTCACTGGATGGTTTGTGGAAAAAAATTGCCCACACTGCACGCCACATTGCCTCTAAATTATGTGTACCTTTTCTGATAGCTCTCCCATAATATAACTGTAGAGAATCAGTTTCTTTCAGAGTAACCATGCCTTTTTCCCCTAGTGGTTTTCCATCCTCAAGTACTTCACCTTTCTTCTCTTTCAGCAAGCGACGAAGCCTACCACCAAGCCTCTTTTGGATGTGGTCAGCACATTCCAACCTTTCTATTGTTGTATTGTACAGCTTTTATCGGTTACAGCTGTGAACGTAGAGGAGTCCCCATCAGCAAGGTATTTAGTATATCTAGCACCATACTGGTCCTCAGATCTGGAGAACATCCTCACAACTGCAGCAGCTTCCATGCCCCACTTGAGCCACTATAATTTTTAGAGCATGCTACTGCATTCTTTTCTTGCCACAGTTTCTCACTTTCATTGTTGGATATTTTCTTTGTTGCACACTGACGGCAGTATTTAGACGTAATTTCTACATCTAAAACTGTACCTGAGTCAATAGCAAGAACAGATGCAACTCCATGGAGATATGTGCATCCAGGTCCCATCTACAAACACACACTGGTCATTAACATTTGTAGGAGATTCACTGTCATGAATATCTACTCAAGGATCTCTCTGGATTGTTTCCACCAGTGCCTGCACTGCTGTCTTCATAGAAACTGTAGCAGTATCTCATACAACATCAGACATTTCTTTATTTAATTTTCGCGCCTCGCACAAGGTGGAGGCATGTTCAGAAAACCACACAATAAATGACCTCCTTTCCTGCCCTGTCCAATGCATATCAGAGCATATGCTAACCTAAAATTGCTTTCATAGGTACCAGTGTCAGTTTTCTTGGAGGAGGAAAATGAAAATTCATAGCCACACGAATTACAAATTAATTTAAAGTCACAAGCTGTTCCCACTCTTATTTCTCCAGCAACAATCATGCATTGCGTATTTTTACAGCAAACACACGAACATGGAAACTTTATAGCCTGGCATAGAAGCTCTAAATCAATAAGTCTGAATCCAGTGGAATCGATATCAACATCATTTACGCACCTGTACAATTCTTCTGTCCCATGTTCCGATGCTGGAGCTGAGAGCTTATGTTCTTCATTTCGAGCTGCTTCCTCTTTTTTGTTGGTAAACCGATTTCCATTAAATCTCCGTCACCCAAACACAGTTTTTCCACCAACATTATGCATAAATCTTAACTTCCACATAAAGGTTTGCAAATTCAAGCGTCCACCCACTAATATATGTTAGTAGAGTCGAAACGTAAATAAACCACTGCAAGAAAGCTTTCAGGCAAAGATATAGATGTCAGCCAGAGATATAGATGTCAGCCAAAATATCGAAAGAAAGGGTCTAGTGCAGCAGGGGATACAACCCGTCGGCTTTGAACAATGACGTCATTCCTTAGTCATAGATAGTAATGTCTTCACTTCGAGGCATAGATAATAAAGCAGTTCTGTGTTCTAATAAGCGCTATCATTAAAATAATTGAATGTGAATCTAAAAGCGATCGCTTGATATTAAGCCCGGTCCACATGCAACGATCTGTCTGCGCAGACATCGGCGCAGATGTCTGTACATGCAAAAGATCGCTGCAAATGTGGTGTGTTCACACGACACAAATCCCAACCTACTACTCGCCCGCCATCTGTCGGTGTAGAAAAGAAATATCAGTGGCAAGCGACTACACTCCCCGTAAACGTCAAAAATTTAATTCAGTTATTTTGAAATATAGAAATGGAGGGAGTTCTGTTGTGGTCTGTGTTCGCATCTTGTGTTGCAAAAAACATTCAGACCAACCGCAGGAAACTGAGAAAGCGGTCAAAATGGTGTAGACAGTGGCTGCTAAAGCGAAAGCAGTTTTCGCACGTAAATTTACTGCGAGGGTTGAAGGGCGAACCTAACGACTGGCAAAATTATTTGCGGATGGATGTCGAAACTTATAATTATCTCTTAAAGCTTGTAACACCTCATATTATGAGAAAAAATACTTGTATAGAGAAGGGCAATTTCTCCTCATGAACGGCTGGCGGTAACATTAAGATTCCTAGCAACAGGAAGGAGCTACAAGGATTTGGAATTTTCAACTGCAATATCGAAACAAGAGTTGAGTGAAATAATACCCGCAATTTTTCAATTAGAGCATTGTATGCTGCTGTCTTTTTGTCAAAAAAAATGGTTCAAATGGCTCTGAGCACTATGGGACTTAACATCTGTGGTCATCAGTCCCCTAGAACTTAGAACTACTTAAACCTAACTAACCTAAGGACATCACACACATCCATGCCCGAGGCAGGATTCGAACTTGTGACCGTAGCAGTCGTGCGGTTCCGGACTGAGCGTCTGAACCGCTAGACCACCGCGGCCGGCTTTTTTGTCTCGGTCTCTATATTCTTTACTTTAATCTTCCACAAACATGGGTGGTTTCTATATATTTCAATGAATTCACTTACAAACTCTCGAGAACACTGACGAGTATCAGCCATTTTAATGCCCTGTGCGCACAAATACAAACACTAGACTGAGCAAACAGCTGTTTCGCGCCAGATTTGCGGCGATCTCCTGTCCACACGCTCCAACTTGTCTGCGCAGATGTGGTTTGAACCCACAGATTTGAGAGGTATCGCTCAAACCTCCAACTCCAACTTTCAGGTTTGCACACACCTCAGGTTGGTGCAAATCTTCTGTCCACACGCAACGATCTGTCTGCGCAGATGTGATGTGCGCAGACATTTGCGCAGACAGATCGTTGCGTGTGGACGGGCCTTTAGATACAGATGCTTCAGTAGCTGATAAGTGTTTTTTGGCTTAAAAAAAAAAAGAAAAACTCACGAGATAGAATCAACTGATCCTAAGATACAGATGCTTCAGTATCTGATAAGTGTTTTTTGGCTTTTTAAAAAAAAATCTCATGAGATAGAATAAACTGATCCTACTTTATTAAGCAATCAATAAAAAAACTGAACTAAAACATAACAACAAAAGACAAGTGAAACACAAAGGTTAAGTAAACAATCAAAACATATAAAATGAAACAGGTTGCAAATGTAACGTATGTGTATTTCCACCTATTCGTAAGTAGGATCAGTTTACTCTATCTCGTGAAATTTTTTTTTTTTTTTAAAAGCCAAAAAACACTTATCAGCTACTGAAGCATCTGTATCTTAGGATCAGTTTATTCTATCTCGTGAGATTTTTTTTTTTAAAGCCAAAAAACACTTATCAGCTACTGAAGCATCTGTATCTTCTAATGGGTGCGGGAGTTCGGACTCACACCCACCCACCTCCCCAGGAGTCGGAACTCCCGCACCCATTAGAAGATACAAATGCTTCAGTAGCTGATAAGTGTTTTTTGGCTTAAAAAAAAAATCTCACGAGATAGAATAAACTGATACTACTTTATGTTAGTAATAGCGGAGACGAAATAAACAGCACATCTACAATTTGTATCCCGTGTTCCACTTAGGGTTTACTGAAGCGGAGGATACATCGTTCAGGTGAAGAACAGGACAGTAATGCTAGTGAAAACGAAGAAATCGCCTTACGACAAACTCGTATTCCGGACTATATTAAGCAAAACACTTCGAATGAGCTTTTAATTTGCATCGGGTATCATTTGTGGTTTAGTGAAGCAGGGGATACATAGTTGAAGTGAACAACAGGACAGCAATGCTAGTTGAAACTAAGAAATCGACTACGCTGAACTTTTATCCCGTACTGCACTTCAGCAATACAGTTCGAAAGACTTTCGAGATACAACTGACATACATGTAACGTGATGTATTCTTTGCTAGTGATTTCATTCATTTCTTTCCATTGTATTTTGCGGAGAAATACTAAGATACAAACACGCGATATCGTTAACGTGAAAATACTACTGGCCCTTACAAATGTGAAATAAAGTTTATCTCTCTCGCATTCCTTTGTTTCTCAACATTCTCCTCAGCTCTTTCATCTTTGTAATACATGATCTCTGGCGACGTGTGACGTCATTGTTCAAAGCCGACGGGTTGTATCCCCTGCTACACTAGACCCGAAAGAAAATAGCCTTCACACTGAAAAGAATTTCGCTGAAGCAAGCAGTTTCCCAAATCTCAGAAAAGGTGGGAGAGGCCCCAAGTGAAGAATTAATCAGTTTAACAATTTAAAGGCATTTTTAAAGCTGCTAGCGTGATAAAATTCACAAACAACATAGATTAAACTGCGTATATCAAGAAAACAATGTTTTTGAAAAATCGATTTTTTGACCGAAAATCCATTACATTTCCCCTGAAGCGAGGAGTCCAGAGGCGCTCTCCAGCCACTACGCCTCGCTGCCGTAAGGAGGCTGAAGGCAGAGTCAGGCCGACCACAGCACGGAGACGTCTCAGCACTCGCCCTTAACGCACTCTGTACGCGAACGGAAAGGGAAAAAATTTCAAAACTTGTTACCGTGCCAAGTACCCTCTACCATGCACTTCATAGTGGTTTGCTGATATCGTTATAGGAACAAAAAGCTGGCCAAAGCCGGAGATAAATTCTGCCGAAATTTTTACAGAGGCGCAAACCGTGTTCTGAAAGTATAGATTAAATAAAGTAGGTGGTGGTCTGTTTGAGTCTGTTGGTAGTAGTTTATCTTGTAGTGAAGTTGAAATAGATAATTCCTGCGAATTACTAAGGGTAGAGGTTATACTCAACAGCTGTACCAAAATAATAATTCACTCCTTCTACCGACCTCCGACTCAAGTGATATAATAGCTGAACGCTTCAAAGAAAACTTGACTCACATTACAAATTAGTACCCCACTCATACAGTTATAATTGGTGGAGATTTCAATGTACCCTCGATTTGTTGGTGAAAATACATGTTGAAAGCCGATGGTAGACAGAAAACATCTTCAGAAATTGTACTAAATGCTTTCTCTGAGAATTACTTTGAACAATTAGTTGAATTGTAAATGGTTGCGAAAACACATTTGACCTGTTAGCCACAAATAATCCTGATCTAATAGAGGGGGTCATGAAGGATACAGGGACTAGTGAACACAAGGTCATGGTAGCGAGGCTCAGAACCACATCAACCAAAACCTCTAAAAATAAACGCAGATAAAAATTCGCTTGATGCCTTCCTAATAGAGAGTCTCCATTCCTCGCAAGCTAATTTCGTAAGTGTAGACCAGATATGGCTCAAATTCAAAGATACACTATCGACCGCAGTAGATAAATTCATACCGCATAAGTCAATAAGTGATGGGACTGATCCACCATGGTACACAAAACACGTCAGAACACTGCTGCAGAAACAACGAAAAAAGGATGCCCATTCACAAAACGCAAAATCCCCGAGAGTGGCTAAGTTTCACGGAAGCTCGAAATTTACTGTGGACAACAATGCGAGATGCCTTTAACAGTTTCCACAATGAAATATTGTCTCAAAACATGGTAGAAAACCCAAAGAGATTCTGGTCGTATGTAAAGTACACCAGTGGCAAAAAACAGTCAATACCGTCACTGCGCGGTCGCGATGGAAATGTTACCGATGATGGTGCCACTAAAGCGGAGTTACTAAATACAGTCTTCCGTAATTCCTTCACGAAAGAAGGCGAAGTAAATATTCCAGAATTCTAAACCAGAACAGCTGTTAGCATGAGTGAAATAAAAGAAGATATCTTAGGCGTTGCGAAACAAGTCAAATCACTTAAGAAAGGCAAGTCTTCAGGTCCAGATGGTATACCAATCAGGTTCCTTTCAGAGTATGCAGACACAATAACGCCTTTCTTAGCAATCATATACAACCGCTCACTTGACGAAAGGTCTGTTCCTAAAGACTGGAAAGTAGCACAGGTCACACCAATATTCAAGAAAGGAAATAGGAGTAACCCACTGAATTACAGAGCCATATCATTGACCTCAATTTGCAGTAAGATTTTGCAGCGTACACTGTACTCGAACATTATGAATCACCTTGAAGAAAATGACTTATTGATACATAACCAACACGGATTCAGAAATATCGTTCTCGTGCAACACAGCTAGCTCTTTATTCCCATGTAGTAATGAGTGCTGTCGACAAGGGATCTCAGATCGATTCCATATTCCTAGATTTCCAGAAAGCTTTTGATACCGTTCCTCACAAGCGACTATTAATCAAATTGCTTGCATATAGAGTATCGTCTCAGTTTGGATTCGTGATTTCCTCTCAGAGAGGTCACAGTCCGTAATTATAGACGGTAAATCATCGAGTAGAACAGAGTTGACATCTGGTGTTCCGCAACGTAGTGTCATAGGCCCCCTGCTGTTCCCTATTTACATAAATGATCTACCAGTAGGTGACAATCTGATCAGCTCCCTTAGATTGTTAACCGATGACGCTGTAGTTTACCGTCTAGTAAAATCATCAGACGATCAATTCCAATTACAAAATGATCTAGAGAGAATTTCTGTATGGTGCGAAAAGTGACAATTGGCACTAAACAAAGAAAAGTACGAGATCACCCACGTGGGTACTAAAAGAAATCCGATAAATTTTTGGTATATGATAAATCGCACGAATCTAAGGACTGTCAATGCGACTAAATACCTAGGAATTACAATTACAAGGAACTTAAATTGGAAAGACCATATAGATAATGTTGGGCGGAAGGCGAAACAAAGATTGCACTTTGTTGGCAGAACAATTAGAAGATGCGACAAACCCGCTAAAGAGACAGCCTACATTACACTTGTCCGAGCTCTGCTGGAATACTGCTGCACGGTATGGGTTCCTTACCAGGTAGGATTGAAGGAGGACATCGAAAAAGTGCAAAGAAGGGCAGCTCGTTTCGTGTCATCGCGCAATAGGGGTGAGAGTGTCACTGATATGATACGCGAGTTGGGGTGGCAGTCACTGAAACAAAGGCGGTTTTCTTTGCGGCGAAATATATTTGTGAAATTTCAATCACCAACTTTCTCTTCCGAATGCGAAAATATTTTGTTGACACCCACCTACGCAGGGAGAAATGAACATCATAATAAAATAAGAGGAATCAGAGCTCGAACAGAACGATTTAGGTGTTCCTTTTTCCCACGCGCCATTCGATAGTGGAATGGTAGAGAATTAGTAGGAAAATGGTTCGATGAACCTGTGCCAGGCACGTAAGTGTGAATTGCAGAGTATCCGTGTAGATGTAGATCTACGTATGGGGATGTAGATATAGACATAACGGTGGATTTGGAGCTTGTAAAGACGTTGCCTAATTGGACGATTTAATGGCACAGATTTGTACAATCGCGTGACATATGCAGCCATCAACGGTAATACACGACGCTTTTCCAAAGTACACAGAACTCAATACGTCGCTCTTAACGGAACAAAATGGACAGATGTAACGGTTATTTCTGCAGTGCCACAAGGGAGTGTGAGAGGCCTTTGCTGTTTACAAAGTATGTAAATGGTGTAGTAGGACGCTTGGTGTAACGTTCATGTCACATCCCTGCCGATGTTTATTACATTTTTGTTGCTGTGTTTTAATGCACAGTATAGGAATATTTCGCTCCAAGAACCGAGTCTTTCATCACCTACATTTACTGCATAGATATTAATACACAGCTCCAGCGGTGCTGATGACGCTACTTGCAGAGAGAACAAGTTAATAAGAATTTCAATATCACTCATTCTTCAGGAAATGCTAAGTACAAATTTTAGTTGCTGTCAGGGCTTATTAATGGAATTGACGGACCGAAGGGTAGGCGCCAACCCCTTAAGAGAGTCTAGGCGCTCAGTCCGGAACCGCGCGACAGGTTCGAATCCTGCCTCGGGCATGGATGTGTGTGATGTCCTTAGGTTAGTTAGGTTTAATTAGTTCTAAGTTCTGGGGGACTGATGACCTCAGATGTTAAGTCCCATAGTGCTCAGAGCCAGAGAGCTGACGATTACAAAAACAGACATAATGTCTGATGGGATAACCGCAGTTCCAAAGAAACTGGTGTAGGCATGCGTATTCAAATATAGACGTATGTAAACAGGTAGAATACGGGGCAGCGGTCGGCATCTCGTATGTAAGACAACAAGAGACTGGCGCGGTTGCTATGATGTTATAGTCGGCGCACGAGCGATGGGATGAACCGCCTCCGAGGTAGCGATACAGTGGGGAGTTTTCCGTACAAACATTTCACGAGTGTACCGTGAATATGAGGAATCCGGTAAAACATCAAATTTAAATACCGTCAACATTTCGCGGCCTGGTCAGCAACTGTTTAAGTATTAATTTTAATTTTAATTATTAACAGCATCAGTTGCACAGTTTGCCTAGAATTCACCTAGGTTTCAGTGTATTAATTTATGGATTTGTAGTTTTAGCTTGACGATGTCCACTGTGTGAAGACGGTAGTTACTGTTATTCTGAAGAAGGTTGGGTTACCCCTACTGAAACCTACGTAAATTCAAGGCAAACGGTGCAACTGAGTCTGTTAGTTATCAAAATTAAAATTAAAACATCAAATCTCTGACATCGCTGCGGCCAGTAAAAGATCCTACAAGAACGGAACCAACGTCGACTAAAGAGAATCATTCAACGTGACAGAATTACAAAACTTCCGAAAATTGCTGCAGACACCAATACTGGGGCATCAACAAGTGTCAGTGTGCGAACCGTTCAACCAAGCATCATCGATATGGGGTTTCGGCGCCAAAGGCAGAATCGTGTGCCTTTGATGACTGCCACAAGACGTACATGGGGACGCACAGTGCTGCTACGTGTGATTTACATATGAAAGACCGGTGCGTCCTCGACACACTTCTCGTAACTGATTTTTAGTCTACTTTCTTACCTCGCGTCTCGTAAGAGTTGCCCCAGTCGGTTTCTCGTCCACTTTTCGCGCGCTTTAGCGCTCTAACCGTAAACAGTCCATAATCATGTGACTATTCTGTAGGATTAAATGCTAAGCATGACAAGCATCTTAAAATGTTAGGATGGCGACTAATTTTGTTTTATTTCACCAATCCCAAAGTTAAAAAGACGATATCTAAAGCCAGTCTGTCGTTAACATCCATAACAAGATTCCTGCTCAATAAGCATTAGGTCCCGAGCATCGCTAACGTGTAAAAAATGCTTCAACGATCCTAGAATCAGCGTGAGATCGTACAGACAAATGAAACAATTAACTCTGCCTTTATGTGGAGATGCACTTCTCACTCTAGTTCGCGTGTTGCCGCTTTGCAGACCGATCGTAGACCAGTCGTCAGCTGTCTTAAGAGTTTGGCGCCTATCCCTCGGTCCATAAGTGCCATCAACAAGCACTGACAGCAAGTAAAATTTGTAAGTAGCATTTCCTAAAGAATTGAATGATACTGAAATTATTATTACTAAAATGTTTTCGCTACAAGTAACGTCACCAGCACCGCTGTAGCTGTGTATTAATATTTAAGCAGTAAATATAAAAAGACTCACATCTTGGAGCAAAATCTTCCTATACCGCGCATTGAAACACAGCAAAAAAATGTAATAAACGCCGGCCAGGATGTGACATAAACGCCACGCGATGCGTCCTACTACACAGTTTACATACTATCTAAATAAAAGGCCTCTGACACTTCCTTGGGGTACTGCAGAAATAACCGTTACATTTCCATTTTGTTTCGTTAAGAGCGACGTGTTGAGTTCTGTCCGTAAGGAAATCTTGTAGCCTGTGGCAAATCTAATGCGATACCCGCTAAGCTCGCATTTCTCACCAAACGGCAGTGCGGGGCGGTGTCAAATGCCTTCTGGCAGTCAACAAACACGGCATGAAGCTGAGGGCCGATGTCTTGTGGGGGAACGGCGCGAGCTGAGTTTCGCAAACTTCCTGTTTGTGGAAACCGTCTGCAATTTTATAGAAGATATTTTCGTTACCCAAGAACGACAAGGTCCATGTCCGGTGAACTTGTCCCATACATTTTCAGCAGATCGACATAAATGATAGTTGTTGTTGTTATTGTTGTTGTTGTGGCCTTCAGTCCTGAGACTGGTTTGATGCAGCTCTCCATGCTACTCTATCCTGTGCAAGCTTCTTCATCTCCTAGTACCTACTGCAGCCTACATCCTTCTGAATGTGCTTAGTGTATTCATCACTTGGTCTCCCTCTACGATTTTTACCCTCCACGCTGCCCTCCAATACTAAACTGGTGATCCCTCGATGTCTCAGAACATGTCCTACCAACCGATCCCTTCTTCTAGTCAAGTTGTGCCACAAGCTCCTCTTCTCCCCAATTCTATTCAATACCTCCTCATTAGTTATGTGATCTACCCATCTAATCTTCAGCATTCTTCTGTAGCACCACATTTCGAAAGCTTCTATTCTCTTCTTGTCTAAACTATTAATGGTCCACGTTTCACTTCCATACATGGCTACACGCCATACAAATACTTTCAGAAACGACTTCCTGACATTTAAATCTATACTCGATGTTAACAAATTTTTCTTCTTCAGAAACGCTTTCCTTGCCATTGCCATTGTACATTTTATATCCTCTCTACTTCGACCATCATCAGTTATTTTGCTCCCCAAATAGCAAAACTCCTTTACTACTTTAAGTGTCTCATTTCCTGATCTAATCCCGCAGCATCACCCGAGTAAATTTGACTACATTCCATTATCCTCGTTTTGATTTTGTTGATATTCATCTTTTACCCTCGTTTCAAGACACTGTCCATTCCGTTCAGCTGCTCTTCCAAGTCCTTTGCTGTCTCTGACAGAATTACAATGTCATCGGCGAACCTTAAAGTTTTTATTTCTTCTCCATGGCTTTTAATACCTACTCCGGACTTTTCTTTTGTTTCCTTTACTGCTTGCTCAATATACAGATTGAATAACCTCGGGATAGGCTACAACCCTGTCTCACTCCCTTCCCAACCACTGCTTCTCTTTCATACACCTCGACTCTTATAACTGCCACCTGGTTTCTGTAAAAATTGTAAATAGCCTTTCGCTCCCTGTATTTTACCCCTGCCACCTTCAGAATTTGAAAGAGAGTATTCCAATCAACATTGTCAAAAGCTTTCTCTAAGTCTACAAATGCTAGAAACGTAGGTTTGCCTTTCCTTAATCTTTTTCTAAGATAAGTCGTAGGGTCAGTATTACGTGTTCCAACATTTCTACGGAATCCAAACTGATCTCCCGCCAGGTCGGCTTCTATCAGTTTTTCCATTCGTCTGTAAAGAATTCGAGTTAGTATTTTGCCGCTGTGACTTATTAAACCGATAGTTCGGTAATCTTCACATCTGTCAACACCTGCTTTGTTTGGGGTTGGAATTATTATATTCTTCTTGAAGTCTGAGGGTATTTCGCCTGTCTCATACATCTTGCTCACCATATGGTAGAGTTTTGTCAGGACTGGCTCTCCCAAGGCTGTCAGTAGTTCTAATGGAATGTTGTCTACTCTGGGGGCCTTGTTTCGACTCAGATCTTTCAGTGCTCTGTCAAACTCTTCACGCAGTATCATATCTTCCATTTCATCTTCATCTACATCCTCTTCCATTTCCATAATATTGTCCTCAAGTACATCGCCCTTGTATAGACCCTCTAGATACTTCTTCCACCTTTCTGATTTCCCTTCTTTGCTTAGAACTGGATTTCCATCAAAGTTCTTGATATTCATGCAAGTGGTTCTCAGTTCTGCAAAGGTCTCTTTAATTTTCCTATAGGCAGTATATATCTTATCCCTAGTGAGATAAGCCTCTACATCCTTACATTTGTCCTCTAGCCATTCCTGCTTAGCCATTTTGTACTTCCTCGATATCATATTTGAGACGTTTGTATTTCTTTTTGCCTGCTTCACTTACTGCATTTTTATATTTTCTCCTTTCATCAGTTAAATTCAATATTTCTTCTGTTACCCAAGGGTTTCTACTAGCCCTCGTCTTTTTACCTATTTGATCCTCTGCTGCCTTCACTATGTCATCTCTCAAAGCTACCCATTCTTCTTCTACTGTATTTCTTTCCTCCATTCCTGTCAGTTGTTCCCTTATGCTCTCCCTGAAACTCTGTACAACCTCTGGTTCTTTCAGTTTATCCAGGTCCCATCTCCTTAAATTCCCACCTTTTTTCATTTTCTTCAGTTTTAATCTACATTTCATAACCAATAGATTGTAATCAGAGTCCACATCTGCCCCTCGAAATGTCTTACAATTTAAAACCTGGTTCCTAAATCCCTGTCTTACCATTATATGATTTATCTGATACCTTTTAGTATCTCCAGAGTTCTTCCATGTACACAACCTTCTTTCATGATTCTTGAACCAAGTGTTAGTTATGATTAAGTTATGCTCTGCACAAAATTCTACCAGATGGCTTCCTCTTTCATTTCTTAGCCCCAATCCATATTCACCTATTATGTTTCCTTCTCTTCCTTTTCCTACTCTCGAATTCCAGTCACCCGTGACTATCAAATTTTCGTCTCCCTTCACTATCTGAATAATTTCTTTTATCTCCTCATACATTTCATCAATTTCTTCGTCGTCTGCAGAGCTAGTTGGCATATAAACTTGTACTACTGTAGTAGACGTGGTCTTCGTGTCTATCTTGGCCACAATAATGCGTTCACTATGCTATTTGTAGTAGGTTACCCACATTCCTATTTTGCTGTTCATTATTAAACCCACTCCTGCATTACCCCTATTTGACTTTGTATTTATAACCCTGTATTCACCTGACCAAAAGTCTTGCTCCTCCTGCCACCGAACTTCACTAGTTCCCGCTATATCTAACTTTAACCTATCCATTTCCCTTTTTAGATTTTCTAATTTACCTGCCCGATTAAGGGATCTGACATTCCACGCTCCGATCCGTAGAACGCCAGTTTTCTTTCTCCTGATAACGACGTCCTCCTGAGTAGTCCCTGCCCGGAGATCCGAATGGGGGACTATTTTACCTCCGGAATATTTTACCCAAGAGGACGCCATCTTCATTTAATCATACAGTAAAGCTGCATGCCCTCGGGAAAAATTACGGCTGTAGTTTCCCCTTGCTTTCAGCCGTATAAGCCTGTAATCACGTGCATCTGTCGTATGACCCTTCCGGGAACTGGAATGACCTGCGCTTTCCTCCTGTTGCAACATAATCTTAGTTGCTCCAGCGATCTGCAAAGATAAACTGCTCGTAGAAAGGAGGCAAGCCAGATTCCCAGACTGTGATTCATTGAAACAATCCACAGGAGATGTAATACACCGACAAAAGAAGTAACGTACGAAACAGTCGTTCGATCAATATTAGAATGCTGCTCATTAGTGTGGGATCCGTACCAGACAGAACTGATAGAGGAAAAAGAGAAGAGCAGCACATTTCGTCACAGGTTCGTTTAGTGAGCGGGAAAGTGTCTGTGAGATCCTCAGCCAATTCCTGCAGCAGGCGCTGCAAAAGAGGCGTTCTGCGTCACGTCACGGTCTAGTGTTAATGTTCCGAGAGCATCCATTGCTAGAAGAGTCAATCAATACACTGCCTTTCCCTACGTGTATCTCGCCAAAAGACCACGAACATAAAATTAGAGACATTCACCATGGAAACAGAAAACGACCAAATGTTAAATTTCCTTGACTTCACAGTATATAGGCGCAACAAGCAGCACCAATTCTCCTTATTCAGGAAAGTGAACACCACCAGCACAGCCATTCACAAATATTCTAATAATCCGATTGCACACAAACTAGTCGGTTTCCAGTAAATACCGCACACCCTGAACAAAACCCCACTCACTGAAGACAACTATAACAATGAACAACAGACAATCAGACAAATAGCTGTACAGAACTGATACGATACAAACACTATAGATACACTGAACAACAAAATGAAAACACATTCGAAAAGGACGCACAACACACAAAAACAAAAGCATTATCACCAACTTACAAACACAAAGAACACACATACGAGGACACATGAACAAGAAACACCAACAACAATAAACAATTGGTTCACTCTTACCTACAACAACAGAACAGCCCACAGAATTGGGAACATACTCAAAAGACAATGGCTAAAAATAGCCTACAGGGCAGACAGCTCAACACAGGGAAACCTAAGGACAACACATTCGTTTTTACCAACTAACATGTCAGGACTGCAAATCAGTTTATATAGGACAGACAAGCAAAACTTTAATACCAGATACAAAGATCAGCATTAAAAAATAACAGCTCTCACTCCACATTTGCTGAAGACATTATGGACAAGAAAAATACCCACAACAGAAATCAATACTAACTAGAAAATTCTCAAATGCAACAAGAGCCCCCACACCCCCCCAAAAAAGCTAATAATTGAAGAAAACTATCAAATACTGTGAAAGCCACAGTTGAAGGAAAACAAGTGATAAATGAATACACAGTTCTCTGCAATGGACCTCTGTTCTCGTGCTCTAAGAAGCAACTTATAGAACCCCCACGCCCCCTTACCCTTCACACACACACACACACACACACACACACACACACACACACTTCCACAGAGAACTAATTATTTTCAGGCATAACTGTAACAATTTCCAAATAGTATTTTTTGGTAAATAATTCGTCTACATTAACATGCAGATGACACAGTGAAAGAAAACAGGCACTATAAAGACATAATCCCTCAGGAAGACCACACCACGTGGTAAAAGGGTATGAGTATATAACTTTACGTGTTCTTCAAAAGGTAGTAATTAGGATATTAAAAACTAATAGCAAAGAACATTCTTTATGTTTAACAGCAATTAAATAAAAGTCCGCTGATGATGTGCAACTGTAATGAAACACGTTTGGGATGTGAAACAAAGTAGTGTTTTGCTAAAGGCGGACCCCATCCAAAAATATTTGTAAGATGTTTCTTACTATTCACATTTGTATCTCTGAATCAGCAAGCAGTTACATCACGCACGGTGGTGAGAATACATGATCGTCTTACCAGATGCTAAAAGGCATACAGAGACGTAAAAATGTATTTTGGAAAAGTGCAATATATTTCCATTTATGGCTGCATGTGTTTCGCGATTGTACACAACTGTGACATTAAATCGTCCACTTACGCGACCGTCACATCTACATCCCCGTACTACACTGCAAACCACTGCGAACTGCATGGCAGAGTGTACTTGGCACGGTAAAAAGTTTCGAATTTTTTCCCATTCCGTTCGTGAAAGGAGTGCGTTAAGGGCGAGTGCTGAGGCGTCTCCGTGCTGTGGCCAGCCTGACTCTGCATTCAGCCTCCTTATGTCAGTGACGCGTAGTGGCTGGAGAGCGCCCCTGGACTCCTCGCTCAGCAGCCGCCTGCGAAATATCATAAACGTCTCTCGTGGGGTAACTTGTGGGTCTCTTCAAGTGTCTGCTGACTGAGCTGTTTCAACACTTGCGTGACACTCTCCCGCGCGTCAGCCACACCTGTGACAGTTTGTGCAGCCCTTCTCTGTATACATTCAGTAGCTGCTATCAGTGCTGTCTGGTATGGGTCCCACACACTTGAGCATGGTGCTATGACAGGACAAACATGTGCTTCGTAACCTATATCGAGTGCAGACGGGCTCCACTGTCCGAGTATCCTGCCAGAAGTCCGAAGTCTTCGTTACTACAAGTCACCCCAGCTCACTAGTTTTCAGATGGTCAGGATCAGACAACAGAGCACCTAAGGTGGCATTTAACAAGAAATAGTGCCCCCAAAACAGCTCTAGGTTAAATATTTGTTACAAATGGGAACGGAATTACGGAGAGTCACACTCACGGTATGTTCGCTGCGTCAATTTTGAATGAAAACACGAGATCAAGAAGAAAACCTCCATCGGCTTCAGCCTCAACATCTCACCGCAATCCTACTGTCGTTGTCTGCGACTATCTTTCCACACAGTGAGACATAGATATTTCGAATTCCTGTGTAGTCTCTCAACACTGAGACATTACCCAACCCAACAGTTAAAATTGTTGCTGATCTTCATACGTTGACAGCCTCTCTGTTGATGGAAATGTAAGGCATGAGTGCCGACCGTTGTATCAAATTTTAGTAATGTAAATAATGTGCCTAAAACTACACTCCTGGAAATGGAAAAAAGAACACATTGACACCGGTGTGTCAGACCCACCATACTTGCTCTGGACACTGCGAGAGGGCTGTACAAGCAATGATCACACGCACGGCACAGCGGACACACCAGGAACCGCGGTGTTGGCCGTCGAATGGCGCTAGCTGCGCAGCATTTGTGCACCGCCACCGTCAGTGTCAGCCAGTTTGCCGTGGCATACGGAGCTCCATCGCAGTCTTTAACACTGGTAGCATGCCGCGACAGCGTGGACGTGAACCGTATGTGCAGTTGACGGACTTTGAGCGAGGTCGTATAGTGGGCATGCGGGAGGCCGGGTGGACGTACCGCCGAATTGCTCAACACGTGGGGCGTGAGGTCTCCACATTACATCGATGTTGTCGCCAGTGGTCGGCGGAAGGTGCACGTGCCCGTCGACCTGGGACCGGACCGCAGCGACGCACGGATGCACGCCAAGACCGTAGGATCCTACGCAGTGCCGTAGGGGACCGCACCGCCACTTCCCAGCAAATTAGGGACACTGTTGCTCCTGGGGTATCGGCGAGGACCATTCGCAACCGTCTCCATGAAGCTGGGCTACGGTCCTGCACACCGTTAGGCCGTCTTCCGCTCACGCCCCAACATCGTGCAGCCCGCCTCCAGTGGTGTCGCGACAGGCGTGAATGGAGGGACGAATGGAGACGTGTCGTCTTCAGTGATGAGAGTCGCTTCTGCCTTGGTGCCAATGATGGTCGTATGCGTGTTTGGCGCCGTGCAGGTGAGCGCCACAATCAGGACTGCATACGACCGAGGCACACAGGGCCAACACCCGGCATCATGGTGTGGGGAGCGATCTCCTACACTGGCCGTACACCACAGGTGATCGTCGAGGGGACACTGAATAGTGCACGGTACATCCAAACCGTCATCGAACCCATCGTTCTACCATTCCTAGACCGGCAAGGGAATTTGCTGTTCCAACAGGACAATGCACGCCCGCATGTATCCCGTGCCACCCAACGTGCTCTAGAAGGTGTAAGTCAACTACCCTGGCCAGCAAGATCTCCGGATCTGTCCCCCATTGAGCATGTTTGGGACTGGATGAAGCGTCGTCTCACGCGGTCTGCACGTCCAGCACGAACGCTGGTCCAACTGAGGCGCCAGGTGGAAATGGCATGGCAAGCCGTTCCACAGGACTACATCCAGCATCTCTACGATCGTCTCCATGGGAGAATAGCAGCCTGCATTGCTGCGAAAGGTGAATATACACTGTACTAGTGCCGACATTGTGCATGCTCTGTTGCCTGTGTCTATGTGCCTGTGGTTCTGTCAGTGTGATCATGTGATGTATCTGACCCCAGGAATGTGTCAATAAAGTTTCCCCTTTCTGGGACAATGAATTCACGGTGTTCTTATTTCAATTTCCAGGAGTGTAAAATGAAGATATGAAGGGCTTTCATAAGTTCTCAGATGGTATCAAGCAGACCAAACATTGGCATACTATAAAGCCAGATTTTGTTGTATTGAAGCGACAGATAATCCTACACTTTTGCTTTCTGTTAGTTAGGTAGTTAGTTGGTTGGGTGTTCCATTGATCGATCGCACAGTACAGTAGCCGCTATGATGTGGAAAGCATCAAGTGCACAAGAAATGCACATATGAAACAAGACTTTTAATATATGTATACATATATATACATATATATATATATATATACACACACACACACATATATATATATATATATATATATATATATATATATATATATATATATAAAAGTGTTAAAGATTAACGTTTCTATTATTTACTCCATTCCCTTAAATGGCACAAAATGCATATACTATATTTATAGATTTGTTTATTCCTATTCAAGAATTCATCTACAGTATAGAAGGAGATGTCAAGGAGATATGATTTCAGATTATGTTTGAAGCTATTACCACTGTCTGTCAGACATTTGATTTCATCTTTTAACTTAGCAAAAATTTTCATTGAAGCATATTTTCCCCCTTGTGCCAAAGATAGTAAAGGATAGTATAAATATTTCTTTTATCTGGTGTTATAATCATGGATGTCACTGTTGTTTTTAAACTGGTCCATGTTGTTGAGTACAAATTTCAGTAATGAGTAAATGCACTGTGAGGCTGTTGTAAGAATTCTCAATCTTTTAGAAAGATGCCTACCGTTTTAGTCTTTTGCAAGTATCACATGGTGTGTTGTGCTTCGGATCGAGTGACTGTTTACGATTTAGATTGTGCTAAATAAGTTACAGCGCTTATCAGAATACCACGGAGGTTGTGGGTGCCAAATTGCAGAGGCAATTACGGAAATGGGCCTAATGTTTCTGTCTTTTATTTTCCGTTTGATGAATCTCTAACACTGAAATTGATCTCGGTTGTTCACAGATAAGATTGGATGCACAGTCAACATTCAGTTGCAACTATCGTTGTTTTTGTTAACTATTACAATACCGTTACATAAATCGTAATGCATAATAGATTTTATCTCGAAATCTATTACGAATGAAACCAATACACAATCCCACTCAACTGTCATTTTAATAACATCTCTACCAACCAACTGTACTCTTCTTTGAAGGTCTGTGAGCTGCATTTCAGCGAATAAAGTATATTAAGTAGTACAAGTATGTACCACCCAAGAAATGGCAAACTGTTAACAACACCACTGGATCGTCGACACTTAAGAAAAATTAGATAAAGAACGAAATGTTAGGCAGAGGCCTGCATTTGTAAATTACAATGTCATAAGGAGGAAGCTGGTTGTTTAGTTACATCTCATTCTATATTATGCTTTTCTTTTTCAGATGCTACACCTTCAAAGTTACTGGGATGGCCTTCATATTTTTCCAATACGCCAACATCAGCCCAAGGGGACCCCATAAGTCGCAGGCAGTCATGCTCTTAAGGAAATTTATTTGGTGTCTAGTAAAGATGAGGTTCCTGTTGATAGTCTTCTGTCGTTCAGTGAGGATAATTTGCAAAATTTAGTCGAGAAGTTGCCAGAAATGGAAACTGAAATATATTTCTTAAAGGGACAGGTTTCACTCCTGAAATGTAAAAGTTCATTTCAGCTTAGATATTACGCGACTCTGCGTATGTGGCCATTAGTAAATACTATTAGCCCACGTAGAAGTAAGTTTCTCAGAAGCGCTGGCTTTATTTCCTTCCCAAATCCAATTGCACTGTGTAGGCTTTGTAGTAAGTTTTTAACTACTCCGGTCATTCAAAAACAATGTGATCAGCTTATGAATTATATCTCACAGAAAGCTGGAACATTCACCACACAGAATAAAACATTTCTTCTGTTAATTGATAAAATACATTTGAAATCCCAGCTTCATTACGAAAGTGTGAATATTGTAGGTGGTGCCTTCAACAGTCACAAATGTTTCTGTTTAACAAAAAAAATGGCTCTGAGCACTATGGGACTTAACATCTGTGGTCATCAGTCCCCAAGAACTTAGAACTACTTAAACCTAACTAACCTAAGGACATCACACACATCCATGCCTGAGGCAGGATTCGAACCTGCGACCTTAGCAGTCGCGCGGTTCCGGACTGTGCGCCTAGAACCGCTAGATCTCTGTTTAACCAGTGCTTATGTTTTTATGACAAAAATTTTAGATTCATCTTACATGGATGTGGTATACATTCTCCTACCTTAAACAATGGAGGCTGATGTACTTTTCTTATACATAAAAGAAGTATTCTTCAATTAGAAGCAGCTTGATTTGTGGTGGTTGATTTAGTGGCAGACAATAATTCAATTAATAGAAACCAATATCTAACTGTAGTACTCCGCCAGAAGTAAAGGTAGCATATTGTCACTCTGCACAAACTTCTCTATATCGCCCACTGTTCTATTTTGTGGATATAATTCATCTTTTAAACTGTATCTGTAACAACTGGTTAAATGAAAAGGAGCAGATTCTGTTTTTTCCTGATTTCAGTGTGAGCACGGAGGGAGGTTTTGCATTAGTCACAACACTTAAAGTGCTTCACATGATTGAAAAAGACGATTTATTACAATGCAGAAACTCTCTAACTTTAAAATCTCTGTTTACAGGTTCAATTGAAAAACAAAAGGTTAAACTAGTGCTTTGTACCTTTAATGATATGACAGTAGTTGCACTGCAGAGACGGCTACGTGGGGTTTCCTATCGTGGGGTTTCCTACAAGGGTGCAGCAGGTAGCGAAGCTGACCCTAGCAACCGGTTCCCTAACGAGGAGTTTGCGAACTGAGCCTCCCCCACTGCTTGCCTACCCCAGTCGCTCACCCTCAGTGCAGGAGTTGTCACCGTTTCTCAGACTGTGTCGTCTTCGATAGCTTTCGTTCCGTCCGTTTTGCTATATGGCTTCTGTCCTATGCAGTGTAAACGATGGAAGTGATAACAACAACGAAAGGGTGGCCGTGTCTTATGAAGGATGGTCATCGCTACCGTATTTATAGGAAAAATGAAGAATATACAAACTGAATGTGCGTCAATTATGAACGGAGTAGGTGCAAAGGCCGTTTAAAAATTGCAAATGGTGAAATCGTTGCTCAACAGCAACATTCTTGTCCACCTGACAAAACAGATGTGGAGATATAGAAAAGACTACATAACTGCAGAAAAAGAGTTCGTGAAGTAAAGACACTGCCTGTAGCCCAAATTTTTAAGCAGGAATTTCAAGATTTGAAAGATAAAGCATTAGCATTCGTGGCATATATTCCGAATTGTGACAGCTCCAAGACTCAATTGTCTAAGGCCAGAAGAGAAGCTATTGGAACGACCGAGAACCCTGGCTGTAGTTCGGAAATTCATCTTAGCTGAGACCTTTTGAAATTAACGGAAGGTAATAGTTTTTTGAAGATTGATGATGATGGCTCTGTTCCAGGCAAGAGACTTGTAGTATTTTCTCGTGAAGAAGCAGAGAAAATTCTTTGTGAAAATGGAACTGTGCTTATGGATGGGACATTTGACAGCTGTTCGAAACAGTTCAAACAATTGTACACAATCCATGTCGACATCGGAAGTATAGTAGCTTTGCCGCCAGACAAAAGTCAGAAATCATAGGACAGACTTGAAATCTAAGATGCCTGGGTGGTCACCAAAAACTGTAGTGTTAGATTTTGAAATGGCTAAAATTAAAGCAATGAATTCAGTGTTCCCTGAAACACAACTTTCCGGTTGTAATTTTCTCTTTAACTAGTGTCTGCGGAAGAAGATACAGGAACTGGGATTAACGGAAGACTACAGGGATACGGAGGAAGTCAGACTGTTTCATCGCATGGGTGCTGCTGTGGCACTCCTTCCACTTAACACTGTCGATGAAGCGTGGATTTTAACAATGGAACAAATGCTTACCGGAGGGATCACACCATTTGCAGACAATATTTATTTATTTATTTATTTAACCTGATCAGATTACGGCCATCAGGCCCTCTCTTACATCAGAACAGTGTTTCACACATGCAGCATTTCACACATCACAGTTACATCATGACAATAGCTTAAGTAATACTATATGACTGCTGGTTGGCTGTATGTTGGTTCTTTATATATATATATATATTTTATATTGACTCTGTGTGGCCATCTCCTCGCATTACCTCATAGAATTGTACTCGACTTGGCGTCCTGGCTGCTAATATACAAGGCCCATAAGAAATGGTATCTATATTTTAACCCTTATTTGATTAACTTGGTAAACAAATTAATTATTTTTGAAATGTACGCAACGTAAACTATTACGAGTTTCTCTAAGATAACACGTTCTGGGGTGGTTGAACTCAAAGCCGTCACTATAGCAGCTGGGAGCCTATCCAAATTCACATTGCAGATTATTTCTGTCCTTCATTAACTTTAGAAAATCGAACTGAATAAGATACATCCTACCCATTTCATGTGTCAGGTGACTGGGAGAATATTTCTTAACTGAAATGCTGACTCTCATTTAATAGATTTATTTTCTACTTTGATGAAAACTTTAGAAGCCGACACATTACAATTTTTCTTTAGTTACAAAACTTATGTCTGAATCAGCGTTACCTCTCATGGGTAGGACAATGACAAAACGAAAACACTACACGAATAATTTCATATATGACACATAATTTCATAATAACACAAAAATACATAAGAGGGCCACACCGTCTTTAGCGGGAAAATCGTCATTCATTCTTTAAGACTCACTTATCGTCATACATGAATTGCACCACTAGAAATGTAAGGTAGGCCACTGCTGACGGTAGATAACCTCTATCAGAGAAAAGATTCTGGGCAAAAATGATCTACTATTGGCACCGAAATGAAGTGCGAACTGAACTCACAAAGAAAGTACCAAAAACAATTAAATTTCGCGACAGAAATTTCTCTATCTACCATCCGATACGCAATCTGCACCCATTGAGCTAAAAGTGAAGCTTATAACTCGGGAAATAGCTGCATGAACTGATGGTTCCTGTTGCATGCTCACTACCACAAAGCAAAATTTCACAAACACATTTCAGAGAAAACTATTGCAAATAAATTAAAACCGTAACCTGTACCGATGAAGGCATGTATGTTGAATGCGTGCTATGAGCATACCCTGTCGTGAAGTTTTAGCCATATTACGTCATTTCTATCTCACCAAATCTGCGAGCTGCTGTGCTCCCGCGTCCGGTCCGCCTCATGGCTGGCCCCACAGTGCTCTCCACGCGCCGAAATCCGACCAGCGTTCCTATTCAGACGCGGTGGTCGGGAGACTCACCTCACCCCCGCACCAACTTTGTAACCTACCCCCGTGCCTGGTTCCATCTTTGCTTGCTGCTCTGGCCTACCTGCCGTTGTTCTTGTAATGTTGGCAATGACTGCTATTCCCTTAAACTGTTCCCTTTGGTCCATGCCCTCGCTACACTTGACTTCCACTCATACCCATGCACGCTCATACAGGGTGGAACAAGGAGTATACATATTAACGGCGTGTGACCTCTTTGTGAAATAATGAAAATAAATAAACAAATGCGCCAAATATTCCTTTCACCCAGCAAAGTATTGAAGCTGCTGACACTCAAAGAAAAACTTATATCTCGATATATAAAACATAATTACTTCCTACTGTAACCTGAGGCAAAACGAAAGTAACGCCTCAATAAGAATATTAGATTACTCTAGTGACAATATGAATAAAGAGTATTGACGAAGACCTAATAAAGTAAATGCTGGCAGTATTTTTACAACAGGTGATATACATACAAATTGTGATAAAAGCAATAATAATAACAGTAAAAAAAATCAAATAATAATGATAAACATGAGAAAAATTTGGCAATAGTAATGAAGATTTGAGCAGATGTACATTAATATCTTGGTGCAGATGTTTACTAGTATAGCGGGTTTTGGGAAGGGAGATTTAAGGAGGGGGAAAGAGGGTAGTAATGAGGTGAAGTGCTTTCATGTACAGAGGAAGGCATTACTGTTGCTTAAGAAGATACGTCATTAACTGTTTTTTGAAGCTGGACATGTTTTTAAGTTCTCTAACATAACGAGGGAGGTTATTCCAGAGTCGGGTTCCCGCTACTGTAAAGGACTTGGAGAAGGTGACTGAGCGATGCAGTGGAACAGAGAGGATTTCATTGTGACGGGAACGTGTGTTTCTGTCATGTTGTTCCGTCATGAGTGTTAGGGACGAGGAGAGATATGAGGGACAGTGTACATTTATAAGGCAGTAGATGAGACAGAGTGTATGGAAATCCCTGCGTTTGTCTGCACGCAGCCAGGACAATTTTGCATATGCTGGTGAAATGTGATCAAAAAGTCGAACGTCACAGATACATCGGACGCAGGCATTCGTGACCAGTTCCAGACGTCGCGAATTTTCCTGAGAGAGGCCTTGTAGGATAATATCGCTGTAGTCAATAATTGGGAGTATAAACGTTAGAACTAATTTCTTTTTTAGATCGAAAGGGAAGAGTTTTTTATATTTTTGTAGGACATGAAGGGATGCTGATGCTTTTTTGCACACTGCAGTTACGTGCTCTGTCCAATTTAGATTTTCGTCTATTATTACTCCCAAACTCTTTGCTGAGGGAGAGAAGTTAATATTTGTTCCATTTAGGATAAGAGATGGTACGGATTCCCGATGTTTTTGGCTAATGGGCTTAGAGAGACCAACAAGTACCGCTTGGGTTTTAGATGGGTTTAGTTCGAGTCCTATGTCCTGTGCCCATTTTGATAGTGCATCGAGGTCAGTATTGAAATTTTCAATAGCTTTCTTAAGATTGCTTGGTTTCGCACTTAGATACAACTGAAGGTCATTAGCATACATATGATATTGGCAATAGGTCAGAACCGAGGACACATCATTGACATACAGAGAGAAGAGTATAGGACCTAATACTGAGCATTGGGGAACGCCTGACCCTACCTGCCGCCATTGTGATTTTATATTCCCAGACACGATGCGTTGCTGACGAGACGTCATGTAGGAGCGAAACCATTGCACTGCACTTGGTGAGAAATGTAGACCGCTAAGTTTGTCTAGTAAGATGTAGAAGGCGACAGTATCAAATGCTTTTCTGAAATCTAAGAAGCAAATGATAGTCGCTTGTTGTCTGTCCATGGCAAGTTTCAGGTCATCTGTCACCTTTATCAGTGTGGATGTTGTGCTTCGATGTTTACATAAACCTGATTTGTATTCGTCTAGTAGGTTGTTAGTAGTTAGGTAGTTGGTGAGCTGGTCATGGACTATATATTCTAAGGCCTTTGATAGTGCAGGAAGAGTGCAGATGGGGCGGTAGTCAGAGGGTGCTGTGGCGATGTCCTTTTTAGGCAGTGACTTAAACTGTCCCAGTTTGCAGGCCTCAGGGAAAACTCTTGTGATTAATGAATCGTTTAAAATGTCTGTTATAGAGGGCAGTAGTTGATCAATAATAAGTTTTACCATCTGGATAGTGATGCCATCATGTCCAGTAGATCCTGATCTAATCCACATTATCGCTTTCTTGACAGTATTGCAAGTGACGTGCTGTAGATAGAATTTTTCTTTGCTACAGTCGTTCATCCCCATGAAGTAATCAATGATCCTCTGTCTTTTTTTTTCAGTTCAGTTGCGGTTGTAGGTAATATGAAGAATCGGTTTAGTTCTTCAGCTGGAACCATGGGATTTTCTGCAACGTTTATTTTGCCTAAACCGAGACTACAGAGATTTTTCCACAGGATAGCTGGTCTACATCTATTGTCAGCTAATGTACGGGCATGCCTGAGCTTAGCGTTTCTCACCGCTTGACTGACTATGTTTCATTCCGGCTTGTGTACAGTATGATTTTCAGGTGTAGGGTGCATCTTGTATGCTCGATGTGCAGCGTCTATGAGATTTGAGCTGTTTTAGTTCATCAATCAGCCAAGGTACAGGTTTCCTTTCTACTTTTCTGGTCTTTATTGGAGCATATTTCTCATATAGTTGAGTAATTTTGTTAGTGAAATCCTGGAGTTTGTCTTTTATGTCCATGAGGGGAGTAGAGGTCATCCCCCAAACCATTTCTTGTGTCTCAGTTTCGAGCTTAGGCAAATTTATGTGTTTGAAGTCTCGGTGTGTAGACAGTTGTGGTTTCTTTCTAGGACATTCTAGTGAAGACGTCATGAAAATGATGTCATGGGCAGACATGCCAGGCGCAGATATTTGAGAGGTGCAGATTATTCTGTTTTGAGATTTGGTTGCGAATATATCTATGAAAGTATGACTGGTAGTCGTGTGATGAGTAGGTGCCAGCTGAAGTAGCGTCATATTTGAAGAAGAAAGCATTCTCTTAAATTTCCCAGTGGAAGGACTATTACGCATAAAATTAATGTTAGTGTCACTTGCTATAATTACATGTTGGTATGAGGATTCGAGAGGGCAGTTTCGAAGCAGGTGAAGCCGCCTGCTTTAGGAGGTTTGTAAAGGACACATATTAAGCACTTTCTGTTAATTGATTTGATCTCTACGAACATATATTCCTCTTGTTTATCTACATTATTGTCGAATGTACCTAGTACAGTAGGTAACAAATCAGAGCATATGTACGCCCCTGCTCCGCCCCCTCGTCTGTTGCATCTGTCATGCCTGAGAAAGATATAGCCATCTAGGTTTACGGAAGTTGTAGGAATACTTGGTTTGAGCCAAATCTCTGACAAAAGTATTACGTGTATGTCAGTAGTTTGAAATATATAATTGAACTCGTCGAAGTGAGCTGGCAGAGACGAAATTTGCATGTGCAATATGCAGCTTGGTGCGTTCGGGTGTTGATTGCCCGAGGAGGCTGCCGACCGATGTTTGCGGGTGGTGGTTAGTGGTGACAAGAGGGTCTGGCATGAGGGATGCGGAAGGCGTGTAAAGGAGGGGGGGGGGGGGTGAGGGAGTGTCCCCCCAGTTCTGTGCAGTGAAAACGGCCGGGAGGCGGAGGGGGTGCGTCCCCGGGGAGGCAACGGGATCTGCGACCAAGGTCAACGAGGTCTGCAACGGTTCTGGCAGTAGCCATAGGCCGGCAGGAAAAGGAATTTCGCTAAACACAACGGGAGTAACCTGCACGTAATGGTAGAGTGTTATATTAATTGCACTTATGAGGATAACAACTAAAGTATGATGGTTGGTTGCTAATTAGAGATGGAAGTGAGACTACCTTATGTAATAATTAACAAAATTACATGAGAAAAACAATTAGAGATGAAAATAGTTATGTGGAGGAACGAAAAGTTGATAATACAAATAATAACAAAATTACACGAGAAAACCATTAGGGATAAAGTATAGTTACGTGGAGAATCGAAAAATTTGATAATACATTAGTTAAGTTATGGTTGACAGTGTAAACAATATAAACATACAGGTTAGTGGCAGCAAGATTAGACATGATTTAGCTTCTAAAGCACAGGCTTTCGAGTTCATTAACACTGGAAATTGTTTTCTTTCCGTTTTCGGTCTTAACCATTATCCTGCTGTCATTTGTCCATAAGTTCTGTAGCCCAAATTTCGAAATCGCGCTCTTCAAAATGTTTAGTCTTTCAGAGGTCAGATCCTCGCAGACTGTCAGACCCGACTTCACAAGATTCTTCTTCATACTCACAAGGTAATAAGTGCTATCGACAGGGAATGCTGAGTTGATTCCATATTTTTAGATTTCCAGAAGGCTTTCGACACAGTTCCTCACAAGCGTCTTCTAATCAAACTGCGTGCTTACGGACTATCACCTCAGTTGTGCGACTGGATTCGTGATTTCCTGCCAGAAAGGTTATCGAGTATCCGGCGTTCCCCAAGGAAGTGTTATAGGCCCTCTATTGTTCCTCACTTGTGTTTCACTACGGAACAGGAAGCAGCCTCAGCCATTTTCCTACTGCTCATTAACAACGCGACAATCCGAGCACAACACTGCAGAGGCTGTAACTGTACACGATTTTTGAAATGAAAAGTACGTAGCTAAAGCGTGATTAAGAAAAACCTTGATGGCTGTTAATACATTTGAATATCTTGAAGTTTCATTTAACGTAACTTAGCAATAATACACATCCTATGTATCTAATATATAAGTAGGACCTATTTCCAAGAGCGTAACAACACCAGTGTACGTGTGCTACAGTTTTTCATCAATCATCGCGTTTGTGTTTGTTTAAATCAGGTTTGTTCTTATGATGAACGGAGTACAGTAAACGTGAGCTCTAAAATTCGTAACTGAAATGGCTATGAGCACTTGTTCAGTAGGAGAGATCATTTCACAGTAGCGAAGATGAAAAAGTGTGAGGATATTGAAGAATGGGATACAACCCGTCAGCTTTGATCAATGACGTCACATGTTACCACACATCTCGCATTGCAAAGATTTAAAAGTATAGACGAATGTTGAGAAACAAACGATTGAAGTACAGAGGCAACAGATCGGGGACTTGTGTCATGTACATTCATATTTCAAACGTAATGTGACGCATATAGCTACACTCCTGGAAATGGAAAAAAGAACACATTGACACAGGTGTGTCAGACCCACAATACTTGCTCCGGACACTGCGAGAGGGCTGTACAAGCAATGATCACACGCACGGCACAGCGGACACACCAGGAACCGCGGTGTTGGCCGTCGAATGGCGCTAGCTGCGCAGCATTTGTGCACCGCCGCCGTCAGTGTCAGCCAGTTTGCCGTGGCATACGGAGCTCCATCGCAGTCTTTAACACTGGTAGCATGCCGCGACAGCGTGGACGTGAACCGTATGTGCAGCTGACGGACTTTGAGCGAGGGCGTATAGTGGGCATGCGGGAGGCCGGGTGGACGTACCGCCGAATTGCTCAACACGTGGGGCGTGAGGTCTCCACAGTACATCGATGTTGTCGCCAGTGGTCGGCGGAAGGTGCACGTGCCCGTCGACCTGGGACCGGACCGCAGCGACGCACGGATGCACGCCAAGACCGTAGGATCCTACGCACCGCACCGCCACTTCCCAGCAAATTAGGGACACTGTTGCTCCTGGGGTATCGGCGAGGACCATTCGCAACCGTCTCCATGAAGCTGGGCTACGGTCCCGCACACCGTTAGGCCGTCTTCCGCTCACGCCCCAACATCGTGCAGCCCGCATCCAGTGGTGTCGCGACAGGCGTGAATGGAGGGACGAATGGAGACGTGTCGTCTTCAGCGATGAGAGTCGCTTCTGCCTTGGTGCCAATGATGGTCGTATGCGTGTTTGGCGCCGTGCAGGTGAGCGCCACAATCAGGACTGCATACGACCGAGGCACACAGGGCCAACACCCGGCATCATGGTGTGGGGAGCGATCTCCTACACTGGCCGTACACCACTGGTGATCGTCGAGGGGACACTGAATAGTGCACGGTACATCCAAACCGTCATCGAACCCATCGTTCTACCATTCCTAGACCGGCAAGGGAACTTGCTGTTCCAACAGGACAATGCACGTCCGCATGTATCCCGTGCCACCCAACGTGCTCCAGAAGGTGTAAGTCAACTACCCTGGCCAGCAAGATCTCCGGATCTGTCCCCCATTGAGCATGTTTGGGACTGGATGAAGCGTCGTCTCACGCGGTCTGCACGTCCAGCACGAACGCTGGTCCAACTGAGGCGCCAGGTGGAAATGGCATGGCAAGCCGTTCCACAGGACTACATCCAGCATCTCTACGATCGTCTCCATGGGAGAATAGCAGCCTGCATTGCTGCGAAAGGTGGATATACACTGTACTAGTGCCGACATTGTGCATGCTCTGTTGCCTGTGTCTATGTGCCTGTGGCTCTGTCAGTGTGATCATGTGATGTATCTGACCCCAGGAATGTGTCAATAAAGTTTACCCCTCCTGGGACAATGAATTCACGGTGTTCTTATTTCAATTTCCGGGAGTGTATTTCTTACAGTAGAAAACCCTAGTATAAAGCGATATACGTTACATTGGCACGGGCCCTATGTTGATATATACACGAATTTTACGTTTATCAGTTTTTTCACCTTCGCTGGTACTAGTGTCAACTGAAAAATAGGATACTAGTACTAGCGAACGCGAGAAAAGGGAGAAACATAAAATTTGTGTCCTGTACTTCAGGTGACTTACATAGTCCAGTTGAAGAATACGATACTAGTACTAGTGAAGACGATGAAGTACTAGCATCCTATTCATATATATATACATTTACAAAAATACTTGTGTATTAGGAAGTCGAGTGAAGTGTTAGAAAGGGCAAATCACTAGACACCATAAATTTTTTTTTAAGTGGCTTGGAAAGTGCCCACGGTAATAACAAGAGAAATATATGCTACTCGTGCATGACATATGCGTTTACATTCTCTTTCTTTCAGCGCAGTACACTGCAAATACACGTATTCGGAAGAATTTCTTAATGAATTAGTTATAGCTTACATCATTGAACCAGTGTGGTTGGGCTGTTTTCACATGTATTTGATGATACTTCACGTCTCTTGATAACTTCCTAATACATGGCACGCAAAAATGTAACAGCTGTTTCCTGAATTAAGTAGAAAATAACTAAAAACAAAACACTATCCTTAAGACGTATGTGATTGCTTTCTCACCCCTCGGGGCGCTAGTATCGCTCTAGCTGTCGAACGGTAAGGCAGTGCGGCCATAACATCTAGAGCTGTTCCTAAAATATCGATATCCTTTCCAAAATATATAGATTTTCTACGACGTGAAATTCAACTCTGACATATCGACATATTTATATCGAAACGCCTGTATCGAGTGCCGATATTTTTATTTTATATTCTTTTTTCCTATTGAATTTCTATTATTTACTTTTATTATTTATTTTATGTTATTATATTTTATTTATTATTATTTGTATGTCTATTATATCCTTTTTTCGCAATTTTCGGTAAATATTTGAAGCTTTTTTTTTAAATAATAGTAGAACATAATTTTACTTTCTCTGTGTGAATGAGTCATTTATGTCTCAGTGAATCAAATTTTTGTCGAAGTAATTAAACTTACATACGATCACCAGAATAATTGCGACATCTTATCTGCTGAATTTTATTTTAGATACCACTGTCACAGTAACTCTGTTAGTGTAATTTACAGGCTATGGTGTCTGTTTCTGTCGCAAGTAGTTAAAGTTTGCATACAGCCTCCAGCAGAATAGAAGGAAGTCACAGTGTATTGTAACTAGCTTAACATGCATTTTGCACCTTAGCAGACGGCAACGACACAGTTTCCTTGTAAAAGATAAAGAGCGGCACCATTTCTTCGTAAATGACACACCGTTACACTTTCGGGAAAGAAGTAAAAGCTCTTGCGCTAATGCTGGTTTGCAGCATCGACCTAGAGGCAATGAACTCACAATTGCGCCGTGAGGCTTGTGCATCAGAGGGTGTCGGTTGAGACCCCTGCTGTCTTCTGGGAGCCTGTCTGTTCGGAGTCTGGCTCGCAGTTTCCAAGGGAAATAACTACTAGCCAATAACTAAAGCCATCATTCATTAACATTGCGAGGCACAGACTCTACCTGCCAAAAGTTCACGTAGTGAGTAGAAGCTCTGTGAAGCCAATAACTAAAGCCATCGTTCAAAAGCATTGCGAGGCACAGACTCTAAAACGGTCTGTACCTGCCAAAAATTGTACTGAATGCTCCTTTTGAGAAAAGATGGCAGTGTCGCTCGTCGCTGGTTTCGTTTGTGTTATTATAAATTCGATGTAGGATCTTGAAATTATTTTCGCCACAGGATGCAAAGCTTGCTGGCAAAACTTAAACATATATAATATTTAATGTGAAGTGTCAGATTTATAAAAGAATGATTTCTAACTTTCCTGTTTTGTTATCTTTGAGGATGATTATATTCGCAATTACAATGGTGTTTAATAGTGGTGGGCAGGAAATCGCGTATCTGTTAGAAATCACAGATCACAACTTTACAGAATCTAACTGCGATTTCAGTCACAGTTAGCAGTCGCAAGTAGTATTTCACATTCAAAGACGTGAGCCATCTATTGGTCGAATTTAGCACTGCTTTCTGCGATTTCAGTGACAGTCGCAACTAAGAGTCGCAAGTAGCAACAAAAAAGCGCGGTTAACAGTGGCATCTGTTGGCCAAAGTTCGTACTACGTCCATCTCTGCGGTACGCTATGCAGTCTAACTGCGATTTCCATGACAAGTCGCAACTAAGAGTCGCAAATAGCAACTAGAAAGCGCGTTTAACAGTGCTATCTGTGGGTCAAAGTTCGTACTACGCCCATCTCTGCGGTACGCTGTGGAGTCTAACTGCGATTTCCGTGACAAGTCGCAACTAAGAGTCGCAAGTAGCAACTAAAAAGCGCAGTTAGCACTGCCATCTGTTGAGAAAAGTTCATACTATGCTATTCGCTACCGAGTCAAACTGCGATTTCTGTGACAAATCGCAACTAAGAGTCGCAAGTAGCAACTAAAAAGCGCAGTTAACATGCTTTTCCTAGTGTCATCTGTTGACCGACGTATGTACTTCGTTTGAGAGCCTTGTGCCTCACGAGATCGATGTGCTGTGTGTGCATATGAAGGGCTTATTTCAATAGTGGTACAAGTCCATTTTTGTTAATTTTGAGATATAGAGTCGTAAAGTTAAATGAGTGCTGACCCCTCAACCATCCTCCACACCTACAAATCCTTCATCCATCCCATCCTCTGTTATGCCAGTCCTGCCTGGATATCTGCCCCCCCCCCCAAATTCTATCAGTCCCTCCAGATCCTTGAGCGTCATGCACTCCGCCTCGCCTTCCGTATCCGCCTCCCGTCCCCCACGCAGATCCTCTATGATCTCATTCCTTTCCCCCATCTGCTCCTATTCCTCGAACATATCCGCATCCTCTACACCTCCCGCCGTCTTGAACCCCCTCACCCCCTGGTTGCTCCTCTCCTCTCCCATCCCCGCCCCCTGCCACGTCTTCACCGTTGTGTCCCCCCTACCCTCCATCTCTACACCCTCCATCTCCTTTCCCAAGGTGGCTTCCGTCAACTCCCCCTCCCGGATGATGCCCTCTCTCCCTCCATTTATCCTTCCTATCAACTCTGATCCTCAATCCCCCTCCTTTCCTCTGTCCTTTCCCTGGGCTCCCTCTTCCCCCCCCCTTCCGTCCTGTTTTCTCCCCACCAAACCTCTCCCTACCTCCCTTCTCCCCCCCAGTCCTTTTGTATTCCCCTCCTCTGCTTACCCCACTCCCTGTCGCGTCTGCCCCCCACCCCTCTTATGAGTCCTCATCCTCCAGCAGCTCCTTTCCTGGTTCCCCCCTTCGCTTTTACTCTCCTTTCCCCCCTTTTTTGTTTTCCCATCTTCTGTCCAGTTTCCCCCCACCTGCTCTCAACTGTGGTGTCACATTTGCCAACTTTTTAGTGCAGTGTTCCAGTGACTATTCAGTGTTGTTTGTCTTTCTCGTGTTGCGAACAGAAACCATGCTGTCGCTAGGTGTGAATTTTATGTCCTTTGCGAACAGAATCCAGACTGTCGCCGTGTTTTTTTCAATTGTCTATTGTTTTCCCTGTCTGCTTCATATATATTTTTATTAGCGTCATCATCCCTGTGTTGTTGTTTTAAGTTCCACGATTTCTTTTCGCCTTGTTACTCTCTAAGTCTCCGATTTTATCGCCTGTTCTCTTGATCTTTGTCACAAAATCTGTCGGCTGAAGAGCGGCATACTAAGCTGCTGCCAGCCCGCCCCCTTCGGGGGGAATTGAAATTCAATAAAGAAAAAAAAAAATGAGTGCTGAAAAATCTGCAGTTGAGATACCAGAAATATTCAAGCATATGGCTTCTTGCTAGAGATGAACCTTTATTTATGTTTGTTTGGATCACTAATTTCAGAAGCATTATAGACAGAAAAGTGTAGGTAATGGACTTGTACCACTATTGAAATAAGCCCTTCATATTATATGACGACATGCACATTCAGCATCAGTTATGGTTGGTCAAATACTGCTGTGACTCTGAATGTATTATATTAATAAGAAGCAACATTGCCTTTTTCTCCTGAAAATATCAAGTAACGTAACAAATGTGTTTGATTCTGCTTCCAATATGACCAGTTTGGTTAATACTCCACATGCCTACAGGACTTTGCAATGTTAACACAGCAGAACTCAGACATCTGTATAAGTGTAGAGAAATGAAAACAGTCATATGAATGCCTCACTTTTGTTCCGACACAGTTCAAGACTCGGGAGAAAAGTTTTACACCTGGTGTTCTACATGGCAACTTCACACACAAGAACTTTTTGCCGACACTTTTCCTGTGTCACTTTCAAGTAATGCAGTTAAGCTATTCCTGATTTAACTGGAAGATCTGTACTTCCCACTTTCATATCAACAGCATCAAAATGGATATTGTAGACTTCGGGATATGTTAGTGTTCAGTGTCACACCAAGATTGTGGAGAAAGGGGGGGGGGGGCGGCACGTCGGTATCCAACAAGTGTTTACCAATAAATAAGTGGCGGAAAATTACGGGTATAGGACGGCTTAACATGTGGAAAATGAGATTTTTATTATTCACTCAATGTATTTAACATTTATTATTCCTTTAAAATCGCACAACAACTTCACTAAAACACTTTAATCAGTCACACACTTATTTCATAATTATTTCACTTTTAAACTGCAAATCCTCTAAGAGCTGTCTTGAATCTTCACGAGTCTCTCTCAACAGCCTTGATGTGGATAGATATGTACAGCAACCAGTAATCAGTCAGAACTGCGTCTGCAAAAACACAAGGATTATTAAACAATTTTTGCTGTCACTAATTACTAGCAATGTAATTGACAGAGTAGATTGCTAATATTTGCTATATCACATTTGCTAATATTTGCTATATCACATTCGCAAGAACGATCTCACTGAAGTAATTAAGTCCATCAAAACGCTTAGAAACTAACCAGTCGTCTGACGAGAACGGTCTAAAGACTGGCAATTTCTTCAGATCTGTTGACAATTATATTTTGAATTATCACTTTACTGAGTGACTGAAATGTAGTTCAGGTACCTATGAACATAACTTTTTTTTTCTTTATTGTTATTTGAACACCCCATACAAGGTCGGCTGGCAGCGGAAAAGTGTAGTCCGCTCTTCAGCCGTAAGCATGACAATAAAAAAGAATGTGAGACATATAAGGAACAGAGTGGCGGTTAAAAAAACAGTAGATACAATAATTAAAAAAAAAAAAAAACATGAAGCCGTTCACAATTGACGAAACAAACAAGAAAACTGTCGGCACTGTGCACAAACACTGACGAGTTAGACGACACATGTGAACGAAGGAGCGTGGACGGCGAAAAACACAGATGCACAAACACGGCGGCACAGACACTAAACTGAGGGTGATGATCTCCGGCGCGCGAATGTTCACTTTGCGTGTGCGAGTCCGGGGACCTGCCAAGGGAGGAGGAGGAGGAGGAGGAGGAGGAGGAGGAGGAGGAGGAGGGGGAGTGGGAGAGCGAGAGGGGAGAGCAGAGACGCCACGGGCAGGGGAGAGAGGGAGGAGAGAGGAAGGGGGAGGGGAAGCCCGGGGGAAGAGGGGTGGAGGGAGGGGACGGGGAAAGGATAGAGAAGGGAAGGGAAGAGAAGGGAGGGAGGGTGCCTAAGGGAAAGGACATCGGAAGTGGGGGGGCAGGGTCAAAGTTGATAAGAGGGGTAGATGGAGGGGACGAGGACATCATCAGGGAGGGGGAGCTGGCGGAAGCCACCTTGGGAGAGGGTAAGGAGGGTGGAGAGATGGAGACCGGGTGGGACGTGGGAATACAGGCGCGGCAGCGGGCGGGGGTGGGAGAGGATCGGGGACACGAGCGGGTGAGGAGGATCAAGTTTACGGGAGGTGTACAGGATCCATATCCTTTCAAGGAAAAGGAGGAGGTGAGGGAAGGGGATGAGATCATACAGGATCCGCATGGGGGAGGGGAGACGGATGCGATAGGCAAGGTGGAGAGCATGGCGTTCAAGGATTTGGAGGGATTTATAGAAGGTAGAAGGGGCGGAGATCCAGGCTGGATGGGCGCAACAAAGGATAGGGCGGATGAGGGATTTATAGGTGTGGAGGATTGTGGAGGGGTCCAGACCCCACGTGCGGCCGGAAAGGAGCTTGAGGAGACGGAGTCGGGAACGTGCCTTGGCTTGGATCGTCTGGAGATGGGGAGTCCAGGAGAGGCAACGGTCGAGGGTGACGCCAAGGTA
Organism: Schistocerca serialis cubense; assembly: GCF_023864345.2. Taxonomy (NCBI): domain Eukaryota; kingdom Metazoa; phylum Arthropoda; class Insecta; order Orthoptera; family Acrididae; genus Schistocerca; species Schistocerca serialis. The sequence goes on along the minus strand of NC_064648.1, from coordinate 91,049,636 downwards.
CTTAAGGGTGGGAGTGAGGGCAATAGGACGGCCATAGACGGTGAGATAGAAATCAAGAAGGCGGAAGGAAGGGGTGGTTTTGCCTACAATGATCGCCTGGGTTTTGGAGGGATTGACCTTGAGCAACCACTGGTTGCACCAAGCGGTGAACCGGTCAAGATGGGATTGGAGAGGGCGTTGGGAGCGTTGCAGGGTGGGGGCAAGGGCGAGGAACGCGGTGTCATCGGCAAACTGGAGGAGGTGGATGGGGGGCGACGGCGGCGGCATGTCCGCCGTGTACAAAAGGTACAGAAGGGGGGAGAGGATGGAGCCTTGGGGCACACCGGCGGAGGGGGAAAAGGTGTAGGAATCTGTGTTATGGATGGTGACATAGGAAGGACGGCGGGAGAGAAAGGAACCGATCAGACGGACGTAGTTAATGGGAAGGGCAAAGGTTTGGAGCTTGAAGAGGAGACCAGAATGCCAGACGCGGTCATAAGCTCGTTCGAGGTCAAGGGAGAGGAAGATTGCAGAGCGACGAGAATTAAGCTGTTCGGAAAGGAGATGAGTGAGGTGAAGGAGAAGATCGTCGGAAGAGAAGGATGGCCGAAAGCCACACTGGGTGACGGGAAGGAGGCGATGCTGGCGGAGATGCTGGTGGATGCGGCGGGTGAGGATAGATTCCAGGACCTTGCTGAAGACCGAGGTAAGGCTGATGGGACGGTAGGAGGAGATGGCGGACGGCGGTTTGCCAGGTTTAAGGAACATGAGGATACGGGAGGTTTTCCACAGGTCGGGGTAGTAACCGGTGGACAGGACGACATTGTAGAGCCTGGCCAGGGTGGAGAGGAAAGAGACAGGAGCTTCACGAAGGTGACGGTAGGTGGCACGATCGTGACCAGGAGCGGTGTTGCGTTTTGTGCGGAGTGTATCAATGAGATCCTGTGTAGTGATAGGGGCATTGAGTTCCGTGTGTGTAATGTTGTCCAAGTACTGGAAACCAGGAGCGAGGGGAGGGACAGAGGTGTCAGTTCGATCGCGGATATCCGGGAAGAGGGAGTAATCGAACTGTGGATCATCGGGGATGGAGAAGACATCGGAGAGGTAGGAGGCAAAGTGATTGGCCTTACTAAGGGTGTCAGGCAAGGGGTGATCATCGTGGAGAAGAGGAAAGTAGGGGGAGGGTTTAGTTCCGGTAACGCGACGGAAGGCCGACCAGAACTTGGACGAGTTGATTGGTAGGGTTGCATTTAAACGGGTGCTTGTCTGTCGCCAGTCCCGGCGTTTCTTAGCCACGAGCAAATTACGAATGTGTCGCTGGAGTTGCCAGTGGCGTCGTAGTGTGTCCGGGTCACGCGTGCGGAGGAAGGCACGGTAGAGACGACGGGATTCATGGAGGAGGAGAACGGCCTGTGGGGGTAAGGTAGGACGGTGGGGGTGGATGGCGACAGTAGGAACGTGGGCCTCCACGGCCTCAGACAAGGTCTGCTGGAGAAAGGAGGCGGCATGGGTGACATCGTCAGGGTGGTGGTAGGTGAGAGGGTGGCTATCGACCTGGGTGGAAAGGGTATCCCGGTAGGCATTCCAGTCGGCTCGGGAATAGTCGTGGACATACTTAGGGGGAGGATCAGTACGAGGGTCGGGGCGAGGGCGACGACCGTCTGAAATGGTGAGGAGGACAGGGAGATGGTCGCTACCAATAGGTTCCAGGACATCCACGTTTATGCGGCCAAGGAGGTTGGGGGAGGAGAGGATAACATCAGGAGTGGAGTTGGATTCGGGACGGGTGTGCTGGGGGATAGGAATGAGGTCGCCTTGAAGGGAGGAGAGGAACCGATGCCACCGCCGTAACTGGGCGGCGGAACGACTATGGATGTTGAGGTCGGCGGCGATCACGTAGGAGGAGAAGGTACGGTCAATGTGGGAAAAGAAGTCGAAGGGAAGAGGGGCGTTAGGGCGGACATAGATGGTGGCGCAGGTAACGGTAAGGCCAGGGAAGAAGAGACTAAGGATCAGGTGTTCGGTGGGTCGGGAAGGAGAGGTTGGAGCCGAACGGGGATCTGGCGGTGGTGCCCAAAGGCAACTCCGCCACGCGCAATCGGGAGGGGATTATCAGAGCGGTGGAGGAGGTAGGGCGAAGTGTGGACTGTGTGGTGGGGTTGCAGGAAGGTTTCATTGAGGAGGAAGGCATCCACGCGGTGGGTGGCAAGGGTGTGCAGGAAGAGGTGTTTGTTGGCGGGAAGGGAGCGTATGTTGTCGAAAAGGATACGTTGCTGTCGCGCCATGACAGGGATTTAAACGAGGGTGTCAAGACGGGAGAAGGTGAAATGGGCCTGGTTGTTGGAGTAGGTGGCGTACATTTTGAGGTGGAATACGGATCGGGCGGCGAGGGAGATCTGTTGGAGGGTGTGTGGGCGCTGAAAAGGATGTACATTCTGCAGGGCAATGGTGAGGAATCGGATGATGTCCTTGGCGGTAGGGGTTGGGCGAAGGGAGTTTCCGGGAGGGGTGGGGGCGTCCAGAGGGCGGACAGGAACGGTGAGTTCAGGAGTAGTAGGGGGGGGGTCGGGCCTTACACTTCTGGGAGTAGGTGGGATGAGGGAGGTTACAGGTATTACAGGAGGGGAGGACTGGAGATTGGGGCACTGCCGTAAAAAGTGCGCTTGCCTACAGTGCGGGCAGGTGGGGGCCTCGCGGCACTCTGATGTTGGGTGCGCATTATATCGCAAGCACCTTTGGCAGCGGAGGGATTGAGGAGGGGAACGGGAGGGGTCAACTTTATAACGCTGGTTAAAAAGGAGGGCACCCTCCTTCAGGAGACGGTCTATGGAGGGGGCGTGCTCAGAGAAAACGCGCATAAGGCGGGTGGGGCCGGCAGCGTTATGAATCCGGCGAACCGCACGCACCTCCAGATGGGGATGGGCTTGAAGCTCCACCAACACCTCCCCCTCCGTGATCACTGGACTGAGCCGAGTGATCACGGCGGTGAGGGTCGGCGGGCGACGCGGAGGTTGGGGTTGGTGGGAGGGAGGTGGCGATGGAGCAGGGGTGAGAGAGGCATGAGGGCCAAAGCGGGTGATAGGGATGCGGGAAAGGAGGTCCGTGTGGAGGGTAGGGCTGGGGGAGGAGATAAGTACCGAATCACGGCGAGGAGTGAGGAGGGAGATGGGGGCACCAGGACAATTCTGGCGAAGGAAGAGGGTGAGGTTCCGGGCTTCAAGGAGGGAGGGATCTGGACGGGAGAGGAGGTAGCGGTAGGAGGAGGGGGTAGAGGAGGAGGAGGAGGAGGGGGCAGGGACGGGCGGGGAGACATCCATGGCATCAGGGGTGGGGGAAGGGGGACGAGGCGGAGCCTTTTTGGGGGCAGACGAGACAGGAGTGCCACTGGGGCGCTTGGCGGCGGCGGAGGAGGTGTGGGGGACGGGAACAACTGGAATGTGGCGGGGAGTGGCAGGTCCCGGGGCAGGAGTCGGCGCCAGAGATGGGGACGGTGAAGGCGAAGGCGACGGCGACGATGACGATGACGGTGGCTGTGGCGGCGGTGGTGGCGAAGGTGACGGCAAGAGCGGGGCGTGGACAGTGGCCCGACGGGCCACCACCCGAGCCGGAGCTGCAGTGACAGGCTGGGGGAGTGGGGGGAAAGTCTCAGAACGAGACGAGCGAGAGGAAGAAGCGGGAGAGGGGGCGACAAAGATAGAGGGAGAAGGGAGAGTGAGGAGAGGTGGGATGAAAGGAGGGGGGGGGGGACTGGGCACACCAAGTTATAGTGGTGGAGGCGGCGGAAGGGGATGTATAGACGATGGCGGTGGTGGTAGTAGTGACGGTGGTGGTGGGGGCGGACATGACGACAGGAAGAAAAAACGCACAGCACGAAAAGGAAAGGACACAAACGGGGAACAGGCGAAGACGCAGACGGACGAAGACCAGGGTCGGACGACCAGGGCGGACGGCGGCGGCGGCGGCGAGCACCGGCTGGCGGCGGCGGCGAACAGACGGACGGACAGCAGGCGGCGGCGAAACAGACGGACGGACAGCAGGCGGCAGCGGCAGGCGGCGGCGAGGGCGGCGAGCACCGGCAGGCGGCGAGCACCGGTAGGCGGCAGGCGGCAGGCGGCGAGCACCGGCAGGCGGCAGGCGGCGAGCAGGCGGCGGCGGCGGCGGCGGCGAGCACCGACAGGCGGCGAGGACCGGCAGGCGGCGAGGACCGGCAGGCGGCGACCAAACGGCGGCGGCGAGCACCGGCAGGCGGCGGCGGCTGCTCGCAGTAGTGACGTCGAGCAGACGGCAAGGCAATGGTGGGAATCTTCCACGTCGAAGGTGCACCCTGAGAGTAGCCCAGGCAGTGAAACCCTTCGACGAAGAAGTGAGGGAATCCAACCCTCGAATGGTGAACATAAAAATATGTTAGAATTCATTTTCTAAACACGAACTATTACGGTACTGTGCGGCTACTTACATATTAATTACACTATTAATATTTTCACAGTTGTTTCTTTAATACAAAATTAAAGCCAACGGAAGAATAAACGTAAAACATACTTACCAATGACAGGTTTGTTGAGATGCAATTTTCTGTGTGGACAGATGATACTTTTTCGTACGGTGGTACGTCGCAGAAATCGCAGGAGTCACAGAAATCGCAGAAGTAGCAGAAGTCACAGAAATCGCAGAAGTCGCGGAAGTGGCAGAAATAGCAGTGGCGGAGGGATATGCGACTTAGGTTCCTTAACTGCGACAAATCACAGTTAAGAATAACAGATACTGAAAAGTAGCATTCACAGAAATCACTGACATCGGAAAATCGCAGTTTAGCCCATCACTAGTTTAGCCCATCACTACATTAAAGTAACAATTCTACTAGTCGATAAGTAACTCTTAACTGCGGCAAATCACAGTTAAGAATAACAGATACTGAAAAGTAGCATTCACAGAAATCACTGTTATCGGAAAATCGCAGTTTAGCCCATCACTACATTAAAGTAACAATTCTACTAGTCGATAACTAAACCCATCGTTCACTAGCATTGCCAGGCACAGACTCTAACTCGGTCTGTACCTGCCAAAAATTGTCACAATGTCTTACGTTCAAGTATCACAACAACGTTTACTGAAGTTAATGAAACTTATATAGCATTTGCCACAAACCGTGAGAACGAGTATTAAACATTCTTCGAAGAAGTATTGTAAATCTTCGTTCATTTACATCAACGTCATTACAGAACAAAGTATATGCAGTTGTTGAGATTAGCGTTACTTCAGATACTATCCGACAAGACGTCAAAATTGGAAATAAATGCGATTCCCAGCTGTCTGTTGCTACTGGTCGGGGACGGCGGGCCGCACAGCTGTTGCGGGGCGTCGCCAAGAGATGGCAGAGCGGTAGCCGGTCCTTGGCTCACAGCAGTACGTGTAGTTGTAGTAGTATTAACACCTGTATGCAAGAATGTCGATCTCTTTGCTAATACTTTGGTTGACCAATACGAAGCAGGCCGACGGCACATAAACCGCTCTTCTGTCAAAGTCCAAGCTAATTAAAACGTATTTTGAATTACATAAAAACAGATGGCTGTGAAAGATGATTGTTCTTTTAATGCATGTCCTACCCCGAAACAACGTCCATATCATCCCTGACTCTATGGGGAACAAATACGTTTTGACGATCCTCACAATGAATTCTGACTGTCTTTCTCGTCTTCTCCAATTGTTTCTGGAATTCAGTTTAGACACTTCTCATAACACACGGCTTATTTCTGGCATTATCACACTTCCAGCGCATTTGACATTTCTCAATCCTTTCACTAAATTTGTAGAAGCTCTCTGTTCATCTAAAAAATCTTCGACAGTGGGCCACTAAATACACCCTTCGCAAAACGATGTTTCTTTTTTCCACTTGCAGTCTACCTCCATTGACAAAGAATCTCTCTCCAGTCATTCTTCAGAGAAGAAAAATAAGCCACATCTAAAGACTGCATAAGACTACAGTTCGGTGGAATGCAAATTAAATTTGTGTTGTTTTCCTCACACAGCCCCGTAGTTTTCATTAAGATGTGAGAAGAGGGATTATCTCTAATAATTACTCTCCGTCATCCTTTCTCTGAGGCAAACAGAAGGAAGTGAGTCTGAAAACAACTGTCAAACACACTCTGTGCTAGCCAATCACTCAAATGTGTTCATTTGCATTCCAAGTGGCAGTGTGCGATTTGCAGAGGGGGGGGGGGGATTGGGGGGATTTCACCCCCTCTGTATCAGACCATCCCCTCCTCTGGCTTTAATTTATGCATCCGACCCTGGGATGTTTATTTCCCACGCACTGGAGTAAAACTTTACATGTAATTTAAATTTGTGGAGCCGAACACTGAAAGTTTTTAATACAGTCTTACTATTAATACTATTAATATGTTTCCTTATTAATTTTGAAAAAGTGTTACGTAGTAGTTAACCATTTCAAAACATTTAGAACTAAATCATCATTCCCATATCGTCATTGTTGCTTTCGTCTAATGTGCGTCATCCGTTTACTTGCGAGCTTGCGAGGGAAGTAGTGTGGCAGTCATACCGCAGCAGTCGTAGCGCAGAGTTGGGTGAGCTGGGGGCTGAAGTTCCCACCCCAGGCCCTAACACAGGGTGGTGACCGTCCCAGTACCTGTGCGAACATTCACTGTTAGGCCAGATTATGGCAACGGTATGGCGCGGACTAACGCGCCTGGGACGAGAGAACACATTACTAAATACCGCACCATCGTCTGCATCTAGTTCCTGGGATACTATTTCGTGGATCTTCTTTAAGTACTCTTCTCTTCCACCATCGTTTTCTTTTTCTTTGGTTTTCATTTCCGTTGTTAGCCGCATGTGCAAGCACCAAGTAGGCCGACGCTGCGATACTTTATCATCCTTTATACTGCGAGACCGACACACGTGTGGCACAAATTCTGTTGCTTTGGTATAAATTAACCTGCCGCATGCAACATACGCCGCAAGATGTTGCCTGTTGTAGCATGCTACAAGACGTCGCCCCAACGTAAACGAGGCTTTAGAGCCAGGTCTGTATTGTATGATGGATGTGAGGTGTTGCGTACGAAACTATAACCTACAATCAGATTCAAACGTAGTGGAGAACTGTGAAGAGGTGTCATCCTGCAGCAACATGACGCTCGCCCACATTCTGCCAAACGGACAGCCCGACCGAGACTCGAACTCGGGACCTTTGCCTTTCACGGGCAAGTGCTCTAGCATTTGAGCCACCGAAGCACGACTCACGCTCGGTCCTCACAGCTTTACTTCTGCCAGTATCTCGTCTCCTACCCTCCAAACTTTACAGAAGCTCTCCTGCGAACCTTGCAGAACTAGCACTCCTGAAAGAAAGGATATTGCGGAGACATGGCTTAGCCACAGCCTGGGGGATGTTTCCAGAATGAGAGTTTCACTCTGCAGCGGAGTGTGCGCTGATATGAAACTTCCTGGCAGATTAAAACTGTGTGCCCGACCGAGACTCGAACTTGGGACCTTTGCCTTTAGCGGGCAAGTGCTCTATCATGTGAGCTACCGAAGCACGACTCACGCCCGGTCCTCACAGCTTTACTTTTTGAATTCCCGTCGTATACCTGTATGTAGAAGAATTTTGTAAATAAGCTTTACTTATAATGTACTTTTAAAGATATAACAAGGGACGGCTTTTCTGATAATGCATACGCGTGAATAGTGAGTTTCGGCACTAACATCTATTTATAAATAACTGTTTAACCACAGGTAACGCCACGGTCCAAGCTAGTAACATATGTAATTATACTAACCCCCTAAACATCCCCCCCACTGGTAAAAGCACAAATCGCACACTGCGTTGATGTCGTTTTTCCGTGTGTGTGTGTGTGTGTGTGTGTGTGTGTGTGTGTGTGTGTGTGTCAGTCATGCGGATCCCTAAGAATTTGGTGTGGTGAATTCAAGAATTTGACGTTACTGTCACTTAGTGTTACTGTTGGAGCCTGGAGAGTTCTGTTCTGAATGGTGTGGAAGGTTAGGCGTACTGTCTGTTTTGCACTGAAGTCCAGTCCATTCACTTCAAGCCATGAGTCTAGTTGGATTGTATTCCTTTTTACTGCTGAGTGGATAGATTCATCTGTATTTGATGTAAGGACATCAGTATAGTCAGCAAATGGAAATGCTTTACTAGTGGGTATGTGGGGGCAAGTAGAAGTAATGAGGTACTAAAAACTGATCCTCATGGCACATCATGTTTAATGACTTGTCTCAAAGTGACCACTTCTAGGAGTCGTGATTGATTTTATTTATGTGGACGTATTGTATTCAGTCTTCAATATAACTGCTGAGACAGCCATGGGCAGTGCCCCTTACCCATGCAAATTAAAATTTTGTAAGAGTATGTTGTGGTTTACTGCATGAAAGGCCACTGTGAGGTCAAGAAAGACACCTATAGCTGGGAATTTTTCATCAAAAATATGTAGAGCAGTATCAAGAAATTCAAATTTTGTATCAGTAGCTGTTTTATTTTCTTGGAAACCATAATGGGCAGAAGAAAGAATTGCTGCTTAAAAAAAAAGTATAAGCATTGATCTGGGAAATACTTGAAAATTTTACACAACTGTGGCCAGAAAGTAGAAGTTAACATACTGATGGACACGCCCGGTAGCAAACACTAGCGATGTTGTTACTAAAACGGCAGTTCTGCAAGGCATGATTACAACACTGCTCACAGGTGAGGATGCATAGCCTGACAGGCACTATAAACAAATCTGGATACAGATGTGGAGTGATAAGGTGGAATAAAGGGCATTGACATGGCATAAAAACCCATATGTTGCAGTTACAACTGCATAATTATTAAGGAACGTACCACTTGTGTCCTCCAGAGAGACTATACCAGAGGTGTAAGGAAAGGAGTATAAATAAGGGAGCCCAGAGGCTCAAAGCAAGCAGTCATGTCACCAAACTTTGTGTCTGGAACCAGAGAGAGTAACGATTGTTGCAGGCCAACCGCAACAACCGTCTGGATGAATTTCAGCAACAGGCCCACTGAATGAACCGTCAGCTCTGCTATAGAGATGTGCCACAGTCGTGGCGAGGCAGGTCCCAAACTTCGTACTGCAGAGGTGTGGGCAGCAGGGGGCAGCCGTCCTTTGCTCTCTGGGCGATATCGTCCGACAGACTGCGAGCCACTGTCTGCACGGGCGGAGCTGGGATGTGATATCGTGGCCTCCCCGATTTGAGGCTGTCCTGTCACTGAAAGAGCTGCTCCGAGTGGGCGAGTGCAGCTGCTGAGGCTTTACTACAGTGACGGATGCCGGCTGTTATACTTCGGTGCTATATGCGGTGAACGCAAGGAATGCTCGAGGGAATAACCAGCCGAGCTCGAGAGAGCAGCCTGGGGATTGCGACTCGGCCAACACGTGCTGCTGGTCGTGCCATCCAGTCCAGGACAGTAGTCATTTCATGACAAGGATGGAGTAGCCAGGTGCTGTAGCAGCAGATCCAGCACTGGTGCTTGTGCCGGCACATGTACACGTACTGCACCACCGTCGTAGGGATCGACAGAGGCACTGTGTATTCTTCAGCAGAATGTAAATCGATGCCAAACTTCTCTGTATACCTCTGCATGCCCCGTGCCAGTGAGCTGTACATTCTGAAATTTGTCCGGGCACAATTTCCAGTGTGGCAGACCTGTAGTAGCTACTTGTTCTGTGTGTAAGCAAACTGAATATCTGGCTAGTAGCTGTACTCAGTCTAGATTATAGATGAGCACTGATGCACCAGAAGAATTAATTAGTGGTTAGACTTTAGTGTGTGTGGAGAAGGGTTAAATGGGAAGTTTTCTTTTCATAGCAGTTGGCAATTGAATTGCGGTAGAAGTAAGAGTATGCAAATGGTGGAAACACTGGCTACTACTAGTGTGGATGCAGTTGCTGCTGTAATACAGTGACTACTTGTGTTAAAACATGAATTTGAGAACGAGAGGCAGAGAAAGTTCGAACTTAATCGTGAGTAGACACTGGGGAAGTGTCAGGTTCAGCATAGTTGGAATCAGCCGAAAGTAAGTCTGGGTTGACAGTGCCTTCTGCTCCATATGACCTGGCAGTGTTCGCAGTAATTTGTTGCTTCTCAGACGAGGCAATGGAGGATGTGATGGTTTTTAATAGGACATTAGGGATGCTGTGGAAGTGCACAGGTAGTCAGACAAAAGGACACTGTAAGTTGATAGTAGGCATTTGGCAGGGGACACTGAAGCATATGCTGTATATCGTGAGACATCCAGTAAAGCACAAACGTGTGAAAAGTGGGTCTCGCGAGCCTGCAGGAATCGCTTCGTGGTGTCGTCAGAAAGCGTGACAGTGTTGCCTGGTATCTAGACCTGTAAGCAGCTCTGTTGACATAACTGACATCATCACCTGTTGGCCACAGCCTTTATACAGACTTGTTTCAGTTGTCGTTTTGGAATGTCAAGCCACTCCAGATTGCTTGAACGAGGCTTCCATAAAAAGAATTAAATATAGAAACAATCTTTGAATGTAAATAATCTCGATTAAGGTGACATACTAATCTGCAATATCGTTGGAGTTACATAATAGTCTTACGTGATTGATTGAAGCCAAATGATTACGAATTATTGGTTGAATGGCAGAGGGTTTTATAGTATAACAAATATTATGCATTCAGGACAATGTTTTATTCATTAAGTGCAGCTTACTAAGACATTTACAGTAAGAATTTGTCTTTGCACCCATACAAGCAGTAGCAAATGTGGGAAAATGGATGAAATGTAAGGGATATGTAGTGAAATGCCTCTTACATTTTTCCAGTTTGTGTGTGATATTTGTACTTAATATGCATCAAAACACACGTCGGATGCTTGCTTATTTTCTAATATACGTTTTTGGGCTTGACCTAGTAGCTTTATTTTTTATTATGAAAATGTGTTAGTTATGGGAAAGTGCATTTAAATATGGCGCAAACAAAGTATTAGGCAAACCCAGATATCTGTCTGTTATCACAACCTTTATTTCTCATCGACTGAGTTCCACAATTCCAGTTATCACTTTTCAACCTAATGTAGACCTCAGGCTATATTACAATTAAACTTGTTACTCCAGCCAAGCATTCGAGGAAGAAGGGGGCAGGCTGGCATGAAATCCAATATAGTACTCTAGCTCAGATATGTGCTCTTAGCCAATCTGTGTTACCGATATGCTTAAATTTAGATCGTTGTTGATCTGTAAACAAACAGCTATATGTCAATCATGTTTTCTTCAAATCCAGTTTATTTTTATGTGATCGTTTGACAAAAAGAGATGAATGAGGGATTTTTAATAGTATCTAAGCAATACTGAGATCTCCAAATTGAATGATTGTTATAGTTGCAAGTCACTGATTGTCAGAGTGTATCAGGTAGAGATAAATGTGAAACAAAACATTTTAAATAAATCATGAAGCTTTCGGTCAGTTTCAACTAATATTTTTTATGTAGTAGACAGTCACAATTTTCTTCCGTATTTCGATATATATACATACTACACAAACAACCAAATGATACATGGTATAGGGTACCTTGTACCACTACAAATCATTTTCTTTCCTGTTCCACTTACAAGTAGAGTGAGGGGAGAAAGGCTATCTATATGCTTCCATACGAGCCCTGATTTCTCATATATTCTAAATTTTCTCAGTAGTGTTGAAGAAAAAGAACTCTGTCTTCCCTCCATTCTCATTTTACAGGGTGTCTACGACCCGGGACAACCGGGAGATCCGGGAAAAACCCGGGAATTTTTTCATCCGGGAGAAAACCGGGAAAAACCCGGGAATCTTTTTGAGTTCCGGGAATTTTTCATTGTTTTAGTTTTCAGTTAAATTTTTGTGATTTTGACTGGTAAGAACCAATACTCCAACAAAAAAATTTACTGTATCCCGCTTCTGCAGAATAATACTGCAGCAACAAATCCTGAAAGAGAGAAAAAAAAACGAAAATAAAACTTAAGTCGCAAAGAAAATGCGCCATATACAACAACAAAACACAATGCTCATACAAGCGTCTGCCAACAGCAAAGAGTGTCAAAGGCTTTAGGACGACTGTGCAGTGCTTCTTAACAACAAATTGCCTCCAATGAGCGCGACGTGACAATTTTTTACATTAGATTCGTTTTAATGCAAGATCTTCTAATGTTTCACACGTGCGAACATGTGGGCCTCCTGCGCAAATGCAGTGACGCCTGTTATCTGGCGCTCTGTGGCAACTGCTGAAACGTGCCTTTCTAACAGGTCACGGAAAAATATTGCGAATATTGCTTTGAAAAGCGTTACTTTTAAAGTAAATTTCCTTTTATGTAAGATAAACTATGTGAGAGGGTGTACGACGAAGTTCTTAAATCACAGAGCGTTTGACTCTCATTTAAAAATCAACTCTTTGGGGACGACCATATGAAGAATTTCGAGCCCAGAAGATTAGACACTTACGTCGTTATTAAAAAATTTTACTGGCACATTTATGTGATGTATGACACGCAAAAAATATCAATATTATATGTGGAAGCTTAGCTTCTCTTGAAGCATATTAATCTTAGAGACCAATATTATATGTGATAGCTTTGCTTTTCTTGTAGCAACAATTGTATATTAATTTAAGCCATTAATTTTTCTTATTTGTGTGTTCGCGCTACTTAAGAGTGATCTTGCTATTGGCTGACTACATCACGCGTCAAATGCTGTCATCAGCTGGCGAGATCAGGTGACATGAGCTGTGACTGGCTTACAAAAAGCGCGTTGCAATCTCGATTTTAATGCTTCACAAAGTAACATGCGGTGTTTGGTGGAATTCGAATTTATACCTTCGTAACACGGAAATATGCAGTGTATATGTTTATGCACATCAAAGATCTTTCCAAAACGTGTTTTTTCCCATGAGTTTCATTTTCTAAAGTGTCGGGAAATTCTACGCCGGTGTATAAAACCATAAACCATAAAAGGATTTATAAGTGCCAAGAAAAAGTACACTGTCATTTAACATGGAAAAAATGTATTTTCACCCGGGAGAAAGTGTATTTTCAACCGGGAAATCCGGGAAAAATCCGGGAATTATTTTTCCTTGTCCATGTAGACACCCTGTATTAGTTTGTCAAGCATCTTTATAATACTCGCACATTATTTGAACCTATCGGTAACCTTTGTCGATCCATTATGGAAATTTACCAACAGCCGTATGTATTGTAGAAATTTATTTTATTTTATGAACTTCTATGTGCTACCCCCCCCCCCCCCCCCCCATGAACCATCGACCTTGCCGTTGGTGGGGAGGCTTGCGTGCCTCAACGATACAGATAGCCGTACTGTAGGTGCAACCACAACGGAGGGGTATCTGTTGAGAGGCCAGACAAACGTGTGGTTCTTAAAGAGGGGCAGCAGCCTCTTCAGTAGTTGCAGGGGCAACAGTCTGGATGATTGACTGATCTGGCCTTGTAACACTAACCAAAATGGCCTTGCTGTTCTGGTACTGCGAACGGCTGAAAGCAAGGGGAAACTACAGCCGTAATTTTTCCCGAGGGCATGCAGCTTTACTGTAGAGAGCTGCATCAAACCAGTCTCAGGACTGAAGACCACATAACAACAACAACAACATGTTCTACCCAGTTTCGGCATTACATTGATGTCATCTTCAGGCCCCATTCGTCATACTCATAAAATTGGTATACATGGAAGGAGCCATATAACTTGATCCGTGAATCAATCGTCCTACAACAGCTTAACACCTGAGTCTGTGTCGCCTGGCCACCAAGAGCTGTTGCAGGACGATTGATTCACGGATCAAGTTATATGGCTCCTTCCGTGTATACAGATTTCACGACTATGGTGGCTGGGGCCTGAAGATGGCATCAATGTAATGCTGAAAGTGAGTAGCACATACAGGGTGTTTTTTAAAAATGACCGGTATATTTGAAACGGCAATAAAATCTAAACGAGCAGCGATAGAAATACACCGTTTGTTGCAATATGCTTGGGACAACAGTACATTTTCAGGCGCACAAACTTTCGAAATTACAGTAGTTACAATTTTCAACAACAGATGGCGCTGCAAGTGATGTGAAAGATATAGAAGACAACGCAGTCTGTGGGTGCGCCATTCTGTACGTCGTCTTTCTGCTGTAAGCGTGTGCTGTTCACAACGTGCAAGTGTGCTGTAGACAACATGGTTTATTCCTTAGAACAGAGGATTTTTCTGGTGTTGGAATTCTACTGCCTAGAACACAGTGTTGTTGCAACAAGACGAAGTTTTCAACAGAGGTTTAATGTAACCAAAGGACCGAAAAGCGATACAATAAAAGATCTGTTTGAAAAATTTCAACAGACTGGGAACGTGACGGATGAACGTGCTGGAAAGGTAGGGCGACCGCGTACGGCAACCACAGAGGGCAACACGCAGCTAGTGCAGCAGGTGATCCAACAGCGGCCTCGGGTTTCCGTTCGCCGTGTTGCAGCTGCGGTCCAAAGGACGCCAACGTCCACGTATCGTCTCATGCACCAGAGTTTACACCTCTATCCATACAAAATTCAAACGCGGCAACCCCTCAGCGCCACTACCATTGCTGCATGAGAGACATTCGCTAACGATATAGTGCACAGGATTGATGACGGCGATATGCATGTGGGCAGCATTTGGTTTACTGACGAAGCTTATTTTTACCTGGACGGCTTCGTCAATAAACAGAACTGGCGCATATGGGGAACTGAAAAGCCCCATGTTGCAGTCCCATCGTCCCTGCATCCTCAAAAAGTACTGGTCTGGGCCGCCATTTCTTCCAAAGGAATCATTGGCCCATTTTTCAGATCCGAAACGATTACTGCATCACGCTATCTGGACATTCTTCGTGAATTTGTGGCGGTACAAACTGCCTTAGACGACACTGCGAACACCTCGTGGTTTATGCAAGATGGTGCCCGGCCACATCGCACGGCCGACGTCTTTAATTTCCTGAATGAATATTTCGATGATCGTGTGATTGCCTTGGGCTATCCGAGGTGGCGTGGATTGGCCTCCCTATTCGCCAGACATGAACCCCTGTGACTTCTTTCTGTGGGGACACTTGAAAGACCAGGTGTACCGCCAGAATCCAGAAACAATTGAACAGCTGAAGCAGTACATCTCATCTGCATGTGAAGCCATTCCGCCAGACACGTTGTCAAAGGTTTCGGGTAATTTCATTCAGAGACTACGCCATATTATTGCTACGCATGGTGGATATGTGGAAAATATCGTACTATAGAGTTTCCCAGACCGCAGCGCCATCTGTTGTTGAAAATTGTAACTACTGTAATTTCGAAAGTTTATCTGCCTGAAAATGTACTGTTGTCCCAAGCATATTGCAACAAACGGTGTATTTCTATCGCTGCTCGTTTCGTTTTTATTGCCGTTTCAAATATATCGGTCATTTTTGAAACACCCTGTAGAAATTCATAAAATAAAATAAATTTCTACAATGCATACGGCTGTTGGTAAATTATTGCTTCAAGAAGAATATTGGTAAGCCCACCTTTGAGTCACTTCAAATCTGACCTGGTGGATATCCAAACATTAGGTAAGTACTCATGAATGGGTCACACAAGTGCTCTACATGAGTTGTCTTTCCCTCATTCCCAATCTTGCAAAACATATCCATCTTCCCAGAGGAAGGAACTAATGGACCTGAAAATTAGAAATGTTACTTTATTCTAGTGCTGTTCTTATCTCATACTTCACACAAAGCATTTCATAATTTTAGAATGAGTATTGTCAGCCTCACATATAGCAGTAACATTAAAATCCTGTTTAATATGAATCTTAGTGTTAAACAGCATATGCATCCTTCAGTCCAAGCATTATGTTTAATTATAATTAATTATAGAAGGAGAGGCTAATAAAATAGTTTTTCACTTTGTATTTTTTTAATATCTTAGAATTTCCAGTTTTCTGCCTGGTACCTAGCAGCAACCTGTTTGACTGTTGTATTAGAATATAAAATTCTATCCTGAATCATAGACAGGGATGTGTAGTCTACATGAACAATATTTTTACTTCCAGCATTTTGCAAGTTCATTTCACTGAACATAGTAAAACTATCCCTGTTATTAACAACAAATACTATTAGTGAGTAAATATATTAACATGTAAGTGTAAGACTCCCAAGGACACTGAAGAGAGTTTTGTAAGGTGCTGAGCTATCAGTTTTACACAATAATTTGACTCATGTGGCTAAAAAGTTATGTTAAACTTCCACATCAAATTTCTATAAAATCCCAAGATTTTCAGATAGCCTCAATCACCATCAGCATGTACTAAGTCTGACCGTCATAAAACTGGTGAGGTTCACAGTTTTACGCCCAGTGGATGGCACATGATTGGCTAAATTACATCATGATGACAACATGGAGATGGCATATGCTAAGATGACAATCTCTGCATTCATAGGCTATATTAGTGTTGCTGTCCAGCATGGTTTGCAGTGCCATCACTCATATCGAATTATGACTATCATACAGTATAGGTACCCAGATATACGAGTGGTTTGAAGACTTCTTATGTAATAGAATCCAGTACATTGTCAACGATGAGACAGGAGTTCCATCAGGACTGTCACAGGGAAGTGTGATAGGACTGCTATTATTTTCTGTACATGTAAGTGATTTGGCAGACAGGGTGTGCAGCAATCTGCAGTTGTTTGTTGATGATGTTGTGGTGTATGTGAAGATGTCTTCATTGAGTTACCTTAGGAGGATACAAGATAACTTAGACAAAGTTTCCAGTTGGTGTGATGAATGGCAGCTAGCTCTAATGTAGAAAAACGTATATAACGCAGATGAGTAGGAGAAACTGTTGTGTAATGTTCGAAATACTGCATTAAAGTTAAGTTTTTTAAATAATTCAGCATAATGTAGCAAAGTGATGTGAAATGGAACAGGCATGTTAGGGTAAGGTATTAATGGTAGACTTTGGTTTATTAGGAGATTTTTGGAAAAGTGTAGTTCATCTGTAACGGTCTCTGCACATAGGGCATTAGTGCGACATGTACTTGAGTACTGATGGAGTGTCTGGGATCCCCACCAGGATTAAAGGAAAGGTGGGCTGCAGATTTGTTATGAACAATATGCAAGTATTATGGAAATGCTTTGGGAACTCAAATGGGAATCCGTGGAGGGAAAGCAACGTTATTTTTGAGGAATAGTTTTGAGAAAATTTGGCGAACCGACACTTGAAGCTGACTGCAGAAAGATTTTACTGCCACTAATGTACATTTCACCACTAAGATCAGATGAGAGAAATTGGGGCTCTTACAGAGGCACGTAGACAGTCATATACCCCTCTCTCTATTTGTGAGTGGAACAGGAAAGGAAATGAATAAAATATCATCAGTTTCCAAGCCACGTCAATTTGAAAACTCTGGGGCAAGAAAATGACCAGTAGCGGTACAAGTTCCCCTCTGTCACACTCCACATGGTGGCTTGCAGAGTATGTGTGCAGATGTAAAACTATGTAAAGTTCTCCTCTGCAATTTTTCTTTCTCAAGTGCATGTTTCCATGTATTGATTTAGTTATACTAGCTAATTTGAAACTGTTTTAAAATATTAAGTTTTATATTCAGATATATTAACTTGTGTGTGAGATTTGATCTGTTCTTGCATCTAGCTAAAACTAAAACCAAGAGCAAGTAAACAAATAAATAAATAGCTAGGTGTGTTACCAGTGTCTCTTGAAGCTGTGACCATACAGTCTAATTTCTACTGCTTCCCTAATCACAGACACAGTTGGAGTCATGGGCCTGAATCCTCGTCTGTACAACCAGCCTGTTTATTCATTAGGCTGTTCTTGGAAACTGCTGCTTTTAGTGATCCTGTACTTAAGGTGGCAATGTTCAACACAACAATTAGTAACAGTCTGTATAGAGTGCCCTTCATAACAGATACCACAATTACAAGTAATTTTATAAATCCTCAGTACTCTGAGGCTAAGAGTATTTTTGACAGATCGTGTCTCTCTAATTTGCCTGGTTGGCCAAAAGATCGATCTGATTCTGTGGCCAGTTTAGACTCTACTTATCTTACTTGTTGTTGCATCATAGAATGGGAAGCATTCTACATGCTGGACCACATGGCTCAGTTGAATGGTATCAAGTTTTGTTTTCTTTGACAGATTTGACCTAATTACACAGGCAGAATATGCACTGCGGTGGTGGAGGTGGGTTAGATTTTGCATGAGTAATGGAAAGGTGAACAGGCATGGGCAAGGGACGAACTAAGCTAAATAGGAAATAAAGGGGTGAGGTGATGAGATGTTCAAAGCCATACGAGATTATATCACAACATTAAGATAAGACTGTGGAATGCACATCCTAAGGCATAACTGAAATTTTTATAGCACTGTACTATACGAATTAATAGCAGACCCACTTTCCTCACATAATTTGTTAGACAGCCAATACCTATATTACACAATATCTCAACAAACGTGAACAATCTCATGCTTGGATGAATACGCAAACACAAACATTATTTCAATACTACTCATGAAGATAAAAAAAAGTCATTAAAAATAGAAAACAGTAGACAATATCCAAACACGGGGAGAAGAAAGAAAGCCTTCACCCATCTGCAAAACCACAGGCCAGACCACTTTCACAAAGACTGTATAACTGCACCCAGCTGTCAATACCAGTCATTATAAGATGACCTCTACATTTACCTGTTAGCGTTGGCATATGCAGTCACCAGTACCAGGTACTTTCTGTTTACGTCTTCCTTTGATCATGCATGATCATTTTCCATTTAATCACCCACAATCAACTCCACCTTTTTTTCTTGGTCCCCTACCCTCACTTGCGCATCCCACCGGTAATCATTGTAAAAATAAATTGATGTGTTTCTTTTAACCAGGATGAGTGATTTGTGTTTAACAGATAGAATAGATGACATCTTATCAGATATGAAAAACAGTACTGTAATTTTAATGCTATTCATTGTGTATTCAAATGCATATCATTTTCTTATATATAATGTTGGTGTACATGATCTCTTAAACTATTGCTTCTCTTCATTGCATTTTTGGTGTTTGTAAATTTTAAGACACTTTATTGTAATGTGACTTCTATAGTGCAGTGGCATTATAAGGGCCAAGGGCCCAATGCTTCTCCACAATCCTCCTACCTATTCCGGTGCATATTTATCCATGCTTCTTCCTATCCCGACTCACTCATCGATTGTATATAATATTATGTGTGAAACTTCCTGGCAGATTAAAACTGTGTGCCTGACTGAGACTCGAACTCGGGACCTTTGCCTTTCGCGGGTAAGTGCTCTACCAACTGAGCTACCGAAGCACGACTCACGCCCGGTACTCACAGCTTTACTTCTGCCAGTACCTCGTCTCCTACCTTCCAAACTTTACAGAAGCTCTCCTGCGAGAGTAACATATGATTCTTCAGTTTCGCCTGGTGTATTTCTTGCTTGAACAGTCCACGGGTGTACTGTTCGAGCAAAACGGTAACACCTCCCACAAATGACGAGAATTAGGCTCGCACACTGACATTTTGAATCAAGAACAACTTTATGATGCATACACAAATAGAGTAATGATTGAATGAAGTTACCCTGACCGAGGTCCAAACTAACTGCCTGACATCTGCGATCTGTTTCTTTCGACCGCTATGTACATGGCGGCAGCCAATCAAGGAAATTGGTTTAAAAAATGTATTTCAAAGGCGCAGTCAAATCTTTATAAGTTTACTCCTAGATTAACTTATGCTGTGCCTACGTGACACAAGTAGCCTGTCTTTCAAAATTGAGGCAGTTCTGTCGAGTTAAAGCTGCTGACAAGAGACACCCTGAGACCTCTGCTGAAACGTATTCACGCCATTGGTTTTAGCCAATAGTGTGTGTGGGATACAGGTCACGTGTGTGGATGCTAGAGTGTTCTGCGGTGTGGAACACAATTGCCTCACTTTCTTGAAATCCAGACCTCGAGCAGAACAGACGTCTTTTTGGAAGGCAGAGCCTCTGGCTCTGCTTTTCATGACCAGCCACCAATGTAAGTTAACATGAACCGCTTCCCCTTCCGTTGCCCATATCAATTAATTGTTTGACCTCCTAGACCAGCCATAAACCTGCTAACTTCTGACCGTAGGCGCACCCATTTACGCCATACGCTGAAATATATTATCTTTCCTGTTCTGTCATTTAACAGCAGCCCTGGATGCCCACTCTCAAGTCCCGTCCACTCGACCTCCTGCACACTGTTGTCACGAGGCATATGTAACAACCTTCCCCCCTTCCCTGCCCATATACAGTATAGCTACTTAGCGTTGTCGCCACCTATCGGGAAACGGTCTAAGCAAAGTTGTACACGATGTATAAGCTGAGATTATTTTGTACTCCTCCCACTGTGTTGTCTTGTCCTTCTGCCTTCCCTTCACTTTCCAAACCATCCTCCCTTACTCATACCACACGTATTAATGATGAACTTTTGTTGGGATGTGATCTTTTGTGCCTTTATGATTCTTAGTTATCATGAAGGAAAAAACCCTTTACATTTATTTTATGGTGTTACAGTCGATTTTGTTAACTGTCCATCAAAATTTGACACTAGATCCTAGCACCCCTACAATCATGCTACCTAGTTATATGTTATGATTGCTAATTTTGTAATGGCATAGCACTGTCAGTTGAGCACCAATGTTACAATAGATAATACTTGACATAATGAGATTTTCACTCTGCAGTGGAGTGTGCGGTGATATGAAAGTTCCTGGCAAATTTGTGTGCCGGACCGAGATTCGAACATGGGACCTTTGCTTTTTGTGGGCAAGTGCTCTACCAACTGAGCTACCTATGCATGACTCACACTCCGTCCTCACAGCTTTTCTTCCACTAGGAGATGAGGTACTGACAGAAGGAAAGCTGTGAGAACGGGGCGTGAGTCATGCTTGGGTAGCTCAGCTGGTAGAGCACTTGCCCGCGAAAGGCAAAGGTCCCGAGTTAGAGCCTCGGTCTGGCACACAGTTTTAATATGCCATGGAAGTTTCAATTCTCGACATGATATTCTAAAATTAGGTTTTTCTGTGGTATGTAAACTAGTTTGTTGGTGAACCCATATGTTTGCTCTTAATGAGTCATACAGAATTTGTGCACGTATGGCAGCTGTGATGTTTTTTGACAGTCTAAAGATCGGCATTGCCTAAAATGCATTAATAAGAAAATTTAAATTACAATTGGGCTATTCTTGTTAGTGACTCAAAACGGTAATAGATACATGCTCAGTTACTCATATAATCGTCATGGGCCTCTTGAGTGACTTCAGTTTGAAAATTTAACTAAACGGGGCCTAGAAACTGCAATAAATTATCACTATAATTACATATCTTGCATCTCAAAACAGCTTCTGTGTTCCAGTTACAATATTTAGCTGTCACTTACCTGTTATTGCTTGTTTAACATTTAGTCAACTATCTGGTGATTAAAGTTTTACATTCCACCTCATTTCCTCGTGCATTTATTAAAAAAAGAAATAATTAAAAATACTCACAACTTCGAAATAATAGTACTTCGTTGTTGGAAAACCCACCTGCATTTGTTCTATTTCATGATCCTGCCATTGTTTGTTTCTACCTTTTTTAAAATTCAATCATTTTACAATTTTTTGCTATCTTTAGTGTATTTAAAAATATATAGCAGGTGATTCATACAAGCTGAGTTTAATCACAGCACTCCCAGAAATTCTGTAGAATGAGTTAATACTGTGGTTAAGATCACTTTACAGAGAACTCCCTAAACAATCATTTAAAGTCTCATGTTGCAGTTTACCACTGTATTTGGTGAGATGCCAGTGTTTATTTAGGCAAATATATTATTGACTTAAGTGGTTTTTAGAATACATGAGATTTGAAAATATATTCCAATTATTAGACAAAATTTACTTCCTGTATTTGCTTTTAAAGTGCATCTGAATTCAATTATCCGTACTCTTTACTTTCACTTGGTTCTTTTATTTCACTACAACAATTCACTTTCTTGTATTTTATTGTTTTGAGAAATGCCTGCCAACTCATCAGGCCTAACATGTTTAACCTGTAACTAGTACCACCAGATTGGCCGTGTTTACAGCAAGGAAGTTTGTGACTACACCATTTTTTGTTTTAGTGTGGTGAGACTGACACCAACCCACTGCTTGAAATATTGCTCTCCCAGACAGAAGTGGTGTTACATTCTCATAATGAAATGAAAGTAAGTGAACAGGTATGTTAATGTTGAGGTGTAACATGAATTTATGAGGACCAGGAAGCTTGCTGTTGGTTGTGTTTCTATGTACAAAAGCTGTTGTATACGTGTGTCCACATAGCATGAAACTGGTTACAGATTGTGACACATACATCACCAACATTTGGAACTGGCCAAAGACCAAAACTGGCCAGTAATGCAATGAAGGCATCTTGCACAATAACACAGACAGCCTACAGTGGTTTCTCGAAAAGGTTTCGTCATTTAGAAATGTGACAGATAAATGGTTCTCTTCAATGATAATAATAATAATAATTGTGACAGATAATAATAATAATAACCCCCATGGAGGCCCGGGAAAAGGATAGGCCTCCGGTATATTTTGCCAGTCGTAAAAGGCGACGAAATTAACAAACCACTAATAGGGCTAACCCCCCCCCCCCCCCTTTTAGTGTGATTAGTTGGTTCAGGACAGAAATAATGAAGCCTCGGACAAGCACTGTCATGGTCGGGGACAACGCTTGAACCCTATGCCCGTCCACAATGGTAACGACACTGCTAGCCACACGGAAAATGATTTAAATCCAAATAGAGGTGTTTTGCAGGATATGCTTCCTGCAACCACCCTAGAAGGAAAACAAAGACAGAGGATGAGATGGTCAGATGAAGTTAACCGATACCTCACGTTCGGTTATTACCAAGCAATAAACTTAGGAACCAACACAACTGGATACAGATCACAAGTATACACAAAATTTATTACCAGATACCCAGAATTACAATTTTTAACAGAACAACGACTAGCTGATCGGATCTGTGTAATAATAAAAAATAACAGGATTCGCCAGTCGGAATTAGAAAACATCAAACAAGAAGTACAACAAATACTGGAACAAAATAATGTGCAATCAGAAGAAGAAGAAGAAAATACAGTAATGGACTCAAACATCCCAGAGCAAACAAACAAAGAACAACATGCATCAATTAAACAATCAGAGGAAAACGAAATCTTAAGACAGCCACCAGAATAAGCACAAATAGAACACGAAGTGACGCACATGTTAGATATAGAAGAAAAATTTCAGCTGACATATGTAGAATACAAAGACACAAATACAGACATTAGACCACTCTTGCATAGACCACCAAATAATCCACAAGTCGAAACAACAATAACAACTATCAACACAATCATACACAACAAAATAAATGAAAATACAACTATGGAAGAGTTACAACTACTGGTTTATATAGTAGCACTCAATACACTAAATATACACACTACACAGAGATCAGAACAAACCAACACACAGAAGAAACCCACAAAACCTGCATGGCAACACAGGCTACAGATCAGAATAGAAAAACTGAGAAAAGACATCGGACAGCTAACACAATTTATAAGAAATGAAATATCAGACAAAAAACGAAAAAGGTTAGGTAAAATCTCACAACAAGAAGCGATAGAGCAATTAGATGAAAAGAAGCAGAAATTACAAGCATTGGCCAAACGACTTACAAGATACAAAAAAAGTGAAAATACACTCCTGGAAATGGAAAAAAGAACACATTGACACCGGTGTGTCAGACCCACCATACTTGCTCCGGACACTGCGAAAGGGCTGTACAAGCAATGATCACACGCATGGCACAGCGGACACACCAGGAACCGCGGTGTTGGCTGTCGAATGGCGCTAGCTGCGCAGCATTTGTGCACCGGCGCCGTCAGTGTCAGCCAGTTTGCCGTGGCATACGGAGCTCCATCGCAGTCTTTAACACTGGTAGCATGCCACGACAGTGTGGACGTGAACCGTATGTGCAGTTGACGGACTTTGAGCGAGGGCGTATAGTGGGCATGCGGGAGGCCGGGTGGACGTACCGCCGAATTGCTCAACACGTGGGGTGTGAGGTCTCCACAGTACATCGATGTTGTCGCCAGTGGTCAGCGGAAGGTGCACGTGCCTGTCGACCTGAGACCGGACCGCAGCGACGCACGGATGCACGCCAAGACCATAGGATCCTACGCAGTGCCGTAGGGGACCGCACCGCCACTTCCCAGCAAATTAGGGACACTGTTGCTCCTGGGGTATCGGCGAGGACCATTCGCAACCGTCTCCATGAAGCTGGGCTACGGTCCCGCACACCGTTAGGCCGTCTTCCGCTCACGCCCCAACATCGTGCAGCCTGCCTCCAGTGGTGTCGCGACAGGCGTGAATGGAGGGACGAATGGAGACGTGTCGTCTTCAGCGATGAGAGTCGCTTCTGCCTTGGTGCCAATGATGGTCGTATGCGTGTTTGGCGCCGTGCAGGTGAGCGCCACAATCAGGACTGCATACGACCGAGGCACACAGGGCCAACACCCGGCATCATGGTGTGGGGAGCGATCTCCTACACTGGCCGTACACCACTGGTGATCGTCGAGGGGACACTGAATAGTGCACGGTACATCCAAACCGTCATCGAACCCATCGTTCTACCATTCCTAGACCGGCAAGGGAACTTGCTGTTCCAACAGGACAATGCACGTCCGCGTGTATCCCGTGCCACCCAACGTGCTCTAGAAGGTGTAAGTCAACTACCCTGGCCAGCAAGATCTCCGGATCTGTCCCCCATTGAGCATGTTTGGGACTGGATGAAGCGCCGTCTGACGCGGTCTGCACGTCCAGCACGAACGCTGGTCCAACTGAGGCGCCAGGTGGAAATGGCATGGCAAGCCGTTCCACAGGACTACATCCAGCATCTCTACGATCCTCTCCATGGGAGAATAGCAGCCTGCATTGCTGCGAAAGGTGGATATACACTGTACTAGTGCCGACATTGTGCATGCTCTGATGCCTGTGTCTATGTGCCTGTGGTTCTGTCAGTGTGATCATGTGATGTATCTGACCCCAGGAATGTGTCAATAAAGTTTCCCCTTCCTGGGACAATGATTTCATGGTGTTTTTATTTCAATTTCCAGGAGTTTAGAAGGAAACAAAACCAAACATTCAACACAAACCAAAATAAATTTTACCAGACAATAAATAACACACACATTAAAATAGACAATCCCCCAAACATAACAGACATGGAACACTTCTGGAGCAATATGTGGTCAAACCCGGTGCAGCATAACAGGCATGCACGGTGGATACAAGCAGAAACAGACACATACAAGATGATACCACAAATGCCTGAAGTGATGATTTTGCAACATGAAGTCACCCAAGCAATTAATTCTACTCACAATTGGAAAGCCCCTGGAAAAGATAAAATAGCAAATTCCTGGCTAAAGAAGTTCACCTCAACACATTCACATCTAACTAAATTATTTAACAGTTACATTGCAGACCCATACACATTCCCTGATACACTTACACATGGAATAACTTATCTGAAACCTAAAGATCTAGCAGACACAGCAAACCCAGCTAAATATCGCCCCATAACATGCCTACCAACAATATACAAAATATTAACTTCAGTCATTACACAGAAGTTAATGACACATACAACACAGAACAAAACTATAAATGAAGAACAAAAAGGCTGTTGCAAAGGAACACGAGGATGTAAAGAGCAACTGATAAGATGCAGAGGTGACATATCAAGCTAAAACTAAACAAAGGTCGCTACACTACGCATACATTGATTACCGAAAAGCTTTAGATAGTGTACCCCACTCATGGTTACTACAAGTATTGGAAATATACAAAGTAGGTCCTAAATTGATACAGTTCCTAAATATAGTAATGAAAAATTGGAAAACCACACTTAATATCCAAACAAATTCAAATAATATCACATCACAGCCAATACAGATTAAGCGTGGAATATACCAAGGAGACTCATTAGGTCCTTTCTGGTTCTGCATTGCTCTGAACCCACTATCCAACATGCTAAATGATACAAATTATGGATACAATATTACTGGAACATACCAACACAAAATCACACATTTGCTATACATGGATGATCTAAAACTACTGGCAGCAACAACTCAGCCAATTACTAAAGATAACAGAAGTATTCAGCAATGATATAAGTATGGCTTTTGGAACAGACAAATGTAAGAAAAATAGCATAGTCAAGGGAAAACACACTAAACAAGAAGATTACATATTGGATAACCACAGCGACTGCATAGAAAAAACATGCATGGAAAAAACAGATGCCTATAAATATCTACGATACAGACAAAAAATAGGAATAGATAATACAAATATTAAAGAAGAACTAAAAGAAAAATACAGACAAAGACTAACAAAAATACTGAAAACGGAATTGACAGCAAGAAACAAGACAAAAGCTATAAATACTTATACTATACCAATATTGACCTACTCATTTGGAGTAGTGAAATGGAGTAACACAGACCTAGAAGCACTCAATACACTTACATGATCACAATGCCACAAATATAGAATACATCACATACATTCAGCAACAGAAAGATTCACATTAAGCAGAAAGGAAGGAGGAAGGGGATTTATCGACATAAAAAACCTACATTATGGACAGATAGACAATTTAAGAAAATTCTTTATACAACGAGCAGAAACTAGCAAAATACACAAAGCAATCACTCATATAAATACATCGGCTACACCACTACAATTTTATAACCACCTCGACAACCCTTTAGATCACATAACATCAATAGATACGAAGAAAGTAAATTGGAAAAAGAAAACACTACATGGCAAGCAACCGTATCATCTAACACAACCACACATAGATCAAGACACATCCAACACATGGCTAAGAAAAGGCAATATATACAGTGAGACGGAAGGATTCATGATTGCAATACAGAATCAAACAATAAACACCAGATATTACAGCAAGCATATTATTAAAGATTCCAATACCACAACAGATAAATGCAGTCTTTGCAAACAACAAATAGAAACAGTAGATCACATCACAAGCGGATGTACAATACTAGCAAATACAGAATACCTTAGAAGACATGACAATGTAGCAAAAATAATACATCAACAACTTGCCATACAACGTAAACTAATAAAACAACACGTTCCCACATACAAGTATGCACCACAAAATGTACTGGAGAATAATGAATACAAATTATACTGGAACACTCGAACAGAACCATTATAACAGATAAAACAACACCACATAACAAACCTCACATCATACTCACAAACAAAAAGAAGAAATTAACACAACTAATCGAAATATCCATACCCAATAAAACAAATATACAGAAGAAAACAGGAGAAAAAATTGAAAAATACATCTAACTGGCTGAGGAAGTCAAGGACATGTGGAATCAGGATAAAGTTGACATTATACCGATTATACTATCAACTACAGGGGTCATACCACACAATATCCACCAGTACATCAACACAATACAGCTACATCCAAACTTATATATACAACTACAGAAATCTGTAATTATTGATACCTGTTCAATTACCCAGAAGTTCCTAAATGCAATGTAACATATACCATACAGTTAAAAGGAAGTCATGCTTGATCAAGATCTGTGTCACTTTCCATTTTTAACTAGACATAACGTCTGAGAAAGAAAAGAAATAACAATAATAATAGTAATTATAATGACAAGAACTTTATTCATCATCTTATGATACAAGGATAATTTTGCTTAATTCATGAGTTCATAACATATGGACATTTTTTACAACAAACTTTGATACAATAAAGCACAGGTCTAAAAGTAATTTACTTGTAGGTGAGCCTTCATTTGAAGGAAGAGAGCCTTTCACCTTAACAGCTAAGATGTGTATCAACAATATAAGGAAAATACAGATTACTAGTCACTAAAAATACAACACATTGAGTTACAGACAGGACAGGCATAATAAATAGACACTTTAAACCAAAGCCTTCTTTGTTTTAAAAAAGAAAGACAAAAACACCCCCCCCCCCACACACACACACACACAGTGAATGAATGACTGTGTATGTGTGCTTAATTTTCTCAATAAGGCTTTGGCAGAAAGGTAATGCTTCACGTCCTTTTGTTGTGCCTGTTGACAACTCAACATGTCTTCTTTATGGTGAGCAGCGATCTGCCTTTTCCTCATATTGTTGTTATGCCAGCCTGAAGTTTCCACTGTTTGATTTCAACTGAGATCTAATTTATTACATTAGTTATTTAAGAAATAACTTAAAACTAATACTGGATAATAAAGCGTTTCTATTAAATGATGCTAAAAGTACATAATGAGGCCTATACGAAAATGCCTTTATTCAGTGCAAAACCGAGATACTCATCCAGTGGCTAATGTGGGTTGGCAATAAATATTCTTTCTAGTTTGGCTTTAGATTTTGCAGTGGAGAGTGATCTGACTGAACTGACAAGCATCAATCCTGCATATAGTAGGTTTCTCTGATAAAGTGCAGTTTGGTGGCTTATAAGATGAAACTGATGTATGTTTCTGGTATTATGCTTGTTCAGGTCAGTGTTTACATTTAGACTAAGAGCTTGGGGTAACATAATCGGTTTAAAAGTATACACTGACCAGCAAGAATATTATGATCATGAACCTACTATCAGTATAAACCCATCCAGGCAATAGCAGCATCACCTGGTGAGGAATGACTGCTGGTCAGACACACGAATGGTGCATTGTAGTATCAGTGAATATGCTGTCCGTGTATAGAATGGGGAAGACCCATGACTTTTCTTAATTTCACCAAGGGCAGATTGTGATGGCCTGCAGGCTCAACATAAGCATTTCAGAAACGGCACCACTTGTTGGGTGCTTAAGCAGTGCTATGGTGAGTGTCTTCAACAGGTGGTGAAACTAACTACAGGCGTCAGGGGGTTGGATGATCACCCCTCAGTAGAGATGTCGGACAGTGTAGGCTGGGCAGACTGTGGCGGAATGAACATCGGAATTTAATGCTGGGCTGTGTGTGTGTGTGTGTGTGTGTGTGTGTGTGTGTGTGTGTGTGTGTGAATGATGGGATGCAGCAGCTGACAATCTGGGCATATGCCAATCTTGACACCACGACATTGGCAAGTGTGACTGCAATGGGCGCGAATCTGTTGTCCTCCAGGGGAACATCTCCTCGATACCTGTACCGCAGGATCCAACAAGTTGGCTGCACCTCCATTATGCTATGGGCATCCACAGGTCCAGTGGAGCTCGTGCGAGGCACCACGATGGCCGAGGAGTGTCGTACACTGGTTGCACATGTACACTCCTTCAGGACAATCGTGCAGAGTGTAATGGTACTTGAATTATGTAACCATTACGGCAGCTCACCTGAACCTCTCGATACCAGCATTAATCTGGGGAGGACATAGAAGCAATGCAGAGGCGGGCTGCTAGATTTGTTACTGGTAGGTTTGATCATCACGCGAGTGTTGCGGAAATGCTTCTGGAACTCGGGTGGCAGTCTCTGGAGGAAAGGAGGCGTTCTTTTCGTGAATCGCTACTGAGGAAATTTAGAGAACAAGCATTTGAGGCTGACTGCAGTAAAATTTTACTGCCACCAACTTATATATCACGGAAAGACCACAAAGACAAGATAAGAGAGATCAGGGCTCGTACAGAGGCATATAGGCAGTCATTTTTCCCTCGTTCTGTTTGGGAGTGGAACAGGGAGAGAAGATGCTAGTTGTGGTACGAGGTACCCTCCGCCACGCACCGTATGGTGGATTGCGGAGTATGTATGTAGATGTAGATTCTACTGTGTTTCTGTAAAGTAGTTAACATATTTCTGAGGCAACATTCAGATTCGATTTCATTAATGTAGAGGTACTTTGATACATTGATATGTTCATGTTGCAATGATATTATTCTTATGTGTATTCTTTCTTTTGTCACTATGGTCTTTGACGTACTTGTAACTCTTGATTTTTGGGCACCTAAGAGATTATCAGTTAGAGAGTTGGACCTTGAGAAAGTCAAAACTTGGACGTCATGTTGAAAAGACGTATATTGTAGTCAGCTTATAAAATGTGAACAGTGAGGAAGATGTTTTCAAGTATGTTTTGTATTGTGAAGTGATGTTTTGTGTGTTAGAGATATTGCAACAAAAGCAATAAAAAGGAAGTGTAACTTAAATTCAGAGTGCTGATTATTTTTTATATCATCATTGTGCTAACTTTCAAAGGTTTAATCTTCAAAGAATGGTTTGTGAAACACATCTATAAAACTTTTGAATATAGCAGAATAAAACCTAGGCCTCTTTGCATCCGAGCTTGGAATCACCACCACCTAGATTTTCGACAATTGAGCCACGATTTTACAATGAGACCAGCGTGGCAAATACGAAAAGATAAGTGCCTAGTTTATTCATTATTACATGAAATGACTTTATTAACTGTGCTCCAATGACACCTGCCACATAATAACTTTGTTGTTGCCCAACTTCAAAAGCTTATGAAGATTTGCTCGTGTTTGGCATCCCATACTTCTAATCGATACTTTATACTAGAATACATTGACATATGATTAGCAGACAATACGTGGGTATTGTTTCGGTATTTGCTCTACATATTTATCGCAAATACATTTTAAGCCAGTTTACTTCCCAGTGAGTGAACATATGTATCCCAGTGTAGTTACTCCCATGATTTAGATATGTATTGCTTTGATGGCAATATCAGTTCCACAGCACAGCCGAATTTCAAAATATGTCTTGTGGGATTAAAATCCATTACTGCTGTTATCTTGTGTTGACAATGAGAGTACTTTCATTTAAATACTGAACTATATAAATTGTAATACAGTTCCATAGTGATCTTTATGCCTGCACACAATGGATGTAGCATCAGTATACAGAACTAGTTTTGAATTTGGGGAGCAGTATTTTGTCATTTACATTTAAAAAAAAAAAAAATCAACCAACGAAGGCAGCAAAGTACAAAGCCGAGGGTACCCTGTATTACATATCAGTGCACACAGATCTGTGTGTGCCACTCATCATTCTTAAGAGTGAAAACTGATTTTTGTGAGATCAGATTTTCTAAGACTAAAAAGAGGATATAAGATGTAGACTGGCAATGGCAAGGAAAGCGTTTCTGAAGAAGAGAAATTTGTTAACATCCAGTATAGATTTAAATGTCAGGAAGTCGTTTCTGAAAGTATTTGTATGGAATGTAGCCATGTATGGAAGTGAAACGTGGGCAGTAAATAGTTTGGACAAGAAGAGATAGAAGCTTTCGAAATGTGGTGCTACAGAAGAATGCTGAAGATTAGATGGGTAGATCACATAACTAATGAGGAGGTATCGAATAGAATTGGAGAGAAGAGAAATTTGTGGCACAACTTGACTAGGAGAAGGGATCAGTTGGTGGGGCATATTCTGAGGCATCAAGGGATCATCAGTTTAGTATTGGAGGGCAGCATGGAGGGTAAAAATCGTAGAGGGAGACCAAGAGATGAATACACTAAACAGATTCAGAAAGATGTAGGTTGCAGTAGGTACTGGGCGGTGAAGAAGCTTGCACAGGATAGAGTAGCGTGGAGAGCTGCATCAAACCAGTCTCAGGACTGAAGACCACAACAATAACAACAACAACAAGACTGAACAATTATCAGCATAATTACCCAACAATTTTCCCTGAGTGTTTACTATCTGTCTCTATAAGCAACTGATGGAGATTAGCTAAAAAAATATCTGTACTTGCAGATGGAGGTCTCTCTATATCCAAAATTGTGTGTCCTTCCACAACTACAGATAATTGCAGAAAGTTCAGTGTCACCTTCAACGCTTAAAGAACTTACATCTTTGGGGCCCTAATTTTTGCCACTTTTGCAACATCATCTTAAGGCTTGATCTCCCTGTTAAATGATGAGCAGAAATGCTTTGTTAATGGGTGCCTCATAAGGTTCTTTTTTGGTATACCTGTGCTCTGTAATACCAGAAACATCTGGTTTATTTACACATGCTATGATGTCCAAATCTTTGTGCTTACTTCCTCAGCTTGTAAAGTTTTGGAGGATAATCTTGAAACTGTATTGGGATTGGTGGATCATATCTGCAGATTTAATTCCAACTTGTGTGTTATCTAAATTTGCATAGTCACCACATTTTTTAATTTTTTATTTTTTGTTTGTAGCCATAAATATCCTCATTAAGCTTATTAGATGTACATGTCAAACTGGGAAGAGGACACAAAACGGCCACACACAATAATAATAAAAAGAAAGATTCCAAAGGAGTTCCTGACAGCTAAATGTCAAAGTCGTTTGTTTTTGGATATATTACATCCAAAAGGTTAAGAAGGCTGTTAGTTTAGTATCTTCAAGGCATAATGCTGCTCCACTGAGCATCACAATAAACAGCCTGAGATAGTAGAGTACTGTGATACTACCTAAGAAGAAATTGATGCACCACTGGATGTGAAGTGCACAATTTACTCCACACAGCAGGTGCTCCAGAAGATGGACTCTCACTGTGCTGTGCCATCATGAATATTTCTCTGGTAAATACATTAGTGGTATATTCTACACTGACAGAAAATTGAATAATCACATTTTTGCTTAAAGTTCCTTAAATGGCAATTGATGAAACCATATCTGAAAAGACAGCTATCAACCCCACTTTCCACAGGAGGTAGGACTACAAATTACCAAAATTCTGAAAGGTGAAACTTGTAAACCTGGAGTTGATCTAGCAAAACAAGTAAGATTTGACATGTGTCCCAGATCAGACGAGAAAACAAAAGGTTACTGTCTTAGCTATAGCACACAAATATGCAGTGACTACGAAGTGGGTGTGATGACTATGTACACTTGTTTAACTCCTGGTTTAAGTAATTTAGATCATTTCATTGCTGTGGTTCTTACTGTTATCCATTAATATCAGAATGTCAACAACTACTTTGTTACTTTAAAGTCATCAATATGTTAGCTGTGGCCGACACATATAAATGTCAACATAAGCCACTAACCCTGTGCTTGTAAGTGTCAGCTGCAAAACAAGAAAAATTTTCCAATTTAATTGAAAGTCCTAATTAAGCTTCCATTTTCATGCATGTTTATTTTTAAATATTAAAACTGACGAGAGTTTCATTTCTAGGCCCCTAATTTTCAAATCTGGATGGCATCATCCTTGCACTGCAACTAAAAGTGCACCATGCACGACAGGTTCAATGTAATCTCTCCTGTCCACAAATTTGCACCTCACACATGTTGCTATCACAGGAAACTGCACCAAATATGTCAATATAATACTACAGTTCATTTTCCATATATCTAAGCAAAACCAATTCATGCCCATCCAAGTGTATTTCATCTGTGCACTGCATCTTTCCCTTAACTTTAGTGTGCTTTACAATAAAATTCATACAGCAAGTTTTCTGAGTAAATTACCCATTCCATACCTACAGCTAATGCTTGTGTAACCCAGTGTGCCTTTCAGATGTGTTTACTTGTGTGTCAATACAAATGTCAGGTTTGGTTCTCAAGTGTGTCTTGAAATACGTACCCCACATCAATTTTTAAGTACTTAGTCTCAGTTGCAAAATATGTTATGCACTATCAGTGCCATTTCACTGCAAAAATTTTAAATTATGCTGGGGATATATGGATAACAAAGTTTCTGCATTTCTCAGAAATTTAATTTTAGTTGCTTCAGCCAATGAGAACCAGGGAACAAAGTCTTACACTGGCCTGTTTTGTGTGCAGTGGTCTCATGGTAATAACCAGATAGCAGCATTTTTACACTTTATTCTTAATGAGCAAAAATACTTACTTGTATCTGATATTCCTTACCATTTCCAGGCGATTTTTGGGTCTGCAGTATTTTTATTTCAATTTCTACAAAGCCAAACGATTAAATGACTAGAAAGTTGTTTACGAATTCAGTTTTAGATACATATTTAGCATAAGATATTAACTGTCTAAAGGATAATAGCTCAAACAGTAATTAGCATTCTAGATGTATCTTTTTAGCCAAGACTATTATAGATGCATATACTTTACTCTCAAGGTTCCTAAGTGCCCCCTTAACACATTGACTACCATGCTGCTGCCACCAGCGGCAACAGCACAGCACGCTTAATGCTGTATACCTTACCTGGCGGTGAAACATCTGTCATTAACCATATCAGTAAACTTGTTAAATATAGAAAAACCACTCCCAAGAAAGGCAGCAAGATAAACTCTCAGAGAATACTATAATCTAAAAATGTAAAATTACAACTAAATAAGCAATTTCCAACTATGTGTAGCAAGCAAATTATGCTTTGAGTCAGTGATTTCTTTTGCCACAATTGATTAAGAAACATGCAAACTGAAGGACTAGTGAATAATCATACTTTACCTGTGAAAAGCAGCAAAGCCATTTGAGACAGCTATGTGCATTGTCCAATTTATGTTGAAATTATCAACTCGGTATTTCAATTAAATTTTGTGAACTATAGGCAACACGATAAAGGAATCAAACGAAAAAAACACAAAATTAATTTCTTTATTAACAATGCTCGGATTTCCACATCACCATAGAGGTACCAAGCTTGATGTGTTCCTCATTTTTTTTTACATGGCAGGTTTCCCCAGTAGGCCTATAAACCATGAAAAACACAAATAGCTACTTCTTGCTGCCTTCTCTTCTTTGAACTTTCACTTCAGAAACTCTGAAACATCCATTACAAAAATAGGTAACACCACTCACATATCTGGATTCTGTCACTGCAATTCATAGGAATTTTACTGTAAAAATACTGACTATGGTCACTGATGTCATTTTGAACATTCAGAAATTTTCAAGTGTGAAGGAACATGTGACTGAAACAAAATATTAGAGTGATACTGAAATTAGAATACAGTTACTACACAAATTCTCACCAACAAAAGTTACAAAGATTGCAACTTAAATACCGAAGCCATTTTTTATGATAATATGCTGTTACCACAAATAATCCTCATAGTTGTACTGAAAGAAACTTTACAGGGTAACACAGTGCATCAGAATACTATAGGTACAAAGAAGGAAATTCTGTAGATTTACCAGACACTTTACTTTTCTTGCACATCATAAAATTATTATACGAAGTTACTTACCATCCATTGCCTGGAATATAAACTTTCCTTTCTCCTCTGCAAGCATGTGCTTTTGCAGCATGTGTTCTCAAATTTGCCAAGACGTTGAAAAAAAATTGCAGTCATCCTGCAGGCACTTCACAGTAACTTCCATATTTGGCTCTATATGCACACACAAGGAAAATGAAGGATACAAAGTTTTCCATAATTGAAATGCTTTATCGCACATGCAACACAAAATCTGGCATTGTACATACACCCACACGGCATCACAAAGAATGGGTTGGCTCAAAGAATATCTGGGGTTCAAAAACTACCAGCGATACTGGCTAGCATGAGAGATGACCTCATGTCATGATATAACGTCATGATTCCTGAGGGCCTGCGAGCTGCTTCTGCAAAGGATGGCTAGGTTCAAAGAAATCCGTGGTTTGAAAACTGCCAGCAATAATGACTAGCGGGAGAGATGACGTCATGATCCCGGGATTACAGAAGTGTCAGATTCCAGCCGTCTGCTTTGACCCATGACATCATCAATATAGCAGAAATGGCTATTCTAAGAATCTCCAATATGGCACCTGTGATGTTACTACATACACATGGCAACAAACATGAAAATATGTATAAATAAGACAATAACATCTCCATCCAAAACTTCCATCAAATTAACGAGAAAACTGCGGGAAATTGTGGGCTTTAGGGAGAGGTCAAGCTAAATATAAGAGGTTTTTAAAAAAAAAAAAAAAACAACCAAACGAACAAACACACACGGGGGTGTACCATGAAACACAACAAGACAACATCTACAAACACAACCAACTCATAAACACCGTGGCGTAATGACATCACCCACGACAACACCCTTACGTCAATGCAGACAGGTGGAATCTGACACTTCTGTTGACCCCATGATTCCTCAGGGCTTGCGAGCCGCTTGTCATTACACCTTCTACAGCCACAAGGCATTATACGTAGCTATTTCGTGTGTGTGTGTGTTGTGCTTTTCTTAATTTCTCGCCGTACGTTACACCATGGCTGATGTTGCACAGACTGGTGGTGTGGCAGGCTTGTGTGACGTATGGGGGTGAAGCATCGTAAGAATATACAAGTAGAGCCTAGGAAAGAAATATTACATATTTATGATAAGCTGGTGACAGACGTAAACAAACACATGAAGAGACACAGTTCTGCTTCTGGAAAGGTAGGAGAAATGTTGGTTACCTCTCAGTCACCATTTAAATGCTGCGTAATGATGTAATAATGTAACACAACTGCCGTAACCAGATGGCTGGTTTACAGTCAAGTGTGCTATATTAGCAAAAATGTTATGGAGATATCACCAGTGTGAACGTCTGCAGTACCCTCTGTGCAGTGAAGACTGAGCAGAAACGTTCATGTATCACAAAAAGCCCACAAATGGGTCCAAGCTAAGGCTATAAATGAAAGGGTTGAGAGGGTTAATTACAGGCAAGTCATGGGAGGCGAATGCCAGAACTGCTGTAAAACTCTTTGACAATTAACAGGTAACTAGTACACTTAAGCAAAGTAAAGTGTCACTTGTGGTGTAGGCCCGCTGGATAGATCGTTTACGAAGAGTTGGAGGTGCGGCCTTTCCCCTGAATTTTTACAGTAGTTTCATGAAGCACAAATAACTTATTTTAGATATTTAAGTAATGCAGGCCCTAGTTTCTCACTGCACCTTCACTGTGTTGTTCCACATCCCTGAAGATTCTGCTTCATAATTGGCAGTATTAAACATGATGGATGAATAAGTGCATTAATTCTGTTTACATGTTCCTTTTCCATCACAGTATGATATTAAGATATTAAGCAAAAACCCATTTTCTTTGTTATTTAGATGACATGTTCTGAGTGCAATACCTTTTTATGCTCTCAGAGGCAAGAACTGATATACCACTTGGAGAGTGTTCA
This sequence comes from Schistocerca serialis cubense, assembly GCF_023864345.2. Taxonomy (NCBI): domain Eukaryota; kingdom Metazoa; phylum Arthropoda; class Insecta; order Orthoptera; family Acrididae; genus Schistocerca; species Schistocerca serialis. The sequence goes on along the minus strand of NC_064648.1, from coordinate 91,012,518 downwards.
CAACAAAAAATGGAGTTCAAAGAAATGACATTTAATTCTGTGGAAGGTGACGAAGCTAAGGTGTACTGTATTGTATGTACGTATTTGCCAGATAACTAATGTTGTACATTGTTTGTATGTGTAGGTCTTTCCAATGAGTTAATGATATGGTGTAGTAATCGTTATCAGGAGAAAGAACACAAGGTGGCATGTTTATAGCGATAAGAAGTGCAATAGTATCAAAGGAAATTGATGGAAATCCTAAATGTGAAATGATTTGGGTGAAGGTCACAGTTAAAGCAGGCTCAGACATGGTAATTGGATGTCTCTATAGGCCCCCTGGCTCAGCAGCTGTTGTGGCTGAGCACCTCAAGGATAATTTGGAAAATATTTCGAGTAGATTTCCCCACCATGTTATAGTTCTGGGTGGAGATTTTAATTTGCCAGATATAGACTGGGAGACTCAAACGTTCATAACGGGTGGCAGGGACAAAGAATCCAGTGAAATTTTTCTAAGTGCTTTATCTGAAAACAACCTTGATTAGTTAAACAGAGAACCGACTCGTGGCGATAACATATTAGACCATCTGGTAACAAACAGACTCGAACTATTTGAAACAGTTAACGCAGAACAGGGAATCAGCGATCATAAAGCGGTTACTGCATCGATGATTTCAGCCATAAATAGAAATATTTAAAAAGGCAGGAAGATTTTTCTGTTTAGCAAAAGTGACAAAAAGCAGATTTCAGAGTACCTGACGACTCAACACAAAAGTTTTGTCTCAAGTACAGATAGTGTTGAGGATCGGTGGACAAAGTTCAAAACCATCGTATGCGTTAGATGAGTATGTGCCAAGCAAGATCGTAAGAGATGGAAAACAGCCACCGTGGTACAACAACCAAGTTAGAAAACTGCTGCTGAAGCAAAGGGAACTTCAAAGCAAACAAACACAGCCAAAGCCTTGCAGACAAAAATTACGCGAAGCGAAATGTAGTGCGAGGAGGGCCATGCGAGAGGCGTTCAATGAATTCGAAAGTAAAGTTCTATGTGCTGACTTGGCAGAAAATCCTAAGAAATTTTGGTCTTATGTCAAAGCGGTAGGTGGATCAAAACAAAATGTCCAGACACTCTGTGACCAAAATGGTACTGAAACAGAGGATGACAGACTAAAGGCCGAAATACTAAATGTCTTTTTCCAGAGCTGTTTCACAGAGGAAGACTGCACTGTAGTTCCTTCCCTAGATTGTCGCACAGATGACAAAATGGTAGATATCGAAATAGACGACAGAGGGATAGAGAAACAATTAAAATCGCTCAAAAGAGGAAAGGCCGCTGGACCTGATGTCATACCAGTTCGATTTTACACAGAGTACGCGAAGGAACTGGGCCCCCTTGTTGCAGCAGTGTACTGTAGGTCTCTAGAAGAGCGTAGCGTTCCAAAGGATTGGAAAAGGGCACAGGTCATCCCCGTTTTCAAGAAGGGACGTCGAACAGATGTGCGGAACTATAGTCCTATATCTCCAACGTCGATCAGTTGTAGAATTTTGGAACACGTATTATGTTCGAGTATAATGACTTTTCTGGAGACTAGAAATCTACTCTGTAGAACTCAGCATGGGTTTCGAAAAAGACGCACGTGTGAAACTCAGCTAGCGCTATTTGTCCATGAGACTCAGAGGGCCATAAACACGGGTTCCCAGGTAGATGCCGTGTTTCTTGACTTCCGCAAGGCGTTCCATACAGTTCCCCCACAGACGTTTAATGAACAAAGTAAGAGCATATGGACTATCAGACCAATTGTGTGATTGGATTGAAGAGTACCTAGATAACAGAACGCAGCATGTCATTCTCAATGGAGAGAAATCTTCCGAAGTAAGAGTGATTTCAGGAGTGCCGCAGGGGAGTGTCGTATGACCGTTGCTATTCGCAATATACGTAAATGACCTTTTGGATATCATCGGAAGTTCACTGAGGCTTTTTGCGGATGATGCTGTGGTATATCAAGAGGTTGTAATAATGGAAAATTGTACTGAAATGCAGGAGGATCTGCAACGAACTGATGCATGGTGCAGGGAATGGCAATTGAATCTCAATGTACACAAGTGTAATGTGGTGCGAATACATAGAAAGAAAGATCCCTTATCATTTAGCTACAATATAGCAGGTCAGCAGCTGGAAGCAGTTAATTCCATAAATTATCTGGGAGTACGCATTAGGAGTGATTTAAAATGGAATGATCATATAAAGTTGATCGTCGGTAAAGCATATGCCAGACAGATTCTTTGGAAGAAAAGGAAATGCAATCCCAAAACAAAGGAAGTAGGTTACGGTACACTTGTTCGCCCACTGCTTGAATACTGCTCAGCAGTGTGCGATCCGTACCAGATAGGGTTGATAAAAGAGATAGAGAAGATCCAACGGAGAGCAGCGCGCTTCATTACAGGATCATTTAGTAATCGCGAAAGCGTTACGGAGATGATAGATAAACTCCAGTGAAAGACTCTGCAGGAGAGACGCTCAGTAGCTCGGTACGGGCTTTTCTTGAAGTTTTGAGAACATACCTTCACCAAAGAGTCAAGCAGTATATTGCTCCCTCCTACGTATATCTCACGAAGAGACCATAGGGATAAGATCAGAGAGATTAGAGCCCACACAGAAGCATACAGACAATCCTTCTTTCCATGAACCATACGAGACTGGAATAGAAGGGAGAACTGATAGGGGTACTCAAGGTAACCTCCGCCACACACCGTAAGGTGGCTTGCGGAATATGGATGTAAATGTAATTGCAGAGATTTTCGCCATACTTAGTTGTGTACGTTCTGAATTAGTTTCAAAGTGTGGGTACTTCGTCTGATCTGGATCTTCTTTACTGATCTAATTGTATGTGACACATTTTAATATGCGAACGGAATGTTAAACTAAAAACGTGTTGGGTGTCATAACAAAAGAGTTTGTAAACAATTGACAGTTGAGAAAGGGAAGCAAAGAATGGCGTAGCCCATCTCTTAATTGAATTTTTGTCAGTAACAACAGAGACTAATTAGTGAAGCAACAAGATCTGACTCACAAAAAAAAAAAAAAAAAAACATTGGAACTTCTGTTTTGTATACAACAGGTATTTGTCACCTATCTTCTAACCTGCTGAGTGTGTCGAAAATGCAGACAAATCTTATGCAGTGTACTAGGATGGGGTAGCACAAGACAATGTGTGCTCCTTATGTACTGCTAAGTGTGTGGTGATATTGAAAATAAAATACTACAAAACGTAATACAATCTGGCGAGTATCTGTAATCTTTCTTTTGGACACCCATTAAATTCACTTGCTTACATGAAACATCAATGTTCCTAATTTCAGTTTTACTATTCGTGGCTCATTTTCATAATTTCCTCTGCAACGAGGCACACAACACTTCTATACCATTTCGAACGATTGCACTTCACTGCCACATATATCAGCTGTGTAAATAAAACAAAGTAAGTAATGGATGCTACTGTGAGAACTTCAGTTTGTTATGACACGTTCCTGCAAAACGTAAGAAAACGAAATGAAATCAGCAACGGCTTGTCCTGCCATCGAACGTTGCGCCACGCAACTAACCCCTGTTGCAGGCCGGCGCCACAAGATGGCAGCAAGGTAGGTAGTCTTACGCTTGTCGTGGGCGATCGTTACTCTACTTGCAGTTTGTATCGCATAGCTCGCCTGGAAACAAAGCCTCACAGCGGGCGTCGTGACGCCACAGCAGGGGTCAAGGAACATCGGCACTTTGGCACGCCATGCAAAACGGACTGTCCAATTAAGTGAATGTATCATTACTTAATGCGTCTTGCATAAATAGAAATTGTCGTTTCAAATAATGTAAAGTGAACATGTTCATAATTTCCTTCACTGATGCCTATTATGACTGCAAATCTCACATTCGCAATATTTTGACGTTTTTTCAGGTGCATCTTTGTAATTTTAACATGGCCCCATAGAGTGACGATACATAAATCGTAATTTGCACTGAAACAAACATTAAGGAGGGTAGGACGTCAAACATGCCGACTTGGAGCAGGAGAGGCACCACAGGACATTTTAATTTCTACTGTCTATACTTTTACAACTAAATTAATAAAAATTTACCAGCATGGCCAGGAAGGATTCGGGATTCATACTCATAGCAGTGGAAGCTCAAAAATGTAACAAAACATTTTTTTTACATGTGAAATTTCATCATTTTTTCACTTACTGCTGGCTGCATTTGTTGCTATAAGTACACTTTTCTTCCTAAGTAAGAGAGATTCTTCGATGACTTTTGCACAGCATAAAAACCATAGTTACAGGTGTATGAAACTCCAGAAGTTATTTAATTTACGAAAAAATGAATAAACTGTTACATTTTAAACTTTATATTTAGAAAAAATTTAAGTTTTATAGTTAATTATCTCAATTTTTCCACAGTTTTTTAATAGATTTGGAAAATTCTAGAGTTTCATACACCTGTAACTATGGTTTGTATGCTGTGCAAAAGTCATTCTCATTTACTACTACATTAAATAAATCTTTTAACTCCTGGATTTCAAAAGTTGTTTCTCAAATATCTGACACCTTAACAAGCTCATCTCAAACTACTCATCTGAAACTGCTCCCAGCCCTAAGTTTTGCTCAGTTTCAAAAACCTGTCTAAGAGAAATGTGGTAATTTCCTCTATTTTAATTGGCGGTATTTACTGAACGTATCTTCCAAACTGTCAGTCTGTACTCTTCCAAGGAGAAAATAGGTCCTATTTCTGTCAGACAGCCAATAGCTACTGAAATCAGTGACACACACACACAGTGGTTACGGTTACTACAAGCCACACCACAAGGTGGGAAACAGGGTCAAATTTCTAGTAGTTTACTGTCGAGTTGAGATTTTCACACACAAATGTTTTATTCATACCTTACATAAACTAGCAGTACGGCCATAAACAGCCTTTTAAACACGCCGCTAACGGCAATCAAATCATTTACAGCAATACAATAATTTAAAAAAATTATTTTTAAAAATACGACAATCAAGTCATTTATAGCAATACAACAGTTTAAATTAACAAAAAAAAAAAAAACACACACACAGAAGCTAACAGTACGGCAATAACAGCCTTTCAAAACACGCCGATAACGGCAATCAAGTAATTTATAGCAATACAACAGCTTAAAAAATTTAAAGAACATTGGTAAACAGGCTACTAAACTAAATACAGAACTTTGTTAATAAAGTACGGTGAGTTGATGAAGCTACCAACATCGCCATTAAAAAAAAAATCAAAGGTCTCAGCAAACACACTATTACTGGCAATAAAGGAATGGAGGAATTTGAAAAAGGTTTTTAAACAAAAGTGTCCTGGAATATCATTAGAACACAACAGATATGACGGACCTGTGTAAGGCGGCCACAAATCACCCACTCATGGATGCTCAGGCTAGGCAGAATACTGACCAATTTAAATACGCTCGTAAACACAATTGCCACTCTCAGGCAGGTCACTGCACCGACTTTTAGCCAGCGATAACTTGTAATAAGATGGCTTAACTTGCTGACACAATTAGAGCTAACCTCGTGCAAGGAAACATTACACCACTCAGTCCTGAGTGAGCGACCACATGATCAACCAACAAGAAGCATGAATTTACTCCTAACACACGACAGAATAGCGAAACAATTAAACTGCCGAAACTACACCTCCCATCGGACAGTAACGAGAGGAGGAGGAAACATCACTGTCTTCAATTACACCGGTGCCAGGGACAGGAAACCCGGTCGCCGGAGGCCACAAGGCAGAAGAGACGCTGGTTACGCAGACTTATTACTTAAGGGTCTCCGGAAAGGCTAAAAATCATGAAAAGTTCAATTTTTACTTTTTTGCGTTTTCTGAATCTGCAGACCTTTTAATAGATATATAATTTATTCAATTCCGAAGACTACAACTATTTTTAAATTTTTTTTTAAATGTGTTCTACATGGGCGTGACCCCCTGTGGCGCTGTTAAACTACTGTCAAATGGTGTTATTATTAACGTCCGTGTTCATCAGGTACATTTTAGTGATGTGAGATAAAGTATGTGTTGTGGCTATGTAGTGGGACGAAATTAAGCGTCACCCATCCACCAATGTCAGCCCAGTTTGCAGGTGACTATAAGTTTAATTTAATTTTGTTTATGTATTTTTCTTAATATTTGTAATAGCTGTGAATTATCTAAAAGTTTTGTATTTTTTTTTGTGTGTTTCATGTACGGAGAGGGCGGCGCAACGAACGGAGACAGCATCTTCGTTGCCGCGACCAGAGAGGAAATTGCTGGCCGCTATACGTCGCGGGTCGACAGCCAAGGAGCAACAGAAGATCCTGGAACCGAGTTGTTGCGTCGTGCTTCTAAAAAATTAAAAATGAATTTTTATACTCTTTTTATACAACAATGACGTCATATAGAGCTTAATCTTATTGAAAAGTCAGTCACTATCTCTCAACGGTCAAGTTCACATCTGTATGTGTAGGAAGCTAATAAAATAGTGTATGCTACTAAAGTTGAAACATGTGTTCTGAGGATTTATTTATGAAGAATTATGTGAACGGATTAATAATATATTTGACAAGATTATTGATTCTGACAGCTTTCATCGAAACTTTGAATCTCAAAAGTTTATTTAAGGTGTGATTCTGATATCGATTAGATCAAGATAACGTGTGTCAATATAATTTCTGAGGAGAAACAAACGAAATTTAAATTGAAAAAGTTACAAAAACCAATTGGCCCAAGTGATGTAATTCTTTGCATATGACTCAACTGATGTTTTACAGTTTCGTTCAAGAACCATTCTATGACAATTTAAAAAGAATATAAATCATTTTGAAGTGGATTGTAACTGACGTACGTGACGAAGTCTGCACATGGTCATATATCAAACGAAAATCGGTTATAAAAAACTTACGTCGTTACACTACACCGTGGCGACCTTAGAAACAGGACTTGTGTGCAACTAAGGCACACAGGTACGAAACGAAACATCAAGAGTCCTTCGGAAGTCAACGCGAGTTTTCGTGGAGCCTTCACCAGCCAGCGGCGACTTCGCGGGTGTGGGCATCTGACGGAGCGCAGCCAAGCAGTACGGTCACGCAGTTGTTCCACGAGAAGGCGCATCTGTTGGGCGGCAGCTGAACGCTGCAAACCCCGACAACCTTTTTTCTCCCTAAACTAATAGGCCCAGTACGTCAGCTGCGGGGTGTTCCTCCGGCTGGTATTAGAGGTGTTGCTGAGGGCTTCGCCTGTCTACGGCGGTGCCGGGCGTGGTTGCAGCCAGTGACGTTTCCGGTGTTCGACTCAGCGTCCTGCTGGTTGCGGAAGCGGGGTCGCAGCATCTCAGTGGCTGCATCGACGGCTGTTACATCTGCACCCCATAGCAGCACTCTGATCATCGAGAACTACAAATTACAATATTAAGTGTCCGGTGAGTTTGTTTCAAGTTGGAAGTGGAGTGTTGTATATAGGGAGTGTGCTTTTATAGGATTGTTGATTACAAGTCTGCGTGTGTAAATAGTTAATATCTTACAATAATGTCGGGAAGTGAAATGTCAGACGAAGAGCAATCTATGTCCGAGATCCCTTTTTAGGGCGATCGCTAAATTAAAACAATCTAACGGTGATTTTCTAGCTGAATTAAAACAGTCTAACGAAGAATCTACTGCTAGATTAAAAGAGGAACTAAAACAGGAATTAAAACAGTCTAACGAAGAATCTACTGCTAGATTAAAAGAGGAGCTAAGAAAATCTACAGACAGGTTACAGGAATATCTTAATGAAACCAGTCGAGAATTAAGTGATAAAATAGAGTCTTCTAAAGTTGAAATGCAGGAAAAATTAGTAGGACTTAGTAATAAGATTGCTGATAATTGTAAAAGGTTAGAAGAACATATCCAGGAATCGCGCGAGGAAAAAGCTCGCATGCGAAACGATATTACCGACTTAACCGAGAGACTAGATAGTGTCAATATCTTAGTTGTAAATGAAATACAGAAAAATAACGATATGTTACGAGATCAATTTTCTATGCAAACAGAAACTGTTCGCAGAGAATTATTGAAATCTATTAAAGAGGTCTCTACCAAACCTGTAGAGATTTCTTCAATAGATAATGTAGAATTAGAGACATTAACTCATCAAGTAGAAAAAGATCATACCAAAATCGAAAACATGAAATTTTTAATTACTGAAATATGCAGTAACCTAGAGACTGCCAAAGATAATAACATTGACGAAGGTACAGAGTGTTCACATCGTGAACACAGTTAAGAATCGATATTAGCTAATCGCGTATCCAATACAGAAATGCGAATACAGGAAATTACTAAACGGTTATCGGAATTAGATAATAATGGAAACATTTCAGGTAGTGGAGGTAATAACGTAATCAGAGACAACAGTCGCATCGAATTTGCTAGCTCGGACGACAACAATATGAATAAAGAAATCACGGCAAGCCAATCCGATGCAACTCCGTCTCTGCAATCTAAACAAAATCCGACTATTTCTCTCGCAGAATGTTTGGATGACATAACGACAAATTCAAATGTAGCAAGTCGATTTCCTGTATTCAAACCAGGAGGCGAACTTCACCCTATAATCTTTATAAAAGCTTTTGAAACATCATTATCTCCTAAATGGAGTAATGAAAAACGCATTCAATTTGTAATAGGACATTTAGAAGCAGAAGCTGCGGAATGGGCAGTACTGCATAGAACTGAATTTAGGGACTGGGATGATTTTGTTAAGCAGTTTAAACAAAATTATTGGTCAAGGGGAAAACAACAACACTTAACTTTAGAGTTGTTAGACCCTCCTCCATATTCTAAACGGTGGGGAGGTTATAGGAATTATTTCGAATGGCATTTAAACCGTGCTAAATTAATTGAAGAACCAATTATTGAAAGTCATCTAATACGAGTCCTAATTAGTAGGTTACCGTATTACATAAAGGAAAGAAAAATGTTATTCTACGAATTGTCTATCCAGACGAAAAAGTTTGCGAACAAATTGTTAAAAATGCTGAACGAAGAATTAAAAGTTATAATCAACAGGCTATAGAACCCTCATTTCAAGTAGGAGATCTTGTGTTAGTACGATCTCATCCTAAAAGTTCTAAGATCGGTAAGGAATGTAGAAAATTCTTCTTTATCTTTGAAGGTCCATATGTTGTACATAAGATTGTACATCCCAAAGCATTACTTCTTATGGAACCTTCATCAGGTGTAATTAAAGGATTATATAGTGTTGATCAAATGAAACCCTTCATTCCTAAATAAGTTAATATTTAGTATATGTTACACACGGAAGAGCGTTCATAGTTTATTCATGTGAAGTTTTTCGTGATAGTTACGTATTATTTTAAAGAATGAAACAGAAAGCTTAAACAAGTGTTCTACAATAATCTACTGGTACTTCAAAAAGAGAGAAAGATAACTAAAATGGGATTTATATGGAAGAAATTTTGTTATTAGGTCAGAAGGAATTTTGTATATTTTTATATTTACTCGGATAGTAGGAACCAAAGTGGATGGTTAATAGTTTTAGGGTCCATGGGCGTCCAGAGCTATATGGCTCATGAGAACATAGCAGAGTGCCTTTAATAGAGGTTTGTAATAGTGTTAATATAGAACACACCAAACGGGGCTCTCTAGCTTGTTTCTCCTAAATAAATTGCCATTACCCAACAAGGTGTCCGAAGGTAAAGAAAGCCGTGCCGAGATTCTAAAGAAAGTTTTGCTTGATTTCTTCTTGACCTCAGGCATAAATAAGGCATTAGGGAAAAGAATGACGTAAAGTAAATAGTACTATTAGTTATTGTGAGAAACTTATTAGTGATATACATTTTTGTAACTCTAGTAAATGAATAAAGCTGAAACTAATCTATTACAATTTGAACGTTCTGTCCTAATGTAACAACGTTAAAGAACGTATTAAATTATTATTTACTAGCAACTATTAACTGAAAAGGAGTAATCTCCATATATTCGGTTATGAATTACCATAATAGTACAATTAAGAGTAAATGACAAATAGTCACAATAATATCGTAGTAAAAGAATTAAATCTATCTAATAGCAAGGACTCTAGAGTACGTAAAATGTGAGGAAAATGTATTAACATTTAAATATTGTATATTGAAAAGTTTTATTTTCGGTTAAAACCTGACAAACTGAGCTTGTGGGTGGGGTATGTAGTGGGACGAAATTAAGCGTCACCCATCCACCAATGTCAGCCCAGTTTGCAGGTGACTATAAGTTTAATTTAATTTTGTTTATGTATTTTTCTTAATATTTGTAATAGCTGTGAATTATCTAAAAGTTTTGTATTTTTTTTGTGTGTTTCATGTACGGAGAGGGCGGCGCAACGAACGGAGACAGCATCTTCGTTGCCGCGACCAGAGAGGAAATTGCTGGCCGCTATACGTCGCGGGTCGACAGCCAAGGAGCAACAGAAGATCCTGGAACCGAGTTGTTGCGTCGTGCTTCTAAAAAATTAAAAATGAATTTTTATACTCTTTTTATACAACAATGACGTCATATCGAGCTTAATCTTATTGAAAAGTCAGTCACTGTCTCTCAACGGCCAAGTTCACATCTGTATGTGTAGGAAGCTAATAAAATAGTGTATGCTACTAAAGTTGAAACATGTGTTCTGAGGATTTATTTATGAAGAATTATGTGAACGGATTAATAATATATTTGACAAGATTATTGATTCTGACAGCGTTCATCGAAACTTTGAATCTCAAAAGTTTATTTAAGGTGTGATTCTGATATCGATTAGATCAAGATAACGTGTGTCAATATAATTTCTGAGGAGAAACAAACGAAATTTAAACCGAAAAAGTTACAAAAACCAATTGGCCCAAGTGATGTAATTCTTTGCATACGACTCAACTGATGTTTTACAGTTTCGTTCAAGAACCATTCTATGACAATTTAAAAAGAATATAAATCATTTTGAAGTGGGTTGTAACTGACGTACGTGACGAAGTCTGCACATAGTCATATATCAAACGAAAATCGGTTATAAAAAACTTACGTCGTTACACTACAGCTAACCTGTGATAGTTCAATATATATCGCTGGTGTGATTGTCGATTGTTTCATGTTTATTTACTCTGTCGTTATCTCGAAAATATTCGTAATTAATTCTGTTTCTTGAGTCCCTGTTTTGTTGAAGTATAATAATGAGTAAAAGTAAAATTATTAGAAATCCTCTGAAGGTTTTTAAGCAAAGGAGAAATGTTGGAAAGCCAAAGGTATGTGTTATTACTGTAAACAATAAAGACGATAACCAAGAGAGTGAATCTAACCTCTCAAGTACACCTGCCCATAGCAGTCAAAGTGGGAAAGAAAATACTTCACAGAAGAAGCTTGGTTCAATGAGTGAAAACTATGAATGTTTTATGGGCGAATCGGATGTGAATGAAATATTTGATATGTCGGTTCTCAAAGGAATTTTTTCAAACTGTGTAAGATGTATTCATTGTAGTGAAGTTGGTCTGGAACTCTCCATAATAAAGCACGTAGGACTTGCTAGTGAAATACAACTGAAATGTGATAAGTGTTCATACATGATCACCTTTTGGAACAGTGTTGCAGTAACTGCAACTGGAGAAAATGGTAGCAAAATCTACGAACACAACAACAAGCGATGTTTGCTTTAGACAAGGAACGCCTTCGGGCTGCAGACAGGGCTGTAAAGAGTCTAGAAATACAAGCAAGAGTAAACAGGAGGAGGAACAAGAGGAAGCTGGAGGAGGAGTTTGCAGAGGATGAAGATAATCCATCCTATGGACCTGGAATGCACTAAAAAGTTAATCCAATCTTTGTCGCTCGATTCCCAAAACTTTTATTTTCTCATAGTAATTACATGTTTTCTAAGGATCTTCCAAACATATTTGTTTCAAACTTTCAGTAAATGTTACACAGTACCTTCTGCATAATTTAACACAGCCTTTTTCCAAAAAACTGTATATTTTTGAATATATAAATTAACAATTGCAAAAAAATGTTGTGAATTTTCATTACAATTGAAAAAAAATCATCTTTAATAACTGAACTAAAATTTTGTAAAATCCCTGTGTTAAGTTGTAGCCCATATCCCAATAAATAATCTGTAAAAAGTTCAACTTCCTACCTCAAATACTTTGTGAGGAAAGATGTAATTTATAAGCGTTATTTTAACATTGCAAGTATAGGGCGTTCCGGAGCCCGTTAATGATTAAACCTCCCACTTACTTAACTTGCAATTATGCTCGAACAGGCAGTTCACGACCTCCGATGGCAAGGATTCACACATCCGACCGCGCACGCGTCGCCAGCGTACCCAACACGCCACGGTCACGCGACGACACGCTCTGTCACCGGAGTTCACGTCTTCTCTGCAACGTCGACGGGTAGTGACCGCTCCTTCATGGTAGGTGTCTCCTTTTAAACTCCAGTGTTGAAACGGAGGACTTAAAGAAACTTGTTAACGTCCCACCAAGGCGAAATGAACAGCAACTACTCGTGGGGCGATTCTGTATACAACCAACACTCGGGGAGCTCTACCGTCAACTCGACCCGCTCGTTACACACAACCGACCACGCCTGCTTCGCCCTGGAGAGCCACACTGCCCTCCCGTGTCCACCACACACTCTGAGTGCACCACGCCCCTACTTCCGCGCCACCACACGAGGTTACAACTGGTCAAAGACCTCTCTTCCTCCACAGCAGTTTCCTGGAAGCAAACGCAAATATCGATAGCAGAGGGAAAAGACAAACAAGCAGCCAATTAATGACAGACAACATACCAAACAAACATGTCAGGGGAAGAAAAGGAAAACCAGTGCAATCTAAACACAAGGTGTAGCACGGCTCACATGTTTTAGAGCAAAGTGTGTTTCTTTAAAAAGTATCCTGCTTCATTCAATTCATGCCATAAACCTAACCAAGACACAAAGCTCTTCAGGAAATCAAGTATGTCATGGAAATTAGAAGTTGCAGGTTCCTGCAAAACATTTATTAGCTTCTGGCCCTTAAGTAATGTTTTCACATACACAGTTCACCACCGAAAATTTATTATTTTCATAAATGTCTCAGTCCTTTCCCAATTTTCAATTCCTTTCTTCGAGCCTAGTTCCTGCAAAGCAACAACTGTCATATCATTATAGCCAAGAAGCACCAGTTTATCATCTTGCCTTTCAATTGAATTTGGAAACTGAGTTTTTAAAGCTAGAGAGTTTCCATATTGCAATAGATCATCTTTTTCAATCATGTGTAGCTTTTTAGTGCTGTGACTGATGCAAACCCCCCTCCATGCTCCATGTTTTTCCTCCGGGAAAACACAGAATCTGCTACTATTCATTGAACCAGTTGTTACTGATACACTTTAAAAGATGAACTGTACCCGCTAAATAGTACAGTGGGCTATGTGCAGAAGTTTGTGCAGGGTGACAGTACTTTACCTTTACTTCTAGCGGAGTACTGAAGTTAGATACTGCTTTTCTATAAATTGAATTATTGTCTGCCACTAACCTAACCACCTCAAATCAAGCTGCTTCTGATTCAAGAATTAGTTCTTTTATGTGTCAGGAAAGTTCACCTTCGTAATTAAGATGGGATTTCAAATTTATTTCATCAATTAAACGAAGAACTGTTTTACCCTGTGAGGCTTAAGTTCCAGCTTCCTGTGAGATATGACTACTAAGCTGATCACTATGTTTTCCAATGACTGGTCTAGTGAAAAGCTTACTTCAAAGCCTGGACAGTGTATTTGTATTTGGCATAGAAATAATGGCAGTGCTTCTGACAAACGTACATCCACGTCAGCTAATAGTATTTAGTAATGATCACAGCACCAGTCAGTATAATATCTAAACTGAGATGAACTTCTACATTTCAGGAATGAAACCTGGAACTTTAAAAAAAAATTTCAGTTTCCCTTTCTGGCAACTTCTCCACTAAATTCTGCAAATTATCTTCACTGAACGACAGAAGACTGTGAACAGGATTCTCATCTTTACTACCCACCAAATAAATTCCCTTAAGAGCATGGCTCACCTCTTGTGTGCTGTGCACTTTTTTGGGAAGTTTCATCTTTCCAACACATTTCAATTCTACACCATCAATAAAAACTCTTAGAAATAAATCACTGTTTATAACAGAGTAGCCAGCAACTGTTGGGTAAGTGTTGTGGTCATTTGATAATAAACACAGATTGCCCAATTTGTGATCTACGATCCAGTCACTATGCTTATCACAGTCACTTATTTTACTTTTTAGTTGCTCTAAATACTAGAAAGAAGTCGCTTCTACCAACTTCCCCCGCGTTTCTACTCCTTCCCGAATGTCAACGACAAGAGCACTGTTTTTAGTAATTTTGAAGGTATAGCATCTGAAAAAGAAAAGCTGAACATCAAACTAGATGCAGCTATGCAACCAGCTTCCTCCTTATGACATTGTAATTTACAAATGTAGGCCTCTGCCTATCATTTGGTTCTTTAACCTACATTTTCTTAAGCCTCAACCATCTAATGGTGCTGTTAATAGTTTGCCAGTTCTTGGGTCGTACATACTTGTACTGCTTAATATACCTTCTTCGTTGAAATGAAGGTCACAGACCTTAAATGAAGCGTACAGTTGATTGTTAAAGATGTTATGAAAACGTCCATTGAGATGGGTGGGACTGTGGATTGCTTTCATTCGTAATACATGTCGGAATAAGAGTTATTATGCGTTACGATTTATGTAATGGTGTTATAGTAAAGGAAAACAATGGTACTTACAACTGAATGTTTACTGGGCATCCAATCTTGTCTGTGAACAGCCAAGATCCATTTCAGTCTTAGATATTCATAGATGGAAAATAAAATACAGAAACTTTTGGCCCATTGTCGTAATTGCCTCTGCAGTTTGGCAAGCAACTTATTTAGCACAATCTAAAATGTAAACAGTCACTCGATCCGAAGCACAACACACCATGTGGTACTTGCCAAAGTCTCAAAGACCTCGGTTTGTTATGACCCCTGCGTGTGACGTCACAGCTGCCTGAGGCGTGTGCTGTGAGGCTTCGTTTGAAGGTGGCGCTGCGTCAGGTCCCAGACTCTCAGAGCTCTGACGGCGCCGTAATTCGCACAGCGCGGAACCGCGGCGCACCCTGAACACTGCCGGTACTCCACGCAGCACCGCGACTGGCGACACAGCGATGCAGGCTGCGTGGCTGAGCGGCCGGCGCCTCCGTCGCCCGGGTTTCCGACTCTCCATCTGCAACCGACAGTGTTGCACTGTTTCTGACGGTGAAATGCTTAGGACTAACTCTAGACGCATTAGTAATGTGGAACGCACACCTCGTCACCACCCAACAGCACCCACTGCCCTCGCCTCCAATTCCCTCCTCACCCGTCCCACACAGCAGTGCGGGGCTGATCCTTGTGGCCCTTGCAGAGGCGCCAAAGATGCGCCGCCCCCACCCTCTTCCTCTGGAAACTACTTTTTTGTAAATGGATAAATTAACGATCTTTGTAAGCTGTAAGGTGAATAATAAAAGAAGTGTTATTGAAAGGTATTACTTAAATGGTCTATATAAATGGAAATTTACGTATCATTCGTCAACACAAAAAACAAAATATATAATAAACTTCCTAAAACAATTGAAAGTTAACCAAAAACTAAGTATAGTTTAGTCGATTTTTTTGTGCCATCGCAAACATAATTGCCATTAAGTTTTTGATGAAGGTAATAAATACTGCTTGCAAAATTGAACAATAATTAAAATACACTCTCTTGGTGAGATACGAATCCGCTTTTTCACTTTCTGTTACAATATTTGATTATACAGTTGATAATGGACGGTCGAAATTTTCACACGATATCTACAATGTATTTACCATAAATGAGGTCCTCTGATCTTAGTTAAATTAATATTTTTTGTTTCTTATACCAATGTGTACTGTCTAACATTTTTTCTAGAAGGTTATTTTTTTGTTTTATCACGATTTTTATTTATATCGCTATACTACATTAAGCCTAGATATTTACTAAACGATACAGCAATTATAGCCTCGCAGACGTGTTTAACGTCACCATTTGCCTTTCAGATGGCGATGAGTTTTCGTCGCTGCTTATGGTGCAATTGCTCGCCGACACTCACAAGCACATGTGAAAGTAGTGGAAACATCGCGTTACCCCGATATTTGTAGCTCAAGTAATGCGAAAGGATAGTTAGCAATGATTGTAAACATCTGCTGTTAAGTGGTAGACACATTTATTCACATTACTTCAAATCCAACTGTCGGCGCTCATACTTTACATTTCCGTCAACGGAGGCCGTCAGGGTATGAAACTGAACAATAACTTCAACTGTCAGGGCGGGTACTGTCTTAGGGTTAAGAGACTATACAGGAATTTGCAGAATTATTTACGTCTCGTTGTGCAGAAACAGAGTCCTAGCAGGATTCCAGTCAGCTATTGTGGCAAAAACCGACGGAGGTTATAATCGTAACCTTGTATTTTTATTCAAAATTGACGCGACAGAAATACGGTGAACGTCCGAAATTCCGTTTCCGATTGTAACAAAATTTATGACCTAGACCTGTTTTGGGGGGCTCTACATGTCATCTTAGTTGTTCCTTTATCTAATCCTTACGAAATGAAAACTAGTGAGTTGGGGTGAAATATAGTGCCGATCACTTCGGACCTCCGATATCGGTTACGAAACATCTGTGGGTCCCGTCATAGCACGATACTCAACTGTGTGGGACCCACACCACACAGAACCGACAGCGGCTAATGAACATCTACAGAGAAGGGCAGCAGAAATCGTCAAAGGTTTGTTTAACCCACAGGAGAGTGTCACACATTTATTGAAACAACTCAATCGGTAGACGCTTGATGAGAGAGGAGTCGAGCGGCGCTCTCCAGCCACTACTCGTCGCTCCCGTAAGGAGGCTGAAGGCAGAGTCAGGCCGGCTACAGTGCAGAGACGTCTCAGCATCCGCCCTTAACGCACTCCGTACGCAAACAGAATGGTAAAGGATTCAAGATTTGTTACCGTGCCAAGTACCCTCTGCCATGCACTTCACTGTGTATTGCAGTGTATGTACAGGGACGTAGATGTAGACGTGACAGTGAATATTCGGTGCTTGTGAATAAGTCAAATTAATTGTTACATTTTTGTGTGCATTCTCATGTTGGTTGTTGGATCATTGAGCATGACTGAGGCGTTAGCAGTGCTCGGGAACTAACGATTTATTACCGGGAATCTTGTTATAGATACTAACGATAGACTACCGTTAGAAATCGTCAGTATTGGCATTAGGTGGGCCTCAGTCCAGAGTACTATTATCCAAGATGGCGGCGATGACGTAAGCCAAGGTGGCTGCGATGACGTCATCCATGATGGTGGATGTGACTTCATGCCAAGATGGCGGTCGTGACGTCAGTCAAGATGGCGGATTTTGGTGGGAACCAGGTCAATCAGGCTGCCTCCACTAACCTAACCCTCCAGAAAAATGACACAAAGTTCAAATTCCAACGTGATAATACACCACACCTCAGTTATCTCTACTAAGCAAGGGACTTGTCTTTATTATTTAAACATTTTCAAGCGGATGTGTTCGCCACTGGGTCTGGAGTTCAACTGGCTTAGTTCATATCGCCACAACCAGAGGATGCCACCGTGACATCAGGTGATGATGCAAGTACCATTATTCAAGATGGCTGCACCCAGTGTATCCATCATGTGGTGTAGGTCTAGTTTCTTTCGCTACCACCAGAGGGCTCTGTCGTGATGTCAGCTGATAACGCTCTGGGGTGGGGAAATGGCGGGAGCCAATAGGAACCCGCAATTGAGTCACGTGTTCGACTCTGGCCTTTAGTATTGAAGTATCTGATGACGTCATTGTAGGAAAAATATGTTAAGCTCAGCAGCTCTGGGTCCTCAGTCTTGGTCAATCAGTCAGCAGGAGAAGAAGAAGAAGAAGAAGAAGAAGGACAACCATGAAGCGCCACAGCAGCAGCAGCAGTCAAACTCCAGCACAGTCATACGAGTAATATTAAACGGAAAAGTAAGTAATGTACATCACATTATTCTATCTCGCCAGTTAGCCTTATTATTTTTCAAAGTTGTCACGTATTGGCTCATATATAATGATCCTCATCTTTTTTCAACAGAGTCGAGCACCAACATGCCTAGCTCTTCAGACGCGTCCAGACCTGCATAGCCTCGCCAGCCATCTCGTCGAGACCTACAGCAACGGTACCTGCCTCGTCTGACCCAGTGGCCGCTATGTGGGATCCTGTAGCCCACATAGCTCCCTTCTTGGAGCAGTATAAGGTGTTGCTGCTCGCCATGCCACTCAGCAACTTGTTTCATGAGGACACACGACCTGCACACGACACACCGAATGCTACCACTGGCTGTGTTAAACAACAGCAAGATGGAGGTCAGTACTGGGTGCCAACATATGACTCATCCCAGTCGAACATTCCTGTGATAGTGCACCTGCAGAGTTCAGATACTGTAGATAAAAAGAATATGTCAAGTGTAGCCATACTTTCACCACCACATACAATTAAACCTTCAGTGGATCCATACGTCTGAACATTGCTATAGAGGTGCATCATGTCTGGGGGATGCAAGCTAGAATTCAAAATGTTTCCAATTGTGTTAAAGTGCCAGTTTCCAAGTTCGACTGAGGAGAGATGTGTGGTGCAGAGCACTACATCATCCAGCAAATGACCACCGAATATTATCCAACTCATTCTCCCCCAGACATTCGTCTTACTGACTCAACACTTCCTGTTACTACGGTTTATGACGATGCGCCTTATGATTGAAATCAGGTGACAACTACATCTATCTAAGACATCCTTTTTTTTTTTTTTTTAGTTTGGGATATGTTACACAACAGCATCACAAGCCTTCCACAATCTAACTGTGTTGGTGAGCCAGTAAATATAAATCATAGGGCAGTGACATTGCGTATTTGCAATACAGTTTGGAGGTATCATGGTGGGACTTTGAGTCCCATACCACCCTGCAACGGTGACAGTACTCTTCTGTCTGGCATAAAAACATAGTCTGACAGGGCACGTAAGATTGGAAAGTCGTGGATGTGGAATGGAGGGCAAGGCCTGGCAAAGGAGGCAGCTGTGGTGGGCATGCCAGGCCCAACACTAGACCTGTTCAGAAGCCGATTCTTCGATAATGGTCAGCGGAATGGGATGGCGATGCCAGCGACGTTGTTCAGAAGCCGATTCTTCGATAATGGTCAGCGGAATGGGATGGCGATGCCAGCGACGTGGATGTGTAGTCCTAACATGGTGTATCCCATGGACAGTGCCCTGTAGGTCAGCCACTTTCTCATAGACCCACCACACATTGTTGCATATGGTCTCCTTGAGAGGTACGATATCTGCTTCCTTATGGAGAGTCACAATTCGCGTAAGAGGTAAGGCCTGCAGCCTCCACCTGAGAAAGTTGTTCTGCAGGCACTGCAACATCCGCATCCTGGTGACACTAATCGTGGCCCATGCAGTGGAGCCATACATGAGGTCAGGCAGAAGACAGCTTGGATCCCTGTGGAGTGCCAGCTGTCAATGGTCGAATGCCACATCGCATTCCCTGGTGAGCCACGAGGAAAGTCCTACCACGGAGGAAGTCATCCACAATCTTCACATAGATGTCCGGTATTGGGGTCTGTGCCAGCACCTTGTACACGAGGTTGTCGGTCCTGAGCGTATCGTAGGTGTTCTGCAAGTCCAGAAAAACAGCAACTGTCGACTTGGCGGCATTGAAGCCGTTGCTGAGGTGTACAGTGATTCGGAGGACCCAAAGTTCTGCAGAGAGGTGTGAAGTAAAGCCGAACTGTTCAGGGGGGATCGTCCTACCCTCCGCCAGAGGTTGGAAAAGTCGATGGAGGATCACCAATTCAAGGACTTTCGCCATGGTGTTTAAGAGGCTGATGGGCCTGTTGTTGGTGGGGACTGTAGGGTCCTTGAGCCACTTGGGTATCGCAATGAGCTTGGCTTGCTTCCACTGACAGGGGAAAAGGGCATACAGGAGACAACCACTTGTGCTCTTGGTGAATAAGAGAAGAGGTGTGCGCGGTAGGTGGCAAAGATGTTCATTTAAAATCCCATCGAATCCAGGGGCTGAATGGCCACGTTTCCATCGTAGGACCCGCTGGACTTCTGCTATGGACGTTAAGTGAGGGACAGACTGAGGTGGACGAGTGCGAAAAGCGGAAACAGTTGTCAAGAAATCGTGTTCATCCTGTACTTTGTCTGGCGAACAGTCCAGGACAAGAAGATGGTTTTGGGCCTCGAACGCATCTGCCAGCGTTTCCACAATTTGGAGGGTATCATATGATAAGCCCACTGCCGCACGAAGAGGATGGGCAGTCGCTGGCATAGAACGTTGCAGGGCGCGAATGACAGCCCAGTCGGACTTATGGTGTAGGAGGAAAGTGGACAAGTGGTTCTCCCATTGTACGGACCTCCAGTCGGCGAGCCGGGGACAGAACTCGTGCTGGAGGCGCCTCATTTGGCATTTGTCCCGAGGATCGCAGAACTGCTTCCAACGCCGTCAGTAGCGGTTCTTTTGCACTTTCAGTTCCTATAGCAATGGAGGCAAATCGTCCAGGGGGGTTAAAGCCCGAGGGACAGTGGAGGTGGAGGTGGAGGCTTTCTGGATTTTGGCAGTAAGGTAATCCACAGCACGGACGATATTACACGGCGATCCGCCAAGAAAGGTATTGGTTAGAGAGCCTATACTCTCTCCATATAGGCTCTGTAATATTGGTCTAGTGGCAGCACTGGTGGAACTAACAGAATTAGCAAACTAGCAGTGAAGTAATGTCGCTGTATACGATTGTATCCTACACTTTAAAAGTATGTCGTCTTCTCACATAAATAGTAGTGGCAGAAGCAAGTTCTCAGACAAATTAAAAGCAAAATACCTATGCTTTATATTTCGACGAAACAAAAGTTAAGCTAAATTTGCAATGTGTGAGGACTGACAGCTGCTTTATTATGAAATATAATCCCAGATTTAAAAAGCAAGCGTTTCTGTCAACAAATTCGTACAACAAAGCAAAACAGTCTGTTATACAAAAAGCTGCGGTATTAAGAACATCCAGCGATGATGAGGCAAAATAGCCTGAAGAACAGGAACAATCAGCAGACACAGAGGAAGATTTATTTTGGGAAGATTTTTACTCCTGTGTTCAACGGTCTTCGAGTCAAACTATTACACCCATGACGTCTACAATAATACAATTCGACAAGTATATCGAAATTCAGCCTTTAGGAAGAAAGGCAGACCCTTTTAGATGGTGGAGTAAACATAAGATATACTACCCGAGACTGTATCAGCTCATGTTACGCTTGTGTGCGGTGGGAAGCTCAGTTCCTTGTGAGCGTGTTTTTTCGAGGCCTGGAAATACTCTCACAGACTTACGACGACGTCTAAGATAGAGGAAATTAAGAAAGATAATGTTTTTTAACTATAATTTATAAACTGTGTGTGTGTGTGTGTGTGTGTGTGTGTGTGTGTGTGTGTGTAGAACTGTTTCGCTAACTGTATATGTTTGTGACAATACTTGCTTTGAACCGTGTTTCGACAAGAAACTTTGATACAGTTATGCAAATAATCGGTAATCTAATGCCGTAATGTGCATATTACTCTTGTTATTACCATAATGTGTGGAAAACCGAGCTTACCTCTGTTTCTTTTTGTAAAATCGTATTTTTTGGGAGAAGCTACTTATTCAAATAAAATTTAAAGCAAACAGTTAACTAAATATAAATTTTCATTTCCGAGCTACCAGCGATCAGAGGAAACCGTGTCTAACCAAAACGTATCTAGGATGATTGTTACTATTGGAAGTACGGTATGTCCATCGTGTCCGTATTCAGATAATGTTATACCGCCATCTCACAAAATTTTGATACACCTCTACTGTAACATCCAATAGTAACAAAGATTTACGAAATTGCGATACAAAATACTTATTGTGTAAAATCGAGTTTTTTCAGCAAACACACGAAAATAGATAAACTTAAAAATCAAAATCCGTATCTAAATATAAAATTTTATCCAGACTGTTAAAGCCGTTCCCAAAAAACACGAAATTCGCGTTTTTATTTAAAAAACTCTTTTGTGTAAAATCGCGTGCTGTAGGGAAAGACACCTACATACAGATAAACATAAAAACCAAAACCTTAACTAGATTCCATACGTACTAACAAAGTTTTACGAAATGGCGTTGTAAAAACATGTGAAATAACGTTTTATAATATAAAATTGCGTTTTTATGAATGGAACTATGTAGGATATATATATTGTAAAACTGACTTTTTACGAAAGAATGGAACTATGTAGGTGAACTCAAAAAGCAAAAACCAGTCTAAATACAAAATTTCATGCAAATCGTTAGGGCCGTTTTCGAGATATGCGAAATATAATACATAATCCAAGTGCTATTGCTCGTGTGTAAAGAAAATGTGTGTATTTTGCATTGCATCTGCAACAAATAAGAGGTACGTATTTATTCATCATACTTGGATTTCGCGATTTTAATCGTGTGTATTGGGAGCTGTGTACTCGCTGTATATCGTTTCTGTCATCACTAGTTCGTGTATTACTTGCGCAAACTAAGCTGACGTCGGCGCGGTGGCTGATGGTAGCGATAGTACAATGAAAAATGCCTTTACACTCGTTCCCGTCAGCCACCGCCAAGTGTCAGCTTGGTTTTCACGAGTAATATTACGGCCCACGAACTTCGTTTGTTCGTTCCGAGCTTCCTTTGTTCACACGCATCCTAGAGAGCCTGTATACACAGGCTCTGTAACGCATCCTCCATTTGACTGCCGTCTGCCGGTCGTAATCATTCGGCACGATTCGGCATGATTCTGAAGTTGCCTTCGAAGCATAGCGTACTAAGAATCGATGAATCGTTGAAACTTGAAATCGTCACGATTCGGAAACACACAATCGTTCTTACGATTCTTTTGAACGACGATTCGTCCGTATCACGATTCGATTCTTACGATTCTTTATTCAGAGTCGTTCAAATGAACGACTCATTCACGAATCGCCACAACTCTAGTGTGCATGCTCTTAACTTTGTTTAGAACGGGAAGAGGATGTTAATATTCAGGGAAGACATTTCGAATTGCGACACTTAAGTGAGCAATTAAAACACGAGGATTTGAAAGCAATGTTGTAATTATTATGTATTATAACTAGGTAATCGAGTTTAACATGCAGAGTTTTATCTGGGCGCTCTCGATTCATAGCTCACTTTGAAAGCAGCGAAAGCTTTCTGTAACAGTATAGCACCGGGACATTCAATAAACTGCTTGAACGCACCTCAGAGGTCGCTACGTCGCCTCATATGCTGAATTCTCCAAGGAATGAATGTCAACTAAGAAGCGTAATACTGTCAATAGGTAATTCATTTCATATTCCAGAAGCACTATAACTGATGCATTTCCAACGAGCAAGACAGAATTATTCTGTAAGAAATATTACAGGCGCTATAAAATAAAAATATTCAACATTGATGATCATTTCCCCTGTAACGCGTAACTTAATAAAACGTGCTTCAACTTCTATCTGTTGGAGCAGAGCATGTTCGATATTGGAACATAACTCGATGAATGGAGAACTTCAGCCCATTAAAAAAAAAGTTCGATTGAGGCTGGAACGACATAACCAGGCAGTCCGACGCCTCAACAGTCAGGTGCACAGAAGACTGCAGGGGGTTGAACAAACAACTTCTGATACACAGGCCTCACGGTCAACTGTGACGTCATCGCCGCTAGGCCGTCGCTGCATTACCGTAAGAGCCTGCACTTCTTTCGTGAAAGCATAAAAAAATCACCAGACTTACTTCTCTACTATCAATCTGCATGCCATTTACAAAGAAATTGTGCCGCCATTTATCATTTAAAAAGAAAGTATACCATTCCTGCATGCTGTAGCGCGAAATGCATGTTACACTGGTTACAATGCTCTGTGATTTCCTTCTGTTCTGTTTGAGATTATTTGCAAAATTTTACTGCTGGTTAAAAAAACGTTCCGAGTGAAAGCAATTTACACCACAGCCTGTAAATTACACTATTAAAGTTACTGTGATAGTGATAGTAAAAGTAAGCAGATTTGATGAAGTTATTATTCATGTGATCATAATTGTAATTACTTTGACACAAATGTAATTCACTGACACATAAATGACTCACCAAACAACGTATCGATATTGTCACCAGGATTAGTGCAATACTAAATCCTCATATAACCTAGTTGTAACTAAGAAAACCGAAAGGGAGATTTCATAAATCTGACACCTCCGTCTGTCTGTGTCATCAGAACTGTCAAATATGCACCAGAATACTACCGATAAGGAAATGAAATCTTTGTAAGCAAAATATAGGCTTAGTATTATGCACTCTCAGTGCTAACAATGCAATTACATGTATCAAGAAGAGGAAAATAGGAATGACAGGAAAATGACTAATGTATATGTTTCTTAACCTGACACAAAATTCATTTTATACTACTTTACAGTTGACAATTTCCTCTTTTTTCTGTTATTACCGTTATGGCTATCCTTAACTTTTAACATAATAATTGAGAAACATATTACACAGTACTTATACTAGTACAATATTGTGCCCTGTCCACGATGTAATAACATACTTTTTTTATCGAAGTATTAAGGTTTAACGATATAATTTAAGCACTAAGTCAATGAACTGCGCTGCAAGTCAGCGAATGTGTACACCCAGAATAATGTGAGTGGCGTATCATTATTATCTGTGTTTTATTCTATATAAGGATGCGCGCCCGTCTTTTCTCTCTCTTCTTCTTTAATCGCGAGCCTTTCCGACAGCATCTTAGGCTATCAGACCCTTATTTCATTCCATTTTGTACAAATAAACTAAACTTGTATTCCTGTTGGGAATTTATTTAATCATTCCATTATTATCGGCAATTGCAGGATCTTATTATGAATACTTTATTCTTTCACTCCAGAGTTGAGGGAAGGTTATTGTAATTTCCAAGTATTACAACGACATACAGCACAATTCTTTGTTATGTTCGAAACTGTGAAAATTATTCACAAAATGTTAGATTTCAGTACAAAGAAACATATTTTATTAAATAATATGTGTTTAATTTAACATTTCTACTTTCATTTCGTAGTGTCAATCACAAATTTCCAATTTATAAACATTACAGATTTTTTTTTTTTTTTACATTTCTTCTTACAATGCCAACGCAATACTCACGAGATTAAATTAAATCATTCTGAATCTCTTGTGAGGCAAGAAGGTAGTAAGAAATTTCCTTGAGATTACAAAAACACAAATTAAACGCTTTTTGGCATCCTACAAGTCTACTGACCTTCACTTCAAGAAATAAAACGTAAAAAAAAGTAGAATAAACTAAGAAGTGAAGTGATCATCTTATGCATTCGATAGTATTTTGTGCATTTTCTGATAAAAATAATTTTTGTTCTAAGAACTAAAAATTGACGTGTCTGAAATACTTAATTCATTTTCTTTTATATAATGATAAGGAGTGATACATCTAATTAATCCATGCACTAATAGTTGTGTGTGATATTTAAGTAATAAAAATAACCAGTCTCATACCAATATTGAAAAAAAATCAGGAACGGTTCAGATACATTAAGTTGAAGCAATTCCGCTTAATAATCGCAAAGTGTTAATTTACTCGAAGTACGATAAGAACATAAGCTTTCGAGAAACTGCAATTTCGAAACAAAATTAGTTTGAAAAATTTATTCAATTATTGAATTATTACAAATATATGAATATACTTAACCTTATTTTACATCCATTACAATTTACACTAGCCAAAGCATAAATTTATATATTTCCATAACCATATCCACCCATGTTTACAAACTACTGTAGTTACAGCTTTAGTATGCTACCCACTGAAGAATTCTGTTGTCTGTGTGATATACGTGACTATAAGAAAACTCCCTTAGGAAGAAGTCTTCTTGTTTACTTACATCAACAAATAATTTTAAAAAGTAAATGTCTCTGGGTAGAGCATCTAATGCAGCTGTGATGATGTTCTCCAGAGACCAAATAAGCAGAAATAACAACGTTAATAACCTTGTTGTCCTTCATCGTTTTCTATTCCTGATAATATTTTATCTCGCTTTAAATATGTATTACATATATCGCATTTAAGATTCTTAAGGATATCATTGGCACAGTACCCTGACAAGTATGTGTAAAAGATGGCAAGTATTCCTGAACAGACTGAATTTGATCCTCACTGAAATCCGTTACACCATCAATGTCTGGTCATGGTGGTGGCAAGGTGACATCGTCTACACAGTTGGCTTCCAAGGAATCTAAATCTCTTCCAACTTCTCCAAGAACAGATGATGGAATTTTCAAGGGTAGCAGGGTCTGTATTCTTAGCTTGGATTCAATTTCAAATACCTATCCCAGAGATACCAAATAGTGACATACAGCAAATGTTAGATATGTTCCATATCTTTTTTCTGCAGCATCTGTTTAAATCATTCCTGGCAAAAGACATGTAAAATTCGAGTCCTCAATGCAGTACTTGGTCATTTCTAGAATAGCATTAGTGGTACGAGATATTTGCAAATTAGTATCACTGGATAATTCAAATGTGCGATCAGGACACCGTTTTCATACATCTAACCATGACAAAAATCTTTCGAAATATCTGATACTGCGCTGGAAAGTAGTTTCTGCAGTGCATCCTTGTAATGGATATCTCTACCAGGTCAGCTAATATTTAAAATGTTCCACCATGTACAAATTAATTTTGATGGATTTAATAGTGCTCTCAAAACTTTCAGTAAGATGATGTTCCCCCAAGGTTCACAAACCTTGAATAGTCCTCTCATTGAAAATATTAAGCACAAGTATGAAATTTTGACACTCCAGGTTCCTTTTATAAAGAGACTTTAAATTAAGTTTGTTGGCTAAAATTTGTTATCTGTGTACACTCCACATCATATGCTTTTTAACTGCAGAGATTTTCGCCATAAGCAGTTGCATACTTTCTGAAACAATTTCAAACTGTGGGTACTTTATTGTCTGATCTGGATCGTCTTTCTTGATCCAGTTGTATGTGACACATTTTAATATGTTAACGCAATGTTAAACTAAAAAAGGGGTTGTCTGTCATTATGCAGGAGACTGTAACCAATTGACAGTTCAGAATGTGAAGCAAAGAATGATGTGGCCCGTCTCTTAATTGAATTTATGTCACTAACAACACAAACTAATCAGTGAAACAACATGAACTGATTCACAACTTCTGTTTTGTATACAACAGTTAATTGCCCCCTAGCTGCTCACCTGCTGAGGGTGTTTGAAAATGCACACATATCTCATGAAGTGTATTAGGATGGGGTAGTGCAAGACAATTAGTGCTCCTTATAAACTCGTAAATGTGTCGTGGTATTGAAAATAAAATACTACAAAAAATAATACCATCTGGCGAGTATCTGTAATGCTTCTTTTGGACACCTATTAAATTCTCTTGCTCACATAAAAATTAATGTTGCTACTTTCAGTCTTATAAAAAAAAAATACAATTTTTTTTCAAATAATTTGTTATGAATAGTAATTAGACTGTTACTGGAGTATTATTGTTCTTTCTGGTGAAGTTTTCCAAGTTATCTACAATGTCAATTAAGTCATTTAAGACTTCTGTGCATTACCTATATTTTCTGCACATATACATACCCTGGGTCCAATGGATCCGTTATATCTAATTCGAGAATTTAAATGCAAAAAGTATTTTGTGGCTATTGAAATGGAGAAATATTTTGTTTTAAAGTTTATCAGTATAGTATAAGGCAACTGTGATCATTAATAACACTTTTACTGAAACATAAGCCACCAGCATTATCACAAACTGTTCTCAGATTGGCGGTTATAATATTCACGAAGAATAAATCAATAAGAAAACAAGAATGACATTAATTTTTACAATTGTTAAGCACCACAGTGCTACAGTCGTGACATACGTTTTGTGCATTTACAGAACACTGTCTTTGTTTTCCTGTCCTTCGAAACAGGACACAATGAACGCTGTCTCTTCTGATGACTCAGTGTACTGTTGTTATTACTGCTGCTGTTTTGTGTTTTAGGAATAGTAATGAACTTTTCCATATTGCCGTATACAGATTACTGTAGAAGGGGATTAGGCGATCTTATGGTCATAAACTGTTGGATCATCTCAACTGAAAGATCCTTGATCAAGTGTCCTCTTGTGCAAAACCCCTTTGTGATACATGGGATGTTGTGTTTTGTAATGAATAAAGGCATTTTGAGTATGTACATCCCTTATGTTGCAACAGAGAGCCATTGGCCACCATTTAGTCTGTCTTTTGCATGTATAATCACGCACTATTGATCCATAACATCCACACCATCCTTTGTTTGGTTAAAAAATTTCACAATCTCAGGCTTCAGGTTTGGATACTGTTCATCTATAGATTTAACATGATGCATGGAGTGTAGGAGGACCACACACGAGTTTTTCTTTGGTGAAAAACTAACCAACTTCATTTCTTTTGTAAATGCAAATAGACTTGAATTTACTGCTCTGCTCCAATTTGGCTTCATATCTTTTGCAATTTCTCTTTTATTCATCCTCATTGTTCCCATAACAATCAGGTTTTTACACAGCAGATGTTCTGCCAATGGTACACTTGTAAAATAAGTATCTATGGTCACATTTCTAGCTGTACCAGCAATATTGCGTGCAAGGGTCTCCACGGTGGTAAGGCCCAAATTTTTCTGGGGTGGCACGCCTGATTCTCTTCCTGTGTTAACAACATAACCAGTTTGGCTTTGATATGGCTTTGACATTAGATCCAGCCTGACGAGCTCTTTTTGGGCCTGGAGCACCTTCTCCAACCCAAAAGATTGAACCTTAGTCTCAACAGCATAACCGTACACTCATGTCTCATCACCAGCTATGATTCTTTTAAGGAACTTCTCATTCCCATTTGCGCGATCCAGAAGCGCTACACAGACTGTGAGGCGAAGGTCTTTCTGGTCTTGACTCATGAGCCGTGGGACGAACTTGATGGTAACATGATACTTTCTAAGATATTGTGTCAGGATTTCATGACATGATCCAACTGAAATGTTACATTCTTCTGCAGTCTCTCTGACAGTCGGTCTTCGACTGGCACAATTTCATTGAAGTTTCTGACATCAGCATCGTCGGTAGACATCGAAGGGCGTCCTGAGTGAGAGTCACCTTTAACTTCTGTCTGGACATTTGTATACCATATGAAACATTCGTAACATCGAGAACACCTGAAGCAAAATTGAATGCAGACGTGTTGCTTCTCTAACTATCCCATCTCGAAATTTGCAAAGTGTGTGACACAATGCTCTACTCAATACAGCACTGAACAATAACTAACAGACATACAACAATTAAACTTACAAGAGTTACACATTAAACACTGGGATGTGCAATGATGCCAGTCGCTTTTCGCTGCCACACACCGTTGGGGCAAAACTACGAATTTTCCGGAATTTTCGAACAGGCCTCATAGGTATTAATCTGAGGAATCACTGGAGATTGTTTGAGGATGTGTGTTTCAGCTCCTCATTGCGGCTGTGTCTACTATGAAGGTATGGAACTCGAAATTAGAGTAAATGATGTAGACTATGAATGAAACAGACTTTTATTTTCGGTTTTTGTTTTTAACGTTTCTAAATTTTTATACATAATACAATTGCAGAACTAATGAATATAATACGTGGTATGAACTGATTTTCTGAACTACCAGTTCATGATAGGGTAAAAAAACTATGCTATTGTTTAAATGTCCTGCTGTCATTGTTAAAAGTGACTGCAACGTTGAAAACAAAAACAGTAAAATGTTGTGTATAGAATTTTTGTTTAAAATATATATACAGAGGAACAACATACATACAAGAAACAATTTGTTTAATAGTTTAACACACTGGCTCCATGTGGCTGCCACTGGCCACTGGCCATTGCAAAATCTCATGCCTAAATCTGTGTGCTTAGCCTGACCTGGTCTTGTGTGAAACATCCATTACTAAGCATGCAGATATCAATCTTATAAATGCCTTACCGTTATATTTAAAGCTGACTGTGAGAAAGAAAACGAAAAAGTACATTTTCACAGCACAGCAACTTCTTTGTCACTGTCGGTTACAACAAAAAACTTGTATATTGTTGTTAAATAAAATGTATAGTCTATAATGATTGTTAGAAGATCATGTGAAAATCTGGAGTACATTCGTCAATAACTTTGAGATTTTTGTTTACAGTATTTATACATGTAATCTTAAGTGTAACAGCAAGATTATAAATGTGAGCTTTGGTGACCATGAAGCTCATATCTGGCAACTGAACTAAACACTGACACAGTTGAGAACAAAAGCTAAGATAATTGAGCAGAGAGAGTTCAATGATGACAACAGTACAGTATTAAATTTTACAATATAAAGTGAAACAGTAAAACTGAAGTAAATAGCACATTCCACAGTTTCCACAATGCGTAATTGCATATTTTCATGCCGGCCACGGTGGGCGTGCGGTTCTAGGCACTTCAGTCCAGAACCGCGTGACTGCTACGTCGCAGGTTCGAATCCTGCCTCGGGCATGGATGTGTGTGATGTCCTTAGGTTAGGTTTAAGTAGTTCTAAGTTCTAGGGGACTTATGACCTCAGATGTTGAGTCCCATAGTGCTCAGAGCCATTTGAACCATATTTTCACGTAGCATTTCCAGTAAGAAAGAGGGTTAAGATAGTTAGGTTCAAATGTTTCAAATGACTCTGAGTACTATGGGACTTAACTGCTGAGGTCATCAGTCCCCTAGAACTTACACCTACTTAAACCTAACTAACCTAAGGACATCACACACATCCATGCCTGAGGCAGGATTCGAACCTGCGACTGTAGCGGACGCGCAGTTCCAGACTGTAGTGCCTAGAACTGTTCGGGCACTCCAGCCAGCGATAGTTAGGAACAAATGTTAAATAACGTAAGGCATTACAGTTTCCAATAGAAAGAAATATTTCTGATCTCTTCCATCAAAATTTAGAAGCTATAGGAAAAAATTCAACTAAATATTTAGCATGGTAATAAAAGTACTCATAAGACATAATAATGATAACTATCTTTGAAGTGCAAAAAACAAGACAACTGTCCTGAAGGTTGTTAGAAGAGGAACTGGCACAGACTAGTCAAGAAAGAAAAAAGAAAACTTTCCGATGGTTAGTAAACAAAATACTAAAAGTGAACTTCGTATGTCGGCAATATAATCTTGGGGTTGCGATAGTGTTGTGGAATCCGGTTTTTTTGGTGGGTACTGGGCTGTTACTTAGTTATTCGTGTACTCACGTTCGTTTGCGGTTTTTTCCCCACATTCGCATTTATCAGGAGAGGGACAACTCCAAAAATGTGGCAGGAGCATTATATGTAGAAAGTCGTCCATGCAACCTGTAAGTACAGTTCAAAATATTACTACATAATAGCAGAAACCAGAACTATTTATCACCTAGAGATACATTGACCAAAATGTAAACTAAATAGCAAAAATATGTACATATTCCAGCCCACTGAAGATGCCTTGCAGAAAATAAAGGCGAAACACGAATGACACGAAAATTGTGTTTCATTCTGTTGTAGTCAGACGGTCCATAAAGTAAAAATTATCAATATATCGTAATATTACACGCAACCGAAGAAGACAGGACTACAAAACTTTCGCACTTTGTGTGTGATCAAGAACATTACACCATCTTGCTGTTCGCTAGTGTCGTGAGAGGTGCATCGCGTGTTGCGAGAAGGCTGTGAAAAATATAGCGGGAATTATGACGACTTCTGTTCCTTATTTATGTCTGTGTGTGATAGAGATGTGGTTCTTTTGCGTGTGTGTGCTTTCTGTTCTGTGTCCTTGGTCAGTTCTCTCAGAGTGGTAAAGAGTGTGTTGTTGCAAAGTGTTGTGGTTTCGTTTATTACATTTTTCCCTTCGACTATAGCCTTTTGTATTTGGTTATTTTCTTGTATTGTTAGTTGTCGGTATACACTGTTGCTCTTTTTCAGGATGTGTTGATCGTTTTCGATATTATGTGGTTATGGTTTCTGTTCATTGGATGTTCTGCAAAAGTTGAATGTGTGCTGTCACTCTTCAGTGCTCTCATGTGCTTTGTATACCTCGTTTGGAAGTTCCTGTCTGTTTGTCCTATGTATTGCGACTGACAGCAGTTGCATGTGAGTTGATATATTCCAGCATTGCTGAATTTGTCTGAGGTTTTTCTGACTGGTCTTAGCCTTTGCTAATCTGTTTGTTTGTTCTGAATGTTATTGGAATCCCTTGCTTTTTCAATGTGTTTCCTATTCTATGTGATATTTTATTATTGTATGTAAGTGTGTACCATCTGTCTGTTTTTCCTGATGCAGTGTGCTCTGCTGTGTTGTCTGTGTGTACTGCATGTTTAATTTTTACCTTGTTGTTGAGTTTGTTTGTGATGTCTGTTTTGTTGTCGTTTTCAACAGCAATTTATTTCATACTATTTAGTTCCTATGTGTAGTTTTCTGATTTAAGAGGTGTTCTGTTTATCCTGTGGAGCATGTGTTTGAAACTGGCATATTTGTGGTAGTTGGATGAAATGTGGATAACACTGCTTGTGGATGTAGATTTTCTGTAGATGGAGAATTCATGTTGGTGGTTGTTTCTTGTGATTGTAAGATCCAAGAAATTTAGTTTCTTGTCTCTTTCTATTTCCATTATGAAGTGGATTTGTGGGTGTACTGTGTTGATGTTACTGTGCAGCTCTTCTATCCTGTTATGTGTTTCATCTACAAGACAGATTATGTCATCCAAATATCAGTACCAGTAGATTATTTTGTACCCTCCTTGTTTTACAAAGTAATTGAATATTGTGTTTTCTATATGGTCCAAGAAAATGTTGACTAAGGTTCCACTGATGGGTAACCCCATGGGTAGCCCCACTTGTTGCAAATAGAAGTTGTTGTCGAAAGTGAATTAGTTTTGTTCTGTGATTAGCCTAAGAATGGATGATATTTCATTTATTTGTATGTCTGGGAATTTCTTGCATTTTAGCAGTTGTTCTGTGATATTTGTAGTTTCTTCTGTGGGTATGTTTGTGCACAGGAATGTAACGTCAAAAGATACCAGTTTTGCTGTTGGGGGGGGGGGGATGTTTCCATTCTTAATTTTCTCTTTTGTGTCTTCTGTGATATTTGTGTACGCGTATGTTTTCTGTAGGAATGTGTGCATGTGTCTCCCTAATAAGTAAGATGGGCCTTTTTTGAAGTCCACCACTGGCATGACTGGGATGAAAGGTTTGCTGACCTTTGGCAGGCATGTTAAGAGTTAGGGTTATTTTGTGTCATTCTTTCTGTCTGGTTCTGTGTCAAGGTTTGTGTGATGTTTTTTAAGAGAGTCTTTATGTTTCTTTGGTATCTTTGTGTTGGGTCATTGGTTAACTTAGTTATTTCATCCCGTGCCAGAAATGTTTTTGTTTTCTTAATGTATTCTCCCTCTGTTATTAAGACTAGAGCATTCGCTTTGTCTGCCTTAGTGATGAGAGCATTGTGTTGCTTTAGTTTTCTGTGTACACTTTTTATGGTTTTCTTATCAGATGTTTTTTTTATTTGTGTTTATGGATGGTTTGTTTTTTCTGATGATTAGTTTCATTTCCTCTGTCACTAATTCTCTTGTTAGGCCTGGGTTGAAGTCTGGTGTATTAGTTTTTTTCATGTTGTCCTATGATGTATTCAGTCTCAGTAATAAGATTTTCTATAGTCTTATGTGTTGTGTGGGTGTTCAAATTGTATTTGGGACCTTTCTCAAGTACCTGTTGTTCGCCTTTTGTGAGTGTTATGTCAGTAAAACTAATGGGATGTGTGTTGTGTGTGTGTCTTGGTTTTAGAACAGTTTTTGTCATGAGTTTATTTAATTTCTGTTCTTGTTTCTGCCGTTTCTTTTACTTTATTGACTGTGAGGGGTGATTTATTCTTTCTTTTATGTCATGCATTACTGAGGACCTGGAGATTTGGTTCGTTAATTCTAAGTGTAATTTGTATAAGGTGACATTCAGTTCTAGTGTTTTTGAGTATAGGGAGCAAATTTTATATTTCAGCCAACCTCTTTCAGCTGTTTGTTTAGCATGCTCTGCTGCAGGTGACATGTTGTTTACTTTAATTTCAATATAATTGAGAATGATGTTGTTGGATGAGCATACTTTATTGTACTTGAGGTTCAAGTTCGTTTGATGTAGTTTCACTGTCGTTTTTAATATACATAGTAAATGTATCCTTATCAGCTTGAAAATAACTAAAGTCATTAATTCGAAAGGAGAGGACCTGAAAACATAAAAAAATATCGTCCAGGAAACCAACTCATTGGTTCCTCCAAAATATTTGAAAAAGTTCGCTATAATGGGCTTCAAAATTACATTACTAAAAATTCAAGTCTGTCGCCAAATCAGCATGAACAGACCAAAGCCAAGTTTATATTAAGAGCTAGGTACGAGTATTTAGGAATCTTTAAACAACTGGATGACATGGGAAATGCTACTGTTATTTTTTTAGACATGTCAAAAACCTTTGACCATGACTTTCTTACTCACAAATTAGCCCTCCCTTGCTCTGAGCACTATGGGACTTTACATCTAGAACTTAAACCTAACTAAACTAAGGACATCACAGACATCCGTGCCCGAGGTGGGATTCGAACCTGCGACCGTAGCGGTCGCGCGGTTACGAACCGAAGCGCCTTGAACCGCTCGGCCACACCAGCTGGCAACCCTCTGTCCATAAATCGCCAGTTAAGGATGGAGTACCATTGACGATGCAAATGACTTTAATAAAGCAAAAACAAAACAAAAAAAATGTTTACAGGTGACACCAGCACTTTATTAAGTAACATCTGTGGGCAAAAGGGTTACAAAGTCAGCAGTAGGTGCTACAATATGTTTGGTCACTATATCGTTTCAAAACAATAAGATAATAATAAAGAAAAATACTCACTTTATGAATTTTGACTCATCTCCACTTCTACAAGAATTTGCTCAATACGGGCTACCATTTCTTGACAATATATTACTGAAACTGAAAGGGACTGTAATGTGAAAGCTCTTGAAACAACGTTTTCAAAAGCTTTTTATATTCTCCATGTACCAACCGAAAGTGCAAGCAAATCAACAGTGATTCAGACATGGTATGCCTTCTTCCATTCACTAACCTACTTTCATATGGACTACTCTATCGGAACTCAGTCCCAAAAATGTTTCATTGTAGGGTAGATAACAGTTCTCAGATAGTAGGCCCTAACTCCACCCCATGTCAGCGTATTCAGGAACATACAAAATTATATATATATATATATATATATATATATATATATATATATATATATATATATATATGATGCAGAATATAGCAATTAGGGCTACGTGCAATGTAAATGTCCTGAAAACATGTAGACCGCACATTGTTGATCTGAAAATGAAGCTGCTCAGCATTGAGTATATTCTTTCAATTCAGTTCTGAGCCTTCGTAATTTTAAGAATTTTTTATTTTGTCGACATCCACTTGGAATGAAAGTATGCCCTGCTCATATATTTCCCCATTTCCTCACAGCTTACATTTATGGAATAGCAAAGGAACCGTTCTTAAGTTGTGAACCTTGAAATTTTAACGAATAAGAATCAGTATCAGTAAGCAAACAAGAACTGCTTTTGGAGTTCTGACTTCATCAGCTATCGATCCAGATGTGGTAAATCTGGATTAGCCTTTTTTATATCACGTACTTCTCTTCTTGGTTGTGCGAAATGTATAACAAGAAAAAATTCATTGACAAGGTCAAACGTCGCGCATTACTGGGTCAAATGCACATTTAAGAGCAGGAAACCGTATGAAATTGTCTTCCTGAGAATGTGTTATTCACAGAAGCACTGAGTCAATTACTATCAGAACCAATTGTTGCGTTCACACTATAGGAAAAGAACAATAATGAATATTTATTTAGACTGTAGGTTTCTAATGTCTTGGGGCATCTAGATGTCAGGCTCTGTCCACCGGTTTCAAATATATTGCTAGTAACGTCCCAGCAAATTTGCTAAATGCTTCGTAGTTTATATTTTAGCATGCGGACGCTTTTAAATTGAAATTTTCAGTTATTATTACGTGTTAGCAGTTGTCGTTCACAAATTACACCTAATTTTTCTTAAAACGATAAATACAAATTATTTTATTCTGAAAAATGCTTCTTTGTCTTCTGTTGTTCTTGTCAGTGTTGGTATTGCTGTTTGTGTTGTTAACCATCTTTGGTTGTTGAATTTTGACTTCTGGCGTTCAATTTGAAACTTTGACGGTTATAAGAGATTTAGATTGTTTATTTTGAATTGTATTTAGTTTAGTTGTTGAATTGTGTTTGTCGGATAGTAGCCTAAAGAAAGGAGACTCGTCTTCTCTAATGTGGTGTGAAATCTATATTCTGTTTATGACTACGAGAACGAATGTTTCAAATAGAAGGATGTATCTGGTAAGTTTATAGTGACTTTAGTGTAACCGTGAAGAGTTTTTGCATGATAGCGATGGCAGCGGCGCATTTCATTTCCTTGTTACTCTGTTGTTTCAGGAGACTCGCATGTTTGAGTGATCGGACACTTTTACGTTGATAGTTACTCTACATTGGTAACAACATTAAGCGGAAATTGCGAAATAAGTTCCCTTACTAGTGGAAGAGGGCTAGAAGGAAGATGGGAAATTGTCCTTCCACCGGTCTTAAGGAATTATTTGAAGAGGTTATCTCGAATGAGAGTAAACACGACGCGGTATTGCCAAGCAGTGGTACACCAGACAGGATGACACTTATTGATCCGAGATCTCCTTTGGTAGACGCAGAACGGACACCGATCGAGGTATTTCATGTGAACTTTTTTGTAATTTTCTTTCTTCGCGATTGTTGTACAACATTTAGGTTCTCACAGTCTGCGAATGCATGTCGAACTGTACTCTGGTCTGATGCTTTCCAGTGAATTCATTATGCCCTTCTGGTACATTTATTTCATCTGTGATGCAATTTTGTATGTTCCTGAATACGCTGACATAGGGTGGAGTTAGGGCCTACTATCTGAGAACTGTTATCTACCCTACAATGAAACAGAAATTGTTTAACGAGACGTACAGTCGTTTTAAATGTATCAGCATGTGTGTGCCACCACACTGACAGGTAGTGGATGACTGCAGAAACCTGGCTTTAATTAGATTTGAGAGCATCAGATAAGACGAGTTTTAAGAGTTTCAATTTTTAAAGGCTGTGTTGTGTAAAAAAAACCACAACTTTACAATTTAAAGGATGAGTGTTAGTGAGCGAACTTTCTCCATTATAAAAGTGAGTACATGCCTAAGATAGACCTACTGTTTCACACTTGTTATATATAGATAATCGCATTTTATTGTGGTAAAGGCTGCAGATGTCATTATTAAATAGTTGTAGCAGATTCATGTGTAGTGTAGCCCAGGATCTGCAAGCTGTTAGTAGTTGCTTCCTATTTGACACACATCATTGACAGCATGAGAGCCCTGCTTTGTCATATGTTGAGACATTTGTAAATTTTGATCGCATTCATCATAGCCAGCATTCTCTCTAAATTTAGTTTCTGTTGCTGATACATAATGTTAACTGCAAGGTTAAATTAGGAATAATACATTATATAAGCAACACCAATCTAGACTCGGTTGAATTTACCAACATCTCATTTTTGACTTCATCCTGTAACATAATGGTGATGTGCCCTGTGACGACATATGTGCAGAAAAGAATAAAACTGGCAATATTTAGTATGTGTCTATAATAGTTTTTACAGACTGGTCTGTAGTGTAGCCAGAGGTCCAGGTTAGGTTGAAATGTGACAGTTTTGGTTTGATTGGTAAAGTGATAAGGATGCTTCGTCTTTATTTATCTCCAGCAGTATAAACATGTACATGAATGTATAAACACCTGAGGATGGGCACAAGCCCGAAACCGGTCGTGTGATGAATAAATAATCTTTTATTGCGACTGGTAGGGGGAATTTTTCTACTCCCTATAAAGGAACAGTCACTGAGTTAAACAGCACCCACTAGGGATAAAATTTGCTGAATACCATGTTCTTACAAGCCAACTGCATTCAAAGTTCACTGTTTCCTATTTGGACAGTGCTTGGAATCTGCTTTGGCATGCATTATGTTCGAGGGGTTGACAGCTTCAATCTGCCGCGGCCCACGCTTTGTGCTGTACATTTCTGGCTAATATTAGTGTTTTCTCTGTGAAGCACACACATCATCCAGTGAAGGTCACAGGTGAAATGTGATTTCCAGTTGCATATTGTGATACCTGTGTGTGTGTGTGTGTGTGTGTGTGTGTGTGTGTGTGTGTGTGTGTGTGTGTGAAGAAAATGGTCTTCATGTTCTGTAGATTGCATTTTCTAGTCATGTTACTATATGTATATTCTTCTGATCTTGTGCATGCATCAGTTTTGAAAGATGCTTACTCTATTTAGAGACACTGTTTGCTTTTATTTAGTTTTACAGCATTGGGACGTTAATGTGATAATACTTGCTAAGAAAGAAATGGCAGCCATTCACAGTATTTCAGTCACTGACACTTACCTAAGTTCTGTTAAACTATAAAGTAAATAAAACCCTTCACTTTGGTATGCATATGGAAAATTTTTCGCATTATTTGACAACAATGTATTTTACTAGATCAGCATCACTAAGTTGCTCTTTGTGGGAAAGTAAGTTGTGAAGCGATTCATGACGCGAGAGCAATTTTCACTGTTTTTCCGAAGCCAAACGTTAAGGCTCTTCACTGCATGGTATGTGACATTTACAAGTTAAATATAGTAATAGTGTTGTAATGGACTATTCCATGTCATTTTAGGAAGCAAAGAAACTTGTTAAAAATTAGATGAGTCGTAGCTATTAATTTTATGGACAGGTGTGTGACTGGTAGTGCTAAATCATTTTCTGTGATGTCAACTTTGACTCCAAGAGTCACTGATCACCCAGGTGATGTTGCTCAACATTTTTGATTTTCTTGATTTTTTATCATGACTTCCCTATAGACAGACATTCACAGACCACTGTTTTAAAAATTTTTATAAGTCATAGTTTTTTTCTGGCAGCCATTTTTACAATGGCGTTTGGGAAAATTTTAGTGGAAATCGACGTTTGCGGAAAGTTTAATTGCCAAGTTATTTTAAAAGATATCAGAATAATTCAAAAACCAGTGTGCTTGGCATGAAATGAACTTCAGGCATAATTTTTTTTAATTTTTCTATCATGCAAGAGAGTCACTCAAACTCTTTCTGGGTCATTCCATGCCAAGTGGTCTAAACCTTCCCACCATCATGTCTCCAATTTTCTTCAAATTTTATCTGTAGCACTAGTCAAGTGCTAAATTAAGTTTCTCAAGATTTCAAGCCTCTAGCTGCAATACTTGCTGATCTACACCCCCTTGTCTGAAGGGTAGTAAGTTCGCATGCGCGCGACATCAGACAAAATGCCATTTTTGGGGTCTCATAAAATTGAAACCAATTCATAAGAATGGTTAGTAAGATGAGACCCTGTACAGTTTTTTGTGCTGATTCAAACGAAATTAATTATAAGATTACTGATGCAAAATCCGGTCAAACAAGTCGACTCAAAGTGTACCCCTAATTCTGTCGTGACTTAATGCGACAAATTTTGACCAATATTCAGACTGCAATAATTTCCTTGCAGATAAAGATATGGACTTGAACTTTTTACCAAGTCTTATCTTTGTGCTGGACATAATACAGCTGGATTTCCAACTACCCAGGCTTTATAGTCGCCTTGCAAAATCTCTTCAAATTTGGCAGTGTCAGCGCAAATGGCTTTATTTACCAAAGTTCAAAGCCCATTACTACAAAATAGTCAGCCTGGATTTAATTGTGAATAGTATCATCTGAAAGAGAAACTCTTGCTCTACGAGATGGATATATTTTTCTTTTGCAACGCTTCCATTAAGTGCTTATTTACTCAGGTCAAAGTATCTTATATTTTGTGTGCGCAGTGCCCTGCGTTGGTCCATGATGGCTGAGCCATTACTGGTTATCACAATAAAACCAGCATCCCCATCGCCATAGGGGCCACGCCCGATAGCCATGCAGTAACAGCCACGGGTGGGTATCTTTACTGCAGGTTCCCAAGCCTGATTACAGGGTGTCTTTACCACAGGATCCCAAGCCTGATTGTGGGTTTCTTTATGCAGGTTCCCAAGCCTGTCTTCCTCAGTTACTTCATCATTCTGGAAGCATCGTTGATTTGCAAGAGAATGCTTTCAGGAAAACTGTATTGCCGACCAGATGATGTCACTGATGGAGCTGGAATAACACCAATGATAAGTTGTTCTGGAATCCAGCAAGTATCACGTCTTAAGGGCCAATAAAATGAACTTGCAGGACCATGAGGATGCATAAAGCTTATGAAAGCATCTTTCTGTTCGACTGAGATTTCAACGATGTTTCCAATCCACCATTTCTTTTCATAAATGCAAGCAACATACTGCCCAGGCTGAAGATCCATGACTTGAACTACTACTTCAGCAGCACTAATTTTGGCCAAAAAAGATGTCGCATCATTAGAAACTCTACTGACCTTAATTGTCGTCATATCAATGGGCAAAAAATGGTGGTTTTCTCTTGTGCCAGCTAGAGTGTGCCCTTGCAGGAATCTTTCTTCTTGAGAAGCTTTTTCTTCTTCAACTTCCTCTTTGCTGATGAAAAAGAATTTGATTCCATTGATATTATCATTGCAGAAGTTGAAAAGATCTTTGGGTGTTAGAATCTGGTTTTCATATGGACGTTGCAAACTTGCTCTTGCTGCCAACCGTTTTGTTGTGCCTCCAATGCCATCACAAGGCGACTTTCCATGGCTTGTTCCAAAGAAATTCCATTCTGCTGTTATTTCAAAATCTTCTTTGTGATAGCATAAGTTGAGAAAATTCTTGAAATTCTTATATTGTGCAGCTGAACCATCACTGAAGTAGTGGATGTGGCTTATTTTGGAAAATTGCATCTTCAGGTAATTGATTACTTTTCCAATGTAAACATGGACAGTAATCGTATCGTGTCGAAGGCAGTCACTAATAACACAAAGATTCACACATTGCACCTCTTCGTTTTCACAGTAGTAGACTACAAATGGACGAACTGTTGCTTGACTGTTTTCCCAGTGAAAGCCTTGCACTGCATCTTGAACAATAAATGAATAGTTTTCAGCAAAATCCATTAGTATTATGAATTCGCCTTCTTTCAAATCAGTTTTGAGAGCTTTCAGGTGCTGGCTTTGATGCTTGGCAATGTAGTGATGACAAGACAGGTTCCAAATTTTTGCTGCAATATCTTCAACATACTCTTCTGTTGAAAGCTGCTTTGTTTCTAAAGTATCCCTGTCGGTATGAATCCATTGTTTGTACTCAATCAGTTCTTCAGGGTCATTATCTTCAAAATATGTTGCAATAACTGCTTCTACACCTTCTGGACCAGGGCAGTTTTCACAACGATGAAGCATACAATCCTTGTTTTCCAAGCTGCAAACAGCTTTGCTAAGAATTTCCTTGTAGTCTTCATTGATTGATGCACCAGTGAGCATAAGCTTGACATTTTGGTGTATTGTACAGACACAAACTGAGTGCATTCCAGCAGAGCCAACTGTAACACACCATTTTGGTCTAAGCTCGCAAAACTTTGAGAAGCCAATTTCTGGTCCATTTTGCTTCTGATAAGACACGTACATTTCCTTCAAATTGCAAAGCAACAACCGCTTTTGCTTGTACACCTTTGTTCCTGAAATTCTCACAGGCACACAGTCTTTCTTCCCTGGACAAAGTCTGCTGAATTCGTCATCTTGAAAAAAGTCATGTACTTTCTGAACAACTTCATCTGAAAGCTTCCTTCCTTGCCGATTTGCTGGAAAAGCTAGAACACCTTGCTCATTCTTCAGTTTTCTCGCTTGCTTTACCATTCTTTCTGATACATTAAATGCTGTTGTCGTATCTTTAATTGTCCAGCTTCTTGGAACCAAGGTCAATATTTGAACTTTTGTCCTACGATTTGACACTTTACATTTTTCTTTCAACTCTTCTATAAGATTATCAAGATCTGCACAATTATTGCATGGGCGACTTTTACTTGAACTTGGCTGTTCATCGTAATTGATTCCTACAGCAGCAGCAATTTGATTCCCAATTAAACTTTGTGCATCCAAGATCTTTCTTTTTGCATAGCTTTGCTTATCTCTTTTACTTAGTTGTCTTCTTTTCAATGGTGAAGCACCAATAAATGATAAACTTTTGTTGATGGCTGGTTCAGTTTCATCCGTTGTGAAATCTTGTTCAGATTGGGTTGATAGTGATGATGAATCTTCTAGCTTTTGGTTCAGTGCCGACATGCAGCGAGGGCAAAGCTTCTGACCAGGTTTTATATCAATCACTTCTTTTTTCTTTAACAGGCAAAGTTTGGCAGCTGTTTCATTATCAAGCAGTCTAAGTCCAGCTTTTACATTGTGATTCCTCTTCTTGAATGGATTGCAACATTTCTTTTGCATCGCTTGATATTCATGTAGGAAGAGGGCTTCATGGTGGAAGCAAATGATGGAATTTTCGTCAAGTTTGGCTTCTGAACGCGAAACAAGCAATTTCTGGTCACATTCTGTGAAATCACTAAACGCTTTGAATCCAGTCTTCTTAGCATAGAAGATAACATGGCACTTCGATGCAGCAGCATCTTTTCCAATTGAACAGGGGGCCAACGATTCTTCTTCTTCATTAACTTCTGACATCTCTCACTGGCCAATCACTGAATAAAACACGAATGAAATATCCAATTATATCAGTAATTCTAAGCGACTATTAAGATTCAAATTCCTAGAAATGAAGAAAAATTAGTGCATCGCGCATACAAAATATAACAACTTTGATGTGAGTTAATGAGTACTTAATGGTCGCGTTGCAAAAAAAACAAATGTCAGTCTTGTAGAGCAAGAGTTTCTCTTTTAGGTGATACTATTCACAAGCAGATTCAGGCCAACTATTTTTTAGTAATTGGCTTGAAACTTTGGTAAATTTTACCGTTTGTGCTGACACTGCCTAATTTGAAGAGATACTGCAGGGCGACCATATGGCCTGGATCATTGCAAATCCGGCTGCATTATGTCTAGCACAAGCATGAAGCTTGGCCAAAAGTTCAAGTCCATATCTTCAACTGCAAGGAAATCATTGCAGTCTTAATATTGGTCAAAATTTGTCGCGTTGTGTCACGACAAATTTTGAAGTATACTTTGAGTCGAGTTATTTGACCGGGGTTTGCATGAGTAATGTTATACATAATTTCGTTGGAATCAGCAAAAAAAACTGTACAGGGTCGCATCTTACTAACCATTCTTATGAATTAGTTTCGATTTTATTAGACTCCAAATATGACATTTTTTTTATGTTGCATGCACACGGACTAAGTACACTTCAGACAAGGGGGTCTAGATCAGCAGCTATTGCAGCTAGAGGCCTGAAATCTTGGGAAACTTACTTCAACACTTGACTAAAGCTACAGTTAAAATTTGACGAAAATTGGAGACCATGATGGTGGGAACTTTTTTCAGTTTTAGACCACTTGGTGTGGAATGACCCTTCGGTGAAGATGCTGAAAAAATTTATCAATCTTCACTTTTTAAGGCCTTCAATTTTCATGAAGGAAGAGAGGCTCACTAATAATATGTTATCTCTGTGTTGTTTACTTACATAACTACCTGCAGTAAAAGTTGCAGTCCTGAGAATGCACTCCTGTTTTTTCTAGAGCTTTTCAAAACTGGCCAAAACCCTTCAAACGTCAATTTTTGCAGGTCAATATCTAAAAAGGGACTGAATGAAAACGAGTGAAAATTTTACAGAATGTTCTTTATTCTCATGGGAATATCTCACAAAAAAATTATGACTGAGACTCAACTACATTGAGAGTAATAGAGCAGCAGATTACAGTAAAAGCGCTACCCTTCTACATTCTCTTGCAGTGCCAAGTTAGCAAACAAGGGCTTGAAATTATTACAGGTGACATTCGTCAAATGATGTTTAAATCATTACATACAACAAATGATCAAATATTTCCAC
Organism: Schistocerca serialis cubense; assembly: GCF_023864345.2. Classification (NCBI taxonomy): domain Eukaryota; kingdom Metazoa; phylum Arthropoda; class Insecta; order Orthoptera; family Acrididae; genus Schistocerca; species Schistocerca serialis. Next base: position 90,968,277 of record NC_064648.1, on the reverse strand, counting down.
TTTTAAATAACAATGGGCAGATAACAATTAGTAAGAGTTCTAATTCTTAAAATTAACAGTACGTTTGTTGTACTACACTTGCGTACAGTATACACATTATAATGTTTGTTCATGTATACAGATTTAAAACTTCAGTTGTAACTACTTGCCAGCTGCAATTTTCATTAGAGATTTAAACAAACATGATATTTCATTGCGTAGTTTATCAGTTATGTTGTGTGTTCTACCAGACACTGTTGTGAGTTCCAGTGGAGTCAGCTTTTGTACTATTTTATTTGCAGGCACCCAAGCAGTGTCATTTTTGGAAAGTTGAAAGGCAGTTCTTGGACCAGAAGGGTGAAAGAAATGCACTAAAACATCATTGTTATCTTCACTTTTCTCTTCAATTTTGCCAAGCCACCACTTCTCATCATACATACAAACAACAAAGTTGTTATTTGTAAAAGATGATACATTTGTAAAAAGTATTGAAGTTTGATGATCATCAAAGTTGGAGCCTTTGGAAGTAACAAAACATCTTATTTGATTGTCACTTATGGGAACATATCTGTGATAGCTTCTTGTTCCTTTCAATGGTAAACAACAGTCAAATCTCTCAGTCAGTTTTGTTTTGATTTGTCCAATTTCAGTTGAAGAAACAAATATATATCTAATCCCAGTAATATTCTGTTGACAGTATTTGAACAAATCGTTTGGAGTCAGGACTGTTCTGTGTAAGGTCTTTGAAAGGAAGCTCGTGTAACTTCTCTTTTTGTTGTTCCGCCTATCCCATCGCAAGAATTCTTTCCATGTGATGAGGCAAAGAAATTCCACTCTGCTGGTAAACCAAAATCATTTTTGTGTTGGCAGATATTAATGAAGTTTTTCTTATTTTTGTACTGGCTGCTTGCACTATCACTAAAGTAGATTATCTTTTCAACATTACGTATGATATTCTTAATTTCTCTAATGAGGTGATGTTGAAATGCATGCACAGTAGAGATGGGTCGAACTCGTTCATTTCCGTGAACTACTTCATTCATTTCACTCATTGCCGTGAAGCGTTCAAATGAAGTAGTTCATTCATGAAGTACGGAAGCCTGGCGAAGTTGCCCAGTTCGCCGCGGCTACACTCGCTTCGCCACGCTTGTACAATAAAGCTTCATAATTTTACCAACAGATGGCCGAACTATGCAGTAACGTGCACGCAACGTTTTACACTCTTACAGAGTCTGAGCTAACTTAAATAGAGCATGGTCGAAGGGGACAAAGGAAAGATAAACAGAGAAGCCTGTCACATATAAAGAAGGTATTACATATAATTTTGCTCGACATTTTCTCATGAAGCGGCCAAAAAAGTCTTTATCTGCAAAGTGAAACATTATTTGTTGTATTCATGGACTGAAAACTAGGGCTACCAACGAAATGCAGTCCAATTTTATGTTCCTTTTAAAATTTAATCCAAAATAGAATGAGTATGTTTACCACTGTCTCAAAGTCTATATATCTACCTTAAGTAATGATTCACAAGTTTTCCTGTAGATTTTATTTTTGTTGAGAATAATAACCCTCCAGATTCAAAACGTAAACTGTCACCTGTAGTCATTAGCACGATTTCAGGTAAAATCCCTCTTTCAGTGTTATTAACAAACCTTTTATTTTCATGTTGGCTGTGCGTGCTCACACATTCAGCCTCTTCATTTGTATCTGTAATATTCATTTGTCCGCAAGCGCTGCCAACGGTAGGCTACTGGTAGACGTGAAGTATAACTGAACTGCACAAATAGTCACGGGTAATGATGTAAGCACTGCAGGAAGCAGCTGACGCTGCCTTCCCCTCGCCCCTCACCTCCACAACCCCTCGCAAACCTATAGTTTCCCACCAACGCCGCGCGATTCGTCGACAGGTAGTAGAGGGAAGAATGAGTGACATAGTGCCGATGTAATGGGATGAGAGAGAGGGGAAGAGAGTGAGTGAACTAGAAAAAAGTGTGGAGTGTGTTATTTGTGAAGAGTTTGAAGTACCAGTTCATTGAAATTGAGTGGTTAGTTCACACTTCACTGGAGTGAAGCGTTCATTTGAACGACTCATTCACGAGCTCCCCATCACTAATGCACAGTCGTGGTATTATGTTCTAGGTGGTCACTAATTACACAAATAGATTTGCAACACACGTAGTCTTCTTTTTTAAAGTAGATGACAAACGGATGCAGTGTCGCTTGTGCATTAGTCCAGTGAAAACTTTGAATTTCATCCTGTGCTGTAAATGTATAGTTTTCTGCAAAATCACCAATCACTAAACAGTGGGTTTCTTTCAGGTTTTCTTTCGTTTCCTTAAAATATTGAGCTTGAGCTTTTGAGATAAAATGATGGGATTTTAAAAGCACCGGCTTATCAACAAGAGACTGTAAAAATTCCTCACTGGGCATTACCTGTGTAATAAGCTCAACTCTCTCAGTTTGTACCCATTGTTTGAAAACAACTTCATCAGGCAAGATGTCAAGTTCATTTTTTAAGATATCAAGTAGGGTATCTGGTCCAGGACATCCTGCACATATGTCAAGCATACAGTTTTCATTATCAATATCACATACCATGAAAGCTATCACGTCTTTATAATTTGCATTAAGTTTTGCTCCTTCCATCATAAGCTTTGTTGTTTTGATGATGCTTGCAAACGCATACAGTATGGGTTCCTGATGAACCCGGAAGAACACACCACTTTGGTCGTAGAACACAAAACATAGAGCGGCCAATTATGTTATCTGGGTATTTTTGTTTATAGAGGCTATAGAGCTCATTCAGCGAGAGAAGAATTAACATTTTCTGCTTCTGCACCTTAACATTGTCAATCACAGTTGAAACACGTTCCTTTTTACCAGGACACATGCGATTGTTGTCATCATCCTCGTAAAATTCTTTGGCACTATTAACAACTACTTCACTTATTTTGTTGGCACCTTGTCTTTTCGAAAGATGTCGTAAGATACCTCGATCCATAACTAGCTGCCTAGTTAACTTCACCATGTATTAAGATGCACCAAATTCATCGATTATTTTTTTCTTTGACCATGATCTTGGCGAGAGGCTAATTATCTTAATTTTGTCATCTTTACTGGAAACTTGAATTTTTCTTTCATTTTGGTAATAAGTATATCACACTCACTTTGTACATTTTCTGTACTATTTCCATTCTGAGCATCTAAGTCATTATGGAAAGATTCTTCTAATTTTCGCTTGACAGCACTTGTAATTTTATCAGTTTTTCTTTGTAAAGCTGATAGTCAGTCGCTGGTCTTTGTTGAGCTTTGTTATTTTATGTACAGGAGATAATTCCAACGTTTCAAAGATTGATTCTACTTGATGCAAAGGATCGTCCTCAACCAATTCAAAAGGCCCAGGAAGAAATTCAGGATCATTCTCAACACTAATTGCCACTTTTTCAGCTGGTTTATTTACAAATATTCTTGATGCGCAAGTTGGGCATAGAGCTTGTCCAGGAATTAGGTTAATATCCACATTTTTTTTGTTAAGGTGTTCAACTAGTATTTTACGCAAACCATTTTTAACTGGCTTTTTGTGAGTACCAAATGGGTCACAACACTTTTTACCAAAAATGTGGTTGTATTTGTCTAAATATTTATCTTTGTGGTAATAACAAATATTAGAAATTTCTTTCGAAATTCTTAATTTTAACAAACATTGTTCTTCAGCTGGCAAGTCACTCGCTCTTATTAATTCTTGATGCACTTTCTTCTTGTAGTGTTGTTTATGGCACTGTTCACTTATTAGTTCACCCACAAAACAACTCATTTCAATACTTGAAAATTCTACTATTCTTGAAAACAGTTGAAGATGGGACACTTCAGATCTACACTTACGAAACTCTTATTCACTTGTTTATTGTCTTGGGTACTGCAAAGAAAGTAATATGAAAAGTAACTCCAATGGAATTCACAAAGTGTCTGGTAGAACACACAACATAACTGATAAACTACGCAATGAAATATCATGTTTGTTTAACTCCCTAATGTAAATTGCAGCTGACAAGTAGTTACAACTGAAGTTTTAAATCTGTATACATGGAGAAACATTATTATGTGTATATTGTACGCAAGTGTAGTACAACAAATGTACCGTTAATTTTAAGAATTAGAACTCTTACTAATTGTTATCTGCCCATTGTTATTTAAAAGTGGAAATATTTGATCATTTGTTGTATGTAATGATTTAAACATCATTTGACGAATGTCACCTGTAATAATTTCAAGCCCTTGTTTGCTAACTTGGCACTGCAAGAGAATGTAGAAGGGTAGCGTTTTTACTGTAATCTGCTGCTCTATTACTCTCAATGTAGTTGAGTCTCAGTCATAATTTTTTTGTGAGATATTCCCATGAGAATAAAGAACATTCTGTAAAATTTTCACTTGTTTTCATTCAGTCCCTTTTTAGATATTGACCTGCAAAAATTGACGTTTGAAGGGTTTTGGCCAGTTTTGAAAAGCTCTAGAAAAAACAGGAGTGCATTCTCAGGACTGCAACTTTTACTGCAGGTAGTTATGTAAGTACACAACACAGAGATAACATATTATTAGTGAGCCTCTCTTCCTTCATGAAAATTGAAGGCCTTAAAAAGTGAAGATTGATAAATTTTTTCAGCGTCTTCACAGAAAGAGTTTGAGTGACTCTCTTGCATGATAGAAAAATTAAAAAAAATTATGCCTGAAGTTCATTTCATGCTGAGCACACTGGTTTTTGAATTATTCTGATATCTTTTAAAATAACTTGGCAATTAAACTTCCTGCAAATGTCGATTTCCACTAAAATTTTCCCAAACGCCATTGTAAAAATGGCTGCCAGAAAACAACTATGACTTATAAAAATTTTTAAAACAGCGGTCTGTGAATGTCTGTCTATAGGGAAGTCGTCATAAAAAAATCAAGAAAATCAGAGATGTTGATCAACATCGCCTGGGTGATTTGAAATGGATTGACCCGGTTTAATTTGTAATTTGTTGAGTTCATAACACATCAGTGAGCAAAATTCATTACATTATGAAATCTCCTGTTAGAAGTCTGTGAACCTTGGTTCCAATCTGTGACTTCGTATCAGTCACTGGAACAGCTTGGTGTTGACTAGGGGTTTGATATTTGGGGGGGGGGGGGGGGGGAAGAGACAAGGGGGTCCAAAGTGAATCTCCCTCCCCCCCACCCTCTGAAACAATAATTATTTTTTTAAGTGGCTTTGTAGTTAAGATAAAATGTGGTTGCTAGTTGAACACTTGAAGTGGCTGTTAGAGTGTAATGTTTAGCAGCAGTGGGAAGTAGCGTGATGTCTGTAAGCTCTCAGTGCTATGTTAAACTACAGTTTCCTTCTTCTTCGTGGGTTCATGGTTGGTACACTTCATGTCAACTCTCTTTGTAAGACTGCTGCCAATCTCAGTGATCTAATTATTCTAGCAGCCTGTTAGTACAATGAACTTGTGTGTTAAATGAGAGATAAGTAGCATAATGAGTGTGTTTGAACTACTCTATGGTATGCTTTTATGTAACGTTGTTACATCCGTATGTAATTAATATCAGAGCAGCTGATTATGTGCACAGACCTGTCGAAACAGGGTGTACCTGAGTGTAGGATACCACCTATGTGCCTTGACCCATGACGTCGTTGCGATGTGTTGTGTGACATCATCGAGCTGTGGTGTGTTGGTTTTGGGGTGAAAGCGAAATGTTGTAGAGGATGTGGTGTATGAAGAGTTGCCATGATCTTGGTGGTTTAATAATGTGGTGGCTGTGTGTGTGTGTGTGTGTGTGTGTGTGTGTGGGGGGGGGGGGGGGGGAGGGTATGTAATTGTGTCATTTGGTGTGCTACTGTCACTATGTGGAATGTACGAAATTATGTGGTGGAACATAGGAATATACTGTGCAGAATGTTGACATATAAAACAGCATCTCATAAAATTTAAACTATGCTCTTAGGCACCTCTGTAACCACTGAGTATGTTGATCAATGTTTTTAATTTAATCATGGGAGAAATTAATGGATCAGTGTTTAATAATATATTAAATGTGCACCTCTGTTGTTAATAAACATCTACCTTCTCCCATGATTTAATTAAAACATTGGTTCACCTATCTTCTCCCATCATTTAATTAAAAAACATTGATACACTCAGGATGTTTATTGAAAATTATTTTCTCATATGTTCTGCCATCATTTCCTATCAGACTCATCATTCATCATTTATTTTACATCAGTCACCACCCAACACGCAACAGAAAAGCTGTTGATACAGTAAGTATCTTGGTCTAGGGTTGAGCTACATATGTTGACTGGGGATTGGGATACCAACTAATGTGTTTAGAGTTTTTCTTTTGGGGGGGGGGGGGGGCGGCAAGTACATGAGTACATGCTGAGTCACAGATGGGCACAACAAAAAGACTGTCACAAATAAAACTTTGGCCCAGTAAGGCCTTCATCAACACACACACACACACACACACACACACACACACACACACACACACACACACACGCACAGGGGGTCCACAACTCTTTTGTGGATACGTGCGTAACGAGCATGGGACCCAGAGCTAATGTGGCCCTCCATCCTTTCCGGGCTGCATACCTTCCTTTTCCACATCCTTACCCATCCCCCATCTTTGCCCCCCCCCCCCTCACCTTCTCCTCTTTCCTTCCCGTTCTCCCCCCTCTGGTAGTATGTTTTGTGCCTGCCTACGTCCGGAGACGGGTGCTGGAAAATGTAACACATTCTTCGCTTTCTCTGCTTGCAAGTCTTTGTCCTTCCTTTGTCCGTATCTTTTCCTTACCTCTTCTCTTTACCCTTTTCTCCGCTGCGGCATTTGAGACCTCTCTTCTTTCATTTCCCTTTCTTTGTTTTTTCCCTTTCTCCTCCCTGTGCGTGTCTGAAGGTCGACCCACGCATTTCCATGCGTAGCCGGTGACGGGGTAACGCGTAATTCCCCTCCCCGGGTTAGACAGGTAGGACACGTACGTACCCCCTGGTAACGGCCAGGCCCAGGGAGGGGTGATTAACCGAGCTGATACCTTCCGAAAGTGCTGATTGGTCCCTCCGTCCATTTCTCGGGAGGTGTGACCTGAGGTGTGAACCATCACCTAAGGCAGGAGTGCCCTCAGAGATGGCCCCCACAAGGGAGGAGTGCGCCATCGGAGACACCGGTAATCGTGGGGGATTTCTCCGCAATGGTTTCCTCATCTTCTACTATGTCTGCTCACAAGCGTAAGTTCAATGACTCTCAGCCACAGACAGTTCTTCCATCATTGCCACAGTTCCTTGTTTCTCGGTCTGACGAAGGTCACGACTTCTCCACGGGCAACCCTTCCATTATTCAGAAAGGTGTCGACGCAATTGTAGGTCCTGTAAAGTCTTGTTCCCGATTATGAAATGGCACCTTGTTGTTAGAAACAGTCAGTGCCCTCCAGGCACAAAAATTGCTGCATACTTCACTGCTACACACCTTTCCTGTCCGGGTGGAAGCGCACCGCAGTTTAAATTTCTCATGTGGGGTCGTTTGTACATGCTCCCTCGACGGATTGTCCGACGAGGAAATTCAACACTACCTGTCTGACCAGGGTGTAACGGGTAACGGCTGTTCATAGAGTCGTGAAAAGGGTTGACAGGAACATCATTCCAACCCGTACTGTCTTCTTGACATTTGACAGAGTTCAACTCCCATCGAACATAAAAGCGGGCTACGAGATAATTTCCGTTCGCCCTTAAGTCCCAAACCCTACGCGTTGCTATTGGTGTCAGCGGTTCAATCGTACCAGCCAGTCCTGTTCCAATCCGGCCAGATGTGTTACGTGTGGCAAGGATGCCCATGAGGGTGCTTGTCCACCTCCATCCCCTCGTTGCATCAACTGTATGGGTGACCACGCTGCTTCCTCTAGAGATTGCCCCATTTTTAAAGACAAAAAGCTCATTCAGGAAATCAGAGTGAAGGAAAAGGTGTCGACCTTTGCTGCTTGAAAATTATTCGCCAGTCGAAAGCCCACTGTGCCTCACACGTAAATACAGCACTGTCCTTGCCTCTCCTCGGCCAACAAAGGAGGCGGCCACACAGACTTGTGATTTCACCTTTAGTGCCACGGTTGTCAGATCGGCCAGCGCAAAGATCGCCTGTTCAACCTCCCCACTTTTGCCTGCTCACTCTATGGCTCACCCTTCATCGGGTTCTGCTAAATCTCGAGCCCAAAAGTCAGACACCTGGACTTCCAAAAAAGAGCCTACTCGTGAAGATTTTTTATGTACCCCAACTTCACAACCATCGGTTCCTCCTTCATCTAAACATCCTGTTTCCAAGAAGGCTGATAAGAAACCCAGTTCCTCTCCTTCTCCGCCACGGCGTGTCTCACCTACAGCACCACCTGGCAGTAGCCGCCCTCGGCCGTCTTCTGTGTCGCCGAGGCGCACTGCTGGCGGCCGATCAACCGACTGATCGCTGGTGGCAGGAGCTGCTCCTGAACAACCTATGGATCAGGATCTTCTGCCTTCGGCTGACTGCCGTTCCACACTTTCGGTCGCAAGCTCTGAGCAGTCGTTGAGTTGAGGGCAACCTTGGTCACCATTTTCTGTACACCCTATGTTCACTATCCACTGGAATATCTGCGGCATTCGAGCCAATCGGGATGAATTGTCAATCCTCTTACGATCCTACTCGCCAGTCGTCTTCTGTCTTCAGGAAACAAAGCTGCGTCCCCACGACCGCTTTGTTTTCCCCCATTTTCAGTCAGTCCGATTTGATCTCCCATCTGTTGAAGGCACTCCAGCACATGGAGGAATCATGATTCTTCTCCATGATACTCTCCATTATCACCCAATCCCCTTAAACACTTCCTTCCAAGCTGTCCCTATCTGTCTTTCCCTTTCTGGATACACCTTCTGTCTTTGTACTGTATACATTCCATCGTCCACACCGATGGCACGAGCTGATCTCCTTCATCTTCTTGGTCAGCTTCCATCCCCCTATTTGCTGGTTGGGGACTTCAACACCCACCGCCCGCTTTGGGGATCTCCACATCCTTGTCCGCGTGGCTCACTATTGATAGACGTCTTCCACCAAGCGGATCTTGTTTGCCTCAACACTGGGGACTCTACATTTTTGTCTGCCTCCACGACAAATTTCTCTCATTTGGGCCTTTCGGTCAGTACTGTTCCGCTAGCTCGGTGCTTCGAATGGTTTGCCCTTGTTGATACACACTCGAGTGACTACTTTCCATGTGTCCTTCGATTGCAGCCAGCACTGCCATATATGCGCCCATGACACTGGAGGTATGCCCAAGCCGATTGGACACATTTTTCGTCTCTAGCGACATTCGATGACCGTCACTTTCCTAGTGTTGACGATGAGGTCACTCATATTACAGACATTATTCTTACAGCTGCAGAATGTTCAATACCTCGGACCTCTGAATTGCCCCGGCGCCACCCAGTTCCTTGGTGGAATGAGGCATGCCGTGACGCAATACGTGAGTGGCAGCGTGCTTTTCGTGTTTGCAGACACCATCCTACTTTGGCCAACTGTATCCGCTATAAGCAGTTCCGTGCTCGATGCCGTCACGTCATCCTCGATAGCAAGAAGGTAAGCTGGGACTTCTTTACTAGCTCATTTAACACATTCACTCCCTTCTCGGAAGTTTGGAGTCGGATTCGACGGTTATCTGGCGCGCCTAGTTTCTCCCCGGTCTCTGGGCTCAGTGTTGTGCATGATACATTAGTGGACCCCCTCACAATTTCTAACTCATTGGGTCAACACTTTGCTGAGATTTCGAGCTCTTCAAATTACCTGCCAGCGTTTCTCCCGAACAAACGTGCAACAGAAGTGCAACCTCATGCTTTCTCCTCTCACAATCGCGAAAGCTATAATACTGTTTTCTCCATGCGGGAACTCCAGCATGCACTCTCTTCTTCTCGCTCCTCCGCCCCAGGACCGGATGGTATCCACATCCAAATGTTGCTGTATTTATCATTCCCGAGTCTGCGTTACCTCCTTCGCCTTTATAATCGAATTTGGACCGACAGTACTTTTCCCAGACGATGGACAAACATCTCCCCTCTAGCTGTCGCCACATTTCTCTCACGAGTAGTGTATGTAAGGTTTTGGAGCGTATGGTGAATTGCCGTTTAGCTTGGTGGCTGGAGTCCCGCAGTCTTTTAACACCTGCCCAATGCAGTTTCCGAAAGCATCGTTCTGCCATTGACCATGTTGTTGCTCTCTCCACTTATATCATGAACAATTTTCTCCGGAAACGCCAAACTTTAGCTATATTTTTTGATCTGGAGAAAGCATACGATAACCTGTTGGAGAACAGGCATCCTCCGTACACTGTTCTCTTGGGGCTTTCGAGGTCGGCTGCCCTTTTTCTTCGCGAATTTATGGCAGAGCGCACATTTAAAGTGCGGGTGAACACTAGTCTCTCCCGTACCTTCTCCCAAGGAAACGGGGTACCCCAGGGCTCCGTGCTAAGTGTTGCACTGTTTGCCACTGCCATAAATCCAATTATGGATCGTCTCCTTCCTGATATCTCGGGCTCCCTCTTTGTGGACGATTTTGCGATCTGCTACAGCTCTCAACGGACTAGCCTTCTTGAACAGTGTCTCGATCACCTCCACTCTTGGAGCATTGAAACAGGCTTCTATTTTTCTCCCAGTAAGAACGTTTGTGTTAATTTTTGGCGTCGTATGCAGTTTCTTCCACCTTCCTTACATCTACAACCTTTCAACCTTCCGTTTTCAGACGTCGCTAAATTCTTGGGTCTTATGTTTGACAGAAAACTGTGCTGGTCCTCCCACATTTCCTATCTTTCGGCTCGCTGTCTGCGATCCCTCAACACCCTCCGTGTCCTGAGTGGTACCTCCTGGGGAGCGGACCGAGTGGTCCTTCTCCGCCTCTATCGCGCCTTAGTGCGCTCGAAATTGGACTGTGGATGCATAGTCTACTCCTCCGCTTGGCCATCTATTCTTCGGCGTCTCAACTGTATCCACCACCGTGGATTATGTTTAGTGTCTGGAGCTTTTTCCACCAGCCCTGTGGAAAGCCTTTATGCTGAGACTGCTGAACCTCCGCTGTGTAATCGGCGAGCTGTCCTTCTGTGTCGTTATGCTAGCCATCTGCCTTCCATGCCTGCTAATCCGGCCCATGATATTTTTTTTTTGGCGCCTCCTTGGATTTAGGGTATGCAGGCCGCCCTTCCTCCCTACTACCATCGGGAGTCCGCTTCCGTCAACTACTCCGTTCTCTTTCCTTCCGCTTTCCTAAAACTTTCTTGACAACTTGGGGTACAGCACCACCTTGGCTCCGTCCCCGGACCTGCCTGGTCCGTGACCTTTTGTCAGTTTCCCAAAGATGGTACCCCTTCACTTGTTTATCGTCGGGCATATGCTGCTCTATGTGCACAAATGAAGGAAGCCACATTAATTTACACTGATGGCTCAAAAACGTCGTTTGGAGTTGGGAGTGCCAATATTGTTGGCGACACCCCAAATCGATTTCGGCTTCCCAACCAGTGTTCGGTTTATACTGCGGAGCTTTACGTTGTTCTCCAGGCTGTGCAATACATCCGCCGCCATCAGCAGATACAGTATGTTATCTGTTCAGACTCTCTCAGCACTCTCCTCAGTCTCCAAGCTCTCTACCCTGTCCACCCTCTGGTCCACCGGATTCAGGACTGCCTCCACTTGCTCCACTTGGGGGGCGTCTCTGTGGTGTTCCTCTGGATCGCAGGACACGTTGTTATCTGTGGAAATGAGGCGGAAGATATAGCAGCGAAGGCTGCAGTCTTTCTTCTTCAGTCAGCTATTCGCACAATTCCCTCTGCCGATCTACGGAGTGTTTTAAGTCGTCGTGTTGCTCTTTTATGGCACGCACATTGGTTGACACTTCCCAATAATAAATTGCAGGACGTGAAAGCTCTTCCCTGTGCTTGGACCTCTTCCTCTCTTTTTAGCCATAGACATCTTTTAACCAGCGATCCTCCCTACTCTGTCCCCACTGCTCTCAGCTGTGGACGGTAAGACACCTTTTACTTGAGTGCCCCTATTTTACTCCGTTACGCGTCTGTCTACAGCTGTTGCCTGATATGTCTTCCATTTTAGCAAATGACTCACTCTCAGCTGCTCGCATTCTCGAGTTTATTAGTGCCAGTGAGATGACGTCAGTCATTTGAAGCTCTTTTTGGGGACAACCAAACCCTTCTATAGTGGTTTTTTAAGCTTTCCTTCTGCTTTTAGTTTCTCCAGCTTTTTGAGTTTCGTTGCCATTCCTGCTGGTTTCCAGTTTTTTTTTTTTTTACCTTTTCCTAAGTCACAGACCGGGCGCTAATGACCGTAGCAGTCTTGCGCCCTAAAAACCATAACAAAAAAATGCGCACACACACACACACACACACACACACACACACACACACACACACACACACGCGACTATAGTCTCAGGCAACTGTAGCCGCACTGTGAGCTGCAGCACCAGTTCATGAGGCGACTTGGTGCAGGTAGGGAGGAGGCTGAGGCAGGGAGGGCGATAGATAGCAGGGTAGGGGTGGGGGACAGTGAAGTGCTGTTGGGGAGCACATAAGGACAAGGTCGTGAGAGGGTAGTGCAGTCAGGAGATTTGACGGGGAAGGGAAAAGCATCTAGCAGTAAAGGAGAGAAGTAAAATGACTGGGTACGATGGTGGAATGAGGGTTATGTGGTGCTGGCATGGGAACAGGGAAGGGGCTGGATGAGTGAGGACAATGACTAACAAAGGTTGAGGCCAAGAGAGTTACAGAAACATAGGTTATATTGCAGGGAATGTGGTGTGGTGAGAAGGATCCATATTGCACAGGTCGTGAAGCAGTCATTTAAATAAAAGATAACATTTGGCAGTGTGATCAGAAGCAGAGTGGTCCACTTGTTTCTTGCCCACAGTTTGTCGGTGACCATTAGTGCGGACAGACAGCTTGTTGTTGTCATGCCCACATAGAATGCAGCACAGTGGTTGCAGCTTAGCTTGTGGATCACAACTTGTTTCACAGATAGCCCTGCCTCTGATGGGATAGGTGATGTTTGTGACCAGACTGGAGTAGGTGGCTGTGGGAAGATGTATGGGGCAGGTCTTGCATCTAGGTCTATTACAGCCTATGAGCCAAGAGGTAAGCTTGGGAGCAGGGGATGTGTAGGGATGGACAAGTATATTGTGTAGATTCGGTGGACAGTGGAATACTACTGTGGAAGGGGTGGGAAGTAGTGGGTAGGACGTTTCTCATTTCAGGACGCGATAAGGGATAGGCGGAGAATGTAATAAAATTGCTCCAGTCCTGTGTGGTACTGATTTACGAGGGGAATACTCCTCTGTGGCCAGATGGTGGGACTTTGGGAGGTGGTGGGAGACTGGGAAAGATAAGGCACAGGTGATTTACTTTTGTACAAGTTTGGGAGGATAAGTACAGTGGAAGTCATAGAAACATAACGTGTCACATCCCAGTCATGGTGTTAAATTTATGCAATGTAGCTGATCGATCAACGAAAGAAATTATGTACCGATTAACATACCAGTACCTTCAAAGTTAATAGTTGCCATATCTTGCTGTAATGAATAAAAAATTGTGATGTGCTTTTTTGAAGAGGTCTATCCTTTAGAGTACTACAAATGTCAGTCTGTGGAATTTTTAAACAATTTATTCTCTGTGATGTCTCACTTTTCTGATTATCCATTAGAAAATACACATTCTAGAAAGTTGAAATTACTGTACAGAGAAAGTGGGGGTGGGGGAGCATGAGTAACACTAAAAATTGTGACCAGTGGGGTGATTTTTTTTTTTTTTTTTTTTTTTTGGGGGGGGGGGGGAGGGGGGGGGGAGTGTCGTGTAAAGATCACTTTTTCAAGTTTTTCTTCAGCATGTTGAAAACCACGGTATCTAGTGAGTGTTCACAAGTGAAAAATGACACTAAATTTAATTTTCTCTACGACTAATTGCAGCTGTTAAAAGTAGTCTTTTAATGGTATAACATTAATGTTTATTCTTAAAGAACATGTATTAAGAACAAATATTATGCTCGTATAGCACATCTAAGTGCAGTAGAATCATATTAAGGGGTAAATTCTGTTCTGGAGTTACAACAGGGTAGAAAGATACGGGTGGAGGTTAGCAACGCGAGGGAAGGAAGGTTGTCGGATTGTGGTGGTGTACTTCCATCCTCGGTAGGTCTGCAAAATTAAGAGCAAGGAAGGCAATTCCCCATTCTTTCCTCCACACTACCACCCAGGAGGCTCACGGTTCTTTTGTGAGTTCGCGCATGGAGCACATGGGACCCTGAGATATTGCAGCCCATTCTTCCTCCACTGACTGCATCTCCTTCACCCTGCCACTTCCTCCCTACCAGTGCTCCTTCCTCGCTGTCCCCTCCTTCACCTCTCTCTGTGTTCAGATTTGTGTCAACCTGGGTATCCACCTAGTTCCCTGTATTGCTTGCAATTTCGTTCCTCCTGCCTGTTCTTCTTAATCTTTTTTGGTGTTTAGATCCACATTTGCGATTTGACCTCCACTTCTAAATTCTGTTTTGAGTCCGAGCCATTTGGGGAAGAACTCCCTTCCTAGCATCTGTGGCACGGATCCTCTCCTCCCCTTCCTTCCCCGCCGTAGCCCCCCTGCACCCCCTAGGTCACCAGCAGTGTGTGTAGCCAGTCTGTGTGGTGGGGCTGTTACGTACCCATCTGGCTGAGCCCCCTGACAACACAGGGATGACACTACTGACACCTGAGCTGGCCCCTCCGCATGTATGCCAAACTGGAGCATCGGGACTTCCTGCAATGGCCTGTGCTGTGGCCGGGCGGTGCCCACGGGGAGAGTCCCCGATCGGAGTGGGTGATCTCGGGGCGGATGCTCGGCGCACTAAGTGTATCGAGCTGCTAAAGTTTTTCCGTTCTCAAACAGCTGTCTCTTTGAATGGTAAAGGATCATTGAATGCTGACCATATGACCCGGCAGCTTTCCCTTTCGTGGCTACACCTCGGGAGGAGGGCCAGGCTCGCCGTCTTGGGATGAAACACTTTCCCCATTACCTGGTCTGTACTAGGACAGACAGAGACACAGTCACCGTCACAGTCATTATTTTTTTTGTGAATAATATCGAGAACAAGTCTCCCGGTAAGCTGCGCTCGGTCTCCCTGTTAATCGAAGCTTGCCCTGTCGCCCTGTCTGCATCTCTTCGTGCTTGCGATCATCTCGGCAATGTCCCAGTGTCTATTACCCCACACCAGTCTTTGAATATGGTCATGGGAGTGAGATATATATATATATATATATATATATATATATATATATATATATATATATATATATATATATATCGGGCAGAACGGCTGTAAAGACAATCGCTCTGATACTGCAGCTCGTGGTCTAGTGGCTAGTGTTGCGGCCTCTGTATAACGGGGTCCCGGGTTCAATTCCCGTGCTGGTTGGGGATTTTCTCTGCCTGGGGACTGGGTGTTTGTGTTATCATCATTGTTTGTGACAGTGACTAGATTGGACTGTGTAAACATTGGGACTTTGTACGGGTGTTGATAACCACACAGTTAGGTGCCCCACAAACCAATCATCATCATCATCTCGTACCGCCGCCTTCATTCTGACTCGGGGGAGATACCCTCCCAGATAGGGTAGAGTTTATATGCTACAGATGTGATGCGAAGCTATACATCCCACTACCCGTGCGGCAATTTCGGTGCTTGCGTTTTGGGCATATGTCTTCCCGCTGTATGACAGACCGCCCCCCCCCCTTCCCCCCCCGCCCCCACCGTGTTGTGAGTGTGGATACCCACTCCCTGAGGGAAGCCCCCTGTGTTTTGCCAGCTGTGTGTGTCAATTACGTTGACCGCCACTCTCCTTGCTCACCAGATTGCCAAGCTTACAAGCGAGAAACAAAGATCCAGAATACGAGTCCCCAGAGTGCCTATTTTATGGCGAGGCTTGCCAAAATATGGCAGATTCCATCCACTGTCACATTCTTCACCTTTTGCCTCTGTTACATTCTTTCCCACTCCTACCTCTTCCTTACCCCAGCCCCGTCTCCCTCTCCTCTGCCGTTCCCACGTCCCAGCTTCTGGGAGCCGCTCCCCCTCCCCGGCCAAAGAAGTGCTCGGGCTGGGAGCCTGCTACCACAACTCGGACACGAAATGCACCGTCTGTGTGCTCCGAGGTCGGTTGCTCCCTTTCAGTTCCAGATCTAGCAGAAACCCTGTTCTCCTTCTGTGCCCTGCTCTCTCCCACCTCTGAAAGAGAAGAAGGAGAAGTAGTCCCAGGACGAGGACCCTCTGCAGTGCCCCTGGAGGCGCCATCTCCCCCCTCGTAATCCGAGTCTGACACCTTATTTATGGATGTCACCCCACTCTTGTCGGTGGCAACCACTGATCGAGTGACGTGACCTGCCCTCGGCTTCTTTACGTCTAACCTCTCGCCCCACGAGAATCCGGTGGAATTGTAACAGATATTAGCGTCACCTGCCGGAAATACGATAACTTGTTTCCTATTATTCTGTGTTCTGGGTCGCTCTTCGAGAAACACACTTTTGTGATGACTGCTCTCTAATGTTTTGTGGTTATTGGACATTCGGTCGGAATCTGCACTTTGGTTGATGCTGATGTCATCAGTGACTGGGTACCAACCTGGAAGCAGTAGTGGTTTGAGTGCAAAGGACTGCAGCAGTCACGGTTTGCAAAGTCCACCTCCATCCAGGTAGGCCAGTTCCTTATGTCGAACTGTCTACCTTACTACGGCAGCTCCCGCTCCCGTATTTCCTCCTCGGGGACTTCGGTGCACCCGCACCCTGTGGGGGAGTGCCACTTTGATGGGTAGGGGTCTTCTAATTGACCAACCTTATCACAGATTTTGATTTGTGTCTCCTCAGTGACGGTTGTCTTACCCACTTCAATGCCACTTGTGACGCCTTTACTGCTATTGATTTCACAATCTCCTGCCCTGCTCTAGTGGCTTCCATACACGGTCACCCCGTGACGATGTTTGTGACAGTCACCATTTTTTGCAGTTTTTATAGCTCCCCTGTCACTGCCAGGCAGATGGGCTGCCATATTGGATATTCTGCAGTGCCAGTTGGTCTTTATATGTGTCTGCTGTGCACTTCGACACCTCTCTATCTAATTGCATTGATGCGGTAGTGCAGGGCGTCTCTGCCACTATTCTTCATGCTGCTGGCACTGCCATTCCCCTCCCACACGTCCTCCTTGTTACTGACCGTACCGAGGATGTAGCAAACATTGTCCAGGACTGCCGACGGGTGCTGCAGTGATCGAACGGCGTCCTTCGTAGACCACCCTCCACGCTTTTGTGTGTGTGTGTGTTAATGCTTACTACCTTATTAAGCAGAGTAAAAAAGAATGCTAGGAGTGCTATGTCTCCTTCCTGGGGAGATACGCCTCTTTACCACAGGTTTTGTCTGAGCTCTGTAACCGTCGACGACAGTCGACTGTCCGGGGTCTTATCCTCCGAGGTGCTCTGTGTGCTGATCCATTTGTCCGTGCAGAACACCTTGCAATACACATAGCAATGACATCGGTGTCCTTTTCCTATCCTGCTATCTTTCTTCAGCAGAAACACAAAGTTGAACAGACCCCACTTTGTTACAACCCCCACCACGTTGAACCCTATAATGAACTCTTCACTGAACAGAAATTCTTGCAGGCTTTTACCTCATCACGTGACACGGCCCCAGGCCCGGATTCCATCTACAACCAGATGATCCGACACTTGGACACTATCCAGAGGCAACATCTCCTCAGGGTCACCAACTGCATTTGACTTTGAAGGTGCCTTCCCCTTGCAATGGCGAGACAGTATAGTTATCCTCGTCCTTAAGCCTGTGAAGAACCCAGTGTCTCTCAGCAGCTACTACCTGATTAGTGTGACGAACGTACTTTGTAAATTGCTTGAAAGGACAATTAGCTTCTGATTATGTCAGGTACTCGAATCTCGGGGCCTTTTGTCCCCGTATCAGTGTGGCTTCCGGGAAGTACGATCTCTGAATGACAATTTACTCAGATTGGAAACAGCAGTCCAGTTGGTTTTTACTAACTGTCAGCAACTACCCTTCTTTGACCTACATATAGCCAATTTTACACGAACAACTTTCTGTTCAAAATTGACTACGCGATTTGAGTGCACATCCGGGGCCTGCACGTGAATCGGCAGCCGACAATGACGTGAGTGGATCAGTGTCGTCAACGATCGACAGACTACGCTGAGTGCGGAGCTCTAAAATTCTGAGTACACGGAATATTGAGGATGTGCAGAAGCCGTAGCTACACCATATTTGTTTACGGTTTTGGATTTCCAGAAGAAGACAAACAGCAAATTTTTACACTAAACTCTCATAGTGAGTATTCATCATCAGTTGCTAATAAATGTTGCACTTTTTGGTATTGTCACAAAGAATGTAATTATTTGTATTTTGTAATCCTGTGGTATTTTTTAGAAATGGAGTGGACAAAGAATTCTACCACTGCCCCGGTTTCTGTGTACCAGGACGAAAACATACTGATAGATACAGAACACCGCTGTACCGCAAAGAGGTAAATTTGAAACTCGTATAATATTCTTTGTGGTCCTTGTCCCATTATATTACATGTAGACACGAGTAGATACATACACGTGTAGAGAAGTGGCACTGAAACATCTTGTATTTCCTAGAATGCAAGGGAAGATAGTCTAGATCGTGTAGCGACAAAAGTGGCCCAAGTACTGCAAGATTTAACTGCCAGTGACTGCAAGGCAAAATTTTCAACTAATAATAATAATAATAATAATAATAATAATAAACCCTGTGGAGGCCTGGGAAAAGAATAGGCCTCCGGTATGTTCTGCCAGTCGCAAAAGGCGACGAAAAGAACAAACCACTAATAGGGCTAACCCCCCTTTTAGTGTGATTACTTGGTTCAGGACAGAACTAAAGAAGCCTCGGACAAGCGCCGTCATGGTCGGGGACGACGCGTGAACCCTATGCCCGCCCACAATGGTTACGACACTGCTAGCCAACTGGAAAATGATTTAAATCCAAATAGAGGTGTTTTGCAGGATATGCTTCCTGCAACCACCCTAGAAGGAAAACAAAGACAGAGGATGAGGTGGTCAGATGAAGTTAATAGACACCTCATGTTCTGTTATTACCAAGCAACAAACCTAGGAACCAACACAACTGGATACAGATCACAAGAATACACAACATTTATTACCAGATACCCAGAATTAAAATTTTTAACAGAACAATGACTAGCTGATCAGATCCGTGTAATAATAAAAAATAACAGGATACCCCAGTCAGAATTAGAAAACATCAAACAACAAGTACAACAAATACTGGAACAAAATAATGTGCAATTAGAAGAAGAAGAAAATACAGTAATGGACTCAAACATCCCAGTAAAGGACTCAAACATCCCAGAGCAAACAAACAAAGACCAACACGCATCAATTAAACAATCAGAGGAAAACGAAATCTTAAGGCAGCCACCAGAACAAGCACAAATAGAACACCAAGTGACACACATGTTAGATATAGAAGAAAAATTTCAACTGACATATGTAGAATACAAAGACACAAATACAGACATTAGACCATTCTTGCATAGACCACCAAATAACCCACAAGTCGAAACAACAATAACAGCTGTCAATCATACACAACAAAATAAATGAAAACACAACTATGGATGAGTTACAACCAGTGGTTTATATAGGAGCACTCACTAAACTAAATATACACACTAGGCAGAGATCAGAACCAACCAACATACAGAAGAAACCCACAAAACCAGCATGGCAACACAGGCTACAGATCAGAATAGAAAAACTGAGAAAAGACATCGGACAGGTAACACAATTTATAGGAAATGAAATGTCAGAAAAAAACGAAAAACATTCGGTAAAATCTCACAACAAGAAGCGATAGAGCAATTAGATGAAAAGAAGCAGAAATTACAAGCATTGGCCAAACGACTTAGAAGATACAAAAAAAGTGAAAATAGAAGGAAACAAAACCAAACATTCAACACAAACCAAAAGAAATTTTACCAGACAATAGATAACACACACATTAAAATAGACAATCCACCAAACATAACAGACATGGAACACTTCTGGAGCAACATATGGTCAAACCCGGTACAACATAACAGGCATGCACGGTGGATACAAGCAGAAACACACACATACAAGATGATACCCCAAATGCCTGAAGTGATAATATTGCAACATGAAGTCACCTGAGCAATTAATTGTACTCACAATTGGAAAGCCCCCGGAAAAGATAAAATAGCAAATTTCTGGCTAAAGAAGTTCACCTCAACACATTCACATCTAACTACATTATTTAACAGTTACATTGCAAACCCATACACATTCCCCGATACACTTTCACATGGGATAACTTATCTGAAACCTAAAGATCTAGCAGACACAGCAAACCCAGCTAAATATCGCCCCATAACATGCCTACCAACAATATACAAAATATTAACTTCAGTCATTGCACAGAAATTAATGACACATACAACACAGAACAAAATTATAAATGAAGAACAAAAAGGCTGTTGCAAAGGAGCACGAGGATGTAAAGAGCAACTGATAATAGATGCAGAGGTGACATATCAAGCTAAAACTAAACAAAGGTCGCTACACTACGCATACATTGATTGCCGAAAAGCTTTTGATAGTGTACCCCACTCATGGTTACTTCAAATATTGGAAATATACAAAGTAGATCCTAAATTGATACAGTTCCTAAACATAGTAATGAAAAATTGGAAAACCACACTTAATATCCAAACAAATTCAAATAATATCACATCACTGCCAATACAGATTAAGCATGGAATATACCAAGGAGACTCATTAAGTCCTTTCTGGTTCTGCCTTGCTCTGAACCCACTATCCAACATGCTAAATAATACAAATTATGGATACAATATTACTGGAACATACCAACACAAAATCACACATTTACTATACATGGATGATCTAAAACTACTGGCAGCAACAACTCAACCAATTACTAAAGATAACAGAAGTATTCAGCAATGATATAAGTATGGCTTTTGGAACAGACAAATGTAAGAAAAATAGCATAGTCAAGGGAAAACACACTAAACAAGAAGATTACTTATTGGATAACCATAGCGGCTGCATAAGAACTAAAAGAAAAATATAGACAAAGACTAACAAAAATACTGAAAACAGAATTGACAGCAAGAAAAAAGACAAAAGCTATAAATACCTATGCCATACCAATATTGACCTACTCATTTGGAGTAGTGAAATGGAGTAACACAGACCTACAATCACTCAATACACTTACTCGATCACAATGTCACAAATGTAGAATACATCTAATGTCTGTATCTGTGTCTTTGTATTCTATATATGTCAGCAGAAAGATACACATTAAGCAGAAAGGAAGGAGGAAGAGGATTTATCGACATTAAAAAAAAAACCTAGATTATGGACAGGTAGAGAATTTAAGAAAATTCTTTCTAGAACGAGCAGAAACTAGCAAAATACACAAAGCAATCGCTTATATAAATACATCGGCTACACCATTGCAATTTCATAACCTCTTCTACAACCCTTTAGATCACATAACATCAACAGATACAAAGAAAGTAAATTTGAAAAAGAAAACACTACATGGCAAGCACCTGTATCATCTAACACAGCTACACATCGATCAAGACGCATCCAACACATGGCTAAGAAAAGGCAATATATACAGTGAGATGGAAGGATTCATGATTGCAATACGGGATCAAACAATAAACACCAGATATTACAGCAAGCATATTATTAAAGATCCCAATACCACAACAGATAAATGCAGACTTTGCAAACAACAAATAGAAACAGTAGATCACCTCACAAGCAGATGTACAATACTAGCAAATACAGAATACCCCAGAAGACATGACAATGTAGCAAATATAATACATCAACAACTTGCCATACAACATAAACTAATAAAACAACACGTTCCCACATACAAGTATGCACCACAAAATGTAATGGAGAATGATGAATACAAATTATACTGGAACAGAACCATTATAACAGATAAAACAACACCACGTAAGAAACCTCACATCATACTCACAAACAAAAAGAAGAAATTAACACAACTAATCGAAATATCCATACACAATACAACAAATATACAGAAGAAAACAGGAGAAAAAATTGAAAAATACATCCAACTGGCTGAGGAAGTCAAGGACATGTGGAATCAGGGTAAAGTTGACATTATACCGATTATACTATCAACTACAGGAGTCATACCACACAATATCCACCAGTACATCAACGCAATACAGCTACATCCAAACTTATATATACAACTACAGAAATCTGTAATTATTGATACCTGTTCAATTACCCAGAAGTTCCTAAATGCAATGTAACATATACCATACAGTTAAAAGGAAGTCGCGCTTGATCAAGGTCCGTGCCACTTTCCATTTTTGACCAGACATAACGTCTGAGAAAAGAAAGAAAAATAATAATAATAATAATAATAACAGTGTGCCAGAGTGAGAGGAGTGGCTCATCTGGAAGATTTCATAACACCACGTGAAAACCCGACTAGCATTCCGAACAGTATTGTAAGTGTTCTTAGTCAACTTTTTATTCTTGTGCACAGCAGTTTGTAACAGTGCTTTCTATTCGCAAAATTAAGTTTGTTAATGCTGTTGGTGCTGTACTGAGATGAGATGAACAAAAAGATCTTACTGAATATGTAATAGAATATTGAGCACGGTTTTGAGATAAGCTATGAAACGTAGGAAGAAAAGAATGCTCAAACTGCATGTTTTATCACTTAATGAAGAAGTAGTCAGAACTTTTCGGTAGTAACTGAATATATTACTTGAAGTAGTAATTTCAAAAGTGTTCAGTGAATGTAGCGTAGCTGGCAGTTCTAGAACATTACTTCTATTTAATATATTTATTTGTCCATTGTATCTATAACAGCAGTGACTGCTGCAGATATATCATGCCAGATTAATTGAAATTGTACACTACTTTCTGCCGAACTTACCTTAAAATGCTTCACGAATGAAACATGTATTTTACATCTGACATTACTATTAACACTCGGCTTGTACATTTAAATGAACCATACATGAATAGGAAATTGAACACTGTGCAATGAAAGTGCATATATTTGTGGACTTAGTAGAAGCAGTGACACTAAATATGACTGCATTGGTGTTTTAAAGTACTTTATATCACAGGTGGATTTTATGTTCTCAGTGAGCTTGTTAAAAGCT
The DNA here is from genome assembly GCF_023864345.2 of Schistocerca serialis cubense. NCBI lineage: Eukaryota > Metazoa > Arthropoda > Insecta > Orthoptera > Acrididae > Schistocerca > Schistocerca serialis. The sequence continues at coordinate 90,944,953 of NC_064648.1, read as the reverse complement.
TCAAACACCCATGTAATGTACTCTGGCACTGGACAGAATTGTTTTCTTGGTTGGTGGCTTATGCTGAACCTGGTTTTATTTTAATGATCAGCATCTTTACCAGTTAAATATTTGTTAAATAGTTGAAATGTTTGGCGAATAGAAATGCTTGGCAGAGGAAGCATGTTAAGTGCTGTGAAAACGGATTTAATTGCATTTATTCAGGAGGTTTTCATCTGTATTTAAAAGTACTTCACCTTGCTGGACAGTTTCCTCAGAATACTAAATTTTGATTTAGGCGGGACTGAATGTAACTAATAAGAGCTCATAACTGTTTGGACTGTGGCACAAGATTTTTTGAGTTCTTGAGGGTACAGGGTACTTTTCTGTTTACAATGAATATGTTTTGTTGATATCTGGTAATGCAGCACACTTTCTAAACAAATTAGAAGAATATTTTTGAACCTGATTATGGTTATTAAAAACTATTACAAAGAAATTGATGCAATTTTTTTTCCAAAGTGCTTCCTGAAATTGAGGTGCCATTTAATCCAATGTTACACATTTGAAGGAGACCAAATTTTTGCCAGATGTCCACGACATGATGGCTGAGGTACTAGACCTGTTTAATTGCACATATTACGTATATTACAAGGATAAAAATATCACGTCTTACATTTTAATTTTTATAATTTTTTCCCAATAAAAATCTTATTTTTTCTATAATTTAGTTGATTTTGCAATAAAGCTTAGGTCTACCACATAAGTATGAACTATTGCAAGCTATAGAAAAAAAAATTAGAGGAAATACTTGTGCCCTAATTCCGAAAAATACAGCTTGCACGAAATTGCAAATGAAGATGAGAGTCCAATTAAACTGTGCCTCAGAACATTCCTGAAGCATAGTCTTCATCCTGCAGCATTTCTTCATCTTCAAGCTTCATTTTAGCACTTCTTGCTTCTTTCGTAACTTGAAGAGCGAATCTTTGTTTCTTGTCTGTCACACGCAAGCAATTGATCTTCCATATTAGAGCCACATGTTATGCCTAAATTTCTCAGGACTTCCAACCTTCCTATTATTCCATCATTGAAATGTATCACTGCACCCAGCACGCCAACTTTTAATGTATTTAGTCCAACAAAAACATACTAGGATAGTCTTTCCCATATGAAATGGTTGAAACTTTCATTTTTATTCTGAATGCCCCCGTGAAGACATTTACTGAGCAAAACAGGGTCACTCACATCTCTAAAAATTGGTTTTATTTCATTCATAACAGGCTCAGAAAGAGAATGATTATGATGGTATATTTGACCACTTTCTTTTGCTTTTCGGTAACCACACCAAGAATCTGCTCCTTTAGGGCAAAGTCTGTGAACAGGGTGGTCATCTGTGGACAACCTATGAAAGTAGGTGGCACATGCAGCTTTTCTCATTGCTCTAACATTATTCAGAGGTGCAGTTCATCTCATGGTGAGTCCATAATAACTCTGAAGAAGGTCTGTTTCAGTTTCTGTCAATCTGCCTCGGCCAGACAGAGATTTTCCATCAGATAGCAATTTTCCTTCCATTTCTCTTCGTAGCTTTGTCAATCTAGCACCCATCCTCTTTTGCACTTGTCTACGACACTCCAGTTTCGTTAACAAGGTATTACCATAAACATTAAACTCGTTAATTTTATTGAAAGCTTTAGAGTCCCCATCGCCTAGGTACTTAGTATATCTAACGTTTTAAACGCGGGCACCGACGTCTGAGATATTTTTAGAGCTCAGACACACTCCATACCTCCACTGTAACCATCATAATTCTTAGAACACTGATGTTCAATATGTCCTTCAGTGTTACCATGGCAGGAGTGGCAGTACTCACATGAGCACTCAATGTCAACAATTTTTCCATTCTCCAGAGAAGTAGCACAACACCACGATGTCCTCGGCGTTGCCATGTCCCATCAAGTGCAACAGCAGTGTCCCTAGTTTCTTCTACTGCACGTTTTGTAGATGCTTTAGACACAACCGTCAAGGCACCCAAAAGTATTTTTATGTACTTGCTGAACTTATTGTGAGGAGGAGGAAGGTCCATCAAACCACAAAACGTTTGAGCAGACTTTTTGCTTTCTCCTATTGCACACATTGCATACACTAACTTCAAAATTCACATCATATGAATTGTGCACAATGTTCAAAGTCATTTTTGAGGTAGATTTATTGCAGGATCTACACAGAACAACTGATTTTGACACTAAACCCTTCCTGCTACTTTGTTGTTTAGTTATTTCCAGACAGCCTACACCATCACATTGTTTACATTTCACCACTTACTTTATCAAAGAAGGTAAGATGCCCACATCAACAACAAAAAATCCACTGCAAACAGCGTCATTGTTAACACAAAAATTTGAATCACCAGGAGGCATGCCTTGTGGGAGTTTCTTCCCTGAAGACTGATACATAGATTACTTTCAACAGTGTGGCTTTCTTTGCTTGTGGACTGGTTACCATGGAATTCCATTTTATTGAATTTGTTGATGCATGGCATAATTCATATTTATTGCCCTTCCACAAATATATGTAGCACTTGGGCATCAAACATTCAGTAACAATTGAACAAAAGTAAATACTAGCAAAGATAATCATTTACAGACACTAGAAACCTGCACTGTTACCAACATATACAATGTATCAAACATATAATCACTGGAAACAGAAAGTTCAGTTCTTTTCGAAATAATACTGGTTTCTGTAACAGAAATAAAGGTGGCGTGGCAGCATACGTGACCATAACTTTAAAATTTAGTATATAGAGATCATTTTTCATTTGAGCCCTATAATGTATATATCAATGTAATCAGGAAAGACTATAGAATTTAATAAATCCATAAAAAAATTTGATTTTTTCCCTCATTTATAAGTACCTGTATCCTTGAGACATAATGGCCACTATTACTAATAACATGCTCAGTATTCCACATGGCCTTTACTTTAGTTGTTGAGCCACTTATGTAATCATCGTTGTTCATTCCTTCAGCAAGTGTAATTTATTTATTTAGAACCTACATTAATGTGTGATTCAGACTAAGCATTTAGCAAAGCCTTTGTGCTATTTACATGTTTTGTGGAAAACTCTCTTATTGTGCTTGAGGTTCTTATCCCTGCTTTTATCTATGTATAATTGCTAACTTTGCATTTCCTTTTTACAGTTTTCAAAGGTGATGTGAAAGTGTCTCTACGAAAAAATAATTTTTTTCTTGTTAACCTGTTTTATAAGCTACTGTTTAATGTTCTCTACCATGGTATCTGTTAGGTGTTAATATTTTCTTTATTGAGGAATGAGTCTCTGAGATGTTGCAACAAGCCAAGCTTCAACATTTTATTTAAGTATAGTGAATGAAAAGTCACTGCGTCATGATATTTTATAATATTTCAGTGCCGATATTAATTAAATTGAAGAGACAATAAGAGAAGATCAGCAATAGGTGGGGTGGAGTTAGTGTGGCTGCTTTGCATGTCTGCTAAACCAGTATACCCCTCTACAGTGCGGCAGTTACCTCCCCCAGTCCATAAGAAAGAAATGATCTTCACAAAGGGAAGTCACATTCTGCCCCAACACACAGACACAAACTAGAATCAGTTTTACACACAATGATTAGATCTGAATTTTCAAAACTATTTTGCCATTCACCAAAGAATTGATCAGTTGCTATCCTTCCTCCTTTGCAGCCCAGCTCCTAGATATACTCTAGATTTAATTTACTCATTAATTCCACTGCATTACTGTTCAGAAATTTTTGTGCTAGCATTGTACTCATGCTTAGTGTTATTTTTAAGAACAGAGTAATATTGGTGACAAAAGGTTAGTCTTTTAGAGCTAACACACCCCGCCCCCCACCACCACCACCCCATTTCCACAGTTACTTGGTTGTGTTGGCATAGTGATGTGTAGCATAGCCTGAGGTCTGGGTGACAATTTCATTAGACATTCATGGAGCTGACATTTGAGAATGCAAAGCAATTAGTTTCCTGTAGCCCAATGCCTAATTCACTACACATGACTTTCTTTTTAATGTGTAACATGTTAAAGTAATACCAGGACCATAACCAACAAGTAAAAAGACTTGAGGGCCACAACATTACCATTAAAAAGAGTCATAAATGGATCAATATGTATGCTGTGTACCTGCACAGTGTTAAATATTTTTGGCAGTGTAGTGAGGTTAAAGTGAATAAAACAAGTTCTATAATAGTGTCTTATGGGATAGTATCAACACAACACAACATGCCCTGTGATTTCTTCCAGCAACTCGGCAGTTCTCTGCTGGGTTGGTGGCGATGGGAGGAGAGTGTTCTGGAGTGTTATGGTTAAATAGTGGGGGGGGGGGGTCTCTCAGCTGCAAAGTCCACTTAGAATCTGACACGGAATCCACAGGGTCTTCTCCATTGTTGGCAGTTTTAGATGACTGAATGCCACCAACATCAATGTCAGTATCACTTAGCTTTGCAGTAGTGTGGAAACAAAAAATGTCGAAGTACTCTTGGATCTTCTTCTTTGGAAGGAAGATACTTAATACCATATACCAGTTGGTTCTGAGATGTTGCATTCATTCAGGGATGATGAAGAAGGGTAAATCACATAGTGCTTAGAGTCAGGAAGGGTAAATGTATCCATTTGTAGTAACTGACTATATTCCAGAAATGATAGCCAAAAGTTATGAGTGGAAATCACTCTGATGCCATCAACAGTGGCTCTCTTGTACTGCAAGATCTTTGCTTACCATATTTTGGGAGCAGGTAGAATGGATCAAAACAAGAAAAAAATTGTCTGGTAAACATGGGTTCTAAAATGCATACCATAAGAGCGATGATCACTTTTCAGTAGAAGAGATGTTTCACAGTAGCAAATATGAACAAGTATTCATAGCTCTTAAGGTGTGCACTTTCAAGCCCATGTTGACTGGACCTCCCCCCACTCCTTGATTTGGTCCATCTACCGCCTTCCAAAATATGGAAAGCAAAGAGATTGCAATGGAAGAGAGATACTGTCGGAGGTATGAGGACAATTTTCGCTTATAACTTTCAGCTCTGCTGTTGCTGGACCAGGGTCTCTTACCTCAAATTGATACATTTACCTTCCTCCACCATCTGTGAAAGTTGGTAACATCATCACAAACTCTCCCTGTATTTCCTATTTTCATTGTTTGAGTAGACTGTGCAGATTGAGGTGCAGTGTATCTTATGTACCAAGTCATGCCAAAATTATGAATGCTCTCTCTGTGCTAGATGAAAATAATAAAAAAAAGTATGCAATTGTATATACCATTTCTGCTGCCTGGAAATATTAACACACACTGGTGGTCAGTGGTATTCAGTTTTTGTTGAGGTTCTTCTACTGGATATGCAGTTTGACACATCGCTGGCCAGTTACATATTAGTTAGCCATTTAATTGGTCTCCATCGTAAATGAAATGTACTTCAATATAATTAGACAATTAGTTTTGTTACTTCTGGGGTGTATTTAACACATTACTTACTTTTCAACAAAATTGCTTCAGTTACAATAATTATACCCCTACAATTACTGGTTACTTACCATCGAACACTAAACATTGATGTTCATTCCACTTTTCATTGTACTGACATAACTTTATATATCAGTCGTAGCTGTAAATGGCATAGAGAAAGCTCACAATTTGGTGAATTGGGCAGTATATCATGTATGTTGCGTGCTTACAAAAACAGCTTATTCTTAATGAGTTTTGCTTAGTGACACACCTTCATTAAGGTGTAACTAGACCAGATAGCAGCTTAGTACCACTCGTTGTGAGCCATAGAAAACTAGTGCAGAACTTTGTTGAATATTTGTTTGTGGCACGAAAACCTGATTTCAGTAATTTTTTGGGTAACATTTGTGATAAAAGTGGTTGTTGAGATCAATAATGAAATAAAATATTGTCAGTACATAGTGACCAAATGTGTTACCAGTAAAGCTCATCAATTTGGAAATTCTCTTTTGAATTATGTGACCTTGTGATTAATTTAATGTAAAAATGATTGCCAGTTGCTGTAAGTAAACGTTTAACGAAAACATTGCAGAAAAACTCTTCAGAATTTATGCAGCAAGTTCAGGTTATTAGCATCCTTGTAAGTCATCAGTCATGTATCATTGAATGTCAGATTATTAGATATCCATGGAACAATTTCAGTTATATGTTGATAAAATATTATGTACAACATAGTGTCATACAGTTACTGGTTTGTCCTCTCTGCAGCTGTGCTCACAGCAACTTGATGTCTAATGTGCAACTAAAAATGAGGGAATTTTTCAGCTACCTCACAATTCTGGTACAGGAATCCACAGGACCAAAAATGTAGCTAACAGCTGAGTACCAGAAATCAACAGGACTGATGTCATAAACTTTTATGATGAGAATAGTAATGTAAGCCAGTCCATTACATTTATACTTTTTGTTGTCTAGTAAGTAGTAATTAGATCTACTAAACATCATCGCCCCCCCCCCCCCCCCACACACACCCTTAGATGGATAGCTCACCATGTACATCATCAAATGTTGAAGGCCCAGATATCACGATTGATGTAAGTAAAAGGCTCACTTAAGGGTAATGTTCATAACCCTCTACATAAATAAGTTTATTCCACCTTGCAAATACAGATATTAAATCTTGATTTCCCTGCGTTGTCTTTATCAATTACATTAGACATTAGTGAAATTAAACTGTAATTCACAGTGCTCTTGGAAACTAATACCATTTTTAATTACAGAGTATGGGTGTGGTAATAATAAATGACAGCCCCTAGTATTCCAGTGGCTTCTAGTGCCTATTCCGCTTCACCTAAGAATGTGAAGAAGGTGAAGAGTGACAGTGATCCATTACCAAATACAGTATTGGAGAACTTAAATTCAAAATTAACAGAAAAGGCATCAGACCGATCACCATGTGTTTCTTTGGGGCAGTTCATTGTGCAAGAATTGAGGTAGCTAAGAAATCCTACAATTGTAAAGGGTACAGAACATAAAATACTGAAAATTATGATGGAGGCACAAGTAATGGATGATAATTGCTGAATTGTATAAATTTTGTATTTATTAATTTGAAAATACATTTACATTCAAAAATTGAAGTTCTTAATTGGCTCCCATTTCCAAGGGACAAAACTACTTGTATTAAAATATCCACAGTATCTGTCCCGGACTTCCTTTGCATCCCTTGGAGTTCTGTTTTCCTTCTGTTGGTGTACGCTACTCCACAGAGCACCAGCACACGGATGATGCTTTCTCTATCGTACAGGACTCCATATTTTTGATGTCCCTGGTTGACATATATGTGCTGTCTGCTTCGTCTGTCGAAAAATTATGTAAAATGCAAGGTGTTTTTGTAATTCCATTTTGCCTATAGCAAGTTAAATATTTGTCTGTAAAATTTGGAAATGGTTGCACAGAATATCAAAGGCGTTGTCAACAACTCTCCTTGCCCTTGATAATCTGTAATTGAATACCTTTTTCCGGGTTTCATTTTTAGTCTTTGTATGGCTTCATAACATAACTGGAGTCTGAAAGTGTAATCTGCCACAACAGCATATGGAACAGATGTGTTGCTGTTTTTAGCACCTTTTCTTGTGGAACTTGCAACCAGTTTTCCCATAGGGCAGAAATTATTTTATTTTGTTGAAAGACTCTTCCATCATTTACTCACCCATTGCACTCATGTCAATCAGAGAAACCCGATATTTAGCACCAACGACTGCTAATAATAAAATGCTATTAAATTTCCTGTACCTGTAATAAAATGAGCCATCTGTTCTTGGTGCAGCAAATGCAACTTGTTTCCCATCCAGTGCACCTGTAAATAAAACATATATCTTAGCAACATAGATGATTTGTCAATTTCATTTAACTAGACCTCCTTTGGAGTCAGTTATAATAAACTAATTCCTTGATTAAGTGAGATACCTAAGCAATTTAGGAACTGCCAAAGTTTGTCAAACATGTTGGCAATCACTTGCCATTCTCTTTCTGTTGTTGGAGCCTATGGAACAACAGCAGTAGTGAGACATTTTACATTGTTTTCACAATAATGATTGAGGATAATGGTTTTGCTGGGATGTGTTTTCACAATAATGATTGATGATAATGGTTTTGCTGGGATGATACTTCAACTACAGCTTTAAAGAACACACTTACCTTCACATATTTATCCTTCAGTACATTCCGAATTGCTGTGCGTACTTGAATGATGAATGATAATGTGTGAAATACTCGGCACAGACCGGTAGTCTAATGACAAAAATTTTGACCATAGACATGAAGTAAAAGAAATTTATTACAGATATTCTGTGTGAGAATGCCACACCCCTGCAACTTTCCCCCATTGCCAAGAATCTGACAGTAACAGGTAGGCCATATATATATATTTTATTCAGTCACACATGTTCTGTACATCCCATCCTGAAGGAGCCAAGATATAGATGACAAGCAGAAACAATGTGCTGGCTGCTTCTATATACTATACTGCCAACAAAATTATGACTAGCAGTAATCTATTCAGTTATGGTAATTACTTCTAGATTACATATGTATGCTACAATAAAACACCTACTTTGAAAAAGTCAACTACTTCACCACTCAGCTGCTGTTATCTAATACGTCAAACAAACCAGTATAAGTTGCCTATGTACAGGCAAAATCAGGTTGCACCTAATACAAACATTATAGTCATGCACAATTTTTCATTCCTGAGTCCCAGTATTGAAGTATCTTAGAGTGGCTAATCAAACATTCATTTACTTTGTATTTAGATATGTGGAATATTCAATTTTTTGCTGGATGTCCACTTGTAACTTGTTATATGCTACTAGACCAGAACGTTAAATTCCATTCTGAACACTAGAGAGGTGTACAGTTTATGTGGAAATTGTTACTTTTAGTATTGTGGTTGTGACTTACTGAGTTCAAAATTAAATACTGTTTGGGACTGTGTGTATTGGCATATAAGAATCTGTAGGTCCTTGAAGCTCCAGCAAGATGTTCTGTTATCATTTTCATAATATACTGTTACTGCACACTTCTGTAAAATGGTTAATGTATCCACCATGCTGGTACCACCTCAGTTAATTACCCATCTGGATGTCAAGGAACATAACACTTGGAGTCTCATCCGTTGACTGCCCTATTAATCACTACTTCTGATACTTGTTAAGTCATTTTCATATGTTTGTATCTGCATATTAAGATGTAGGGTGCTGCCTGTCTCCAGTATGGATTTCTTTGGACATTTTATCGGTACAGCAATGCCGTTAATAAGCATTACAGTTTTTGGGGAATCCTCATGTTTCTCGTAAATCATTTATGTAGACCAAGAACAGGTGTCAGCCAAGCACTAAACTTAGCAGCACTGCATATTAATATTCTCCCACTGTGAATTTATTCTTATTCCCATTTTTTACTAAAGCGAGTCTCCGTTTTCTGTTGTTACGAAAGTCAGTCAGTACTTGGGGGAGACCACTAATACCGTACCATTTTACTTTCTCTAGCAGAACTTTATCATCTACACAATCAAAGGGCTTTGCAAGATCATAAAAATGTCAGTTTGATATTTATCATTCAGTTTTACAGTAATTTAGTTTTTGAGATCATATATTGCATTCTCGGTAGACCTGATGACTTATTTATATTAATGGTTGCAGAGTGAATAGTGTTAGATATCCAAATTATGTAACAGTACTACAATTAGGAGTACTTTGACATTCAAAGCAGAAATGTAACCTAAATTACAACACAAAAGCCCATTCTATACATCAGTATGCAAAGTTGCCTAAATGGGGTGATACCTGGAAAACATAACTGCTGTAGTACATGAAGGATGTAATGCATTTGAATTTCAAACAAGTGGGCTAAAATGCAAATACTAACATTGCTAAATTACCATAATTTTTCTACATAAACAATAAATAATATAACATAAAAGCACTCTTCAACAGCTTAATCATGTGTTACGATGGGAACACAAAGGTTCTGTTTGGTCTTCATAAATGTTCTACAAAAGTTAATGTGTGTGTGTGTGTGTGTGTGTGTGTTGGAATGACTCATTACCCGCTCCTTTAAAACCCACACCCTTTCGTCTTTCCCTCTCCTTCCCTCTTTCCTGATGAGGCAACAGTTTGTCGCGAAAGCTAATGAAAGTGCTGGCAGGTCGACAGACACACAAACATACACACAAAATTCAAGCTTTCGCAACAAACTGTTGCCTCATCAGGAAAGAGGGAAGGAGAGGGAAAGACGAAAGGATGTGGGTTTTAAGGGAGAGGGTAAGGAGTCATTCCAATCCCGGGAGCGGAAAGACTTACCTTAGGGGGAAAAAAGGACAGGTATACAGTCGCGCGGGCACACACACACACACACACACACACACACACACACACACACACACACACACACACACACATATCCATCCGCACATACACAGACACAAGCAGACATTTGTAAAGGCAAAGAGTTTGGGCAGAGATGTGTGTCGAGGCGGAAGTAAAGAGGCAAAGATGTTGAAAGACAGGTGAGGTATGAGTGGCGGCAACTTGAAATCAGCGGAGGTTGAGGCCTGGCGGATAACGAGAAGAGAGGATATACTGAAGGGCAAGTTCCCATCTCCGGAGTTCTGAGAGGTTGGTGTTAGTGGGAAGTATCCAGATAACCCTAACGGTGTAACACTGTGCCAAGATGTGCTGGCCGTGCACCAAGGCATGTTTAGCCACAGGGTGATCCTCATTCCCAACCAACACTGTCTGCCTGTGTCTATTCATGCGAATGGACAGTTTGTTGCTGGTAATTCCCACATAGAATGCTTCACAGTGTAGGCAGGTCAGTTGGTAAATCACGTGGGTGCTTTCACACGTGGCTCTGCCTTTGATCGTGTACACCTTCCGGGTTACAGGACTGGAGTAGGTGGTGGTGGGAGGGTGCATGGGACAAGTTTTACACTGGGGGTGGTTACAAGGGTAGGACCCAGAGGGTAGGGAAGGTGGTTTGGGGATTTCATAGGGATGAACTAAGAGGTTACGAAGGTTAGGTGGACGGCGGAAAGACACTCTTGGCGGAGTGGGGAGGATTTCATGAAGGATGGATCTCATTTCAGGGCAGGATTTGAGGAAGTCGTATCCCTGCTGGAGAGCCACATTCAGAGTCTGATCCAGTGCCGGAAAGTATCCTGTCACAAGTGGGGCACTTTTGTGGTTCTTCTGTGGGAGGTTCTGGGTTTGAGGGGATGAGGAAGTGGCTCTGGTTATTTGCTTCTGTACCAGGTCGGGAGGGTAGTTGCAGGATGCGAAAGCTGTTGTCAGGTTGTTGGTGTAATGGTTCAGGGATTCCGGACTGGAGCAGATTCGTTTGCCACAAAGGCCTAGGCTGTAGGGAAGGGACCGTTTGATGTGGAATGGGTGGCAGCTGTCATAATGCAGGTACTGTTGTTTGTTGGTGGGTTTGATGTGGACGGACGTGTGAAGCTGGCCATTGGACAGATGGAGGTCAACGTCAAGGAAAGTGGCGTGGGATTTGGAGTAGGACCAGGTGAATCTGATGGAACCAAAGGAGTTGAGGTTGGAGAGGAAATTCTGGAGTTCTTCTTCACTGTGAGTCCAGATCATGAAGATGTCATCAATAAATCTGTACCAAACTTTTGGTTGCCAGGCCTGGGTAACCAAGAAGGCTACCTCTAGGCGACCCATGAATAGGTTGGCGTATGAGGGGGCCATCCTGGTACCGATGGCTGTTCCCTTTAATTGTTGGTATGTCTGGCCTTCAAAAGTGAAGAAGTTGTGGGTCAGGATGAAGCTGGCTAAGGTAATGAGGAAAGAGGTTTTAGGTTGGGTGGCAGGTTGTCGGCGTGAAAGGAAGTGCTCCATCGCAGCGAGGCCATGGACGTGCGGAATATTTGTGTATAAGGAAGTGGCATCAATGGTTACAAGGATGCTTTCCAGGGGTAACAGATTGGGTAAGGATTCCAGGCGTTCGAGAAAGTGGTTGGTGTCTTTGATGAAGGATGGGAGACTGCATGTAGTGGGTTGAAGGTGTTGATCTACGTAGGCAGAGATACGCTCCGGGGGGCTTGGTAACCAGCTACAATGGGGCGGCCGGGATGGTTGGGTTTACTAATTTTGGGAAGAAGGTAGGGGTGCGGGGTGTCGGTAGGGTCAGGAGGTTGATGGAGTCAGGTGAAAGGTTTTGTAGGGGGCCTAAGGTTCTGAGCATTCCTTCAAGCTCCGCCTGGACATCAGGAATGGGATTACCTTGGTGAACTTTGTATGTTGTGTTGTCTGAAAGCTGACGCAGTCCCTCAGCCACATACTCCTGACGATCAAGCACCACGGTCGTGGAACCAGCTTGGGCTTCAGCAGTGGTCATGTTGGGAGTAGGATTAAGGTTTTTCAAGAAAGACTGAGAGGCAAGGCTGGAAGTGAGAAATTCCTGGAAGGTTTGGAGAGGGTGATTTTGAGGAAGAGGAGGTGGGTCCCGCTGTGACGGAGGATGGAACTGTTCCAGGCAGGTTTCAATTTGGATAGTGTCTTGGGGAGTTGGATCATTAGGAGTAGGATTAGGATCATTTTTCTTCATGGCAAGGTGATACTTCCAGCAGAGAGTACGAGTGTAGGACAGTAAATCTTTGACGAGGGCTGTTTGGTTGAATCTGGGAGTGGGGCTGAAGGTGGGGCCTTTGGATAGGACAGAGGTTTTGGATTGGGAGAGAGGTTTGGAGGAAAGGTTAACTACTGAATTAGGGTCTTGTGGTTCCAGATTGCGTTGATTGGAATTTTGAGGTTTTGGAGGGAGTGGAGCTGGAAGTGGGAGATTGAGTAGATGGGAGAGACTGGGTTTGTGTACAATGAGAGGAGGTTGAGGTTTGCTGGAAAGGCTGTGAAGGGTGAGTGAGTTGCCTTTCCGGAGGTGGGAAACCAGGAGATTGGATAGTTTTTCGAGGTGGAGGGTGGCATGCTGTTCTAATTTGCGGTTGGCCTGTAGGAGGATGCTCTGAACAGCCGGTGTGGATGTGGGAGAGGAAAGATTGAGGACTTTTATTAAGGATAGGAGTTGACAGGTGTGTTCGTTGGCTGAGTTGATGTGTAGGTGAAGTATTAGGTGGGTGAGGGCAATGGATTGTTCAGTTAGGAACTGGTATAGGGACTGATGGAAAGAAGGGTTGCAGCCAGAGATGGGAACTTTAAGTGTGAGGCCTTTGGGGGTAATGCCAAATGTCAGACAAGCCTGAGAAAATAAAATATGGGAGCGTAATCTGGCTAGGGCGAGGGCATGTTTGCGGAGGGAATGTAAATAAAACTTAATGGGGTCATTGTGGGGGTGTTGTGAGGGTGACATGGTATTAGAAGGTGGAAAGTGTAACATGAGGTTGAAATGAAAATGAAAGATAAAAATATATGGGGAGAGGTACAGGTGAACTAGAAAGCAACTGGAGATCTGGTATGAAAAAAGGCGAAAAAGTGTTCATTAAGTTGATCATGTGGTGAACTTGGGTTGGTAGACAACGATGTGCATAAAGGTTAGGTGGTTGTGTTGCCACTAAAACACGTTAAAGGATGGAGAAATTCGGGAAAATTTCGAAAAAACGTGTAAACATATTAAAAGGAGTGGTGTTGTGATGAAAGATTACGAAAATGGGGCTAACAATTGTCTGACGAAGAAATAATGACGTTAAAACCTGTGGAGAGCGGCTAAAAATGATCAGTGATGTGCGAAAAACGGAAGTGGAAATAAAGTGAAAGTTATTAGAACTAGCCGAAATGGTTGTTTAATACGTGAAAGCAGCTGTTATTGAACTAGAAACGGTGGAAGGTATACACGATCAAAGGCAGAGCCACGTGTGAAAGCACCCACGTGATTTACCAACTGACCTGCCTACACTGTGATGCATTCTATGTGGGAATGACCAGCAACAAACTGTCCATTCGCATGAATGGACACAGGCAGACAGTGTTTGTTGGTAATGAGAATCACCCTGTGGCTAAGCATGCCTTGGTGCACAGCCAGCACATCTTGGCACAGTGTTAAACCGTCCGGGTTATCTGGATACTTCCCACCAACACCAACCTATCAGAACTCCGGAGATGGGAACTTGCTCTTCAATATATCCTCTCTTCCCGTTACCCACCAGGCCTCAATCTCCACTAATTTCAAGTTGCCGCCACTCATACCTGTCATTCAACAACATCTTTGCGTCTGCACTTCCGCCTCGTCTGACATCTCTGCCCAAACTCTTTGTCTTTAAATATGTCTGCTTGTGTCTGTATATGTGTGGATGGATGTGTGTGTGTGTGTGTGTGTGTGTGTGTGTGTGTGTGTGTGTGTGTAATACAGGGAAACATTCCACGTCGGAAAAATATATCTAAAAACAAAGATGATGAGACTTACCAAACAAAAGCGCTGGCAGGTCGATAGACACACAAACATACACACAAAATTCAAGCTTTCGCAACAAACGGTTGCTTCATCAGGAAAGAGGGAAGGAGAGGGAAAGACGAAAGGATGTGGGTTTTAAGGGAGAGGGTAACGAGTCATTCCAATCCCGGGAGCGGAAAGACTTCCTTAGGGGGAAAAAGGGACAGGTATACAGTCGCGCGCGCGCGCACACACACACACACACACACACACACACACACACACATACACAGACACAAGCAGACATTTGTAAAGGCAAAGAGTTTGGGCAGAGACGTGAGTCGAGGCGGAAGTAAAGAGGCAAAGATGTTGAAAGACAGGTGAGGTATGAGTGGCGGCAACTTGAAATTAGCGGAGGTTGAGGCCTGGCGGATAACGAGAAGAGAGGATATACTGAAGGGCAAGTTCCCATCTCCGGAGTTCTGAGAGGTTGGTGTTAGTGGGAAGTATCCAGATAACCCTAACGGTGTAACACTGTGCCAAGACGTGCTGGCCGTGCACCAAGGCATGTTTAGCCACAGGGTGATCCTCATTACCAACAAACACTGTCTGCCTGTGTCTATTCATGCGAATGGACAGTTTGTTGCTAGTCATTCCCACATAGAATGCTTCACAGTGTAGGCAGGTCAGTTGGTAAATCACGTGGGTGCTTTCACACGTGGCTCTGCCTTTGATCGTGTACACCTTCAGGGTTACAGGACTGGAGTAGGTGGTGGTGGGAGGGTGCATGGGACAGGTTTTACACCAGGGTCGGTTACAAGGGTAGGAGCCAGAGGGCAGGGAAGGTGGTTTGGGGATTTCATAGGGATGAACTAAGAGGTTACGAAGGTTAGGTGGACGGCGGAAAGACACTCTTGGTGGAGTGGGGAGGATTTCGTGAAGGATGGATCTCATTTCAGGGTAGGATTTGAGGAAGTCGTATCCCTGCTGGAGAGCCACATTCAGAGTCTGATCCAGTGCTGGAAAGTATCCTGTCACAAGTGGGGCACCTTTGGGGTTCTTCTGTGGGAGGTTCTGGGTTTGAAGGGATGAGGAAGTGGCTCTGGAACTCCAGAATTTCCTCTCCAACCTCAAGTCCTTTGGTTCCATCAGATTCACCTGGTCCTACTCTAAATCCCATGCCACTTTCCTTGACGTTGACCTCCATCTGTCCAATGGCCAGCTTCACACGTCCGTCCATATCAAACCCACCAAGAAAAGCAACAGTTCTCCATTATGACAGCTGCCACCCATTCCACATCAAACGGTCCCTTCCCTACAGTCTAGGTCTTCGTGGCAACCTTGGGTTGCGAAAGCTTGGAAATTTTTTTTTTTTTTTTTTTTTTTTTTTTTTTTTTTGTGTGTGTGTGTGTGTGTGTGTGTGTGTGTGTGTGTGTGTGTGTGTGTCAACATGCCAATGCTTTTGTTTCGTAAGTTACATCATCTTTGTTTTTAGATATATTACACACACACACACACACACACACACACACACACACACACACACACACACACACGACCATTCGAAAAAAGTGTATCAGAGTACTGCCAGGGATGCTGCAATAGATACGCGCCACAAATGTCATTCTTGTAAAAGGGCATAAGACGTACGACACGACTTGGTGCCATCACATTTGTCACCCTCCATGACCGGCTTTCGCAGCCTGCTTCAGATATTTATCTGAGAGTTTTTATCCCACCTGCTGTTCCGGATTTGAGTTGGCGTTTCACTCAGCGTTGCATGTCATCATCTCATTTTCTGACAGATGCATCATGCGTCAGTGGGAGACTGAATGGTTGCCGGTGACAGACAACAAACTGCAGTCGCTCAGATCGAACACAGAGGTTTGGCAGACTTTGTCAGCCTTGCCGCTGGAAGGAGGTTTTGCTTACCAGACTGTGCATCGGGCATAGCCCTTTCACACACGACTTCCTCCTCCGGCAGGAGGATCCACCATTCTATGAAGTTTATGGCGTGCCACTTTCAGTTCAGCATATTGCGGCTACTTGTGTCCTCTATACTGATATTAGGGCAGCCCTCGGTCTCGCTGGTGATTTGCCCACCGTCCTCGCAGAGACCAATACCAGTGTTACAAGAGTGATGAAATTTTGTGAACGGTCAGGCCTCATCCCTAAACTGGTGGGGAAGGGTGGCAGAGTTTAAGACGTTATAAACTGCTCTGCATGTGGGGACATCCTTTGTCCCCACCCATGAGTTTTGCATGTTGACTTTTCCTCAGGGCGCTGATGACCATGATGGCGAGCGCCCCCTCAACTCAAATCATCATTTCACTCAGCACTTCTCAGATTTTGGAGAACAGTGTCCCACAGGGTTCTATGTTATGTGTCACACTCTTCCTGGTAATCATCAATGGGCTTGCAGCTTCTGTTGGGCCTCTGCTTACCCCGACGTTGTATGTCGACGATTTTTGCATCTGGTGCCACTCTCACTTGGTACAATCTGCTTAGCGCCAGCTCCGAGGTGTCATCTGACCGTCTGACAGGCCTCCCTGGCTTCCAGTTTTCTCCCTCCAAAATGTGGGTTATGCATTTGTGTCATCAACCCACAGTACACCCTGATCCAGACCTGCATTCAGGCAACCAGCTCCTGGATGTTGCAGCACAGTCCCATTATCTGGGCCTTAGTTTTGATAAAAAGCTGATGTGACTGCCCCTTAGGCCCCATATGAAGACTACATGCGTGAGGAAGATAAATGTCTCCGCCTCCTGGCCCACACATCTTGGGGTGCAGACTGTGCTACTTTTCTCCATCTTTACACGGGGTGTATACTGTCCGGGAAAAATCTGGGAATTTTTTCATGTGGGGGAAAACAGGGAGAAACCCAGGAATTTTTCGGAATCCCAGGAATTTTTCAGTGTTTTAGCTTCCAGTTAAATTTTTGTAATTTTGACTGGTAAGAATTGATTCTATAGCAAGGAATGTTACTGTGCCCTGGTACTGGAGAGTGATACTGCAGCAGTAAAATATAAACGAGAGAGAAAAAAAAATAAAACTTTAGTGGCCATTTACACCAATAAAACACCGTGCACGCACAAGCGTCTGTAAACTGCACAAATATGTCAATGGCCTTGGGGTGAATACTATGTAATATTTCGTAACAATAAACTGCTTTCTATGAGTGTGACGTCACAACTGTTTACGTTAGGTTCATTTGACCAGTTGCCAGTGGGCTGGTGTGCATGCGCAGTCAGCTCGCGTATCAGCAGTACCTTCTCCCGCTTCCTGCTACTTGAAGTGTGGCTGTTAACTGTATCGGCAGTAGCAGCCAGATGCCAATGAGAAATTTTCTTATGTGCCCTAGCTGCCAGATTCGCG
Source organism: Schistocerca serialis cubense (assembly GCF_023864345.2). Classification (NCBI taxonomy): domain Eukaryota; kingdom Metazoa; phylum Arthropoda; class Insecta; order Orthoptera; family Acrididae; genus Schistocerca; species Schistocerca serialis. The sequence goes on along the minus strand of NC_064648.1, from coordinate 90,927,202 downwards.
CATGCACAGAGTTGAAACTTCCTGGCAGATTAAAACTGTGTACCTGACCAAGACTCGAACTCGGGACCTTTGCCTTTCGTGGGCAAGTGCTCTACCAACTGAGCTACCCAAGCACAACTCATGCCCCTTTCTCACAGTTTGGAAGGTAGGAGACGAGGTACTGGCAGAAGTAAAGCTGTGAGGACAGGGTGTGAGTTGTGCTTGGGTAGCTCAGTTTGTAGAGCACTTGCCCACGAAAGACAAAGGTCCTGAATTCGAGTCTCGGTCCGGCACACAGTTTTAATCTGTTATGAAGTTTCATATCAGCGTGCACTCTGCTGCAGAGTGAAAATCTCATTATACACAGAATTGTCTGAGTTGTTGTGGGGAGGGGGTTAGTCTCCATGCGACCCATGTTTGCATTATATGATTTCACTGTTTCCTCTTAGTTTACAGCTCCCACACCAAATGAAAAGAAAATGGATTTCTGTGGCCGGAAGCTATCAAGTGAATTAAAATACATTCACTTAATTAAGGAGGACAAAATATATTATTAGTTCCAGTTTTCTGATTTCATTTTATTTCCAAGTTAATAATCAAGCATTAATTGCCTTGCACAGCAATGAAGCTGTTTTTGTCAGTTTGCTAAAAAAAAATTTGGCTTTATTAATCTTTCAACTGAGGCAATCAATTTATTTGAAACGAAGTGTTTCATTCTACAGTATTGGCTAGTTGCAACTGTTTGCTGAATTTCAAGTCCACATTTTCATCTTTTGCCATTATGCCATAATTATGAACCAAATATGAGAGAGTACAGTACTGGTACTCCAAGAAAATTAACCCACACTGGAAAGCTTAATATCAGAGGGGACTTACTTCATTGTGAATGTAGAAAAAACCAATTTGAACTTAAAGCCGACTTATGCATTTTAGTATGGTTTACGAAATTCCGATGCACTTGGAGTATCCTCTGATGTCCTGTTTCTTTTGTGGCATAACGTAAGCTCCCTTAGTGCTTTATACATACGAACCTACAGACTTCCTACACCACTGTAGCTGTGCAAGTGCAATAATGCTCGTTTTCTGGCACTCTTTGGCAACTGCTAAATTGAACCTATTACTAACAGTCTCGGGATAATATTGCGAACTGTGGTTCGAAAAGTGTTACTTTCAAGTAAATTTCTTTTTACACAAGATGAATTTTGTTAACGTGTGAGAAAGTGGGATAAATTTCTTAAATCACAGAGCCTTTAAAACTGAATACTTTGAGGACCAGCCACTTATGAGAATTTTGAGCCAGGAAGACCAGACATTTATGGCATCATTTTAAATTTACTGGCACATTTGTGTGATGTATCTTAAAGATGTATATATTTGCGTATATCACACACAAAAATTCCATATTACACGTGGAAGCTTAGCTTCTCTTGTAGCTTATTAATCTTAGAGACCAATATTATGTATGAAAGCTTAGCTTTCCTTGTAACTATACCTTGTGCATTAATGTAAACCATTAACTTTTCCTCTTTGTGTGTTCGCACTACGTAACTAACAGTAATCTTGCTATTGGCTGACTATAACACATGTCCTATGCACTCAATATCTGCTGTCATCGGCTGGCGCAATCACGTGGCATGAGATACGACTGGCTTACAAAAGGACATCGCAATCTAGATTTCAACACTCCAGAAACTAATGTCCTGTGTTTGGTGCAATTCAAATTTATACTTTGTAATAAGAAATTTTTTTTTTCCTGGCAAGTTCTACGCCAGTGTATGAAACGTTAGCTACTCAAAGAATTGATAAGTTTTACAGTTCCAAGGGGAAAATCTACGGAAAACCTACTGTCACGTAGCACGGAAAAGGTGTATTTTTTAAATGGGATATCAGGTAAAAACCTGGTAATTTTTTTTCTGTGTATACACTCTGTTACTGTTCTCATCTTGTCCAGACGATTATGGTAGTCAGGTTTATGGCTCAGCGGCTCCTTCCACTCTGAAAATACTTCATCCTTTTCACCATTGTGGGGTGCATCTGGCTATTGATGCCTTTTGCACTAGTTCCATTGACAGTCTCCTCACAGAAGCGGGCATTGCACTGAGTGGAACCACTTACTGTACATCAATAGTATATATATGGTAAGGTGGTTGTCAATATGTATGTTGGAATAGGACTAATCATGTTTACTCTAGAACAGTAAGCTGCTGTAATGCGTTGCTTGACTTAGGGTTGAAATATCTGAATTTTCTTAAGGCCTATGTGACATGCTTCTTTTGCAAAGGGAGCCAGTTTCAGCCTCTGGTCGTCTTCAGATGTTGGGAGAGCTGCAAAAAGCATCGCAGCCATTGATAGTAGAGACAGTGAAAGCGACAATGTCGAATAAATATTGCCAGCGTGTCACACTGGGGTTTCGCTCTTCAGCACAGTACACATTGACAGCTCCAGCTATTGAGCTTTTTTACATAATGGCTCGTGTAACACCTGCAAATAAATATTCAACAAACTGAAAATAATGCCACCATATAAACATGAACACAAACATTTTGTCTAACTCTCACAAGAGAGATGGACAGGAAATCGTGGTGAGGTATAGTCTGTCTGTGAACTGAAAAGCGAGCAGCAGCAGCAAGATTGGGGGAGGGATGGCTGGTGTTACAATTTGTGGAAGAACCCTAAAGCTTCTGTACTTTATCATTAAGAATCAATTTCCTTCTAACATTGTAGAACAGTGTGCAGAGATTTACATAGTTTCTGTCCATATCTGTTATTTGTATTAATACTGTTAGTAATTGATATCGGTATTCCGTGTAGAGTCAGTCGCACTTTGTGCAACATAAACATCCTGGGCATGTGTGCCCACTGTGTCAACAGTGATTTGTGAGATGATCGCATCATCATCATTGACTCGCAAGTCGCCGAAGTGGCGTCAACTAAAAAAAGGAGTTGCAATACAGAGGCTGAACTTCCCCGCATGGAGCCTCCCGGCCAACAATGCCACACAATCATTTCATTTCATTTTTGTGAGATGAGCTGCGGAAGTGTCAATATAACACCCTGTAGTTGCTTTTTGTGATGTAGTATGGTGGAGAGAATGGGGAATTGCATGCTCGCTCTTAAATTTTTAGACCTATAAATGAGGGAAGGGCACGACCATAATCTGGTTACCTACCTTCTCTCACACTATCTTCCCAGCCTGTCACCCCACCAGAACACAGTTGACCCCCTAATACAGCTCTGCTACTCTTACATGTGGTACAAACATGTAAAATTTGTTCTTAAACCACATTATTTAACAATATACATTAATTTTATGCCATTAAAATACTATTTTTAATAATTTGTGGTACTTTCAGCCCCTGGAATGTGGAAACCATTAATTCAAGACAAAAATGATTAGTACCCTCCTTGTAAGAAATTTAACCCATTAGTGCTGGAATTAATTTTTTCATGATTTTTTTTTTTAAATGCATTATTATGTGTGTACAAGGCATCAATTACACAACAGAGTTGTTTTGACGAAAGTCATTACCGCCATTAGCGAGATATTTGATGTTGCCATATGGCAATGATAGGCGCTTTCACTACCTAAATTTATATGGATTACAACTTCAACTAAAATAAGTAGGTTATTGAAATTTCTTATTACATATACAAGTTTTGTGCAAATTTATTATTCAGTCTTCATCGTACAATTGATACTTTATAACACAGTACAATTAATAATCAAAAATCAAACCTTGAACTCAGCATTTTACATGAAATGGAATAAAATAGTCAATACACAATCCCACATTACACTTTGAACACATTGTTCTCACAATAGATTTACAGTCCTTCTGTGCACACTTTTCTTCTTCTTTCCTTCCGTGTGCTGGACGAGGTGGCCAGTCTTATCAAACCTAATTGAATCCAATATGTGGCTGTCAGAACATGCCCTTCATGCAGGTCTCCTGGCTCCTTTTGGTAAAGCTTGGTGTCCTTGCAAGTACGCTGTTGCTACTTCTCTCTTGAAATCAAGCTGAGAAATAGTTTGGTTTCTTACCTCAGATACAGATGGCTCTGGTATATTTGGACATGTAGCTGTTTCAGGTACAATTGGATCTTGTTCAGTATGCATTGATGGTGCCGGCGAATTACAGTGCTCGTAATCGACACCAATCCTTTCGTTATTTGGCATCCTTATTTCAGCATTAGCTCGTAGTTGGCGAGAGGACAGGTTGTCTAATAATCTGTAAAAATAAGAAATTAAATAGCAAATCATAATAAAGTCGGCATCAGTATACAAACAATTACAAACCAAAGAGAGGCATACTTACCCGCCAACATGTTAATTTCCTGAATCTTCATCTGTGTCTACATTCGGATGTGGTGGGGCTCAATAAATGCATCACCTTCAATATTGTCATTATAAAGAATCTCCAGCACCTCAGCAAGTGAGAAACCTCTTCTAAAACAAAACAGAGAAAATTTGTCCTTTTACTGAGTACAAGTGCCTAGCGTTGCCATATGGCAACTCCGATGCTCAAACGGCCTAAATGAACGTAATTTATTTCACAGCAAGCAGTAGCCTCCAAAGAATATATATTTGAGTATTTAAAGCACAACCATACTAAAAAACCAAATTATATATCGTAAGTTATTGTGTAAAACATACTTACTCGAACTTACACTCCATTTTTCTTCGTCATTCAGCAAACGACGACTTCCAACACTGCTTACACCGCAGAATTTAAATGTATTGTTAAAACTGTTGCAGTGTAGTGATCTTTACAGTCTTGCGGAATGGAATCCAGTGCTGTCAACACTCGCTTCTTTGGTGTCGCGGAATCAACGATTTTAATAAAGTGTTACAAACGTTGCCATATGGCAACACATGATGCTAATGGGTTAATGTAGGTTAATTTTTTACCAGGGAACATTTTCAATGGATGCTGCATAGTTCGAGACGTTCGAGAAAAACCTAGAAAAGTGACCTTTACAGGTGTCCCCACCCCCACGCTCACACCACAGCCGTGTCTGTATTTGTAGTATGTTGTTCATGATATACATCCTAACACTGTTCAAAAATTTGTCATTTAGCAAATTTTTTCCCTCATTTGCCTTCGTTGACTGGACTATTTAACACACAGTGTTTATGAGCGTGTTAGCCCTACAGTGTTGCAACATTTCAATACTGAATTTTCCACGTACTTATTGCCTCTTTTTAGAAACTATCATTGAGTATGCGTATCAAAAAGAACTTTGCAGGCATCAATTAAATCATTTATTCAAAGTGAAGTAGCAAATCTTGTATCAGGCTGATTGTCAGTTTAGAAGATAGGTACAAGTGTGTTAACATTTCTTCATTTCCAACTACATCTGTGAAAAATTGACATTTCTCTGTTTGCTGTTTGAAGTAATTAATGTGATGCTAAACTGTCAGAAATATTAAAAAATATAGGGTTAAGTATGGTGAGAAAGAAAGCATCTGAAGTGAACTGTTGCATAATGTGCAGTTTATACTGCTATATACTCACAGATATTACGACGAATTTGCAAAGCACTTGATGTCGACATAAAGTGTCTCAATTTTTCCACTACAATGCTTACATTTCCATTCTTTTGTATTCAAATTTTCAGTAGATGCAACTCGTGTTCAGAATCTAAATGTTGAAACAGTTTGCTGGTATTTTGGGATACTGATCTGAATAAACATCTTGTTGACAATTAGCCTGTCAGCTTCTGTCTCGGGTTCTTCTATCGATGTTTGTGCTTGAACAGAACTGAACACCACTCAGAAAAAGTATTAACAACATCCCTGTCGGCAACAACTGGATCGTGTTGTTCCAGGTTTGTGGCCCAAGAGAAATTACAAGCCTGAGCTAAAGACAAAAGCCACAGCTCTCAGGGCAGGCACCTTAATGGCTGTACTTGAGCCAAAGTGATTAGTGTGCCAGGAATGACGTATTATAAAGTAAGCAGCAGTAGCACACAATACTGACTGAGAATAAAGAAAATACAAAAATGGTCCAAATGGCTCTGAGCCCTATGGACTTAACAGCTATGGTCATCAGTCTCCTAGAACTTACAACTACTTAAACTTAACTAACCTAAGAACATCACACAACACCCAGTCATCACGAGGCAGAGAAAATCCCTGACCCCGCTGGGAATCGAACCCGGGAACCTGGGCGTGGGAAGAAAATACAGTCCAGTAGCTTTTCTTGACTGCAAAAATGCATCTCGTAACAAAAGTAGTAGTGCTGGACAATGTGTAGTAAATCATAAATAAAATTAAAGAACAAAACACATTTATTGATAGAAAACGAGGCAGAAAATGGTATGGGATATGCACTAAAGATCAGAAATGAGCTCTAAATACCTGCTTTAAACTCAACAGTTCCTATGACGTCATCTACAAATTAATCATCTTCGTACACTCTGAGCCTCAACTTGCGAGACTCCACTGCTGTCCATTTAACCGAAAACTCACCGTTGAGTCTGTTGTAGGGTACAAGTGGATGATCAGCATAGAAAGGGGAGCAAATACACGAGTTTGCAAGTATAGTCGAGGACTCGGGGCATTGCCACGACACGTGCAACCAATGGGTGTGGTGATAATTATAAAACACTACAATGACTGATCAGTAGTGCTAACTACTCAGTCATTGTACTGATTTGTATTTGTTGATGCTCATTGAATATTGACAGGGTGAGTCAAAAATGATTTTGCAACTCTGGAATGATATAGAAATTTATTGAGAACTCACAGAATTTGCAGGTGTGCCATTTTTTAGCAAATGACCTCAAGTTTCACATACGTGTCAAATGTCGTTTTGGTTCAATGTGACACTGAAAAATGTGAAATGCATACAAAAAACACAAATTATAGCAGAGGTAAATGCCATATAGTTCAGTGACTTTCACAGACTAGAAGACATAACGACAGTGTCTAGGTAAAAAGTCACTGGAATTGCCCGAGGATATAATTATATTTTTGATACTGCTTGCTAGACTCACCACTTTCCTTGCTCCTTTAATGACAATTCTCTGCCGCTACTTGTGCTGCTGCTTTTGTTAGCGGTTTTTGCATTTCTGTCACAGTGAAGTTTTTGTCATTTGTTGCCATGTAATGTTTGATCTGTACAAAAATCGTTTCGATGATGTCGAAGTGGCAGTGGTATGGTGGAAGACTAAGAACCCTGTGTTCACGTTGTTTAGCTGCCGTGTCAACAACGTATTGTTGAAACTGTGGATTCCCTTTTTTCACTGACACAATCGTTATTTGTCGGCTTGATAGGCGTCGGAGTACACATTGCTTTATCAAAAGTGATGCGGTACACAACAGTTGTAGCTGTCTCACAATGGCAAATTTTCCAAAATCCAATAAACTTCTTTTGAAAATAATGATTGTCCTGAAATTAATTTAAAAGCAACAAAAATATCAGGTGGTTATAATTAAAGTGCAGTGAAACTGGGTAGATATGCTAATGTATTAATACAGACCTGATTTCCACTGGTGAGAAGTTAGTCCCAGTTGTGGTCACAAAGTGTAAATCTGGCACTGGACACTGTTTGTATGACGGTATGACTTCCACGCTGTTGTTTGAGAAGCCATAACGTGAGAGAACAGTACGACTATGAAGAAGAGAGGCCGTATGCTGTTAGTGAAACTGTTTTATGTGAAAGGCAGTAATTACAAAGCTGCATTGAGAGACAGATGTCCGATGTGAGGCCCAACGTCGTTAGATGATTTAAAGGTGACGTTGACAAAATTTGAAAACGTGGTTGAGCTCGGCATGTGATCTAAAAGCGGAAGATGCTCTATCCTGGTGGAAGTTATTGATGAGATTGCTGTAGCTGTTACTGATCATGCAGCTAATGCTTGTGCAGTGTCGCAAGAATTGCCCACCCTATAGTAAGCAGTACAGAAACTTTTGCTGTCTGTTTTGTAATGGTACCAGTACAAGACCCAGATGGTGTATCAGTTGAAATCACATCATCCACAGCAGCACAGAATTTGCTTTTCAGTTTCTGGCACGGATTGCAGTTGATGACATGTGGCCGGGCAATATTCTCTGGGGAGATGAGGCACAGTTAAAGTTAGAGGGTGCAGTGAATGCACAGAATTGCCAAATTTCGGATACTGTTAAACTGTGTGATATGCATGAAGAGCAGTTGTAGTCACTTTATGTGACTGTGTGGTGTGAATTCTGTAAGACATGTCATATCTACATCTACATGATTACTCTGCAATTCACATTTAAGTGCTTGGCAGAGGGTTCATCAAGCCACAATCATACTATCTCTCTACCATTCCACTCCCGAATAGTGTGCGGGAAAAACGAACACCTAAACCTCTCTGTTCGAGCTCTTATTTTACTTTGATGATCATTCCTACCTATGTAGGTTGGGCTCAACAAAATATTTTCGCATTCGGAAGAGCAAGTTGGTGACTGAAATTTCGTAAATAGATCTCGCCGTGACGAAAAACGTCTTTGCTTTAATGACTTCCATTCCAACTTGCGTATCATATCTGCTACATTCTCCCCCCTATTATGTCATAATACAAAACGAGCTGCCCTTTTTTGCACCCTTTCGATGTCCTCCGTCATTCCCAGCTGGTAAGGATCCCACACCGCGCAGCAATATTCTAACAGAGGACGAACGAGTGTAGTGCAAGCTGTCTCTTTAGTGGACTTGTTGCACCTTCTAAGTGTCCTGCCAATGAAACGCAACCTTTGGCTCGCTTACCCCATGATATTATCTATGTGGTCTTTCCAACCGAAGTTGTTCGTAATTTTAACACCCAGATACTTAGTTAAATTGACAGCCTTGAGAATTGTACTATTTATCGAGTAATCGAATTCCAACGGATTTCTTTTGGAACTCATGTGGATCACCTCACACTTCTTGTTATTTAGCATCAACTGCCACACCATACAGCAATCTTTTCTAAATGGCTTTGCAACTGATACTGGTCTTCGGATGACCTTACTAGACGGTAAATTACAGCATCATTTGCGAACAACCTAAGAGAACTGCTCAGATTGTCACCCAGGCCATTTATATAGATCAGGAACAGCGGAGGCCCCAGGACGCTTCCCTGGGGAACACCTGATATCACTTCAGTTTTACTCGATGATTTGCCGTCTACTACTACGAACTGCGACCTTCCTGACAGGAAATCACGAATCCAGTCGCACAACTGAGACGATACCCCATAGGCCCGCATGTGATTAGATGTCGCAGTGTCTGAGTTGTGTTGGTCAAGCACCACACTTGAGTCACGCGTGCAGCTAGTACTCGACAGCTTTGTGCCTCTTGTGTGTAAGCTGTGGTTTGAGGACCAGTGTCTCCTACTGCTCAATGTGTCACTTCTGCGGAGCAGAACATCAGCCACGTGTGAATTTGTCACGAGCCTGTGACATCAGTGGCTGTTGGAAAGCCGCAGTTGCTTTTTAATCCCCTGTGCATGTGCAGTGCATACCGTACCGTGTACAGAAACTTAACGAGGTGTCGCGTGTGAGAGGGTTTAATTATATCTCTAATGAGACAAAGGTATCATCCGAGTGTTTTATATTTCATTATTGTTACACAAATAAAGAACAATAATTTTTATCTGTGTTTGTTATTTGTCATTTTTCCCATCACTTATGAGCAGTCTGATATAACTGTGTAATATGTGGATTTCAGGTGCTGTTCAAATCGGCCGCACTCAGCCACGTGTCTGCTGAGGCAGATGTAGAGACAGTGGATGATAACCACCAACATAGAAGGCAGTTGGATGATCCCAGGTCCGCCACTGCCGGCATACCGAGAACCCCTATTTTGGTGAGGAAATTGGAAATTGAACACTAATAATCCAGCTGTTACTTGACTTGTACTCAAACTGACATAATGTAAATGGTAAGATTTTTTGTGTGTGGAAGCAAAAACCGTACTGATAAACAAGTTGTCGCAATTCCCTTCCTTATAAAACCTTACGATGACACACTGTGTTGATCTTCTTACTGACTCCACATCTCTGGAGTAGTGTCAGTCACATTGTTTCATATTTTTTATACAGACAAAATCATCTGCATTTTTGCTAAAAATAGTATCTTACAGCTCACATATAAGGGATTGTTTCGTGTCATTTTTTTCTGAGAAAAACTGCACAATAACCCTGGGTTTGGTGTGGGGCGGTGGTGGGGTGAGTGGACTGCTGTAGCCTGTTGTGGGGTTGTGTACCACTGCGGGCTTCGGCGGGGACGAAGCCTCGCCGTCATTTCTAGGTCCCCAGTTCCTTACAGTACAATGCAGTGGATAGTACTCAGAAGAACAGTCCATAATGGAAGGGACCCTCCATAGTATACACTCGCTGTAAAAAAAGAAATTCTGAAGAATCGGAGATTACTGCATAATACGTGTAAAACAAAGTGTAGGTCAATAGACAGACAGATACTGAATGAAATACATTTGGTTGTCAAGAGAGCAACATGTGGTGCGTTCAAGGACTATCGTAGCAGAATATTGTCAAGTGATCCTTCACAGAAACCAGAAAAATTCTGGTTGTACAAACAAGCTGTTAGTGCCACCAAAGTTAATGTTGAGTCCCTAGTGAATGAGACTGGAATTGAAACTGAGGGTAGCAGAAGCTGAAATTCTTCAATCCAATTTCAAATGTTCCTTTACAAAGGAAAACGTAGGACAATAGCCCCAATTTAATCGTTATACCAATGAAAAGATGAATGGAGTAAGTATTAGTGTCAGTGGTGTTGGGGAAACAGCTGAAATTGTTAAAATTGAATGTAGCTCCAAGGCCCAACAGTATCCCTGTCAGATTCTATCCTGAATTTCAACAGTATCCCTGTCAGATTCTATCCTGAATTTGCAGCTGAGTTAGTCCCTTGTCTAACTATGATCTATCATAGATCCCTTGAACAAAAAAACAATTCGTGGAAAGGTCACACCTGTGTACTAGAAGGGTAGTAGAAGTGATCCACAAAACTACCGTCCAGTGTACATGGCATCGTTTTGTTGTAGAATCTTAGAACATATTCTGAGCCCAAACATAATGAGGTATCTTGAACAGAATGACCTTTTCAATGCCAACCAGCATGGATTTCAAAAACATTGATCATGTTAAACCCAACTTGCACTTTCTCACATGACATACTGAAAGCTTTGGATGAGGCAACCATATAAATGCCTTGTTTCTCGATTTCCGAAAAGCAGTTTTGTCAATACCACACCTATGCTTATTGTCAAAAGTACTATCATATGGGGTCTTGTGTGAAATTTGTGACTGGATTGAGCACTTTTTGATAGGGTGGATGTAGCATGTTATCTTGCATGGAGAGTCATAGTCAGATGTAGAAGTAACGTTGGGTATGCCCCAGGGAAGTGTGTTGGTATCCTTGATGTTAATGTTGTATATTAAAGATTTGCAGACATTATTAATAGTAAAATCAGGTATTTTGCAATTGATGCAGTTATCTTTAATGAAGTACTATCTGAAAGAAGCTGCATAAATATTCTGTCAGATCTTAATAAGACGTGAAAATGGTACAGAGATTGGAAACCTGCTTTAAATGTTCAGAAATGTAAAATTGTGCACTTCACAAAAACAAGCAGCATAGTATCCCGTGACTGTAATGGTAGTGAGTCACTTTTAGAATCGACCAACTCAAATGCATGGATGTAACACTTTGTAGGGATATGAAATGGAATGATAACAAAAGGTTCACTTCGGTAGACTTCGGTTTATTGGCAGAGTACTGCGTAAGTGCATTAGTCTACAAAGGAAATTGCTTACAAATCACTCGAGCGACTGGTTCTAGAATATTGCGCAAGTGTGTAGGACTCGTACCAGATAGGACTAACAAGGGATATTGAACATATACAGAGAAGGGCAGCACGAATGGTCACGGATTTGTTTCATCCATGGGAGAGTGTCACAGAGATATTGAAGGAACTGAGCTGGAAGACTCTTGAAGGTAGATGTAAACTGTACTGAAAAAGTCTGTGAACAAAGTTTCAAGAACTGGCTTTTAATGATTACTCTAGGAATTTACTACAACCGCCTATGTATGGCTCACATAGAAATCATGAAGATAATATTAGAATAATTACTGCATGCACAGAGGCACTCTTGTCATTCTTCCTGTGCTCCATATGTGAATGGAACAGAAAAAAACCCTAATAACCAGTACAATGGGACACACCCTCCGCCATGCACCTCATGGTGATTTGCAGAGTATAGATGTAAACGAAGATGTATATCCTTGTAAATGAACATTCACACACGTCGGTCAACATTGGCCTCCCTCTTGGATTATTTTGTTATTTATTTGTATTTATTTCTTTATTTTTTTGAAAGTAATTTTCAGATTGGTAAATGTGGTCTTTAACCCTTTGTGACGGTGTGGTTTCATTTGATTTTGTGGCAAGAGCACAGTGGCTACATTCTTAACCACGCTTCTGGACGTAGATGGTGCTGCCATCTAGCGATGAAAATTTGATTTACGCCAATATTTCTCATGTGGCTGCAGTTAGCGATTCAATTACAAGTGCCATTTTTGTTTGTGGTGTGCTGGTTCTCTTTTTCTTGATTCTTGATTGATGATTGAATTTGTCTTTGAAATGTAAGTTTCACACATGGAATAAATTCATAATACTTACATAAGTACATGCTATATGTATTGCAACAATAATGAAAATCATGTACTTTTTCCGTATTTACTCTGGTGGTTTCGTTTGAAATCACTGCGGCTGCAGGGGTAGTATTAGAAGCTTTTTTTTTTTTTCCGCGAAATGTTTTCTCGCAAATTAAAGGATGAAGTAGTTCTGGCTTGTGTTTTAGAAGAAATTCCTTTGGATGTGGACTGTGAGATTGACAGTACCATTGATAATGAAAGTGATATTTTGGCTGAAGACAGTGATCTTGATTCACTGGTGCCAAGACCAGTGATATCTAGTGTTGTTTCTGAAAGTGATAATAGTTCTGAAAATGACAGTGATCACAGTTTCAGTTCTGAAGATAACATGCCACTAATAAGGTCTGTGAATTTTACATGGGCAAGGGATGACAGTACAATGCATTCTGTCAATTTTTTTAGGGGAAGTTGGTGTCAAAGGAAAACTGAAGGTGAAGGTATGCTGCCAGTTGATTTTTTTTTTATTTATTTTATATTTTTTTTTATTTTTTTTTTTAAATCTATTTGGGGACAACATGCTGGAATTCATAGTATTCCAGACTAATCTTTATGTAACTCAGAAAGGTAAGAATTACTGAGCTCTTGAAAAAGATTAACTCAAGGTGTTTTTGGCTATAAATATTCTAATGGGTATCAAACAACCTTGTGCATATCGTGATTGCTGGTCATCACACAACGAACTCAGAGATCAGTACATTTCCTCACTTATGTCATTGAAAAGATTCAGCTGCATTTTATCTCATATACATGTAAATGACAATGCCCTTATGCCACAAAAAGGGAATAAATGTTGTGACAAATTGTATAAAATTCGACCACTAATAAAGCAATTACTGACAGGGTTCAAAGAATGTTATGCTCCAACTAAGGAGCAATCTGTTGAAGAATGCATGGTGAAATTCAAAGGGCGAATATCATTCAAACAGTATATGCCTCAAAAGCCCATCAAGAGAGGGTACAAGATATGGGTCAGAGCTGACAAAATGGGATATAATTGCAATTTTGAGGTATATACTGGGAAAATGAGATGGTGCAGTTTAGAAATGTTTGGGAGAGAGGATTGTAAAAAATTTATGTAAAGGTTTAGAAGGTAAAGGATATCACATATATTTTGACAATTTTTTCCTGGTGTTCCACTTTTGCAGACACTAAAACTTGATGGTTTCCTAGCCTGTGGTACCATTAGAGCCCACAGAAAAGGACTTCCTCCTCTGTAACCGGACAAAGAGTTGCGAAGAGGAGAAAGTGACTGGTCAGTTCGTTCTGACGTGATTGCATTCATGAAATAGAAAGATAAACGTGTTGTCACGTTACTATCAACAATTGACTCACCTGTAACTTTGAAAGAAGTCGGTAAGAAAGAAAAGGATGGCACAATTACAAAAATACCTTGCCCACAGATAGTTAAATCTTACAATTCGAGCATGGGATGTGTGGATAAAGCGGACATAATGAATAGTTTCTATGCAATTAACAGAAAATCTAGATGCTGGTGGCTCAGACTATTTTTGTATACGATTGATATTTCTATTGGAAATGCATTTATATTATTTCGACTAACCAAGCAGAATGAAAAGAAAAAGCTAAAGGAATTTCGGCAGTGTGCTGTAGTTGGCCTTGTATCCAGTGTTTTCAAAGACAGTCCTGGTCGCCCAAGCGCATCATCTGAACTATGTGCCAAAAAGTGTAAAACTGTTGTTCCAGTGGAAAAACACACAACAGAATCGAAACATCTGCCAGTACATGGCACATCGAGGCGATGTGTACGCTGCAGCACAAAAAGTAATCCACATAGAAACAGATGGACATGTTCTTGCTGCCAAGTTCCTTTGTGTTTACCAGCAGGAAGGAACTGTTTTGTGCCCTATCACGGAAAGTAATGAAGTTTATGGTGGTGGTCTCATTTGAAGCCACCGCATATAGTGTGCAGTGGTTTCATTTGTAACCGAGCGATACGTTGTTTGCATTTACCGGCGTGACGTGTGGCTTATGAGCAACTGAGCGTCAATGAAATCCAAGTTTTCTCACCTCCCACCTAACTGTCATAGGACTTGCAGTGGATCCTGATGCAGTCTGGAATTCTTGTGCGACAGTCCGGATAGGTGTCTGCCTATTATACATTGCGACCCCTCTTCAACTGTCAGCGGTGTCTGTCAGTCAGCAGACGAGGTCGGCCTGTACGCTTTTGTGCTGTACGTTGTAATGTCCCCTCCCCTTCTTTCTCTCTCTTGCTCCGTCATCGTCGTTTTTTTCTTTTCTCCTCTGCTGTCCGAACACTCTTCCTTCCTCCTTCGTCGTGCCGCAGCTATATCTCAGGGTTTTCGACAAAAGGGAGGGAGAAAGGGGCACATATGTGGTTGATCACGATGACATAGTCACCCTCATCTCCATTTTGGGGAGATTAATGACTGAAGCTGAAATTTATCTCTAAGAAGGTAAGTGCTCTCTTTTTCGAAAGGTGAAAATTGTAGTGTAGACTATAATTTTTATCGATCTATTAGATTGAAGGAACATGACACAGTTTCCAAAGTTCCAACTTTGGATGAAGTTTATATATCCCAAGGAGCTGAAATAAAACTCATCCGTTCCAAATGTCATTCACAACGAGAGTAGTCAGTTTTCTGGTGTGTGTGTGTGTGTGTGTGTGTGTGTGTGTGTGTGTGTGTGTGTGTGTGTGTGTGTGTGTAGTGGTCACCAATGATTGAAATGATCATTCCGGTAATTCCATTACAATATGTTTATTGGTTGCTAACCAACGTATCAATCAACTGACTATTCCGTGATTAATATATGTCGTATTCAAACAGTAAATATGCCGTATTCAAATAGTAAATCAAACCCCATTTACTGTAAGCACCAAGAACGATTGAACGATTACTATAACCTCCAATAATTCTTTAATAATTATTACCAAGTTAATGTCAAGAAATTATGGGGAGTATCAATTAATCCTTCACGTGACTATAACGTGCGATAGCCTACCGCGTATCTCACACTTCGCGCCATTATTTCAAAGTCCACACGCGATATGTTTATAACAAAGTTTGGCCGTGGCTCTCTAGAATGTTTTCCAAACCAGGTCCAGATTATGCATTATCAGTTTTAGATCAATTCTTTAAAATCAAAGAGGACCCGCACTCGATTAAAATTTATCTGCGCACGTGTCCAACTCGGAAGTTATTACCTTTTTCGAAGAAAAAAAATCATGCAAAAAAAAAAATCTCGACTTGAGATGATGTCACGCGTTACTACCTATTTTGACTCTCCTACTCTTACGTGACAGAAAGTATATCTGACTTTAATGGACATCCCGACAAGATTATTGCTTAAAGATTTCGTGGCCTACTCGGACGACTACCCGTTTAATGCTACAACGTGTCCCTTCACGTTTCCACTTCACTATCGCATCGGAACTGTGGACATAGGGATATTTAGGAGTGTGAAAATCTCACGTACAGATGTATGACGCAAGTGACACCCAATCACCTGACCACATTCGAAGTCCGTGAGTCCCGCCGACTGCCCCGTTCTGGTCTCTCACTATGTCTAATGGCTACAGAGGTCGCTGATATGGAGTACCTGGAAGTATGTGGCAGCACAGTGCACCTAATATGAAAAAAGTTTTTTTTTTGGGGTGTCTGGGTACTTTCCATCACATAGTGTATTTAGCAATTGCGAAGCATTGCCGGGTTCGCTAGTTAGGTATAAAAGGTGCACAGAGTGGTTGAAGTACTTCGACAATGTTACTTCAGGTCATACTTGTGTGATACCTTGATTATATCTGATTTAAGATCAGTGATAGGTGCTCCCATTACGTATCCTGTGAGTGATGTATTATTGTGGTATCTTGTAGGTGGAAAGCCCATCGGAGCTCAAGGGCGACAATGCTGAGGCCGCTGTGGAAGTGTGTGCCGATGTGGAGGATGGGCAAAAATTTCCAAAGCCTGCCGTTTCAGATACTCCTGCCCAGGTAAGAATACAAATTGAGAATTCAGTTTTCAAAATTGCAGTTGTTTTATTGTTGTTACAGTATAGCATTACAGAACGTGTTCAAATAAGTATTTGCTAACTTAATATGTTAAAAATTACTGTAGGATTGAAAGCTAAGGCGGAAGTAATACAGGGGAAGCCCGCATAGGGGACACAGACCATTTTCCTGAGTCCCACAAGACCTATAGCTGCAGCAAACACTTGAAGTTGCCAAACCTTCACACTCCCACCGCACAACTCTTCCTACTAGCATTGTTCTACAGTTTAAGACAGACTGCTGTCCTGCGTCATTGTGGCAGCCTGTGACTGTGTGTTCATTTTTGTAAGTTTAGTACAATTCTAAGTTACTTGTCTAACCAGTCAATTATAACTGGGACATTTCCTGACTGGCTGAAATATGCAGATGTTAAGCCTCTATTCAAGAAAGGGGATAAAGGGATGCCATCAAACTACAGACCGATTTCACTTTTGCCAGCATTCTCAAAAATTTTAGAAAAAGTAATGTACAGGCAGCTTCTCAACTGTCTGACCACAAATAACATATTATCAAGAACACAGTTTGGATTTCTGAAGGGTTCTGATATCGAAAAGGCTATTTACACCTACAGTGAAAATGTACTTAATTCAGTAAATAACAAGTTACAAGCAGCAGGTATTTTATGTGATTTGTCAAAGGCATTCGACTGTGTTCACCACAACATCTTTTTAAATAAATTAGAATTCTATGGTGTCACGGGCAGTGCTGCAAAATGGTTCAAGTCATATCTCGCTAACAGGAAACAAAGGGTGTCAGTGCAACAGACTAGTGAATTAAGTCATCAGTCATCATCAGAATGGGAAGAAATTACATGTGGTGTCCCACAGGGATCCATCTTAGGGGCATTGCTTTTTCTTGTGTACATTAATGATCTCTCATCAGTTACACTGCCAGAAGCAGAGTTCGTTTTGTTTGCAGATGGCACAAGTATTGCAATAAATAATAGTGTGTCGAGTGTAGTTCTACACTCCTGGAAATGGAAAAAAGAACACATTGACACCGGTGTGTCAGACCCACCATACTTGCTCCGGACACTGCGAGAGGGCTGTACAAGCAATGATCACACGCACGGCACAGCGGACACACCAGGAACCGCGGTGTTGGCCGTCGAATGGCGCTAGCTGCGCAGCATTTGTGCACCGCCGCCGTCAGTGTCAGCCAGTTTGCCGTGGCATACGGAGCTCCATCGCAGTCTTTAACACTGGTAGCATGCCGCGACAGCGTGGACGTGAACCGTATGTGCGGTTGACGGACTTTGAGCGAGGGCGTATAGTGGGCATGCGGGAGGCCGGGTGGGCGTACCGCCGAATTGCTCAACACGTGGGGCGAGAGGTCTCCACAGTACATCGATGTTGTCGCCAGTGGTCGGCGGAAGGTGCACGTGCCCGTCGACCTGGGACCGGACCGCAGCGACGCACGGATGCACGCCAAGACCGTAGGATCCTACGCAGTGCCGTAGGGGACCGCACCGCCACTTCCCAGCAAATTAGGGACACTGTTGCTCCTGGGGTATCGGCGAGGACCATTCGCAACCGTCTCCATGATGCTGGGCTACGGTCCCGCACACCGTTAGGCCGTCTTCCACTCACGCCCCAACATCGTGCAGCCCGCCTCCAGTGGTGTCGTGACAGGCGTGAATGGAGGGACGAATGGAGACGTGTCGTCTTCAGCGATAAGAGTCGCTTCTGCCTTGGTGCCAGTGATGGTCGTATGCGTGTTTGGCGCCGTGCAGGTGAGCGCCACAATCAGGACTGCATACGACCGAGGCACACAGGGCCAACACCCGGCAACATGGTGTGGGGAGCGATCTCATACACTGGCCGTACACCACTGGTGATCGTAGAGGGGACACTGAATAGTGCACGGTACATCCAAACCGTCATCGAACCCATCGTTCTACCATTCCTAGACCGGCAAGGGAACTTGCTGTTCCAACAGGACAATGCACGTCCGCATGTATCCCGTGCCACCCAACGTGCTCTAGAAGGTGTAAGTCAACTACCCTGGCCAGCAAGATCTCCGGATCTGTCCCCCATTGAGCATGTTTGGGACTGGATGAAGCGTCGTCTCACGCGGTCTGCACGTCCAGCACGAACGCTGGTCCAACTGAGGCGCCAGGTGGAAATGGCATGGCAAGCCGTTCCACAGGACTACATCCAGCATCTCTACGATCGTCTCCATGGGAGAATAGCAGCCTGCATTGCTGCGAAAGGTGGATATACAATGTACTAGTGCCGACATTGTGCATGCTCTGTTGCCTGTGTCTATGTGCCTGTGGTTCTGTCAGTGTGATCATGTGATGTATCTGACCCCAGGAATGTGTCAATAAAGTTTCCCTTTCCTGGGACAGTGAATTCACGGTGTTCTTATTTCAATTTCCAGGAGTGTAGAAAGATCCGCTAATGAGATTTTCATGAATATTAATAAATGGTTTAAAGCCAACTCACTGACATTAAACTTCGAAAAGACTCACTATGTGCAATTCAGAACCTGTAAGAGGTTTCCACCCAGCATATGCATTAAGTACGAAGAAGAGCAGATAGAAGAGGGTGACAGTCTTAAATTCCTGGGATTACAACTTGATAATAAATTCAGTTGGGAAGAGCACACCACAGAACTGCAGAAACGCCTTAACAAGTCTGTGTTCGCAATTCGAGTGTTAGCAGACATAGGCAACATAATAGTGAAAAAGCTTGCATACTTTGCCTACTTTCATTCCATAATGTCATATGGTATAATATTTTGGGGTAACTCTTCAAGTCAAACAAAAGTTTTCAGAGTCCAAAAGCATGTAATACGTATTATTTGTGGAGTAAATTCACGGACATCTTGTAGAAACCTCTTCAAAGAACTGGGTATACTAACTACTGCCTCTCAGTATATTTACTCCTTAATGAAATTTGTCCTAAATAATATATCTCTTTTTCCAACAAACAGCTCAGTTCATACATTCAATACCAGGAACAAAAATGATCTGCACAAGGACTTAAAAGCACTTACTTTAGTTCAAAAAGGTGTCCACTACTCAGGAACACTCATCTTCAATATTTTGCCAGCAAACATAAAAACTTTAGTTACAAATAAAGAACAGTTTAAAAGGAGCCCAGAAACAAATGATGTATTGTATATATTCATACTATTAGTATTGTTATTTCAGGTTTTTCTTTCTTTCTTTCTCTCTCTCTCTCTCTCTCTCTCTCTCCCTTTTTTTTTTTAAAAAGTGACATGTTCCACATCCACGAGGATCTCCTCAACATGGATCCTTGGAACAAAAACCTAATCTAATCTAATCTTTATGGTTGTAGTGATTATTTCGAAATTGCTGTAGTTATTGGTTTATTTGTTGTTACTGTTATCTGTTGTGTGGTGCAAATCTATTTTTCTTTGGTCTTCCCGGTTCTTAAGAAAAGCCCTGAAAAAACAAGTAAAAATATTTATGTTCTGCTTCTCCATCTGATTTAAACTTTGGAAATTGGTTTGCAAAGTTCGTACCCATCCCTGATTGAAGTTGTCGTAACAATTCTTTCAGATTTCCTGTATTATTTTGGCAGACCATAGTCTTTTTCCGTAGCTCCTTTTATGCTTTTTCCTAACTTCTCCCAGATTTTCTGCAAATCCTGTTAATTGGAGTTAGACTTGCTGGTAGAAGTAAGTGTGAAAGAGGAATCAGTTCTTTCCTGTACCCCTTTTTTTTTTTTCCCCTCCTTGTACGAACTCTTACAATTTTTCCTCCGAGGCAGGTAAGGTGGTATGAGGACTCCAAATTTCATAGAATCCCCTATCTCGGTCAAGTATCTCAACCCTTTCTTTTGTATTAGAGATGTCCTCGCATACTGTTCTCGAATTTGTACGTACAGCTTTAAAATGTTCGTCAGTTTCACTGTGAACTAAATCACGCTGATCATTTATTTCCTTTTGCAGCTCCTGGGGTAAATTGATGATTTCATTTTCCAAGATAAAAACTCTGTGTGTGTGTGTGTGTGTGTGTGTGTGTGTGTGTTTATGTTAGACTTAATATTTCTTCTTGTTACACTAGCCTACCTTGTTGCCGTAGCAGGAGGAGAGGTGATATTCCTACACGATGTGTTCCAGGCGGGAGGTAGGGAGTGCTGATCAGCTTACTGGTAGGCTTGAGTGAAATAAAATAGCTCTCGTGGACTAAACACTACTCTGTAGGTAACAACTGTAGTTGTAAATTGGAGCTAGCTCCAGCTAAGGTTCATTACCTTTGACAGTCGAATATGTAAGGGTCTTTTAGGAAAAAATACCATTCTGCCCAGAAAGCCAGTGAAATGCTACAGCCAATTAGAAGATAGCAATGAATCGGAGCGTTTTCAATTGCTCCAATGCACACACACTCACAAAAGAAGATTCAATGTGAACAAATAAATTATATAGCAGAACACAACATAAACTCACTACTTGAAAAATCAAGAATTTCACTGATGAGTTAAACAAAGAAACAAAATTTTAACAGCAGGACTCCAAGATATGAGAAACACAATAGAGGACCCATTCGAATCCCGAGGGTGTAGGATTTATAACTGGAAACCAGGCCACAGAGTTATGAGCAATTTTTAACAGTATTTATAGCAAATATTACAATAATAGATTCACTGGCTGATTTTCAAATAGTACCACAAAGTATTGCAACTCTGCCATTTAAAACAATGAATAAAACCTGCACAATTATAAGTGCTCATTCTTCTGTAAATGAAGAAAAACCTAACAAAAACATATTTTGGGATTCTCTCAAAGTGTGAACAGAATAAACAAAACAAAAACAAAAAAAATGTACAAATCTTCTTAAGAGACTTCAGTGCCCAGCTGAGAAAAGGAAATATAAGATATAATTGGAAAAGGGAGTCTACATAACTTTACAAGCAGGAATGGTAAAATACTTGTAGAACTCCACAAAGAACACAACTTTATTTTCAAATCGACATACTTAAAGAGGTAGCCAAATATACTGAAAACTAGAAAACACTCGTGACTGGAGGAGTGGGTAGTGGTAGCTAGACCTAGCCTGTATAGACACAAATTTTCTTAGGTAAATCTACACTGTTAAAATATTAAGAGGAGTAGACATAGGTTAGGGCCACTGCTTACTTAAAATGTAACTGATGATCTAGAACCACTAGAAACATCAAGAAACAACTTGAGAATCTAGCTTCCTTGAACTCACAGAAAAAACATGCTTGGCGGGCTCCATGAAGAAAGACACTAAGTGTAGTTAAAGTTTCAAACCCGCAAAACAGAAGAAAATGTCATAACCTCAAAAATGAAAGCAAAAAATTCACACAAAATATAGGAGAATTGAGAGAGGATTCTATAAAGCCATAATAAACTCTATAGAAGATAATTACCACGAACCCAATTTCAGGAACTAGTACAAAATCTTTGGGAAATAACTACAACAGTATGAGCCCCCCTATGCTAACAATGAAAGGTGATGATGGAAGAAAGGCAAACAGTAATGAAGAAAATGCTGAAATCATGGCAAAAGCATTTAATAAACTTTTTAATTGTGAAGAATCCAAAAAGCTCTTATTAATTGACATACACCCAAATTAAAACCATACTTAGCAAATTTGATCCCTCCACTTCCCAAGAAGCAGAAAGTCTCTTCAAATGAGAAAAAAATTATAAGGCATGCGGAGAAGATCAGGTTTTTGTTGAAATGTGAAAATATTCAAGTGACGCAATCAAGACCTGCATACATGAGGCTCTAACAAAAATTTGGATAACAGAACAATTCCCTGAACATTGGACCACAGCCATCATCCGACCACTACTCAATAAGAAGGTAAGAGCAATCTGGACAACTACATGGGAATTCCTACTAGACTGCACATACAAGATTTTACCCAAGATACTATATGGAAGAGTCGTGGAACAACTAGAACAAGAGTTAAGGGAATAACAAGGTGGTTTCAGACAATGGGGAAGCTGAGCAGAGCAGATCATTAATTTAGAATTGGTTATGGCATACTACAGGGAATGGAACAAACGTTTGGCCATAACATGTGTAGATTTAAGAAGACATATGACTGTTTCCATAAACTGTAATACTAAAAACTTTTAGGTGTCTGGGACTCCATCCAAAACAAATTAATAGGACTTACTCTAACGAGTACCAAATTAAAGTAAATTTTAGAGGAGAAATTTCTGAACCATTACTTGTAAGAACAGGCTTAAGACATGGTGACTATCACCATTACTGTTCAAATGTGCACTGGAATACATGATGAGAGAATGCTATAAGGCTAACCCAAAGAAAGGACATAAGAATTGGAAGTGCTTGGGATTTCCTCATAAACTTGCTCTTCTACCCAACAATGTTCAAGAAACCAAGCAAGTTAAATCGCTGCAAGAAATAGCACAGATAATTGGCCTCAGAGTATCATTTGAAAAAAAAAAACAGATTATCTAACTGACAAACCATTTGTAAACAAAATTACAATAAGAGAACAAGAAATCAAAATTGTTGATAAACTGTTGGTAAATTTAAATATTTAGGTGAAATTGTAGCTTACAATCTAAATAAGAAACCATCATGGCAAAATAAAACATTAAAAAAACTGAACAGAGAAAATTACATTACCATAAACACATACAACAAAGAAAGCCTATCCATAGATACAAAATTAAAATATTATAAAACAGTTACACAACCAGAAATAACTTACGCAGCTAAAACTAACTTCGAAACAACCAATACAATAAATTGACAAAATACTTAAGAAGAAGAATTAGAACATGCAAAAATAAAAAAAAAAATATTAAGTAAATGGGCATTGGAGAAAAGCTTCAAATGAAACAGTATACAAGAAAATAGAACCAGTAATGAGCACCAGGAAAAAGCGTTTCTCATTTTTTGGACATCTGATGAGAAAATCAGAAAATATGTCTGAAAGAATAGATACCATCTTCATATAGTTAAGGCTAACCAGCCAATGTCCTCCGCCTGTGCGGATGCACACACATTGCCCGAACTCTTACGGGACTCTGTAAGATTGTCTGCTGTGCGTAATGAGTGTAATGGGCAGGGGCACTACGAATGTAGTGTGTGGACAATAAGTTGAGAATGTGGGTCTCACGGGGAGCGTGCCAGAGATAAGTCCCTGCAGTTACATTACCCTCTGTGTCCTCGATGGCTCAGAGGGATAGGGTGTCTGCCATGTAAGCAGGAGATCCCACATTTGAGTCTGGGTCAGGGCACACATTTTCAACTGTCCCCGTTGATGTATATCAATGCGCAGCTAAGGCTCTTGTTTTAATTGTAATTTTATTCTAATCTTATCCTCAAAATCCCCATGTGAGCGCTACATAGGTGATATTACTGTAGTGTCTTACTAATTTGTAGCTGAGTGGTCGGCGTGACGGAATGTTAATCCTAATGGCCCGAGTTCAATTCCTAGCTGGGTCGGAGATTTTCTCCTCTCAGGGACTGGGTGGTGTGTTGTCCTATCATCATCATCATCATCATCTCATCCCCATTGACACGCAAGTCGCCTAAGTGGCATCAACTCAAAAGACTTGCACCAGGCGAGCAGTCTACCCGACGTGAGGCCCTAGCCACATGGCATTTCTTTTAGCTGCAGATAAAATTAAAATCAAAACATAGTGTAACTGTCACAGAACAAATTTATGATAGTTCCATATTTATGCATTGAATAACTGTTGTAGCGAGTTGAATGGAGTGTAAGCTTGTGCGTGTGTCCTATGGCAGGACGTGGCAACTCTGCTCTGTTCCTATCCGTGCTCTTTCCGAACTATCAGTCCTAAAGTAATTTTGAACAGACTGTGCTGCCTAAGTAACTCAATCAAATGGAACCACTTCATATTACTAAATGCAGTTTTCTTACATCACTTACAAATCCAAGGAGTGAGTAGTTCTCCTCAATATAAGGGTTATGTTTTAAGTTTTTGCAAATGACCACCTGATAATGATATTTGAGACATAAAGTCCAGATCGTAATATTGACAATATTATGAAGGATAGATGGCAGAAAGCTTGACATGTTGAATTGCAGGCAGGCTCAAAAGAAAACTTGGCTTTCAGCCAAAGCCTTTTTCAGAAAAGAAGACACGTATTGTCATAGGCAAGCACACCTACAGCTACATTATTACTCCGAAAGCCACCCAACGGTGTGTGGCAGAGGGCACTTTACGTGCCACTGTCATTACCTCCCTTTCCTGTTCCAGTCGCATACGGTTCACGGGAAGAACGACTGCCGGAAAGCCTCTGTGCACGCTCAAATCTCTCTAATTTTACATTCGTGATCTCCTTGGGAGGTATAAGTACGGGGAAGCGATATATTCGATACCTCATCCAGAAACGCATCCTCTCGAAGTCTGGACAGCAAGCTACACCGCGATGCAGAGCGCCTCTCTTGCAGAGTCTGCCACTCGAGTTTGCTAAACATCTCCGTAACGCTATCACGCTTACCAAATAACCCTGTGACGAAACGCGCCGCTCTTCTTTGGATCTTCTCTATCTCCTCTGTCAACCCGACCTGGTACGGATCCCACACTGATGAGCAATACTCAAGTATAGGTCGAACCAGTGTTTTGTAAGCCACCTCCTTTGTTGATGGACTACATTTTCTAAGGACACTCCCAATGAATCTCAACCTGGCACCTGCCTTTCCAACAATTAATTTTATATGATCATTCCACTTAAAATCGTTCCGCACGCACACTCCCAGATATTTTACAGAAGTAACTAGTACCAGTGTTTGTTCCGCTATCATATAATTGTACAATAAAGGATCCTTCTTTCTATGTATTCGCAATACATTACATTTGTCTATGTTAAGGGTCAGTTGCCACTCCCTGCACCAAGTGCCTATCCGCTGCAGATCTTCCTGCATTTTACTGCAATTTTCTAATGCTGCAACTTCTCTGTATACTACAGCATCATCCACGAAAAGCCGCATGGAACTTGTGACACTATCTACTAGGTCATTTACATATATATTGTGAAAAGCAATGGTCCCTTAACACTCCCTGTGGCACGCCAGAGGTTACTTTAACGTCTGTAGACATCTCCATTGAGAACAACATGCTGTGTTCTGTTTGCTAAAAGCTCTTCAATCCAGCCACACAGCTGGTCTGATATTCCGTAGGCTCTTACTTTGTTTATCAGGTGACAGTGCGGAACTGTATCGAACGCCTTCTGGAAGTCGAGGAAAATGGCATCTACCTGGGAGCCTGTATCTAACATTTTCTGGGTCTCACGAATAAATAAAGCGAGTTGGGTCTCACACGATCACTGTTTCCGGAATCCGTGTTGATTCCTACAGAGTAGATTCTGGGTTTCGAGAAATGACATGATACGCAAGCAAAAAACGTGTTCTAAAATTCTACAACAGATCGACGTCAGAGATGTAGGTCTATAGTTTTGTGCATCTGCTCTACGACCCTTCTTGAAGACGGGGGCTACCTGTGCTCTTTTTCAATCATTTGGAACCTTCCGTTCGTCTAGAGACTTGCGGTACACGGCTGTTAGAAGGGGGGCAAGTTCTTTCGCGTACTCTGTGTAGAATCGAATTGGCATCCCGTCAGGTCCAGTGGACTTTCTTCTGTTGAGTGATTTCAGTTGCTTGAACCTCACAAACACGACCACTGTTTCCGGCCAGGACCTCCAGAGCGACCAGAGACGTGCGAGTTGTACTTCCTTGTGTCATTGTGTGTGACTATTGTTTTGTCGCTTCTTTCTACTTTGGCAATTGGTCACCTGCAAAAAATACTGTTTACAATTGGTTCGAGGCGTATCGTACACCGTGAAAGGAACTGATGTTGCTTTCATACAAAAAAATGCACTGACTGCAATCTTCATCATCTCAAGAAGCAGTGAGTCTTTTCAAAATCATCATTTACAGTAACAACAAGGTATTGAAAAATTAGTTTAAACTTGTGAAAAACAGTATAAATGTTAAAGGTGAATGTTTTGAAACAATAGAATGATTTGTACCAAAAAATTTTTTGTATTTCATTCCTTTAGTAAAGAAATTTGAAGGGTTACCATTCAATGTTTGTGTTCCACCACTTCAGTTACATGATCACCTTCATTGCAATACCCATTCAAGTTGTCATGATATCTTCATGGTCCCCTGTGTACAAGGTGTGTGAGAAAAGTAATGAGACTGATTTTTTGTCTACCGAAGTGTTTACTTTTTTCAAACAACAATATTGTCTCCTTCAAAGTTGTTCCCTTCAGCAGCTATACACTGGCAGAGTTGGTGTTCCTAGTCTTGGTATCAGTGCTGAAAGGCTTCAACTGGTGGGGACTTTAACCTTTTGAGTGTTCTACAGAATCCTTTTAAGACATTTTTCAATTTCAGGAAAAGAATATAAAAAGTCACAATGACTCAGATCAGCTGGATTGGGGGAGGGGGAGACTGCCTTTTCAAGGCACAAATTCCATTATGGATGTGACTGTGACAATGTGTTGTCAGATACATTGTCCACTAGTCTGCAGTGATGGTGTCGAACAGGTCACCTGTCATCCTTCTTGTTAAACATCAGTCTGATCTCACAAAAGCGTGCACTCTTCAACGTTTTCATTGCTTTTTGAAGTGAAGATCTCCCTGACTCAGGTTAATCTTCAGTGTGTTCTCAGCCTTCCAAAAACGATTTGTGCTGGCAAAAGACTTACGCTCTTGATAAGGAATGCTCCCCGCAGGCCTGTTTCAACTGTTAAAAGATCACACTTACAGATTCCCCAAGTTTGACAGAAAACTGATGGCATAATGAAACTTCCTGGCAGATTAAAACTGTGTGCCCTACCGAGACTCGAACTCGGGACCTTTGCCTTTCGCTGGCAAGTGCTCTACCATCTGAGCTACCCGAGCATGACTCACGCCCGGTCCTCACAGCTTTACTTCTGCCAGTATCTTGTCTCCTACCTTCCAAACTTTACAGAAGCTCTCCGCAATATCCTTTCTTTCAGGAGTGCTAGTTCTGCAAGGTTCGCAGGAGAGCTTCTGTAAAGTTTGGAAGGTAGGAGACAAGATACTGGCAGAAGTAAAGCTGTGAGTACCGGGCGTGAGTCGTGCTTCAGTAGCTCAGATGGTAGAGCACTTGCCTGCGAAAGGCAAAGGTCCCGAGTTCGAGTCTCGGTCGGGCACACAGATTTAACCTGCCAGGAAGTTTCATATCAGCGCACACTCCGCTGCAGTGTGAATATCTCATTCTGGTGGCATAATGTTGGCCTAAACTCCAGTATCCCTTATCCATAACAGACAATAAAAACAAAACTTCACTGATAGTGCTCTCAAGAATCACATGATGATGGCTATTGAAACTCCAGCTGAGCTTCTGGAAGGGATGAACAAACTGTTTTACACAAGCAGCATGACAAAGCGTTGCCAGATCACTCACATTGTTGTCAGCCTGCAATCTTCTTCATTGGGTACTGAATGAGGAGATAGTTGTGGTGTGGATGTTCACTTCAGAACTCTACTTTTCAGCCCCCCTAGGAGGCTCACAGTTCTTCAGTGAGTACCGTATTTACTCGAATCTAAGCCGCACCTGAAAAATGAGACTCGAAGTCGAGGAAAAAATTTTTTCACAAATCTAAGCTGCACCTGAAATTTGAGACTCTTAAATTCAAGGGGAGAGAAAAGTTTTAGGCAGCACCTCCAAATCGAAACAAAGTTGGTCCATTGTAATTTGAGACACAATTTATGTCAAATGAATGACGATACAGCTACAGTAGTTTGGTTCGAGTCGTAAGCTTAGCAGTTAAAGCTTTACCAGGTAGCCATTGCTATGCGTCAGGCACTCTGTCCGTATTTATAAGGGTACCCTTCCTTTTTCACGTGCTTCGTCTGGTTTGAATTGATTGCTTATTTTTCTTTGATCTGATAAGTGCCGTTCATTTTGTTATAGGTATTTACGTCACTTTAAGCTGAAAATGCATTACTGTACTGTGTCCTGCATTGTTTGTTGCATTCTGATAATGAAGAGGAATCATCTCATTACCGAAACAATGGCAAGAGACTGCTATTTGTTGTTACTTACACTGCTGCTTACTTTGATAATGATCAACAAGAACCAAATAATAGACTGCGTGTGATAGATGTTCTGAACGACAGTTTAGTGAAAATTTTTCTCCGTTTGAAAATCTTTGCGGATGCCTCTTTAGTACCTTACATTCTGCACAGAAACTAGAGTCATCTTAGATTTAAAAATCTAGTCAATTGCCATGCTTCATTTCTGACTGTATCACTATTAGGCATAAGAATAATACGAATATAAACATGACATGATATGTATATTCTTCCGCGTTTGCTGTCGTCTCACTCTAGTTTCATAGATTATTAGGCAGACAGGATTTAAATGAAATAGCAGCAAACACAAAACAATACATGGCAAAATGTTTATATTCGTATAATTCTTATGGTGAAGAGAATACTGCATGTGATTCACAATTCATGAAAGTTCCAATTAGCAACCATCTCTTCTCACAGGTAGGAAAAAATTCACAACGTACAGTTGGCCGTATGACAAACATCCCAAAAAGTATCGACAGCTGGATTTTCGTGTTGTTGTTGTTGTGGTCTTCAGCCCTGAGAGTGGTTTGATCCAGCTGTCCATGCTACTCTATCCTGTGCAAGCTTCTTCATCTCACAGTAACTACTGCAACCTACATCCTTCTGAATCTGCTTAGTGTATTCATCTCTTGGTCTCCCTCTACGATTTTTACCCTCCACGCTGCCCTCCAATACTAAATTGGTGATCCCTCGATGTCTCAGAACATGTCCTACCAACCGATCCCTTCTTCTGGTCAAGTTGTGCCACAAACGTCTCTTCTCCCCAATTCTATTCAATACCTCCTCATTAGTTAATGTGATCTACCCATCTAATCTTCAGCATTCTTCTGTAGCACCACATTTCAAAAGCTTCTATTCTCTTCTTGTCCAAACTATTTATCGTCCATGTTTCACTTCCATACACGGCTACACTCCATACAAATACTTTCAGAAACGACTACCTTACACTTAAATCTATACTCGATGTTAACAAATTTCTCTTCTTCAGAAACGCTTTCCTTGCCATTGCCAGTCTACATTTTATGTCCTCTCTACTTCGACCATCATCAGTTATTTTGCTCCCCAAATAGCAAAACTCCTTTACTACTATAAGTGTCTCATTTCCTAATCTAATTCCCTCAGCATCACCCGACTTAATTCGACTACATTCCATTATCCTCGTTTTGGTTTTGTTGATGTTCATCTTATATACTCCTTTCAAGACACTGTCCATTCCGTTCAACTCCTCTTCCAAGTCCTTTGCTGTCTCTGACAGAATTACAATGTCATTGACGTACCTCAAAGTTTTTATTTCTTCTCCATGGATTTTAATACCTACTCCGAATTTTTCTTTTTGTTTCCTTCACTGCTTGCTCAATATACAGATTGAATAACATCAGGGAGAGGCTACAACCCTGTCTCACTCCCTTCCCAACCACTGCTTCCCTTTCATGTCCCTCGAATCTAATAACTGCCATCTGGTTTCTGTACAATTTGTAAACAGCCTTTCACTCCCTGTATTTTACCCCTGCCACCTTCAGAATTTGAAAGAGAGTATTCCAGTCAACATTGTCAAAAGCTTTCTCTAAGTCTACAAATGCTAGAAACATAGGTTTGCCTTTCCTTAATCTAGCTTCTAAGATAAGGTCAGTATTGCCTCACGTGTTCCAATATTTCTACGGAATCCAAACTGATCTTCCCTGAGGTCGGCTTCTACTAGTTTTTCCATTCGTCTGTAAAGAATTCGCGTTAGTATTTTGCAGCTGTGACTTATTAAACTGATAGTTCGGTAATTTTCACATCTGTCAACACCTGCTTTCTTTGGGATTGGAATTATTATATTCTTCTTGAAGTCTGATGGTATTTCGCCTGTCTCATACATCTTGCTCACCAGATGGTAGAGTTTTGTCAGTACTGGCTCTCCCAAGGCTGTCAGTAGTTCTAATGGAATGTTGTCTACTCCCGGGGCCTTGTTTCGACTCAGGTCTTTCAGTGCTCTGTCAAACTCTTCACGCAGTATCATATCTCCTATTTCATCTTCTTCTACATCCTCTTCCATTTCCATAATATTGTCCTCAAGTACATCGCCCTTGTATAGACCCTCTATACACTCCTTCCACCTTTCTGCTTTCCCTTCTTTGCTTAGAACTGGGTTTCCATCTGAGCTCTTGATATTCCTACAAGTGGTTCTCTTTTCTCCAAAAGTCTCTTTAATTTTCCTGTAGGCAGTATCTATCTTACCCCTAGTGAGACAAGCCTCTACATCCTTACATTTGTTCTCTAGCCATCCCTGCTTAGCTTTTGCACTTCCTGTCGATCTCATTTTTGAGAAGTTTGTATTCCTTTTTGCCTGCTTCATTTACTGCCTTTTTATATTTTCTCCTTTCATCAATTAAGTTCAATATTTCTTCTGTTACCCAAGGATTTCTAGCAGACCTAGTCTTTTTACCTATTTTATCCTCTGCTGCCTTCACTATTTCATCCCTCAAAGCTACCTATTCTTCTTTTACTGTATTTCTTTCCCCCATTCCTGTCAATTGTTCCCTTATGCTCTCCTTGAAACTCTGTACAACCTCTGGTTCTTTCAGTTTATCCAGGTCCCATGTCCTTAAATTCCCACCTTTTTGCAGTTTCTCCAGTTTTAATCTACAGCTCATAACCAATAGATTGTGGTCAGAGTCCACATCTGCCCCTGGAAATGTCTTACAATTTAAAACCTGGTTCCTAAATCTCTGTCTTACCATTATATAATCAATCTGATACCTTTTAGTATCTCCAGGGTTCTTCCATGTACACAACCTTTTTTTATGATTCTTGAACCAAGTTTTAGCTATGATTAAGTTGTACTCTGTGCAAAATTCTACCAGGAGGCTTCCTCTTTCATTTCTTCCCCCCCCCCAATCCATATTCACCTACTACCTTTCCTTCTCTCCCTTTTCCTACTATCGAATTCGTCACCAATGACTATTAAATTTTCGTCTCCCTTCACTATGTGAATAATTTCTTTTATTTCATTATATATTTCTCCAATTTCTTCGTCATCTGCAGAGCTAGTTGGCATATAAACTTGTACTACTGTGGTAGGCGTGGGCTTCGTGTCTATCTTGGCCACAATATGCGTTGAGTATGCTGTTTGTAGTAGCTTACCCGCACTCCTATTTTTTTATTTATTATTTAAACCTACTCCTGCATTACCCCTATTTGATTTTGTATTTATAACGCTGTATTCGCCTGACCAAAAGTCTTGTTCCTCCTGCCACCGAACTTCACTAATTCCCACTATATCTAACTTTAACCTATCCATTTCCATTTTTAAATTTTCTAACCCACCTGCCCGATTAAGGGATCTGACATTCCACGCTCCGATCCGTAGAACGCCAGTTTTCTTTCTCCTGAGAACGACGTCCTCCTGAGTAGTCCTCGCGCGGAGATCCGAATGGGGGACTATTTTACTTCCGGAATATTTTACCCAAGAGGACGCCATCATCATTTAACCATACAGTAAAGCTGCATGCCCTCGGGAAAAATTTTCGTAGTACATTGAAATGCTGCTACATTCGAAGATGAACAATACGGAATTTGTATTTACTTTGTTGGATAATGTATGAAAATGCAGTGGTCAAAACTCGGGGCAGAGAAGAAAAGCTCATCTTCCACTTTCTTTTTTCCTGACGCGGAGATTTTGGCGCCAGTATTTATCTTTGTGGCTGCAAACCATGCCTGTGTAGCGCTACATATATTTGATGGCAGAAATTAGTTGTGGCGGTACCTACCAACATTTTTCATAACTTCCACTTACTTTGCACTCGATTCTAAGCTGCGGGCGGTTTTTTGGATTACAAAAACCGGAAAAAAAGTGCGGCTTAGATTCGAGTAAATACGGTACGTCCCTGGCCACCACGGGGCCCTAGTCCGTGCAGCATTTCTTCCCTTTCGTGCTGCAAGTCTCTTGTTTTGGACACTCGTTTTCTTTCCTTCTGCCATTCTACAACTTCACGCTCCCCTTGCTGGGTTGGACTTCTTACTCTTTTTCCAAATTTTACAGAAGTGTGGATCCTGCAGGGAAGGTCACCCAGGACAGCGTATGTGCCACCTTTTGTGCGTTTCTCTCATTACGCCCTTCGTTTCTCGGCAAGGTTCTGCACCAAAACTCAGGATGGTAGCCATTCCATTGCGGAGGTGTCATCAAGTACCTGCACTGTGGTAGCCCTCTGACCACGCAGAGGCCACACTGTCGGTGCCTGAGCTGGAAACTCCCCATGCAAGGGACATAGGGACTCCAGGCAATGGTTTACTGGCCAAATAGCTGTTGCTGTGGCTGGGTGGCACCCTCAGAGAGAGCTCCCATTCAGAGTGGGCGGTATCGCGGCAAAAGATTTGCACATGTAACAAATTAAACTTTCTTCTGCTGGTGGCCATGAGTCCCCAGTAGACCCTTCAGATGGAAAAGATTGTTACAATGCAGAAAGCTATTACCCCATGACGTTTCCTTCCCTGACTACGTCATGGGAAGAGAAATGAGCCAGGCTTCTGATTGTGAAACATTTCACTCAGTACATTTTATGTACTTGGACAGATGGAGACACTTTCACTGCAACGAAATCATTATTTTTTTGTCAAAAACATTGAACACAGCTGTCAAGAAGTTGAACCTCTGGGAAAAATGTAAAATGGTCATTATTAATTAGAACTTCCTCTGCTGCCTAGTCTATAGCTCATCAGGCATGTGATCCTCTAGGTGACATACCTGTGACCATTGCCCCACACAAAACTTTGAACACAATCCAAGAAATAGTCTTCCACAGAGCTCTTACACTCCAAACAGTTGAGGTGGTTTGGACTAATCTCCCATGATGAGGTGTACATTTTATCAGGGACATACAAAAAGGTTCCACAGATAATAAGGATAATAATCGTGTGGGTACATCTACATCTACACTCTGCAAACCACCGTGAAGTGCATGGCAGAGGGTATATTACACTGCCCCCCCCCTCCCCTCCCCCCCGTTCCATTCACACCTGGAGTGTAGGAAGAATGAGTGTTTGAATGCCTTTGTGTGTGCTGTAATTATTTTAATCCATTCTCACAATCCTTATGTGAGCAATGTGCAGGGGCTGTACATTCCTAGAGTCACAATTTAAAGTCAGTTCTGGAAACTTTGATAGAAGATTTTTTCAGGATAGTTTACTGAACTATCAGTTTAATAAATCAAGGTTACAAAATACTAACGGCAATCCTTTACAGAAGAATGGAAAAACTGGTAGAAGCTGATTTTGGGGAAGATCAGTTTGTATGCTGGAGAAATGTAGGAACATGCAAGGTAACACTGACCCTATGACTAGGTTAAGGAAAGGCAAACCTACATTTATTGCATATGTAGATTTAGAGGAAGCTTTAGTGTTAACTGGAATACCCTATTTCAAATTTTTAAGGTGGTTGGGGTAAAATACAGGTAGCAAAAAGGCTATTCACAATTTGTTCAGAAACCAGACGGCAGTTGTAAGAGTTGGGGTGTATGTAAGGGAAGCATTGGTTGAGAAGGGAGCGAGACACGGTTGTAACCTATCACCAATTATATTCAATCTGTATATTGAGCAAGCAGTGAAGGAAAGAAAAGAAAATTTTAAAGTAGGAATTAAAGTCCAGGGGGAAGAAACAAATACTTTGATATTTACCGATGACATTGTAATTCCGTCAGACAGCAAAGGACTTGGAAGAGCAGTTGAACAGATCGGCAGTGTCTTGAAAGGAGGATATAAGTTGAACATCAACAAAAGCAGAATGAAGATAATAGAATGTAAGTATATCAGGTGATGCTGAGGAAATTAGGTTAGGAAATGAGACATTTAAAGTAGTAGATTAGTTTTGTTATTTGGGAAGCAAAATAACTGATGATGGTCCAGTAGGGAGGATATAAAATGCAGACTGACAATGCCAAGAAAAGTGTTTCTGAAGGAGATAAAGTAGTTAACATCGACTATAGATTTAAGTGTCAGGAAGTCCTTTCCAAAAGTATTTAAATGGAGTGTAGCCATGTAGGGAAGTGGAACATTGATGATAAATAGTTTAGACAAGAAGGGAATAGAAGCATTTGAAATGTGGTGCTACAGAAGAATGCTGAGTCGGTAGGGCATATTCTGAAGCATCAGGGGATCACCAATTCAGTATTGGAGGGAAGTGGGGGGAGGGGGGGGGGGTGGTATCATAGAGGGAGACCACAAGATGAATACAGTAAGCAGATTCAGGAGGATGTAGGGTGCAGCAGTTACTTGGAGATGAAGAGTAACATGGAGAGCTGCATCAAACCAGTCTTTGGACTGAAGACTGCAATAACAGTTTACAGCTATCTTAAAAAGTCTGCCAGTTCAGTTTTTTTCAGCATCACCGACCATGTTGCCCTTCTCTGTATAGATTTAATATGCCGTCTTAGTCCTATTTGGTATGAGTCCCACACACTTGAGCAATACTCTAGAATGGTCATATGAGTGATTTGTAGGTACTCCCTTTTGTAGACTGATTGCTCTTCTGTAATATTCTACCAATAAACCGAAGTGCACAAGTCTGAGCCTGTGTGATCATTCCACATCATATCGGTACGAAGTGTTATACCCAGGTATTTCTATGAGTTGTCTAATTCCAACGGTGATGCATTGACATTACATTTTTTAACATTTGAAGGAAGTTCCAATCTTTGCACCGCTTTCACATCGTATCGAGAACTGACGGAACATTCGTACAGCTTCTTTCAGCTAGTACTTCACTATAGATAACTGCATCATCTGCAAAATTCCTGAGGTTCTATTAACATTGTCGGCAAAGTCATTAATATACAAATGAACAGCAAGGGCCAGACCACACTCACCTGGGCCACACGTGAAGTAATTTCTACATGTGACGATGACTCTCCGTACAAGATAACGTGCTGAATACTGCCTACCAAAAAGGCATCAATCCAGTTACAAATGTCACTCAGTACCCCACACGATCGTACTTTTGACAATAAGCATAAGTGTGGTACCGTGTCAAATGCTTTTCGGAAACTGAGAAATTCTTCATCTGCCTGACCACCTTGATCGTGAGCTTTCAGTATATCGTCTGAGAAAAGTGAGAATTGAGTTTCACACAATCAGTGTTTTTGCAATCTGTGCTGAATGCCATTGAGGAGTCCATTCTGTTTGAGATACCTAATTATGTTTGACCTCAGAATATATTCTAAGATGCTACAACAAATCGATGTCAAGATACCTTCGAAGTTTATGTCCTCCTGGAGAAAGTTAAGTGTACAGGCGTGATGTGAAGCGATAAGTCCCACTGCCTATGAGGTGCTTCACATGTTTACACTTTGGGCATCTGTCGTTCCACAGCACAGAAGACCCTCAACGCGGCAGTTGTGTGCAGTCACTCCATGAAGGTACGAGCGTAATCCCAAAAGTAAGGTCTCCTATTTTTTTTGTAAGTACAGAACTCTGTTTGTGAGGCAATTGGTCACACCGTTATGAAGAGTGCTTCACACGCTGTGTGTAAACGTGTGCACGCCGCACTGAGGCACTCAGCCTTGGCTTGGCAGCCATCGAGAATGGAGCTCCTGTTGGATGTTACCGCCAAGTGCGAATTGCGCGCAATTATTCAGTTTTTGAATGCAAAGGGCACTGCGCCGATTGAAATTTGTCGCCAATTGACGGAAGTGTATGGTGAGTTGTGCACAGATGTCAAAAATTTCGTAAGTGGTGTAGAGAGTTTGCAGCTGGTCAGACCGAAATTCACGACGAACAAAGGAACGGGAGACTGTCAATTTCTGAGGAGACAGTGTTGAAGGTTGAGCAAAGCATGCTTGAAAATTGGTGGATCACCCTGGATGATCTCTGCATGTTGGTTCCTGAGGTTTCCCAAAGCACGCTCACAGAATTTTAATGGAAACTACCAGAAGATGTGTGCAAGATGGGTGCCACGCATGCTGACTGAGGACCACATGCGGTAACGAGTTGACGCTTCCCGTGCATTTTGCAGCCAAACAGGACAACTTTCTGGACTCAATTGTAACAGGTGACGAAACCTGGGCATACCATTTTACACCTGAGACCAAGCGACAATCACGCCAAAGCTGCGGAAATTCAAACAAACACAGTCTGCCGGTAAAGTCATGACAACCGTTTTTTGGGATCGGAAAGGGGTGTTGTTGATCGACTTTCTGCCCACTGTGACCACAATTAACGCTGACTGTTACTGTGAGGCTCTGAAAAAACTCAAACGAGCAATTCAGAACTGGGGGAGAGGGAGAGGAATGCTGAGCAAGGGCGTACACATTCTCCATGACAGTGCTCGCCCACACATTGCTCGGCAAACCGTTGCTCTCCTTCAACAGTTTCAGTGGAACATAATCGCCCACCCACCCTATAGTCCTGACTTGGCGCTCAGTTCCCTAGGTTAAAAGAACATTTGGCTGGCAAGCGATTCAGCTCTAATGACGAGGTGAAAGAAGAGGTTCGTAACTTTCTGAACAGCGTGGTGGCAAGCTGGTATGACATGGGCATACAAAAACTGCCACAACGTCTACAAAAATGCATCGACAGAAATGGTGATTATGTCGAAAAATAGCTAAATGAGAAAAAAGACCTTGTTTCACAAAGTGCCTAGCATCCAGCGTACGTTGGTCTATCGATTACTCATATGATTTTTAATGCATCCCTGTTGGTTTTTGAACGAATTCTAAGTTGATTTCTGAATGAATCATAAGTTGATATTTGAATGTGCGCATAGTGTACGTGATGTACCTGGCAGGGGAATATCCGTCGCATCTAGAACTGCAGACAAAAGTGGGTGGATCTATATGAGCTGAGCGAATAATGCCGAACGGGTGAATGCCAATCGCTTTTTATGTGGTTGATTGGGTTTGCAAATGATCAGTGTTGTTATAATTACTAGAGAATTCCGTAGATTCAGACTACCAGAGTGGAAATAAACGACTAACAGGAATACGTATTGTCTTCTCCGTGTGTCCAAGAGAATGAAATTTTGACAGAAAATTTTTGGCCAGACCGCTACACTATTAAGGGCCAGTTATACAGTCCCCGGCTATCAGTCGCTGAAGTTCTACTCTGGGAGTAGCGCGGAAAACGCGTTGTACGAACAGGTAATAACGCCTAACGGGAGAATAAATGCGGGATAACTAAACCGGTGTTTGTGGCAGGGTTAGTGAAGCTAACAAGAGAAGAAGTTTTGACACTGGCTGGAATAGTTACAGAATTAGTGATGACAAGATTGTTTGTTAGACAGAGGAAAGAGAAGAAACAAGGACTCTCACAAATTACGGAGGAATATGACGATTCCAAATTTTTCGATTCATGCTTCAGAAGCTAGAGAGTATGAATGAAGCGTGAAACTATTTCCTAACATAAAACTTTAGGCCTAATAGGCATTTGAAATTGGTACTTCGTGAATTATATTCTGTCGTGTTATAAAAATGACGATTTGTGCCAAAACAGTCTCGTTTATTTGGTGTGTGTAAAAATTGCTGCAATATTAGGCGGGCTTATTTCATTTTATCTAGCAGAGAGTGACAAAACACACGTAATCAAATCAAAAAACAACACCAGTCTAGGGTACTGTTTGTATTAATAATCCCATCCAGTATTAATTGCGAGATTTTTTTAAAGAGGGTCAGGATGTCAAACCGGCCGACTGGGAGCAGGAGAGGCACCACAGGAGATTTTAATTTCCACTGGCCTGAATATAGTTTGATGGCATCCATTACAATTACACGGTTGAATTCCACAGATTGAAATACAGAGGCGTGCGGTGGAAGAATATTGTGTGAAGAGGCGTGGCACTGCACTTCGGCACATTTAAGACCAAATAACATCGTCTTACATTCTCTCGGACATATATGTTTTATGTATCACACTCTTCAGAAAGGTGTGCGCTACAAAATGAAAATATATTTGAAAAGTCGATTTTTTAAATTTTTGACGTCGTACCTCAAACGCTTGAGGGAGGGGGAGCGCCACTATCTAATATTGCCGCAGTTCGGAAAAATGTAGATCCGGAGCTGATGCACAGATCAGTAGTGGGGAGGTGGTAGTCTCCATGTGGCCCGTGTTTATGTTAAATGGTTTTTCTGTTTCCTCTTCGTTTGTTGCTCTCACGTCAAGTGAAAACAAAACAGATTTCTGTGGTCGGGAGCTATCAAGTGAAGCAAAATACATTCACATAATTATGGAAGGGTCCTCCGCATCGTCCCCTACGTTCCTCGGAGTATGGGACATCATCGTCGTCATCATCATCATCATCATCATCATCATCATCAAAATATGTTATTAGTTTCAGATTTTATTTTGTTTCCACTTTTCTGACAGTCAAGCTTTAATCGTCTTGCAGAACAATGAAGTTATTTTTGTCCGTTTTTTAAAGAAATTTGACTTTTTTAAATCTTTTCCGCTGAGGCAGTCAATTTATTTGAAACGAAGTGTTTAACTCCACACTATTGGTTAGTTTCAACTATTTGCTGTATTTCAAGTTCACGTCTTCATCTTCTAGCACGTATGGCATTATGCCATAATAAAGAACCAAACATGAGACAATACAGTACTGGTACTCCAAGAAAATTTACATCTGAATGTGGACATACGAATGTGCACTTTAAGCCAAATTATGCGTTTTAGTATGGCCCACAAAATTACCATGCTCTTGGAGTATCCTCTAATGTCTTGTTTCTTTTATGACATAATGTAAGATGTTTTAATGTTTTAGACGTACGAACGTATGAGCTTCTTGCACCATTGTAGCTGCGCAAGTGCGGCAATGCCTGTCACCTGGTGCTCTCTGGCAACTGCTGAAACGAATCTATTTCTAAGAGGTCGCGGTAAAATATTCCAAATGGTTGTTTGAAAAGCGTTACTTTCATAGTAAATTTCCTTTTACGCAGATGAACTATGTGCACGAATGTCCGATGAACTACTTAAATCGGAGAGCGTTTGACTCTTCATTCAAAAATCAAATCTTTGAGGACGACCATTTAGAATATTTTCGAGCCCAGAAGATCAGACATTTATGTCGTTGTTAAAAATTTTACTGGCACATTTGTGTGCTGTATCTTAAAGCGTACACGTGCAAGAAATATCAGCATTATGTGTGAAAGCTTTGCTTCTCTTGCAGCTTATTAATCTTGGAGACCAATATTATACATCTACGTGGCTACTCTGCAATTCACACTTTAGTGCCAGGGAGAGGCAACACTATGTATATTAATTTAAACCACTACCTTTTTCTATTCGCATGTCACACTACTTAACTTGCTGTTGGCTGACTGCATCACGTGTCCTATGCTCTGAATATCCGCTGTCATCGGCTGGCGAAAGCTTGGCATGAGCTGCGACTGGCTTACAAAAGCGCATCGCAGTCTCAATTTCAAATTCGAATTTATACTTTCGTAATACAAAAATATGTAGTGTATATGTTACTGCACATCAGACAACTTTCCAAAATGTGTTTTTTTCCCTGAGTTTCATTTTCTAAAGTGCTGGAAATTCTATGCCGGTGAAAGGATTGATAAGTTTTACAGTTCCGAGGAAGAGTATAGTGTTACTTAACACGGAAAAAGTGTGTTTCCATCCGAGAGAGAGTGTATTTTTAACCGGGAAATCCGGGAATATTTTTTCCTCGGCCACGTGTACACCCTGTGGGAGAATGTTAGGAAAGTGTGGTTCACCTTTAATGGGGACTGCATATAAGAAGGTGGTGTGACTTATCCTTGAGTACTGCTCGAGTGTTTGGGATCTGTACCTGGTCGGATTAAAGGAAGACATCAAAGCAATTTGGAGGCAGTCTGCTAGATGTGTTATCGGTAGGTTCAAACAACATGTAAGTGTCACAGAGATGCTTTGAGAACTCAAATGGGAGTCCCTGGAGGGAAGGTGACGTTCTTTTCAAGGGACACTATTGGGAAAATTTAAAGAACCAGCATTTGAAGCTGACTCCCAAAAAATTCTGCTTCCACCAACATGCACAACGCGTAAGAACTGTGAAGATAAAATATGAGAAACTAAGGAACTATAACTACAGAATCAAACTGGTTACAAACTTCACAGTTTAACTGTGAATTAGTAAGACAGCGGAGATCATGGGAGTGAAATTGTTGCATAACAGCTGTAGCACACATTGTATAAATAGCTTGCCGGTGTTACACCATCATCACACTGTTTAAACTTCGGTGAAGTTCACAGCGCTCTTTCTGCCATTTTATGGAATAGATTAACATTATGGCAAATTATTAGTATATCTTTTTATTATGCAGTAATAATGACGTGTCAGAGTAATATTTGTTTAAGGCATAGCATAATTTGTGTTAGCATAGTTTGCTGTAAATGTGGAACGTTAGTGTACTGGTTAAAAATTATATAAACATTGCTGTGGTCCATGGTGGCTTAACCACTGCTGGTTCCTTTTAATGTGAGTCACGCAGCATCCCCATCGCCGTAGGGTCTGTGACCAACAGCTGTGCAGTAGCAGCTACGGGTGGGTTTCCTTTACTACTGGTTTCTGAGCCTGATAAGAGTTTCTTTACACAGGATGCCAAGCCTTATGATACATTCCTGTAATTGTCAGGTGCCAAAGCTAGATGAGCTCTCTTTTAAGATCCTAAGGTTACGTTTACTTCAAGCTATTTGAATTGTTTACAGGTTTCATTAATTTGCTGTAGAATGTCATGAGGAAAAGTGTACTGCTGGCCAAATGATGCCACTGATGCAATTCTTTGGCAAGTAACTTTGGTAACACAGCACCCAAAAAATTAGACTTTTCAAACGAGGTTACCTCAAATTATGAGGGGGGAAAAACCTATTCTTCTTATTGGATTCCTTATTTGATTTCATTTTTATAAGAAGTATTTTGTAGAGCTGAATGCTATAAAGACGTCAAAAAAGTGTACTTGCTTGCAGTTTTTTTGACTCGAGCTTCTTTTGTAGTCATCAGGACTTCTGATATTATCTTCCACAGAGAGTACTGAACAATTGTAGAACATAATAAAAGGTGTCAGATTTGAGTTGCCATAGAATATGTGACTATTTTCAAAGCACCTCCACTCTGTCGCTTTTTTTAAGTGCTTATATGCTCATATAGCAAAAGCAAATATAACTTCTTAGGTAGTTTAGAACATGGTCTTTGTAATGAAAGTGGGTTAAAAAAATAGCCATTTTTGGCATTTTTAGAAAAATCGTCATCTTTCCCCTCAATTTGTAAACTAGCAGAAACACTAGGACAGTGAAATTTTATGTTCAGAGGCCTTGTTCTGGTAAGTTATTACATTGAAATTTTTGTGCTTATTCCACAGTTATTCTTGAAAGCTTTGCGCTTTTATTGTGTGTCAATTTTTCTGGCAGGCATTCCTTCAAATCATCTATGTGCTAATCTCTCAGGAAATCTTTCTTTTATTCTTTAACTTCTGTAAGGGCAAAAAGTTGTACAAAATGACAGCCCCCCCCCCCCCCCCTCCCAAGAAAATACTGCCTGAGACAATATGTCCCAAAGCTTCTGAAAACCCACGGGTGCACTGTTGGTGGCTGTGCTATGGCGTCGAAAAATGACTATAATTGCACAAGTATTTAACTGGCAAAATTAAACCTTTACCATTATTTGTTGGGAACATATGTGAATGTTCACACAAAATTTCAGCAAAATCCAAGATGGTCATTTAGAACTTTTTTCCGAAATTGGACCATTTGGCATGGAATGGCCCCATAGTTTTTTTTATGATTTTAAACGTGTTTCTCACTAGTACTATAGTTCCTAGTATATACACGAGTAAGAGTGCAAACTACTATTTACAGGTCTGTGACGTGCCTCAGAAAGTTATGGCAGTTGCAAAGAAGCTGACATTTGACATATCTCCGTCACCGAGGAAAGTGAAAACAGCTGAAGTTACATTGACGGTACGTGAAGCTACTAACTATTTAATTTCCTTGTGGTTTATGACTACATGTGTTTCTCGAAACTGCTCCACAGCTGAAAATTTACAGAACAAAAATTACATTCTACATTGTATCACTTGGGCATTTTAAAACAATAGTTAGGAGAAAGAATGTAGAAAACAATCTTTAAAAAAAATGATAGTATGCACCAATAAGCATTCATGCAGAAAAACTAGATTTAAAAGACATTTTGATGTGAAACAACTAGAGATTTCTAAAATCTTTATATTATCTAGGTTAAACATAAATGCCAGTGTCTGCCAGATTTTGTTTTGTGTTTTCTTCCTCTTGACTATCACATATCTACACCATAGAAAGTATTTAAAGTCTGTCGGATGATATTAGTATCCTGTGAACTTACAGGTGAATTGCTGGCTCAACATGTTTTCCAGCAGATGACAGTGCAGCAGTGAATGAAGTATGATTGCTATTTGAGTAATGCAAGCCTGTATTGAAGTGGTACTGGAAGTGTGAAAACATGATGTAGGTAGAAAGGCAATTGCGTAATGCATAGAGAACTCAAACACCAACATGTACCACTATTTATCGTATTCAGGATAAATTTGAAGCCAATGGTACTTTTCAGGATGTGCAAAACAGAAGGTCTGGCCGACCACAAACATCACCGAGTCCAGCTTCCAGCACTGCTGTGTTGCAATATTTTGCTAGGTCACTTCAAAAATTTGTGAGGCACGGTGCACGTGATAGCAGGGTAAGCCAGTCAAGCTTATGACGAATTCTGAAGGCTGCAAAGTGGAAAGTGTACATTCCAAGATTGCTGCTGCTTTCGAATGAGGATGACTCGAATCGGAGGATGGAGTACTGCGAGTGGTTTGAAGGCACGCTTCACTAGGATGAATGGTTTGCACGGATGGTTATCTGGTCTGACGAAAGCAATTCAACTGTAACAGCACTGCAAATTGCCACAACTGCATGTATTGGGCTCTTGAAAATCGTCATGTTCACATGGACAAACATGTTAACCTACCAGGTGTTAATGTGTGGTGTGGTCTGTCACTGCATGATTTGATTGGCCCATTCTTCTTTGAAGGTACCGTAACGGGTGAGATGTATCTTCATATGCCGCAAACGTCGATTTTACGTGCCATCTGAGAGGTCTTTGGAAATGAAACATTTTACCTACAACAAGATGGTGCTCTGCCTTGCCACCACAGAGATGTCAGAGCCTACTTGGATGAAAGCCTACACGGTCAATGGATAAGTCGAAGAGGAACAGTTGAGTACCCACCACAGTCTCCAGACCTTACATCTCTTGACTTCTGCCTGTGGAGGATGTTCTGTGCGGCTGTCTACACTGGCAACACTGTCAGCCATAGTACAGTGGCATTGACATTATTTGCCTGCTAATAGTGGTCACTTTGAACACACAAAATAATCTTTCCCCTGGACAAGAATTTTAGGGGTATGTAATTTTGTTTAATTAATATTGACTATCAGAATGTTTCTACATTTTTCTGGACCCCTCTGTATTTATGCATAATGTTAATGATTTGTATAACTACTATGGACTGAAGTCACAAAAAACAGCTGTCTTTTATTTCCTTTATGTTTGGCCTGTAAGTGCCCTGTGAGAAGCTACGGTTAGACAGACTCGTGCACACATGCACAATGACAATGATCAGTGACTGTAATATCCATGTATCTGATCGATCTGCCACAACGTGCTCTGTCACATGCTCATTTTCCACAAACAGCGTGAGTTTCTGTAATTAATTAATTATCTACAGTATACTAAAACTGGGTACCTAGTGAGACCAGAAGAAACTTGTATAAATGTGGGCTGCACGGTTGAGTGAGTGTATAGTCATTTATTAGTTAACACCAGTTATTGCCATCTTATAGTTGCTGACAATATCCACGTGTGTAAGTATTTCCTTGTTGAGGTATTTACAGTTCACGGTAATTGTGTGACTCCCTTTCTATTCATAAGGCTGCACATAAACATCATGTTGTGTAAGAACGTTGTCTTCAAAACAAAATGACTTTAACATTCAGCCATCAAGAAACATTGGCATTTAATGTAGAATTTATCTTAAGGTGCATCCACACGATGACTTTTTTCTGTTTGACTTTCTGCGCGTGCTGAAATTTCTAACAATGCAACTATGCGTGCCCATTTATCAGTGCATTGTGTCCTGGGTTCG
This sequence comes from Schistocerca serialis cubense, assembly GCF_023864345.2. Classification (NCBI taxonomy): domain Eukaryota; kingdom Metazoa; phylum Arthropoda; class Insecta; order Orthoptera; family Acrididae; genus Schistocerca; species Schistocerca serialis. The sequence continues at coordinate 90,882,348 of NC_064648.1, read as the reverse complement.
GCGTGAATATTTTGCACTGTTTAGCAGACATAGGTAGCTGTAGCCTGTGTGTTTAGTTCTGTAGTGTGCTGAGGTTATCCTTTGAGGTGATTTGTGTGCAACAATGTCTGTTGATTGCAAAGAAAGCGTGCTGAAATGATTACAGTCAAAAAGAACTAATATGGAATGTCGCTTCTGAAGGTTATTTGTATAAAAATTTGATATGTGGTGCCCTGAGTGTCAAGTGTTAGATAAAAAGTCTGTGATAATATCACTGTAAAGAATAAGATAAATTTCAAAGTAGAAAACCAGAGAAGCAGCCATCTACAAATTTATGTAAAATACCTTTGAAAACTGTGGATGCATATTCATGCTAATGCCAACTGGCGCAACTGAGGAGCATGATATCTAATCAAAAGAAATTGAAATAAGGGATATTAATGAAGAACAATGAAATTGGAAAACACAACCTCCATTCAAGTGAATTCTGGGGTGTGTCGCATTACCAAATTTGTCGAGTACAATGATGTTGATCTATGTAAAATTTCTTTTGACTGAAGTGGTGTAGACAGGTTTTTATAATATAAAATACAAATATGTATTGAAAGTCAGTAAACTTCGGAGAGTGACTAAGACCATCCCTTAAGTATTTCTCAGTTTCAGAAATAATCAGCGAAATGCTTATTTTGAAATGTGAAATAAACAGTTGAAACTGGTATGCAATTTTCCAGTTGCTAGCCAACGAAATATTATATGCAAGCCTTATCACTCCAGTTTCCCAAGCAGAATTTGTAAGATCTTGCTGTGGCCTCCTCCTGAATTCACAAATGAAATGCCACCATCACTTTTTATTTCTTGTAACTCTGTTGTTTAGATACTGTTCAACTCATTTCGATTTATTTCACCTTTGCGTCACAGAAAGTGCAACACAAACTCCCAAGCACGCAAGGGGATGGATAGCAGATTGCTTTGGCAATGCGAGAACATGCATGCATATGTGCATTGTTTTCACTAATTTTTGCGCATGTGCTTTTCTTCCCACGCACTAGCGATTGTGCACGAGGAAAAAGGCACCACATGGACATAATCTTTACATTGATCTTCCAAACTAAAGCATAAAGTCCATTCGTGTTACTCATATTTGTATCTCAACAGAGCACACATTTATAATAGTTCTATATGATGTCATTTAAGAAACCTGCACACATTCAGTATTTGACAACAGTAGTTTCTCAGATATTCATTACACTGAAGCAACTTCTCACACCATAAATAATTTTGTCGATATTGTCAGGCATCAGTTGGCAACACAATTTAAGAATGTTAAGAATGATATCTAACACTGAAAACAAAGAATGTGTCACAATTTTATTAACAATAGAAAACAGTGCTTTTTAGCACTTTCTGTGACGCAAAGGTGAAATAAATCGAAATGAGTTGAACAGTATCTAAACAACAGAGTTACAAGAAATAAAAAGTGATGGTGACATTTCATTTGTGAATTCAGGAGGAGGCCACAGCAAGATCTTACAAATTCTGCTTGGGAAACTGGAGTGATAAGGCTTGCATATAATATTTCGTTGGCTAGCAACTGGAAAATTGCATACCAGTTTGAACTGTATCGGTCTGAGAGTGGCTGCAAAAGGGCAACTTGTTGCATGTTAATTTACTGACTGAAATCAAACCATGGACCCAAAATCTACAGTAAACGATTTTCGGGTGTGTCCTACATTGTACGACAGCTCATAAATGTTGACAAGAGTTAAAAAAGCGAAGCAAAATACATGAATTAGAGAGGCAGTTGCAGTCGACAAGAGAGTAGGAGTAACTTCACATTTCGAAAATTTGTTACAGAAGCCTGTGGAAGTATTATACCTGTCCTGCAAAGATAAATTCTGACATTTAACGTTAAAATTTTTTCGTTGCATTTCGTGAAAATTTAATGAGACTGAAATATATTTTGCAGAACTCTTACTATTCGTTGGATATTTTTAACATACTTTTTGGATTAGAAATATTTGGTAACACTGCTGTGTAATTCAACAAGAAAATAATATTTTCAAATTATCAAAGAAACTGATGCCATAGTGAAATCCATCATTGATCACCCTAAAACATTCAAAGACTATCCCTGCATTGGGATATTAAAATTGTCATGTGTTAAGACTACTTCAGAAACTAAAGTAAGATATACACAAAGACAAACAGGAAACATAAATGGTGCACCAATACAGTGTGGCTGGTCAATGAAATATTGTTAACATTTCAGTGGAGAATATTCTCAAACCATCAGTACTTTGAAACTTCCTGGCAGATTAAAACTGTGTGCCGGACCGAGACTCGAATTCAGGACCTTTGCCTTTTGCGGGCAAGTGCTCTACCATCTGAGCTACCCTAGCACGTCCCCACAGCTTCACTTCTGCCCGTACCTCATCTCCTACCTTCCAAACTGTGAGGAAGGGGCGTGCGTGAGTCATGCTTGGGTAGCTAGATGGTAGAACACTTGGCCCGCGAAAGGCAAAGGTCCCGAGTTCGAGTCTCGGTCCGGCACACAGTTTTAATCTGTCAGGAAGTGTCATATCAGCGCACACTCCGCTGCAGAGTGAAAATCTCATTCTGGCATCAATACTTTACATATACGTACCTACCTACCTACCTCCCTACCTACCTACCTACTTCGCAAGCGTGGCAGAGCGTACTGTTTACCACTCTTAGTCATTCCCCTTCCCACTCCACTCGCAAATAGTGAGGAAAAATTACTTTTTACGTGCTTCTGTACGAGCCCTAATTTTTCTTATCTTCGTGGTCCATATGTGAAATGCACATTGGCAGCAAAACAGTTGTTCTGAACTCAGTTTCAAATGCCCTTTCCTAAATTTCCTCAATAGTGTCCCTCGAAAAGAACATCACCTTCCCTCCAGGGATTCTCATTTGAGTTCTCGAATCATCTCTGTAACACTTGCATGTTGTTCATACATAACAGCCAGCTTCTGTATTGCTTCAATGTATTCCTGTAATCCAATCCCAAACACTTGAACGGTTCTTAACCACACTTTCCTAAAATTCTCCCAATAAACTTGCCAAGCATTCGTCTTCCCTAGTACAATTCTTGCACGCTCGTTCTGTTTCATATCGCTTAGCAATGTTGTGGCTAGATATGTAATTGATCTCACTTTGTCAAGCAACACACTATTAGTGCTGTATTCAAATATTCTGGGTTTGTTTTTGCTACTAATCCACGTTAACTTACATTTTTCTACATTCATCACACCGACTAGAAATTCGTGTAAGACACCTAGTATGCTTTTACAGTTACTCAATAACACCTTCCCGTACACTACAGCATTGTAAGCAAACAGCTGCAAATCGTCTATGTATGGAGAAAATAGTAGCGGTCCTGTCGCACTTCACTGGGGCATTCCAGACGTCTGATACACACTCACCATCGAGGACAACGTACTGAATTCTATAACTTAGGAAGTCTTCATGCCACTCGCATATCTGAGAACCTATTCTGTATGCTTGTACCTTCGTTAAGTGTGTGTTGTGGCACAATGTCAAATGCTGTTTGAATATGGAATCTGCCTGTCGCCCAAAGGGATGTGTGATGGAGACGTCAAATTGGGGTGCTACTGTTTTCAAGTCATCCAAAGTGCTTAAAAATATTTTTTTCAGTTTAAATGAAGCAAAGCCACATCTGTCTCTGTAGATTGTTTAAATTATTGAAATCTTTTTATGGTGGGAGGTTAGTGATACGTCTTTCCATTCCTGAGTAAATGACCAATATATTTTCACGTTTGGCCACAATGGGTTATAACGCACAACTCTCAACGTAATGACCGTGCATTAAGTGAATTTGTGGCTCGTATTTCTCCTTCAAAAGTGGTTTATGAAATCAGTTGCAACCATGTTTAAATTAATATTGCATGAAGAGTCATTGTCATTTTAAAACTAGAGGTAGACAATCACAGATACAATGGAAGAATTAGCTGTATACTATGTATGTTAGCTATAGACTATAAATGTAAATTTTTCTTGTCTACACCAACAGTTTCTTTCATGAAACTTTCCATAACTATTTTGGCTCACACATTGTCAAACAAGTGGCATGTGTTCCAGTGAGAAATGAATGGGAAATGGGATTTTGCTGTTGCTATAACTGAAGTATTCTGTGTTCTGGATATTTCATGCTTATCTATGTGCTTGCCTATTTTAATTGAACGTATTTGTGATTTTTTGATGCAGGCAGTATATACGATATAAAAGGCCATTTTGCATATTCTTGTAACAATTATTACACAATTACTTATGTTATCCTTGAAAGAAAACGAAAAGAAAAAGCACCCCTCCACCCAAATGAACAGTGTTGAATCTGTGCAGTTACAACATTGTGCTTCTGAAACACTCTGTTGTTTCTGTGTTACTTATTGCAGAAATAGAAACCTTGTTTTGAGAAAGTACAACAACACGGGTCAAAAGACATAATGTTTACCACAATACAAGTACAACACGGGTCAAAAGACATAATGTTTACCACAATACAAGTCTGCACAAGCAACAACAGAATATGTGGAAAAACTTAACACTAAAATTGTGCAATTACACTAAACATTTACTGTCAGCATTACATTTTCTTCCCTCAGTGGATAGGTTTTGCCAAATGGATGTGCAAATCTTCTACTCATTTGGTACCTGGTCTTATAAATTCCATTTTTCATTTGGGGTATACTGTCACTTATCAAGTAAGGCTTTCTTCTTGGGACTTATTAATGGGTAGAATTTCATCACACGAGACAGGGAAAACTGGAACATTATTTAGCGGCTGATTTATTTTCCCACTACCTCTTGGCAATGCTTTGACAAAACAATAGCTGCTGGTTGTTACGCCTTATCCTTCTCCTTAGCGTAACAGGGTTATCAGATGAAATAAATAGCTAGGCATATGCAGTTATTTGGAATGAGACTCTACTCAGCCTGTGGTCTAATGTGCTAAGATGCCTGAAATCCTCTGGTTCTACTGTATCTTGCATAGAAGGAATCTGTTGTCCTTGGCATTAGCAGTGACTGGAATCAAGTTTTCTGGGTGAAAGGATATTTTGTTCCTATCTCTAAGCACAAAATCTCTCACGTGGTAGAAAACTATGCTCTATAATGAGGAATTTCTGATCTGCAGCAGTAAAATATTTACAGATGATCAGATTTTGGAGTAGTAATATTTTGAACATCTCTCACAAAATCAGCAGTATTTAGGCTTACTTTCAAATGTTTCTCATATGACAAATAGGAATTAAGTTAAAAATATTCCAGTTTTGTTGCTTTTTTTCAAATGCTGTTCTTCAATTTGTCTAACGCAATATAGAAACGCATGCAATATAGAAATGCTTTTGAGACATTCTGTAAGAATGCTAGAAACATTATAGACATATGCTCAGTTCTTACATTACATCGAATGTGCCACATTTTTTCCCACTTTTCTTTTCTTTTCTTCCCCCGTGAATGTTGAAAATCAAATTTTTGTTGCTCATGGAAGCTGTTTGACATGCCTCCTGCAGATGGATGTGTGTACAATGCCATGGATTTCAGGAGAGTCACCCAGTAATATAGACAGTGGTTTACTTGTAACTTTTTGCTGCAGTTACTGTCTTTGGATTTCACTGGACATGAGAGTTCAAAAATGTACTATAAAAAGTATCTTTGTTCATAATTTGATGTTTGTGAATCATCTTCTCTTTCAAATTGATTGTGATTTCTTGGAGTCACTTGTACCAGAGTGTTTTTCTACAGTTGACATGTTCAAAAATTATGTTCCCTATCCTGTTCTCATTCATCTGAACCATATGGCCGTAAAGTGTGTAAAATTTTTTGTTACATATCTGTACCACATGGTACTCAAATTGAATTGTTACCATTTCTTTATTGCCAAGTAGTCATAAGATGATGATAGAAGTGGGTAACATTCAATGCACTTCTAGTATCATTAGATGATGACTCTGTAATACGTCAAAACCAATGATAATTCAGTTTGAGTGATATCGCGTAAAACAACGCACATCATACAAAAAAATGTTTCAGATAAAAATTTAATATTTTCATCTGCTAAAACTGTCCACCCCCTAACCACCCTGTGGGGTGCCAACTTCGTAGCTTCAAATGGGAACACACACACACACACACACACACACACACACATACACACACACACACACACACACACCTCATTTTTCTTGCATATTCGGATTCGTGCTGAGAAATACCTAGGGCATACTGAAAATATTGTTTCCATTCATGATAGATTGTGCTGTAGACGAAATTGAATTTTCCTTTTGTTTTTGCAATTAAGAACAAACTCATTTTATTCTACATTATATTTTTGACAAATATGTAAACTTTTTGTTCTAATTAATTGGGTCATTCCATGTGAAAGGACCCTTCATAATAAAAAAAATAAAGTTTAATAGATCTTAAAGTGTGGCATATCTTTCTGTAGCCAAAAGGTCAAGGACAGAAATTAATCCCAGTTTTCATTATATCCTGACCTGAAAGGTGTAAAACAGTTACGAACTTACTCTTGATGTCAGGGATAAAAAATGTAAAATTTAATGTGAAATGTCGGCAGCCCTACAGACTAGTGTCTTTGAAGTTGAATGTCCATGTGTTTTGCATATACTCTCCGGATAATTGTGAAGCTGTAACTGTGGTTTTACATTTATAATACATGTAAATAAGTGAATCAAAAGGAATTTCTGTCACACTCGCAACACAGAAATAGACATTTATTTGTATATCAGGTTAGTTACATGGCCTACAACTTTCAATTATAATATTTTTTTGTAGGAACACACTATCATGTCAAGAAATTCGTTTCGGGTGTGACATGTCAAAGTGTTAGAGTTGTTACTGTGATACCAGAACTTTGTAACAAGGAAATTTTACTGTAACAACAGACACAGTTATTGTTATTGTTGATATTATTGTTGTGATTGTTGTTATTATCAACCAGCTGAAAGTATTATTCTTGTAATTTATTATAGGACAAGCATGTCATCCACTGAAAGATGCCCCAAGTTTAGAGAAAAATTGAAGCAATCTCCAATTCAGTATCAGGCAATGTTAGAAAAGGAATGCAAAAGAGATAAGTTACAGAGAGAAAAAAAAATAAAGCTGCCTTGCAGGATAATCAAAAGAAATTTAAACTTAAATGTATGCAAAACAGGGAAAGACAAAGGAGGCATTGAGAGAAGAATAAACTCCCACATCATCTTGCATTTTGTCACCCTGTAAATCATATAGTTCCAAAAGATCACTTGGGAAAGCGGTAAACAAGGTGAAGAAAAGCTTGCCATGCAACCCAAGGAAATGAAAGGCTGTAGTGGCAAAGCTGTTTAGCGATGAGCTAGCTGAAGTTGCAAATAAACTTAAAAAAGATATGGGGGTATTTGATAGGTACAATTGAATTTGCATATTCCTGTGGGTATACTTGATACACCACAGACAAGCCAGTACACAAACTTCTAAAGTACAAAGGATTTCTTTACTAGACACAGTAAAACAGACACAGTACAGTAACAAACCAAGTCCAAGCACAAAGGCTACAAGAGTTCAGAGACTACAAACTACATCACGGATAACACGTATCACACTCGATTGGTCAGTCGATTGTCGCCACACAGTCCGCCTCACCCATTCCCCAAAAAAGTGCAGAACAAGAATATAAGAGTACTGAAATTTAATCGGTCGGAGTGTTGGCTGTGGCGTCGGTGTAGCTGTCGGGTTGTGGGAGGACTTTGTGGTATGCTGTTCAGTGCTGTAATGCTAGGTTTATATGTAGTTCGAAGGCCTAGAAGATCCAAATGCGAAGACTTCGTCTGTTTCTCTCGGTGACACAAGAGCTGCCTATAATGGGTATAGCTTCTGCCCATTGTGTAAATCTGTCTACTGCTGTGAACAGATATTTGCAACCTTCTGAAGGTTTAAGGGAGTCAAAAAGGTCAATCTGCACATGAGTGAACCTTAATTGAAGGTCACACAAAACCATCAGTTAGTATTTGATAGTGGCATTACAGCCCCTTGGTGTGCTAGATTCTGGGCAGTGACTATCACAGTCCAGTGAAATTGCAGTGAAATGTAAAGTTGTGGGTTCCGCTGTGAGACATCGCACCATATTTTCCACTCGTCACTGGGCACCTTGATCTGCTGTAGCCTCAGTCCTGTGGAAGGACTGGCCAGTAATTGTAGCAGTTGTGAATCAGCCACTCGAACTATCTACGTCTATACGCTGTAAACAATTGTGAGGTGCATGGCAGAAGGTGCATCCCATTGTACCAGTTATTACAGTTTCTTCCCATTCCATTCATGTATTGAGCATGGGAAAAATGATTGTTTTAATGTCTCTGTATGCAGTAATTATTCTAATCTTATCATCACAGTCCCTATGTGAGCGATACGTAGGGGATTGTAGTACATTCTTAGTCATCATTTAAAGCCCGTTTTTGAAACTTCCAGTACAGTTCCTTCAGTATCTCTGTTACAATCTTCCTAGGATGAAAGAAACGTGTGACCATTTGTGCTGCCCTTCTATGTATGTTCAGTAAGTATTCTCTGTCATTCCTATTTGGTATGGATACCACACTCTTCAGCTATATTCTAGGATGTTCTCCAGCCTGTGTGATCCACACCTGCGTGATCATTCCATATCATATCCCTACAAAGTGTTACATTCAGGTTTACATATGAGTTGGAATCAGCAAACTTTGATTCATTGTTGTTATAGTCATAGGATACCACATTTTGTCATTATGTTATGTGCAAAATTTTACATTTATCAACATTCAAAGCAACTTGCCAATCTTTGCACCACTTATCAAGGTCTGAATAAATATTTATGCACCTTGTTTCAGATAGTACTTTGTAATAGATAACTGTCATCTGCAAAAGTCTGAGGTTATTATTTAATCTTGCCTGCTAGGTCCTTAATAGACAACATGAGCAGCAAGGGTCCCAAATCAGTTCCCTGAGGCAGCCATGAAGTTACTTCTGCATCCGGCAAAGGCTCTCCATCCGGGATAACGTGCTGTATCCCCCTACCAAAAAGTCCTCAATCCAGTCATAAATTTCACTCGGTACTCTATATATCGTACTTTTGACAATAAGTGTAGGTGTGCAGGGTGTACGCGACCCCGGAGATCCGGGAAAAACCCGGGAATTTTTTCAACTGGGAAAAACCCGGGAATTTTTTAGAATTCCGGCAATTTTTCATTGTTTTAGTTTTCAGTTAAATTTTTGTAACTTTGACTGGTAAGAACCAATACTCTAACAAAGAATATTACTGTATCTCGCTACTGCAGAATAATACTGCAGCAATAAGAAACGAATGAGAGAAAAAGAAACGAAAATAAATTTAAGTTGCAAAGGAAATTCACCTTATACAACAACAAAACACAGTGCTCTTAAAAGTGTCTGCCAACAGCAAAATGTGTCAAAGCCTTTAGGAAGACTATGCAATGTTTCACAACAACAAATTGGCTCCGATGGGCGTGACGTCACAACATTACATTAGATTCATTTGAGCGGTTGCGAGTGAGTTTATCCGAATGGGCAGTTGAGTCTCGTATGAGTAGTACCTTTCCTGCTTCTGCCTACAGAAGTGTGGCAGTTAGCTGTATAAGCAATAGCAGCAAGCAGCCAGATGCTATCCGGAAAAAATTTTACTGGTGCGCTTAAGCTGCTAGATTCACGTATGCGCAACAAACCCGGAACTAGGGGGCGGGGGCAAACTGGGTTATATGCCCCGGGCGATAGTTTCGGGTTGGGGGGGGGGGGGGGGGGGGGCAAATTCATAGTTTTGAGGAAAAAGACCTTGTTCCACAAGGCCCCTAGCACCCAGCGCACGTCAGTCTATCGATTTCTTGTATGATTTTGAACGCATCCCTGTTGGTTTTTGAACAAATTCTAAGTCGATTTCTGAAAGAATCGTAAGATGATTTTTGAATGCGTGCATAGTGTACGTGATGTCTCTGCCAAGGGAATCCCTGTCGCACCTAGAAATAAACTTTACTGCAGACAAATGGGGACGGGTCTATACAAGCTGAGCTGAATAAACACGAACGGATGAATGCCAGTCGCTGTTTATGTGGTTGACTGGGTTTGCAAATGATCAGCGTTGTTATAACTACTAGCGAATTTCATAGATTTAGACTACCAAAGTGGGAAAAAAAACGACTAACAGGAATAACAGGCAACAAAGATTACGTATTGTCTCCTCCATGTGTCGAAGAAAATGAAATTTTGAGAGAAAATTTTTGGCCAGACCGCTACACTGCTAAGGGCCAGTTATACAGTCTCTGGCTAGCAGCTGCTAATGTTCTATTCTGGGAGTAGCGTGGAAAACGTGTTGTACGAACACTTAATAATGCCCAACCGGATAACTAAACCGGTGATGAAATTAGCCAGAGAATAAGTTTTGACACTGGCAGGTATAGTTACAGAATTAGTGGTAAGATTGTTTGTTAGAACGTGGGAGGAGAAGAAACGGGGACTCACACAAATTAGGGAGAATATGACGATTCGAAATTTATTTAAAAATTTAGTACTACTACTTTTCGCTCTCATGCTTCAGAAGGTAGAGTATGAATGAAATGTGAAACTATTTCCTAACACAAAACTTTTTGCTTTTAGTAGGCCTAATAGGCATTGGATATTGGTACTTCATGAATTATGTTCCGTCGTGTTATAAAAATGACCATTTGCACCAAAACAGTCTCGTTTATTGATGTGTGTCACAACTGCTGCTATATTGGGCAGCCCTATTTCGTGTTATATAGCAGTGACAAATTACACGTAATCAGATCGAGAAACCACACCAGTCTTGGGTACAATTTGTATTAACAAGTTTTCTAGTATTAGACAACGACATTTTGTTTTTTCATGCAGCAAAACGTTGATGAACTTTGATGAGGCAGTTTTATATATCCTATATTTAATTTTATGTCACACAAAACAGCAAGTTATTAGCTAATAGGCAGTAAAGACTGCAAATTTTCTGAAGAGTTCTTGTTATGCCGGTTACAAATAATCCCAACCAGTATTAATTCCGAGATTTTTTTGAAGAGGAGCAGGATGTCACTGGCGTGAATATAGTTTGATGGCACCCGTTCCATTACAAAATATTACATGTTTGAATTCCACAGAGCGAAATACAAGAGACGTGCCATGGAAGAATGCTGTGTGGAGAGGTGTGGCACTGCACTTTGCCACACTTAAGACCAAATAACATGTCTTACGTTCCCTCGAATATATATGTTTTATGTATCAGACTCTTCAGAAAGATGTGTGCTACAAAATGAAGATATTTTTGAAAAGTCGATTTTTTAAATTTTTGGTATCCTTCCTGAATGCTCAATGGAGGGGGGAGCGCAACTATCTAATATCGCCCCAGTTCGGAAATATCCTAGATCCGGACCTGATTTACAGAGCACTCTGAGTTGTAGTGGGAGGTGGTAGTCTCCAAGTGACCCGTGTTTACGTTAACGTTAAGTGATTTTGCTGTTCCCTCTTCATTTATTGCTCTCACTTCAAATCAAAACAAAGCGGATTTCTGTGGCCGGGAGCTGTCAAGTGAATTAAAATACATTCCCATAATTATGGAAGGCTAAAGTATATTATTAGTTTCAGATTTTACTTTGTTTCCATCTTTCTGACAGTCAGGCGTTAATTGCCTTCCAGACAATGAAGTTATTTTTGACGGTTTGTTAAAGAAATTTGACTTTTACTAATATTTTCTGCTGAGGCAGTCAATTTATTTGAAACTAAGTGTTTAATTCCACACTATTGGTTAGATTCAACGGTTCACTGCATTTCAAGTTCACGTTTTCACCTTCTAGCATGAGATAATACAGTACAGGTACTCAAAGAAAATTTACATCTGAATCTGGACATACGAATGTGCACTTTAAGCCGAATGATGCATTTTAGTATAGTTCACAAAATTCCCATGCTCTTGGAGTGTCCTCTAATGCCTTGTTTCTTTTATGACATAATGTAAGATCTTTTAATGTTTTACACGTATGAACGTATGGGCTTCCTGCGTCGTCATAACTGTGCAAGCGCTGCGACACCTGTTATTTGGTGCGCTCTGGCAACTGCTGAAACGATTCTATTTCTAACAGGTCGCGGGAAAATATTGCGAATGGTTGTTTGGAAAGCATTACTTTTAAAGTAAATTTCTTAAATCACAGAGCATATGACTCTCATTAAAAAATCAAATCTTTGAAGGCGACCATTTAGAATATTTTCGAGTCTAGATCAGACATTCTGAAGTTGTTAAAAAATTTACTCGCACATTTTTGTGATGTATCTTTAAAGTGTAACACGCGCACAAAAGATCATTATGTGTTAAAGCTTAGCTTCTCTTGCAGCTTATTAATCTTAGTGACCAATATTAAATGTAAAAGCTTTTATTTTCTTGTACCTGCACTATGTATATATGTGTAGTAATTTAAACCATTACCTTTTCCTATTTGTGTGTTCGCGCTACTTTACAGTGATGTTGCTGACTACATCACATGTCCTTTGATCTGAATATCCGCTGTCATCGGCTGGCGAGTTCACTTGACATGAGCTACAACTGGCTTACAAAAGCGCATCGCAATATCGATTTCAATCCTTCGGAAAATAACATGCGGTGTTTGGTGGAATACGAAAATATGCTGTGTACATGTTGCTGCACATCAGACATCTTTCTAAAACGTGTTTTTTCCTCTGAGCTTCGTTTTTCCAAGTGTCGGGAAATTCTATGCTGGTGTATATAACCACGATCATTTAAAGGGTTCATAAGTTTTACAGTTTCGAGGAAATGTGTACTGTTACTTAACACAGAAAAAAAAGTATTCTCATCTGGAAGAAAGTGTATTTTTAACTGGAAAATCTGGGAAAAATCCGGGAATTTTTTTTCGTTGTCCACGTATACACCCTGGTGTGGCACTGAGTCAAATGCTTTTCAGAAATAGATAGTTGCTGCATCTACTTGACTGGCTCAATTCAAAGCTTTCGGTATGTCATGCGAGAAAAGTGCGAGTTGGGTTTTACGTGATTGATGTTTTCGGACTCTATGCTGGATGGCATTGAAAGAGATCATTCTGTTCAAGATACCTTATTATGTTTGAGCCCAGAATATTTTCTAAGATTCTGCAACAAAACAATGTCAAGGATATTGGATGGTAGTTTTGTGGATCACTTCTGTTGCCCTTCTTGTAGACAGGTGTGACCTGTGTTTTTTCCAAGAACTGGGCATGGCTTTTTGTTACAGGTATCTATGATACATTATAATCACGAGAATGGCAGTCTCAACAGTAAATGCAGTACAGAATCTGGCAGGGATTCCATTGGGCCCTGGAGCTTTGTTCAATTTTAACGATTTCAGCTGTTTCTCAACACAACTGTCACTTATACATATTCGTCATCTTTGCAGTGGTATGAGGATTAAATTGTGACATTCTCCTCAGTTTACAAAGGAAAAGTAACATTTGAAAATGGAGTTACACATTTCAGCATCTGCTTTGGTATCATCAGTTTCAGTTGCCTCATTCACTAGAGACTGAACACTAACTTGGCGCCACTAACAGCCTTTACGTATGACCAGAGTGTCTTTGAGTTTTGTGGAATATCATTTGACTATATTCTGCTACGGTAGTCATTGAATTCAGTACACATTGCTCTAATGAGAGCCAAACATATTTCTTTCAACGTATCTATCTATAGCAGTACACTTTGTTTTATAACTATTATGCAGTAATCTGTTTCTTTAGAAGTTTTCTTACAGTTAATGTATACCATGGAGAGTCACTCCCTTTATGAACTGTTCTACTGGGTACATATCTGTCCAGTGCATGGTCAACTATTCTTCTAAATTTGAGCCGTAGTTCCTCTACATGCTTCTGGCCTTTGCTGAAAGTTTCGAGTTCCTCATTGATATATGACACTACCATCGCAAGACTGGTGTAATACAACTTGTGTACCAAACTACAAACATGTGAAAAGTAATTGTCAGCAATGTTTTCTGCACCTTCTATGAGGTGGATGCCCATTGTAAACTCACTAACAAATTCTGTACATCCGAATGGCCGAGGAGAACACTTGACACTGGTGTTCTGTGAAGCTGAAACTATTGGCTTGGGGTCCATGTATATTGTTACAGGGCAACCTACGATTCACAAGCAGAAATACCTCTAATACTTTCTTAAATTGTCAGGAGTTCGCGGTTGTAAGCACTCCGTTGTTTTTGCCCTGGCTGCGCAGTTTGAGGTGCTGCGCCCAAGGATTGCGCAGCCCCTCCCACTGGAGGTTCGAGTCCTCCCTCGGATGTGTGTGTGTGTGTGTGTGTGTGTGTGTGTGTGTGTGTGTGTGTGTGTGTGTGTGTGTGTTCTTAGCATAAGTTAGTTTAAATAGTGTGTAAATCTAGGTACTGATGACCTCAGCGGTTTGATACCTTAGGAAATCGCAGAGATTTGAACATTTTGTCCCTGTCGCAACTTTCTTGAAAACAAGAAGCTTAACAGTTGCCTTTGCGGGTCACCCTGTTCATATACAGCAGGTCCAATTGCATTTTTGCTAGCATTTGCGACCATAACCGATGGCACGGACAGTATAGGGTGAGCGAGAAGCACTGCACTATTGAGGCTCGCCTGGAGATCACGAAAAGCTTGTTCCTTTTCCAAAGTCCACTTGAGTGTTCATTTGTCTCCGGTTTCATAACCGGAGAATGCATCTGTGAGCCCTGTTTGTGCAGATGCTGTTGTGTGGATGTGACAGCAATAAAATTCAGTTCTGAGAATATGTCATTATTGCTGATAGTTTGCTGGCATCAGGAGGTCTTGTAAAGCAGCTGTCTTATCTGGTAAGGGGTACCACCTGCCGAGGTCCTGTGTCCTACGAAGGTTACTTCTGTTCTGCCAGTGACACACTTACCTTCATTCGGTACAATGATGCTGTATAATCTCTGATGCACTTCGGCAATATGTCTTTCGTGTAATTGGACTTTTCGTAAGAACACAAGAATGTCATCCAGGTATGCAAAGCAAAATGGGAGCCCTTTCAGTACTTTGTCAACAGCGTCTTGTCAAGTTTGGGCAGTGTTTGACACCAGATGGTATAAAAACAAATTCAGGCTGAAAGGGGTCAATCACTACTGTCTTTGGTACTCCACGAGGTGCCACAGTAATATTGTTGTAAGCTTGGCAGCTGTTCAAAACACTGGAATTTCCTGCGCCAACTAATGCACGTGTGAATTCCTAAATAGCTGGTATAATGTCTGGAACAGTTCTGCCATTTAGGCACAATGATCACCACAGGAGCTCCACCCTTCTTACAGACCAGATGGGAGAGTGACGGACACGGGCTGTCCAAATGACGGGTAATTCCAGCCTGGAGCATGTCCCAAAAATTGGTTTTGTTTCTGTTGGTTGGAATTTTGCAGACTATTGCAAAACTGGTTGGCCAGGAGTGGTGCATATATGATGTACAGTGTCACGCTTAATGCCGTACTGTTATGTCGACATACGTGACGCGAATGGAGGCTCCACAGTGTGATCATTACGTGAGCTTTGTGAGAAAGCAGCTTTCTTCTTTAGAGTATCTTCTTCTGTCCAAATAATGTGTAACTCTGTTTTTATCGGATACAGCTTTAATCTTAAATCCGGATTCTTGGCATGTAACCGTTTTTTACCACTCAACAGCACTTCGTGCTACTTCTTGAGATCGTGCAAGTTCGATAGCAAAACACGGCCAATATTCTCCGTCTTTGAACGATCATTGATATCCCCGTGTGGTGTGACAGGTTTCGTCTAGAGTGGATTGGGATTAGCAGTATCTTTGTGTGTCTTTTCGGCTTACACACAACTGTTCTTAATGTTCTTGTTCGCCACTGTTGTCAGCTGCCGGCCTGTCATATGTGTTGATGTGTCTTTTTCTCTTAATATGTCAATCGCAGTGTGTCCCCGTGTTCCAGTTACGGCACTACTGTCGACTATCCTTACGAATTGTGCTGTTCTCAAATCCACTGTAAATATGTACTGATCGAGAAAATCTGCACCTAAGATGGACTCGGCTATGTTGCCAACTGCAGATGTCCATTTGAAAGGGGTGATGAAGCTAACACAAATCGTTAAAGTCTTGTGTCCAGGTGTGGAAATTGCTGAGTTTTTTGCAGATTTCGGTTGCGATTGATTATCTGGCTTGCAATCGTGTCTGCACAAGGTAGACACTGATGTCAGTGTCAACCAAGAAAATTGTGCCAGAACACATGTCTTAAATGTGTAATTGTAATGGTACAACAGTGTATGTTAGTAGCAACAATGTTTGAGTAGTTGTTAGGCTGTTACAGAGGGAATACCAACCATTGTGCTGCTGTTCTCGAATGATTTTGTGACAACATTCCGTCTGAAGTTGACAAACAGGGTGCCAGGAAACAAGATGTTTATCAGAGCCCATCCGCAGCTATTGCATCCGCACCTGCTCAGCCAGCCTCACGACTTCGGTGTGTAAATTCCAGAACTCTACCGCTGCGCTCGGTGAGTGTTGGGGCAAGACAGTGGCACAGAGTGGTGACGTCTCTTCAGTGTTCACCAGGTCTCGACTGGCGAGTTGCTGCCGACATTGTGACCATACCCCCCCCCCCCCTCACCCCCCACCCCCGACCCTCCCAGTCTTCTGACTGGTTTGATGCTGCCTGCCAGTAATTTCCCTCCTGTGCCAGTCTCTTCATCTCAGAGTAGCCCTTGCAACCTACATCCTCAATTATTTGCCATGTGAATTCCAGTCTGTCTTCCTCTACAGCTTTTACCCTCTACAGCTCCCTCCGATGTCTTAATGCGTGTCCTACCATCCTGTCCTTTCTTTTGTCACTGTTACCCATATTTTCCTTCCCTCTCCAATTGTGTGTAGAACCTCCTCATTCCTGACCATCTCAGTCCATCTAATTCTCAACAATCATCTGTAGCACCACATCTCAAATGCTTCGATTCTCTTCTGTTCTGTTTTTCCAACAGTGCATGATTCTCTACCATACAATGCTGTGCCCTAAATGTACAGTATCAGAAATTTCTTCCCTAAATTAAGACCTATGTTCAATACTAGCAGACTTCTCTTGGGCGGCAATGATCTTTTTGCCAGTGCTAGTCTGCCTGATATGTCCTTTTTGCTCCATCTGTCAAGGGTTATTTTGCTGTCTAGGTAGCAGAATTCTTTAACTTCACCTACTTCACGACTGTCAGTCCCGATGTTGAACTTCTCACTGTTCCCATTTCTGCTACTTCTCATTATTTTTATGTTTCATTTACTGACAGTTCATATTCTTTTCTCATAAAATTGTTTATTCCATTGAGTAGATCCTGTAATTCTTCTTAATTTTCAGTGAGGATAGCAATGTCATCAATAAATCTTAACATTCTAACATGTAACATTGATATCCTTTCGTGTTAACTTTCAATTCATTTCTTGAACCTTTCTTTTATTTCCATCACTGCTTCTTTGATGTATAGATTGAACAGCAGGGGGTGAATGACAATATCCCTGTCTTCCTCTCATTTTAATCCGAGCACTTCATTCTTGGTCTTCCGTACTTATTATTCCTTCTTGGCTGTTGTATATTACCTATCTCCCTCCTATATTTTCCTCAGAATCTAGAACATCCTGCACCATTTTTGATACTGTCAAATGCATTTTCCAGCTAGACAGATCCTATGAATGTGTCTAAATTTTTCTTTAGTATTGCTTCCATTATCAACCGCAATATCAGGAATGCCTCTGTGGTAGGTGACTCTTAACATTGCACTCTATCGACCACTTGCAGTAACGTGCATGTTGGTTGCCATTTGATCACTACTGATGCTACTTGTACTTGTGATACTAGCCGTTGCTGCCAAAAGAAGTTGTCTCATGTACATTAGAGGTATTGTGGTGCTTTACATTAATCATTAATATTAGCATCAATTGGCTGTAAAGCTCAAAATGACCAAGATTAGTTCCCCAACTGATTGTACATTAGAACAGTCTGGTGTCCTTTGAAGCTGAAGTAATTAATTTATTTAAATTAAACAATTTGTATCTTGTAAAATAGTGACATGTAAGAATGTGCAAATCGTTACGTAGTCTGTGCAAAACTAATATTGCACTAGGAAAGGAACTGATGTAATAAGAATAGACAGTTACAGAAATATCTGAAAGACCCAGCTTTCTTCAAACGGGAGCTGGAAGGCATCGAAGAGTTCTCTCTCGATTAAATCGTTTAACTGAGTGGAATATTCGACACAGTTGTCGTCAATAGAGGCTGCACGAATTGAGTGAATGCTTACAGTCAATTCCTGATGAGAGGTCTGCTGCAACTAGTGTAGCAAATAAATGACTGTGGAGAGCAGAAGCCAACAGTTGTCTGCTACTGATCTATGATAATGTATGACACTGAATGATTTTACATCATGTCCACTTATTTGGGTCGATTTGGAGATGATTATCGGTATCTCTTCTCTCAGACGTTAAAAAATTTTTTGAACCTTCACGTACATTTCATATACTATGAGGGTAAGTCTATTATCCACAAAGTAGTTATAAAATTTTATTGTAATCAAATAGGAAACTTTCAAGAACATTATTTTTCACCATAGTCTCCTTTCATTTCGATGCACTTAGTCCATTGTTGTACGAGCTTCCCGATGCTCTCATAAAAGAAGGTTCTCAGTTGAGCTGCGAGCCAGGAATGCACTGCTTCTTTCATTGCTTTGCCTGAGACAAATCGACGGCACCTTATTGCCTGAATGGACCGAACAACTGATAATCAGAAGGGGTGAGATCGGAGGATGATCCAGTACTTCAAATTTGATTTTCTGGAGCATTTCAGCAGTGTGGGCAGCAGTATGCGGACAGACATTGTTGTGAGACAACACGACACCTTTTGACAATAATCCTCGGCGTTTGCCTCGAATTGCAGCTTTAGCCTGTCAGTAAGCATCTCACTGTAATGTACGCTGTTTATTGTTGTGCCCCTTTCCCCGTAATGTTCCAGTACTGGACCTTGTGCGTCCCCAAAAAAAAAAAAATTAAAAAAAAAATTTGGATGTTTCCGTTCCGTACTCTGCCGTTTACTCTCTGGCTTCAAAAGATGGATCCATGTTTTGTCACAAGTAATGATCCTGTCCAAGAAGTTGTCCCCTTCGTTAACATAGCTATCCAAATGTTTTTTGCAGATGTCCAAGCGCGTTTGATTATGCAACTGTGTGAGTTGTTTTGGGACCCATCTTACACAAACTTTATGACACCCGTAGTCTGTTGTGGATGATTTCATAGGCACAACCGTGACTAATTTGCAGACGATGTGCCACTTCATCTATTGTTAATCATCTGTCCGAGAGAATCATTTTTTGTGAACTCTCAATGATTTCTTTATTTGTGGCAGTAAAGGGTCGTCTGGCTCCTTTATTGTGTGTAACACTTGTGTGACCGTTTCAGAATTTTTCAATTCATTTGTAGACACTTTATTGTGGCAAAACACTGTTCATGTACTGTACCAAAAGTCTTCGATGAACTTCGGCCCCTGATACACCTTCCGACCACACAAAACGGATCACTGAACGTTGTTCTACTTTTGTGCAAATAGACAGCAGAGCAGCCATGATTAACAGCAGCTTGAAAATTGCAAAGATATAACATCAGATAAACGAAGCATGTGTCATCAAAGTAAAACAATAGTACTACCAAAATAAACAAAAATATAACTAAATTGTGGATAAAAATTGACTTATCCTCATATAATGTTTGCCATCTTCTTCTTCTTAAAAATGTTTCTGCTTATGTAGGTCGTTCACAAAGCTTCTTCCAGTCTTGTAATTTATCCGTGCTAATTTGTAACGTCCTGGCAGTTTAAAACTGTGTGCTGGACCAGGGATCAAACCTGGAATATTTGCCTTGCACGGGCAAATGTTCTACCGACTGGGTTGTCCTGGGCCACAAGTTTCTCTGTTTAAGATTCAGTATTTGGCAGATATTAAATTATTAAAATGTTGGCTCAAGTGGAAACTTAATTCACGCCATGTGTGGCACCTGTCTTATTAGACACATCTTCTACTGAGCACATTCAGTTAGGTTCCTGGAGATGTTTGTTGAAAACTGACAAGAAATGTCATGTATCACATCTTTCTCTATAATATCAATGCTAAAGTAATACACACTTTTATGTTGATAGCATTGTTATTTAGTATTTGGCCATAAAGAACAATTGAATAGGCATTGCATTCTTGTTGTCTATATGTCATTCTTTTCCCCTGCTTGGAAGGGGAGCAATGTGCCAGAAATTTTGCGTCATTGAAAGCTATTTTGAAAGATTCAGAGGATGAGTATAACATCAGAAGGTAGATTCTGCATGTCTTCTGTGATTGGCTCCTGTGTAAAGATTGTATAAATTTAAATTCTGCCTACATAATGTTCTGAGTAAATGTTTTTTCTTCCTCTTTATTGACTTGCTCTGTCTGTCATAGCTGAAAATTTTGGTTGTATAAGGATGCTCTGTGCAGGAGTCACTTGCTGTAATACATTTGGAAAAGTTGTAAATGAAAGGCTCCCCCCACATTTCCTTGCCACCTTGTCAACCAGCAGCTTGTTCTCTTGTTTCTGTAACCACTGCCGCTATTACTTTGCCATATTCTTTACAACCATTGCTTTAATTTTTTGCAGCAAACATTACCGAGCACAAATACTCGAATTGTATATGTCGACGAGACAATTATCGTGAGGACAATTTAGAGTATTAGTAACATTACTTCATCTATTTTATTTGTTATGGCAGGAGGAAGTATAAACACTTTTGGTCGAAAAATTTATTGACTGTAGAATAGGCAGATTGAGGCTTTTCCACAACACATAGGTTACCTCATTTTTGGCACTTGCGTATAGTATAACTTCATTCAAATTATAATACAAGTATGTACAGTTGTTGCACAATTTTGGGCTTTCCTGCTGTATGATTATTTTGAAGAGGTTAAGGTTATTTGCTGGTTTGAATCTTCCTAATGGCAGTATATTTTGGCAGACTTCACTCGCTGTCCTCAGACAGTCCTGATGACAAACAGTTCTCACCCTGGGTGCCATTTAGTATATTTTTTCCCTCCCCAACACCTTCATTCAAGTCTAGAGTGTGCTCAGACCACAGTGGCTGTCTGTGGGAAGACCCACTCGCACTATGCAGGACTATGTCTCGCTCTTCCTCCACTGTATCAAAAGCGGAACCACGCTCGGGCATCACGGGCTCGTGATTGACAATAGAAGGGAGGGAAATGGGTCTGTAATCGGTCAGCAGGATCACCTGAAGATGGCAATGAGTCTGTTTGCCAAAATATTGCACCATCTGTATGATGACAATCACCTGAATACCTGAGAACATTTCAAAATGTATAACCGCATTATGCGGCAAGTATGTTTTTGGCGTGTCAAACACTACAAAATTTTTATTTGCAATGGGCAAAAACAGTGTCAGTTGCATTTTGTGAGTGGGTAATATTCTTTGAATACTGTAATTCTGATGTCACTTTTCTTACATTATTATTTTGAATAACAAGTTATGATCTGTCTACTTTTGAGCAGCATCAGATGTATACATATTCTTCTTACTACAGACCTGCAGTCGCACACCGCTGGCCCACGTCCCAGTGAATAGCCGAAGTGATACTCCAACCGGACCGAACGGCAACCGCCACGGCCGACGGACTTCTGCGAAGGCGCAGGGGCCGATGTCGCCACTGCAGTTGCTCCACGTGCGGCAACGCCTGGCCGTGAAGCGGGCGTTGCAGCTCACTCGCAGGCAAATGGAGGCAGAGGAGGAGAACTGTCCGCCTGTAGCTGTCGAGGGTGCCCACAGCGAGTTGGCAGCCCGGCCGATAAAAATTTCTGCACCTCCTACACTTGCTGCCAAGGATATGGCTCTTCGGTTTTGATATTTACACTGTGGCAGCGGAAAGATTCTTGTGATACTTTGTGTTTATTCTTCTTATCAGTGTCTGTCTAACATGAAAATTCTATTTTTTGTATGTTAAGTGTTGTAAACTGGTGGGGAGTATTGAGTAAGAGGATGATTGTAGTGCAATATTATCAAAGTACTCATATAAATATATACAAAATATTAAAGCACTAAGCATGAATGACTGTATAATAAATGAAGGAAGGTGTTAATCTTGTCTTACAAGGTACTTATTATATTTCAACCATTTAAGTGCCGTTTATAGAATCTGTCTGCAGAACAGTCAGTGAGAGAGATCTGCAAAAGTCAAGCAGTTGAAGGTGATGTCCCTGCCATTTTATGACCATTCTCATTCCATTTTTGATATTTTTCCTGTTATGACCATATGTAATTACTAAGCATACACAATGTTTTCAGAGGTTAAAATGTGACAACCAGATTACAGTACTCACAGTTTGTGTGCATGCCTTTCAGGCCTTCTTTAAAACTGTGGAATTGGCTGTTCTTCACAGTTTGTTGTATTGTCTGTTCCTCAACACCACAGTTGTATTCTGCACTTTCACAATAACTCTTTTATTCCAAAATGTGGCCGAAGTTCCCTTTTTTCTTTTAGATGCATCTAGTCTTGAGCATTGGTGACAGGGAAGTTCAAACCTTGCCACCTTCTTTGTACAGTTCTGGCCATTTCTTTGTGACATAAAAATTGTCTGTGAGCTGAACATCTTCCCAAGGTAGACTGCGCGTATGTAGGCATATAGCTGGTGAATTCTGAAACTGCTATTATGAACTTGGTACTTGAGGGACTGCCTTTTTAAGAATTTGTACCAATACGTAGTAGCCTCAAGCTGTGATGTAAAGTGTCCAGGCAGTTTGTCATGTTGATGCATAGTGCTGTTACTAAGCCTGGTTCAGGTACTAAAACGATATTAAAAAACTAAGCAAATTACTCAGAAAAATGTTAAAACAGTTGGTGTAGTAAGTCAGATAGTTTACCATATTGTCACCTAAACATTTGTGTAATTCATCACATTTTGAGCCTGAAGATCAACATTAATTCCAACTATCTGCACTGACTCCCACTACAAAGTAACAACATTTTGCAACTAACATCCACAAGCATATAATTGCATTACGATACTGGCATTTGTCTCTTAGTATTCTTACTATATATGTCCTGATAATACAAGGTGTCCCACTTAAAATCAGTACACCTCATGTATCAGTTAATCACCTCTAGTCGAATAGCTGTGTGTGTGTCAGTTGTGAGAAACTTGTACTGTTCAATTGTTACAGAAATGGGACAGTTTGCATTAGAACAGCAAATTGATATCGTGAAGTGTTACATAATGACAGCCTCTGTTAAGAAATGTTTCCATCAAAATGTCGTGGTAGAAAACTCACCTCAACCAGCACTATTCAAGATCTGTACAAGAAAAAGAGGGCTGTAGGATCCATTCAGAATGTGCAAAAGAATAGGTGACTGACACTGAGAATGTCTGAAACTGTAGACAGGATTTGCACAGACACTGCAAAAAAATCCCTGCTAGTCGGTAAGGATGTTACCACAGCAGGTTGATGTATCTCATACACCGTGTTGTAATAGATGTGAAATTACAAGTCTATAGTGCGAATGTGTTACAAGAGTTGAAATTTGAGGATCAGGAAAAAATGGTTCATTATTGTAACCGGCTGTTAACATCGACTGCTGGCGGTTACATGGACCTTTTGATTTACTTCGTCAGACGGGGTTTCAGGTTATGTAAACTCGCCGAACTGTAGATACTGGTCACAGGGTGACTCATATTCTGCACAAAGAACCTCTCAACTCAGAGAAGATAGGTGTGCGTTGTCCGGCATGTGCGTTATTGACCTCATATTTTTCAGTTACACCTTAAACAATGCCAGATATTTATACTCTTTCTGTGCACAGTTAATCAATACAGAGAAGCTGTATGCAGTATTTCAACAAGATCAAGCAACCACTCACTCATGTAACCAAAGTATGGCCCAATGTATTCTGTGAAGATGTACCTGTCAGTAGAGGCCTTTGACCCCCAAAGTCTCCAGACTTAACATCGTGTGGTTTTTAGTTGTGAGGCACACTAAAATGCAAACTGTATGCTGACAATCCTCACACAATAGATAGTCTTAAATGGAAATTACTAGAGAAATTGACATCACGCCTGCAAAACTACAGCATGTTGCCAGTAACGTCAGCGATGTCTGGATGGCTGTGGCCACCACTTACAGCATTTCTTATAAACAGCTAACTACCGTGTTTCTGAATGTAACTGTTATCTATTCTTTTTTAGTTAGTCCATTGTTATTTGAATTTTGGGCGTGAGGGATACCGGTTTTACGTGGGACACCCGTTAGTATCTGATTTAACAACGGCAGTCAAGGTGCATCTCCTAAGTCGTAATAAATGACCTTAAAATTCCAACCTTAGATGTGTGAGAGGAGGAAGGCATTTTAATTACCACTGACACTGGGTGAGAGTAAAATATACAGAAAATGAATTTGGACAAATTTTCATTCATTTCAGTTGTAACTTTACGTGCACGAAATTTACAACAATATTGTTTGACCTATTATTAATTGATGTTAATTTTCATTTTCATGCTGGGGAAATTAAAAGGAAAAGGATAACGTTCCATAAAATAATTTGCATGTACATGAAAGAAAAATGTTTGATTGAAAACTGTATATCTGATGCTACATTTGCAACATAAGACTGAAGAACAAAAAAATTGGTGAGTACAGAAATTTACATTTTTTTCCAGTTTCAGGCAGCCATCTGTACTTCCTTTATTCCAATCCATTTATTTCGAAATTATTTTTCCAAATTGTAGTTAAAATTGATTTTCTATTGTTGCAAATGATAAGTGAAGAGCATATTCACAGTAATTTATTTGTGAGAGGGAAATTTCAGTACCAGTTTAATAATTCAATTTCTTATTAAAAATCATCTAGAAATATCCATTTCCATAAGAGAAATTTCAGATTTCAACAGATCATATTTTAATTTATTTATTTTTATTATTTATTTATTTATTTATTTATTTTTAATTACGAAAATCACAAGATGTATGCCAGACGCTTAGAAATTGTTTCCGCAGACGAGCTTAGTGAAAGCGACGCACTGCAAAACATGTCTGACAGTCAAATGAATGTTCAAGACATAATTTTACCGGATCGACTAAGACAACAACAGGCGAATGGAGAGTGAGTAATACGCGACCAGACATTAATCAGACACGAAAAAATGACGAAACTAAGACATAGGACTCTGACATGCTCAACCAGATTCTGTTGTTACTTGGTGACCAAAACAGAAAAATTGACACTTTAGACAAAAGATTTGACGCTTTAGACAAGAAAAATGACAATTTAAAAGTGGGCAATTTGACACTAAATTTGATGAACTGACATGGGACATAAAACAAAATTTTGAAAAACAATAGAGACAAATTGCCGACGTGACAGAAACCACCAGTAGTCTTGGAAGGAAATTTACTGACTTATCAGACAAGGTTAAGAGACAAAAACTGACTTACGACGATGTAATGAGAAATTGTTAACAGTAGTTTTTGAACAAGAGAAAATGAGTATCCAAGTTGACGAATTACGACAGTCACACAATTCCGTAAAAACAAACCGAGAACACTTAGACCAGATGATTACAGACCTTTCAGACAGATTAAATGATGTAACATTGGAGCAGAAATCCTTACAGGAAAAGTTAGAAAAACTTGAAGACAGAGCAGATGTAGCATCTTTAAAGAATGACACATCTCTAGCAGAGAAACTTGTACATGAAAGCAAATTATGTGATGATTATTTAGATGAGAAGTTTGAGACAATGACACAGATCATTTTAGATACTGGTAAGACAAAGGAACAAGTAAAGGGGAAACAGATAATATTCAGAAAGAGGTACATAAACTTAAAGAAAATGTAATACCAAGTTTGTCAGTGGTACCAAAACCCATAACAGGCAACCGAAACACGAATGAGAATCCGAATAATGGTAGGCACAGCACACAGCCGAAAATAGAATTACCAATGAGTGATACAAATCCCAATGAATCATTTTCAATGCTACCACAAGATCAAAGTTACTATCAGACATCACCACATACTATGCACAGTTTGACCCAAAATACAGGACCCATAATACCATTGGGAGTAGCTGCTGAAACATTAGTACGGCATGGATACTTTCAGACATTTTCATGTGATGAGAAAGACAAAGTGCATCGGTATTTTCCCGAGACATTGGTTAGAAGCTGCTAAAATTCAATATCTTACAAATTTGTTATGTGGAAGAGCAGCTAAGTGGGGAGCAGCAATGAAAAGACGATGTTTAACATTTGAACAAGCATTTCTTGAGGAATTCTGGTCGATCACAGAACAGCAAGTTTTAAACGAGAAGTATACCATCCAGAAATTTACAACCCGAAGAAAGAGACTTTATGCCAATACTTTGAACGCTACCTAGTCAAAACATTATATTAGACAAAAACCAGCAGATTTACCAGACGTAGTTAGAACACATAAAAGCCAATTACAATTTCCATACTGTGACAAATTATAGGAGTGTCCGAGGACAACATAAATAATTTTTTCAGGTATGTTGATGAGATAGATGTTGTTTACAGAGCTGAGATCAGGAATTTCAATCAATTCTATCTGATCCATCCAAGCAATTCGCGTACGCACAACAACAGAAATGACAGAGGCTATTGGAATCTGCCTCCGACACCATAACAAAACACTCAAAGAAACAATTCGCACTATACTGAGACAAATCTATTCAATATTAGGAGAAACAACTTGCAGCATTGGCAAGGAAATAGTAATTATTACTACAATGGTTATCCGAACAGTAATTACAATCAGAACAATAACAATTATATTCAAAATAACAAGAACAGAAGAAGGAACCGAAATTATAGAGATCAAAGAAGAGAGGATAACAGGTACCATATAGGATATTTTCAGAGAAACAACAGACAACAACATCCAAATACGTATTGCATGATTAACAGTAATGACAATACCAGTTACATTCAAGGGCAAAATAATCCATGGGAAAATCACAATGGCCCACCGCCGCAACACATGCAATACAGCAACCCTCAATTCATACCTAACGGAACTCCCAATGCGACACGAGGTAATGTCAACAATCAAACAGCTGATACTTGGGTGACATGCGACAGAAATGTAAATATTATTGAGTTGGGCAATGAACCCAACCCGCAGCAACAGCCGAATTTACTGGAAACGAACGACGATCGAGCTAAGCACTCGAGTTAGGGTCGGTAGGAAGCAGAGTGCAACGGACCCGACAATTTGTTTTCTCTGATATGATAACAATAAGAAAATAGAAAATGAATTATATCATGATGTAGATTTTTAATAGTACCAGTAAAACAAAGAAGATTATTCAGGCTATAACACGAGTTATGATTGGTAGTTATGAAGTGGAAATAATGTTAGATACAGGAGCAGGAGCAAGTGTCATTTCAATGTTTTTGTGTAATGAACTCAAACGAATAATGAACATACCAACATTGCCAGTACAGAATTGTCACATTATAAGTGCCCCCCCCCCCCCCCCAATGATCCATGGACCTTGCCATTGGGGGTGGTGGGGGGGGGGGGGGGGGGGGGGCTTGCGTGCCTCAGCGATACAGATTGCCGTACCGTAGGTGCAACCACAACGGAGGGGTATCTGTTGAAAGGCCAGACAAACATGTGATTCCTGAAGAGGGTCAGCAGCCTTTTCAGTAGTTGCAGGGGCAACAGTCTGGATGATTGACTCTTCTGGCCTTGTAACACTAACCTAAACGGCTTTGCTGTTGTGGTACGGCGAACGGCTGAAAGCAAGGGAAAACTACAACCGTAATTTTTCCTGGGGGCATGCAGCTTTACTGTATGGTTAAATGATGATGGCATCCTCTTGGGTAAAATATTCCGGAGGTCAAATAGTCCCCCATTCGGATCTCCGGGCGGGGACTACTCAAGAGGACGTCGTTATCAGGAGAAAGAAAACTGGCATTCTACGGATCGGAGCGTGGAATGTCAGATCCCTTAATCGGGCAGGTAGGTTAGAAAATTTAAAAAGGGGAATGGTTAGGTTAAAGTTAGATATAGTGGCAATTAGTGAAGTTCGGTGGCAGGAGGAACAAGATTTCTGGTCAGGTGAATACAGGGTTATAAATACAAAATCAAATAGGGATAATGCAGGAGTAGGTTTAATAATGAATAAAAAAATAGGAGTGCGGGTAAGCTACTACATAGTGAACGCATTATTGTGGCCAAGATAGACACAAAGCCCACACCTACTACAGTAATACAAGTTTATATGCCAACTAGCTCTGCAGATGATGAAGAAATTAATGAAATCTATGATGAGATAAAAGAAATTATTCAGGTGGTGAAGGGAGACGAAAATTTAATAGTCATGGGTGACTGGAATTCGACAGTAGGAAAAGGAAGAGAAGGAAATGTAGTAGGTGAATATGGATTGGGGCTAAGAAATGAAAGAGGAAGTCGTCTGGTAGAATTTTGCACAGAGCATAACTTAATCATAGCTAACACTTGGTTCAAGAATCATAAAAGAAGCTTGTACACATGGAAGAATCCTGGAAATACTAGAAGGTATCAGATTATATAATGGTAAGACAGTGATTTAGGAAACAGGTATTAAATTGTAAGACATTTCCAGGGGCAGATGTGGACTCTGACCCCAATCTATTGGTTATGACCTGTAGATTAAAACTGAAGAAACTGCAAAAAGGTGGAATTTAAGGAGATGGGACCTGGACAAACTGATTAAACCAGAGGTTGTACAGAGTTACAGGGAGAGCATAAGGGAACAATTGACAGAAATGGGGGGAAAAATACAGCAGAAGAAGAATAGGTAGCTCTGAGGGAGAAGTAGTGAAGGCAGCAGAGGATCAAGTAGGTAAAAAGACGAGGGCTAGTAGAAATCCTTGGGTAGCAGAAGAGATTCTGAATTTAATTGATGAAGGGAGAAAATACAAAAATGCAGTAAATGAAGCAGGCAAAAAGGAATATAAACGTCTCAAAAATAAGATCGACAGGCAGTGCAAAATGGCTAAGCAGGAATGTTTGGAGGACAAATGTAAGGATGTAGAGGCTTGTCTCACTAGGGGTAAGATAGATACGGCCTACAGGAAAATTAAAGAGACCTTTGGAGAAAAGAGAACCAGTTGTAGGAATATCAAGAGCTCAGATGGAAACCCAGTTCTAAGCAAAGAAGGGAAAGCAGAAAGGTGGAAGGAGTATATATAGGGTCTATACAAGGGCGATGTACTTGAGGACAATATTATGGATATGGAAGAGGATGTAGATGAAGATGAAATGGGAGATATGATATTGTGTGAAGAGTTTGACAGAGCACTGAAAGACCTGAGTCGAAACAAGCCCCCGGGAGTAGACAACATTCCATTAGAACTACTGACGGCCTTGGGAGAACCAGTCCTGACAAAACTCTACCATCTGGTGAGCAAGATGTATGAGACAGGCGAAATACCCTCAGACTTCAAGAAAAATATAATAATTTCAATCCCAAAGAATTACAGACGAATAGAAAAGCTAGTAGAAGCATTACTTACTACTTACTACTTAGAGAAAGCTTTTGACAATGTTGACTGGTATACTCTCTTTCAAATTCTAAAGGTGGCAGGGGTAAAATACAGGGAGCGAAAGGCTATTTACAATTTGTACAGAAACCAGATGGCAGTTATGAGTTGAGGGGCATGAAAGGGAAGCAGTGGTTGGGAAGGGAGTGAGACAGGGTTGTAGCCTCTCCCCGATGTTATTCAATCTGTATATTGAGCAAGCAGTAAAGGAAACAAAAGAAAAATTCGGAGTAGGTATTAAAATCCCTGGAGAAGAAATAAAAACTTTGAGGTTTGCCAATGACTTTGTAATTCTGGCAGAGACAGCAAAGGACTTGGAGGAGCAGTTGAGCCGGCCGGTGTGGCCGTGCGGTTAAAGGCGCTTCAGTCTAGAACCGCGTGACCGCTACGGTCGCAGGTTCGAATCCTGCCTCGGGCATGGATGTGTGTGATGTCCTTAGGTTAGTTAGGTTTAATTGGTTCTAAGTTCTAGGCGACTGATGACCTCAGAAGTTAAGTCGCATAGTGCTCAGAACCATTTGAACCATTTGGAGCAGTTGAACAGAATGGACAGTGTCTTGAAAGGAGGATATAAGATGAAGAACAACAAAAGCAAAATGAGGATAATGGAATGTAGTCGAATTAAGTCGGGTGATGCTGAGGGAATTAGATTAGGAAATGGGACGCTTG
Organism: Schistocerca serialis cubense; assembly: GCF_023864345.2. Taxonomy (NCBI): domain Eukaryota; kingdom Metazoa; phylum Arthropoda; class Insecta; order Orthoptera; family Acrididae; genus Schistocerca; species Schistocerca serialis. The sequence continues at coordinate 90,852,030 of NC_064648.1, read as the reverse complement.
AAGTAGTAAAGGTGGTTTGCTATTTGGGGAGCAAAATAACTGATGATGGTCGAAGTAGAGAGGATATAAAATGTAGACTGGCAATGGGAAGGAAAGCGTTTCTGAACAAGAGAAATTTGTTAACATCGAGTATAGATTTAAGTGTCGGGAAGTCATTTTTGAAAGTATTTGTACGGAGTGTAGCCATGTATGGAAGTGAAACATGGACGATAAATAGTTTGGACAAGAAGAGAATAGAAGCTTTTGGAATGTAATGCTACAGAAGAATGCTGAAGATTAGATGGGTAGATCACATAACTAATGAGGAGGTATTGAATAGAATTGGGGAGAAGGGGAGTTTGTGGCACAACTTGACAAGAAGAAGGGATCGGTTGGTAGGACATGTTCTGAGGCATCAAGGGATCACAAATTTGCATCGGAGGGTATAAATCGTAGAGGGAGACCAAGTGATGAATGCACTAAGCTGATTCAGAAGGATGTAGGTTGCAGTAAGTACTGGGAGATGAAGAAGCTTGCACAGGATAGAGTAGCATGGAGAGCTGCATCAAACCAGTCTTAGGGCTGAAGACCACAACAACAACAAGTGCCACCGGCAATAAATCAAAGAATGTGAAATTTCAAGCTGTCATTAACTTCACATTTTCAAATATACCACTCAATTACAGTTTTCTGGTAGTAGACAAATTATTTATGCGTTGCATATTAGGAATTGACGTTTTGAATGAATATCAAGTCATCATAGATTTAGGAAAAGGGAAATGTCATTTAAGCGTAAACCAACAACAACTGACAATAGGGAAAATTTAAACAGTAAACAAGGTAAGTTTGAACAGTTACATTTTGTGTATCCACCAGCAGCAAACATATGTGATTTAACTTTTAATGAAGCTGTATCTCAGGGAATTAAACCTAATGTTTTATATGAGAAAGGCGCAGAATCTGAATATCTGATGAAGGAACAACAACTTGAATTACTTGCAGTTTTGCAGCAATTTGCTGAGATATTTACCTACATTGAAGTTCTACAGTTATTTACAATCTAATGAATGCAGGTAAGTCTAGAAAGCAAAGAGAAGTATATATAGGCCTATATATTCTAGACATTTGAACCATCCAATAGCTAATAAGATATTTGGTTATAAGAGGAGTTGCTATTGAGGCATACACACATTAGAGGCAGAGAACTGAACAGAATTATTTTCTTCAGGAGGCATGTGATAATAGTAATGTTGATACGAGTGTCTGAATGAGATGAGTGAATGTAATTTTAGTTTAATAAGAGGACAAATAGTAATATGGAGAGAGGTAAATGGAATATAAGATATGAAAAAGGTGTTATTATTATTATTATTATTATTATTGTTGTTGTTGAAGTAAAAAAGGAAGTGATGCTGAATAAGAGGAACAGATTCTGTAACTTACCAAATGAAAGCATTGGTACGTTGATAGAGACAATAACAAACACACACACACAAATTTCAAGCTTTCACAACCCACTGTTGCTTCATCAGGAAACAGGGAAGGAGAGCGAAAGACGAAAGGATGTGGGTTTTAAGGGAGAGGGTAAGGAGTCATTCCAATCTTGGGGGTGGAAAGACCTACCTTGGGGGGAAAAACGGACAGGTATACACTAGCGCGCGTGCACGCGCTACACACACACACACACACACACACACACACACACACACCCATCCGCAAATATATGGTGTGTGTGTGTGTGTGTGTGTGTGTGTGTGCAGTTATTTACAGCAGCCACTGTGGAATATTACCCACCAGGCCTCAACCTCTGCTAATTTCAAGTTGCCGCCGCTCATACCTCACCTGTCATTCAGCAACATCTTTGCCTCTGTACTTCCGCATTGCCTGACATCTCTGCCCAAACTCTTTGCCTTTACATATGTCTGCTTGTTTCTGTATATGTGCGGCTGTGTGTGTGTGTGTGTGTGTGTGTGTGTGTGTGTGTGTGTGTGGGCGCGCGCGCACATATACCTGTCCCTTTTTCCCCCTAAGGCCAGTATTACACTATCCAATTTCTTTGTCAAAGATGTGATCAAATATTCTGTCAAATATATTTGACAAGTATCTTTGACGTAGCGCTAGAAGGGGTATTACACTGTCATCAAATTTTCCGTCAAAGTTCAAGATGGCTGACAACAACTTGTTATTAACTGCAGCAGTTGCACGTACCGCAATTGCATTGTGTGCACATGCGGAAAAGAAGTGGGGGAAAAAAAAGGAAACATACATACGAGGTTGACAGTCTTAAATTCCTGGGATTACAACTTCATAAGAAATTCATTTGGGAGGAGCACACCACAGAATTGCAGAAACGCCTTACCAAATCTGTATTTGCAATTCGAGTGTTAGCAGACATAGGCAACATAAAAATGAAAAAGCTTGCATACTTTCATTCCATAATGTCATATGGTATAATATTGTGGGGTAAATCTTCAAGTCAAACAAAAGTTTTCAGAGTCCAAAAGTGTGTAATACTTATTATTTGTGGAGTAAATTCACGGACGTCCTGCAGAAACCTCTTCAAAGAACTGGGTATACTAACTACTGCCTCTTAGTATATTTACTCCTTAATGAAACTTGCCCTAAATAATATATCTCTTTTTTCCAACAAACAACTCAGTTCATACATACAATACCAGGAACAAAAATGATCTGCACAAGGACTTAAAAGCACTTACTTTAGTTCAAAAAGGGGTCCACTACTAAGGAACACTTATCTTCAATAATTTGCCAGCAAACATAAAAAATTTAGTTACAAATAAAGATCAGTTTAAAAGGAGCCTGGAAGACTTACTAGTGGCCAACTCCTACTCCACTGACGAAATTTTTAATAGAAACAAACGATGTATTGTATTTATTCATACTATTAGTATTGTTATTTCAGCTTTTAAAAAAATTGACATGTTCTCCTCAGCACAGATCTATGGAACGAAAAACTAATCTAATCTGGGTGAAGCCGTGGGTTTTACGACGACATGATAAAAGCATTCAACAAAACTTGTTACGTGAGCTTACAGTGGAAGACGTCAAGTCACACATCAATTACTTAAGAATGGATGAGCATACATTTCTGTATGTGCTCAGATAAGTGTATCCTCATATCACAAAGCACAATATTCACTTAAGAATTGCTACATCTTCAGAAGACAGGCTCACTGTAACACTGATTCCTCGCTTCAGGAGAGGGTCGGGTCAGGTCAGGTCAGGTCAGGTCTCGTCTCCAATCTTCTTAATCTATTTTTGTATTCAGGGTGACTCACGTTGTAAAGCGCTACATCAGTTTCATACATGTCTATTAATTTTGTAGTTGTCGGCGAGGCCCTAAATTTGATCAAATATTGGACGACATTTGACAAAGTTCCTATTACACCATCAAATATCTTTGACAAAGATTTTTGACACTGAAATTTGATAGTGTAATACCGGCCTAAGGTAAGTCTTTCCGCTCCCGGGATTGGAATGACTACTTACCAACCCACATCCTTTCGTCTTTCCCTCTCCTTCCCTCTTTCCTGATGAAGCAACCGTGGGTTGCGAAAGCTTGAATTTTGTGTGTGTGTTTGTTAGTGTCTCTATCAACATACCAACGCTTTTGTTTGGTAAGTTACATCATCTCTGTTCACTTTAACATTAATCTAATGGGAATTTGTAATGAAATTTATGGAATTATGTAGGCTTGACACTTCAGATTGGTAGAATTATTTAAGAGAACATATTTAGCACAGTCATCTAATGGTATAATTAAAGCTTATGTACTGTACTGAACTAATGCACCATTAAATAGAAAGGGGAAACAAAAAGTCAGCCCTTCGTTACGGCTCACTCTCTCATCCCTACCTTAGAAAAATTTATACATGTTGATGAAATATTTGACATTATATAATTAGTGATTATCTGACAGTGTGGAGACACACACACATATATTTATTTATGAATAGAATTTTACAGGTACCACAAGGTAAGTACAGAATGAATATACAGCATGGAACGCAGCAGCAATTATCTGACAAGAACTAAGATGATTTATTTATTTATTAAGCACAACATTTATTTATATTTCTTGATACTCGTGAAAGGATGGAGATGAACTACACAAACTTTATCCATGATTGACTTGAACTAGGTATATATACTGTTACCACACTGATGTACATACTTGTAGGATCCTAAGATATTTAGAGGGGCACCACTCTTAAAAACGGTAATAGTGGGGACACCACACTCAGAAACGGTGTTAGGTATAGGAAATTTTACATTATATTAAGTTAACATGTACTTTGTTATCTTATTTTATTTTGTGCAGCCCACTGTAGGAGATGACTTTACTATTATTTATGAAGTAGTCAGGAACCATCCCATGAACCTATCCTCCTACAGAAGGCTGTCGTGAAGCTTGAAATATGCGTAAATTTTTTTCCAGGAGGCAAGATGAATTTTAAGTTGAATATTCTAGTGAGTTGCCACAATTATTTTAAAATGTTGCAAGTGTAACAAAAGGGAAACGAACAAAAAGGAAAGAAAGGAGAAAGAATGAGCTAACAAATAAAATAAATAAAAATGTATATTTCAATCTGAATGGAATGTAATTCACATGTCAGCACAATTATATTGAATGTAACGTAAAAATTTACTATATTTTTCATTTAATTCTGTATCTGTACTATGACAACAATGTAAATATCTCATATAATGATTTATTGTAAATATTTGTATATTCATGTACTTCTTCTATCAAGAAATGTATTTTAAGGAGATGTTAATGAACTGCAAAGGACTTGTGCATGTAGCACATGATTCATATAAATCGAACTGAAAATGCACAGAAGAAACCAACGTGATGGAACACTGGTCAAGAAATATTTACTTAGTGTCGATATGCCTTGAAGTGTACGGTGTAGTGGAAGCCGGCAGGTCTTCAGGTTGGTGTAAACGACAAGCTCATCGCCTGTCATAGGCAGTGAGGTGTTTCCTGTGCCCTCATTGACCATTTATACCCCGGTGGACGCCACCAAAATTCGACTGCTGGAAATTACAATTTCATGTTGACAGAATGAACAAACTTTGGATTTTCTTCAAGTCATACGCTAGAGATCCAGGCGGTACACATACACTCAGAAGCCGATACTACGTTTCAAGACATTGGAGCAATATAACAGAAACATTTCCGTTGTAAACACGATTGATGTGAAGTTGTGAACTGAATTCAAACGCTGTGCTAAGCATGTACAGGCGCCTAAAGCTAGCGAAATGAGGGATGCTCAACTACCGGACCTTCCGATAGATGGCTCTAGCGCATGCCGGCCATAGATCATACCATTGAGTGTCTGCCAGAGGTCACTGGTGTCCGCCATATCTGAATTTGGCAAAAAACGAAGTGTCAAAACACGAATGAAAATGTTTTTCATTCTGCGCCCTCATAGGTCTTTTATATTGGATGTTCTAGATAGCTAAACATCAACATAATGAAGTGTTTCTAATCTAGCGAGAAAAAACAGTGACAGTTCTGCTATGAAATTCCTAAATTCGAGTGTTTTTTGGAAGTTTGACAAGCTGACCTATAAATCGCTTACTATTATTTTTATGAGTGCTTTACTTATTTGCCCGTTTTAAAACCATATTTAAGATTCAATGGAGGTCAACAAATTAGCTTACTTGCCAAAGCTTTTAACTACAGGTATAATTCGGAAAATCAAGTGTGGAAAACAGTGAAGACGTCTCTTGAAAAAAAAATGTTGACATCGTTTGCTTGGGGGTATCATTACTGACAACAGAAATTACAACTCAACTATTAAAGTATTACTTACGTATAAACGGAAAAAATGATAATTTTTCTTTATCTGTAGTGATGCATTACTGATCTGCATATATGCTGACACTGTAATTGCAACATGCACTTACAAATTTGGCTCTCTCTTTGATCACAAATTTAAATGCCATGATTTTATTAATGCCTGTACGTGGCATGGTGTATTTTAACTGAGTGATAAGGTAGAAGCACCAGTTTTTGACAGTGCTTCAGCCTTTGATACAAGACAAGAAATACTTTCAAATGAGACAAACACAAAGGCCAATGTTAAGGCTCCTCTTAAATGCATGATGTGTATCATTTGGAAGTTAAGTCTAGTAATAATATCAGACTGATCCATGATGTAGGAAGTGAAGGAACTTGTTGAAAATAACATCAATCACAGCTGTTAATTTTGAGGTTGGGGTGTCTTAAAACTGTAATTTTCCAGTATGACACCCAAACAATGACTGGTACCATGGTTTTATTTTAAAGCTGAATTCAAAACATGTCAGTGATCAAAATTAATTACACTATGAATTACAACCATGGAATTTTATTTCTGTGAATCTTGGTTCCAGTCTTTGACATGGTGTGAATCACTGGAATGACTGGTTGTCATTATAGGGCCCAAGCAGAAAACAAACCTGAAAGCGAAAGCTGCAGAAGCTGGCCAGACAAGCACCCCAATGGCTGCTACAATCTGCGTGAGACAAGGGTGACATTATATTGCAAATTTAGTGTAAAAAGTTCCATATGGTCTGAATTTGTCCTAAACTGACAGGACATTCTAGTCCAGTCGATTTTCTTATCTGCAAAAGTACACTAGCCAATACCAGTGGCACAAAGGTAGTACCAAATTACAAACTATCCCGTAACAACAGAAGTATTGCTGGACAATGTACAGTAAATAATATGTAATAACCTGAGAAATTCAGAATTGGTTTGAAGAAATAGAACAGTATTTGGAAAGAGAGTAACATTTTGAAAATAACAAATGACGCAAGTAGAGTTTCCAGTTCTTATGAAAGCTCACTAAATATTTTTTTTTTTTTCTCGTCTCCATTCTCAAGGGAAAAATGTGATAACATAAAAGTGCAAGAAAGTTGTGTACAATGTTGGAAATGATGAAAAGGAAAATCTCACTATGCTTTTTACAGCATACGCTGCTGTAAAGCTTGCTGCTCCTAAGAACATGATCCCCCCCTTCCTCTCTCTCTGGTACAGATGTCTGATACAACTACTGCACAGCAAAGCTTACTTTCAATAGGTGTGGTACCAGTGCACTCCCATAGGATAACAGAATATTATGTCCTCCAGGAATCACATTGGGTACACCACATAAACTGTACAGCAACTACAATGTTTTGTGAGCAAGTAGTACCAGTCAGTATCTTTAATTTTAACATAATTCTTGACTCCCATAGTTACCTGCTTATATGTGTGCTTGTACTACAGGTTATTGGTAAAGCAACTAATTGAATAGGTCTTCACAATTTTAATACTTAGCAGAAATTCTGAAAAAAAAGTAAATTGTTTTATTACTGTATCACCTCTATGGTGAATTAAGAGGTACTGACTGGTTTCTTTGAACATTTAATAGAAGCCTTCTTTTTACCTGCTATTGATTAAGAGCCATTCAAAGTTCTGTACAGAACAATCTTTCGCATTTTTCGTGACATTTGTTATTCTGTACACTAATATTTCTTCTTCTAAATGGTAAATAATGCATTCAGACATTGTTGGTATTAAAGGTAAGTCATGAAATAAATTATATTTGAACCAGAAAATTAAAGGTTCCACATGGCACATGAAAAGTACCTGGCTACACCCATGTATGTACAGATTCCAAATTGTCTGTGAATTTGAGTTACAAACTTTTTTAAATAGAAATATGAAGAGCACAATACTTTGGGTCTACAATAACTCAAATGTAAAATACTTTAGTTCCCTATGGGAAACTTCGTTCTTTACATGACTTTTGCAACTGCTTTCACTCTTAATGGAAAACTAAATGGTTTATGTTAAAGTTAACTAGCAAAAAGTGTAACCATTGTTACATATTTTCTGTGAAGTAAGATTCCTTAATGTTAATTCCTTCCTTTGGCATCATAACTTGATAATTTCAGTTCCGTATGGGACATATGAACTAACAAAATGAAATGCTTTTATTACTATGACCAAACAAAATCTTTTTAACATGTAGTACACAGTTCAAATCAGCAAAAAGTGTAACCGTGTAATTAAGGTAAATGTTGATGAAAATTAGGCATGTAACATGAATACTGAAATTTCCTAGATTTCCAAGTGTAACTGTAATCACTGTATTCTGCACTTTGTAGTGCTAGAAAGATAATTACATATGATTATTTGCATTTCCCCCCCCCCCCCCCCTCAACACAGGAAAATATTATAGAAAGACCTCCTAGCAAAATAAAGACAAAATTCACAACATTAGGTTTTGCCTGACTCAGGCCCCCTTATTCTAGAATAGTTCTAAAGTAATAAGAATGATTTCAATCAATTGGAACATTGTGTTCATTCTAGGAAGTATTAAAACAAAAATTAACAGAGTAACAATTTTATTGCTCTTATGTTGCAGAGTATCCACAAACATTACTGTTTGAAACATAGGGCCACTGCATACTCCATTAGATCACACCCATCCTATGATTAAACTGTTTTCTTAAAGTGATAAATTCAAGTTAACGTAGTTATTGAGGGAAATATTTTCTCACACTGAAAGCCATCTGTCAAATAAGTCTCAGAACATAATTTTTTCATTAATTTCACACAAATCACCTGTTTTTAATGCAAGTGCATAATTTGTAACACCAAACATCTTAAAATAAGCTTATATAATAAACAATTCTAATTTTGTTACAATATCTACACAGGATGTAAAGAGTTAATTTTACTTCAATGTGATTCATCCTTTCAAGTTCATCATTGCACAACCACAAATCTATGTACAAAATAGTTTTAAGAAATCTGTCAAAATGTCACACCCATCTGCATAGAATGTCCCATTACCTAATCTTTTCCAATTTGAGCACTATACATGATTAAACAATATGAGTTTATTTAACTTCTGCCTTATACTTGATTTGTTGTTTAAAATTTTCTCAGCAGACATTTTTTCCATATGTTTTTAAGCATATGCAGGAGTACAGGGATGCAATCTTACAAATAAGTTGAGTCTGATGTAATCCTCAATCCCAATTTCATAATGGTAATCTTGACCAATACACAATACAAAATCTTGGCCTGAATATACTTCTGTCGCATATCCCCAGCAATCACAAACATCTGAAACAGTTTCTCTGAATATTCTACAACAGAGTACACGCAGTCACTTGTTTCAACCAGTTTTCCCCAGTTAACAAAATTTTACAAATGCATTTTTATTGGCCATATTGGCAAAAGCATAGAGAGCATCACATTCTAAGGCAGATTTAACTACTGGTGGCTTCCGTATGTGAAGACAGTCTTTTTATGTGATCTGACTTGACAGGTGCAATGACACATACCCTGCAATATAATAGAGTATGTTTTGCTTGTAAAATGAGAACTTAATCTTATCATCAAGAAGTGCACACCACTTCTCTACTTCATTTTCTGCAGCACTTTCATCACTTTCTACTACATGCTTTCTTGCATGAAAATCATAAACAGGTGGCAAACAACACACATTAAAATTTGAGCAATTCCCATTCATTGCAGTGACACTGTTACCCAAGAGCAACTTTCTCATGGCACATTTGAACTGGTATGCATTTGGATTGTTGTTCCAATCACCTCTGGACCGAATGCAGGAAAAAAAGCCCTATGGGGTCTTGTGACAGTTTATATGTTAGCAAATACTTCAGATGAGATTCAACACGAAGCATACTTGCCAGGGCTATGTGCCTGACTGATTGCATATTGAAAATTATCCCAAAAGCAAAAGTATTTCTAGCATGGAGCATCACTAGAACACCAATGATTTTTAAGCTTTTGATATAATTTTCAATGTCTCTGAAAATACCAAGCAAATAAGATTTGTTGTCAAGTCTCAGGGGACTCTTATATCCTTTACCTAATGGATTTATGGAGTTCAGAATATCAAAAATCCTATCAATATAATAAAAAAATTCTACTGTTGCTTCACTTCCTTTAAGATTTGGATCACCAACCCTCCTCAAAAACTCTATACCATCTGCCACGCTAGAACTCATAGTCTGTGCAGCTAATGAAACATTCATTTTTCTATTTACATAACTTACATGTTGTCCTGATAGTTTGTTGGAAAATGTCATACCTTCTTGTTGTACCTTGTTCAATTGCTCAATGAAATGCCATCTAATAATGCCAGTTGGAGACTCAATAGCAGATACTTCTGCTAAAGCATTTCTGGCTAACTTAATCATGTGACATGTCCAAGATGCAATAAACATTGTATTTTTCCACAGGATGAGGAATGTAGCTTTTAAAATCACCCTTGTAAAAGTTTAAAGTACAGCCATGTGAATGTAAAGTGCTTACATTTACCTTGCAGCCATCACATGTAACACCAAACCCTAATGCCAGAACTATGCAGCCTCTCTACAGCAGATTTTATCAGTGTGGCCTGATTATTTGCCTGTACACCATTGATAAAGAAATATGCAATCGGGCATTTAAATTTGCCTTTAATGGAGACAAGCATGAAAACCAGAGCCTCAGATGCCTCTATTACTTCTTTTGACTGAGGCACTTCCCCCCAAAGTCTAAAAAACCTGTGTATAGCTTAGTTCCTTGGTCCCAAACTACTTGTTTCCTAATTGCCATACTGTCTACAATTAGACATGAATCACTTAACTGGGACCTTACAATTGTGTTCAAATCAATGTACTTAGAAACACTTGCCACCCATTTGGAAATCAATGATTTATGGGGCAGAGGCATTAATTTTTGCAGGTATTCATATGCTGCTGGTAAATAAAAGTACACAGCCATCGCAAACATTTAGTTGTGTATCTATTACCCTTTGACGAGAGAGAATTGTTCACTAAATTGCACACTGATTCCACTTGTGTTCCTTTCTGATGATTGAGGAAGTTATGTAGCTTCGCAAGATGATGCCCCTTCTCCTTCAATGAACTTATGATGTCATCCATGGAAAACACTTTCTTCTCTCTTCTTCGAAGTTTTTCACGGACGCACTTCAGTTTACGTTTTAATTCGTGCACAATGTCTGAGAAAAAATTGCAAGTTTCGGTCACCTTGTCTTCCATTTCTACTTTCGACTGTATACCACAATCAATTACTGAAGAACCAACTGCACTCTGAAATAAAGAAAATTTCGTTATATATGAATGAAATAACTCAAGGCTTGATGAAAAAATATTATATGAAAACTTTGGGCGTGTGAAAACATCATAATAACGTTTTCGACACAATTCGCAGCTTCTGCATTGAATAAATGGGGCATGCTTTCCACGGAAGAATTCTCATTGACAACATTCTCCACGCAATCAGTAGCTTCTGCAGGGGGCAAATCGAGCACGGATTCCATGACAGAATGCTAAAAACAAAAATATGGACCTGGATTACAACATTGCTTAGATCTATGTAGCCCATTTGTGTCCGTACGAAATAAATTCACAAAAGTAGAAAGCACACACATAGCAAGGAAATTAATTAGCTACCTCAAATGGAGAAGCATCGTTGTCACTCAAAATCCTAACATGATGTCGTCGTGGCTGTTTATTTGGTAGCATCAAATGTGTCGGAAAGTCAAAAACTGATGGCACTGCTTCGGGTTTGAGACGTTTCTTCCACGTTCCAAGGCTCAGTACGTAATCATCTTGTAGCAAATGGATTCTGCAAAGAAAACTGCAAGACATAGGATTAAAACCTTACCGCTTCGCGGAAGTAATCCACTTCTTTAGCAGCTCTGGGTGCTTTAGTGGAAACCTGTTCAAAAACATCGAATTAGCAAACGCACTAAGTCTGTATTTTTATTGTATTGTATCGGTAGTCCTATTACCTGTGAAATGGTAAGTCACTTTCCTTATTCCATCGCTTCATACAGTTGAAAGCGGAACAAGAAATCACCTTTTCGATATTCCTTATACAGGGTGTTTCAAAAATGACCGGTATATTTCAAACGGCAATAAAAACTAAACGAGCAGCGATAGAAATACACCGTTTGTTGCAATATGCTTGGGACAACAGTACATTTTCAGGCGGACAAACTTTCGAAATTACAGTAGTTACAATTTTCAACAACAGATGGCGCTGCAAGTGATGTGAAAGATATAGAAGACAACGCAGTCTGTGGGTGCGCCATTCTGTACGTCGTCTTTCTGCTGTAAGCGTGTGCTGTTCACAACGTGCAAGTGTGCTGTAGACAACATGGTTTATTCCTTAGAACAGAGGATTTTTCTGGTGTTGGAATTCTACCGCCTAGAACACAGTGTTGTTGCAACAAGACGAAGTTTTCAACGGAGGTTTAATGTAACCAAAGGACCGAAAAGCGATACAATAAAGGATCTGTTTGAAAAATTTCAACGGACTGGGAACGTGACGGATGAACGTGCTGGAAAGGTAGGGCGACCGCGTACGGCAACCACAGAGGGCAACGCGCAGCTATTGCAGCAGGTGATCCAACAGTGGCCTCGGGTTTCCGTTCGCCGTGTTGCAGCTGCGGTCCAAATGACGCCAATGTCCACGTATCGTCTCATGCACCAGAGTTTACACCTCTATCCATACAAAATTCAAATGCGGAAACCCCTCAGCGCCGCTACCATGGCTGCACGAGAGACATTCGCTAACGATATAGTGCACAGGATTGATGACGGCGATATGCATGTGGGCAGCATTTGGTTTATTGACGAAGCTTATTTTTGCCTGGACGGCTTCGTCAATAAACAGAACTGGCGCATATGGGGAACCGAAAAGCCCCATGTTGCAGTCCCATCGTCCCTGCATCCTCAAAAAGTACTGGTCTGGGCCGCCATTTCTTCCAAAGGAATCATTGGCCCATTTTTCAGATCCGAAACGATTACTGCATCACGCTATCTGGACATTCTTCGTGAATTTGTGGCGGTACAAACTGCCTTAGACGACACTGCGAACACCTCGTGGTTTATGCAAGATGGTGCCCGGCCACATGGCATGGCCGACGTCTTTAATTTCCTGAATGAATATTTCGATGATCGTGTGATTGCTTTGGGCTATCCGAAACATACAGGAGGCGGCGTGGATTGGCCTCCCTATTCGCCAGACATGAACCCCTGTGACTTCTTTCTGTGGGGACACTTGAAAGACCAGGTGTACCGCCAGAATCCAGAAACAAATGAACAGCTGAAGCAGTACATCTCATCTGCATGTGAAGCCATTCCGCCAGACACGTTGTCAAAGGTTTCGGGTAATTTCATTCAGAGACTACGCCATATTATTGCTACGCATGGTGGATATGTGGAAAATATCGTACTATAGAGTTTCCCAGACCGCAGCGCCATCTGTTGTTGAAAATTGTAACTACTGTAATTTCGAAAGTTTGTCTGCCTGAAAATGTACTGTTGTCCCAAGCATAGTGCAACAAACAGTGTATTTCTATCACTGCTCGTTTAGTTTTTATTGCCATTTCAAATATACCGGTCATTTTTGAAACACCCTGTACACCGTACAGACCGAGAGAAACTTCTTGTCAAATTCGAATATGGCGGACAATACAGACGACAGTAATCAGCTGGTAGAGCCATCTATCGGTAGGTCCGGTAGTTGAGCATCCCTCATTTCGCTAGCTTTAGACGCCTGTTAGCATGTAAGCAACGATAATACGCCGAAGTGCAAAGACATTAATATTACGAGTCGTAAAGAAGATACACACCAAAAAGACTGATATGCAAATAGCATTGTGCTCAGAAATATTTTCGTAATATGTAAAATTATTATTTTCTCTCATATATATATATATATATATATATATATATATATATATATATATATATATATATATATATATATATATATATAGTGTGTGTAAATTTTCTATATATATATAGTCACACTCGCTTGCGGAGCGTGTCAGTAGAGGAGGCACTGATTTACGATCACGCATGCAGAAGAGTGCTGCGCCAGCGACAGATTTTTATAAGTAATTTTGATGGTGGTGGTGGTGGTGGTTAGTGTTTAACGTCCCGTCGACAACGAGGTCATTAGAGACGGAGCGCAAGCTCGGGTTAGGGAAGGAAATCGGCCGTGCCCTTTCAAAGGAACCATCCCGGCATTTGCCTGAAACGATTTAGGGAAATCACGGAAAACCTAAATCAGGATGGTTGGAGACGGGATTGAACCGTCGTCCTCCCGAATGCGAGTCCAGTGTGCTAACCACTGCGCCACCTCGCTCGGTAGTAATTTTGATCTTTTACTTTTGCGTAGGTGCTTGTTTTAACTACTAGTTCATTACTCTATCTTGTTATCTTGTCTTCATACGTTTAAGACGTATTTTTTGGCGCTGATGTTAAAGAATGATTTTAAATGGAAATTAAGACTATATTATGAAACAAACACACGGCGTCTTCAAGTTATTTCAGTAGTGATTCGCAATGGTTATCGCCAAATTTATAAATTAATCCAGACAGTGAGAACTTCAAGAAATTTTCATCAGACGGAGAACTAGAGGACCAGCGAACAATGAAAAAAGGTCTTCCTACAAGAAGAAGTATTCCAGATGCAGCCACAAAGACTATATTATAATAGATACTACGCTACTGACAGAATTGTAAGGTAAATTTCTACTTATTTCTGACGCTATTTCCTTACAGTTGCTTTTTGTAGTGTTGCCGACCCGGTCTGCCATTCACAGCGGTCAAATTACGGCACTATCTCAATCAGTAATATGAAGTCCGCCTTATCCGTAACTTAGTCCATCAAAATTCAAACCCCAATCAGATTTTCTATTTTGTATTTTCACGGCAGAACTCCGAGGAAAGGAAAAGTTTTATCTAAAATTGGGCAGTGGTAATACTGAATTTTCAATCATGCCACCAGAACAACTTAATAATTTGGGCCTCCAGCATTCACAAGTATGATGATGAGTGAAAACTAGAAAATTTACATCACAGTTAATAAAAGTTCTCATAACAACCTAGCTGCTGCATATGACGAGATACTCAACTTCGATATCCTCGGGGGTTGTTCCTTCAGAAAGTCACAGAGTTTGACGTTGCTGATATAATTTCCTGTCATGCAGCCTCCAAAAGAGTCTTGCACAAACAGCTTCCTCACTGACTCACTGGCTCTGTCTCTCTTTTACATGTCTCTTCCTTACTGACTCTCTTTGACTGGCTGCTACTCTTACTGCCTCTGACTCTCTTCGGCTTACTACTACTCCTGGTTCATGTGCTACATCCTTTTATATAAAACTAAACAATCGAATACATTGTTAAATGTAAGATTTACAAAACAACAATTAAGTCATTACATGATTTTCATTAAAAGTTTACCTAATCTCATATACGGTTTCAATTAATTTTACATTACAACAATTTAAATTTCATTTCAGTTAATTATAAACAAATGACAGTCAATAAAATTCTGACGTTTCGGCGACTATTGCAAGACGCCTTCCTCGGGGTGTATTGCTGACTGCTGAATGAGCACTAGTTTCGTTACATATAGACTGTGGAGGAATGCTATCATTGGATGTGAGGGTGAGGAAGAAGAGTATAGGTGTTCTTTTATTGCTCTTTGCATTGTGTGTTGTTATTTGTGGAAATAGGCATTTTCCAGTGGAGTTTCCTTTATTGCTTGCCATTTGTGGAAATCGGCGAATAGGAAACTTGAGTGCCGACTGCAGTGCAGCGTTGTTCATAAACTGCCTAGTATCGACTAGGGCGCGTCAGCACTCTGTGTACCCTCTGCTGCTGTGGCCGACTGCGCACCTGTTGCTTTGCGTGTGCTGTCCTTTCGCAAAACTGTCACTGCTGGCAGTCAACACACTGGAAGTCTGTATCTGTCTTCTCTATTCATGTTGTCACGTTGCTTGACTATTTCTGTAGCTTTCTCAAACTGAACGGCTGTTTTGCCAGTATGCGAGCCTCTCAAAATTTGATCTCCATCCTGCACTGTTCCTGGTGTTCTGCCACACCTGATTTGTTGTACTGTTTGAGATTGATATCTCTCTCGCCTTCAAATAACCTTGTGCTTATTGGACGTCCAGTCTCACCTACATACACCAGTCCACATTCACACCCGATTTAATAAACTCTGGTGGCATGAAACTTGTCTCTTAGCCCAGAATAGCTTTTATTTTGTTGTTGCTACAAAGAATCGGCAATGCCTGCCCAACGGTGAATTTTGCCTAGACGTTCAGTAATCCCTTGTATGTACGGTAACAGGACTGTGTGCCCTGCTTTGTTCTGTATTTCCCTATTGCCCTTCTCCTTCAGTGCCATAGTTTTATGTATCATCCTCATGTCGTAGCTATTAGCTCCAAAAATGGACCTGAGGTTCTGTAGTTCAACTTTGGGATGGTGTTCATTGCTGATTCTGTAGGCTCTCTTGGTTAAAGTTTGCACGGCCGATTTGTTTTGTGTAGGATGGTGGTGGAAGGGGAAAGGGGGGGGGGATCTGTGCTGGTGGGCTTCCTATAAACTGTGTCCTAGCTTCCCGTCAGGCTTACAATACACTTTCATGTCGAGAAAAGGCAATACCCAATTCTTTTCTATTGTCATGCTAAAGCGAATTTTGCTGTGCTGCTGACTGATCGAGTACAGATCTGATGGTCAGTTTTGCCCTGAAGTCTTTATTCACGAATGGATCCATGATGAACGCCCTGAACATTTTAGAGGAACGCATGGCACATGATACCCGTGAGCTAGTGTGCCACTGTTTGACAACCACCTACTTCAGGTGGAAAGGGGATTTACATGAGCAGACGGATGGTGTAGCTACAGGCTCCCCTCTATCGCCGATTGCAGCAGACTTTTTTTTATGCAAGTGTTCGAAGAAACAGCCCTCCAGTCCATACCATTACTTCGGAATGCTGGCTACGATATGTTGACGACACCTTTGTCATCTGGTCATGCGGAGAAGAAGAGCTTTAGAACTTCCACCAACATCTCAATCAGCAGCACAGCAAAATTCACTTTACCATCAAGATAGAAAAGAATGGGGTATTGCCTTTTCTCAACGTGAAAATTTAAGCCTGCCAGGAAGCTTGGCCACAAAGTTTATTGGAAGCCCACCAACACAGGTCAGGTACCTACATGCATCCTCCCACCACCATCCTATGCAAAAGAAAATGGCCCTGCAAATTTCAACTAAGAGAGCCTACAGGATCAGTGATGAACACAATCTCACATTTAAACTACAGAACCTCAGGTCCATATTTGGAGCTAATGGCTACGACATGAGGAAGAAGGCAATAGGGAAATGCAGAACGAAGCACGGAACACCGTCCTGCTACCATACTTACAAGGGATCACCGAACATCTTCGATGTGCAAGTCGCAAAAGTGGTGTCAAATCGAAAGACTTGCACCCGGTGAACGTCAGAGAAGTTGCTGCTGTACAAGGTAACGTTGACCACGTCACTGTATGGAGAGTGCTACGGCAGAACCAGTTGTATCCGTACCATGTACAGCGTGTGCAGGCACTATCAGCAGCTGATTGGCCTCCACGGATACACTTCTGCGAATGGTTCATCCAACAATGTGTCAATCCTCATTTCAGTGCAAATGATCCAACGTGATCAAATTGTAAATTTTCACAATCGACATGTGTGGGCCGACGAGTATCCGCACGCATTTGTGCAATCGCGTCATTGACACAGATTTTCTGTGAGCGTTTGGGCAGGCATTGTTGGTGATGTCTTGATTGGGTCCCATGTTCTTCCACCTACGCTCAATGGAGCATGTTATAATGATTTCATACGGGATACTCTACCTGTGCTGCTAGTACGTGTGCCTTTACAAGTACGACACAACATGTGGTTCATGCACGATGGAGCTCCTGCACATTTCAGTCGAAGTGTTCGTACGCTTCTCAACAACAGATTCGGTGACCGACGGATTGGTAGAGGTGGACCAATTCCGTGACCTCCACACCCTCCTGACCTCAACCCTCTTTACTTTCATTTATGGGGGCATTTGAAAGCTCTCGTCTACGCAACCCCGGTACCAAATGTAGAGACTCTTCGTGCTCGTATTGTGGACGGCTGTGATACAATACGCCATTCTCCAGGGCTGCATCAGCGCATCACGGATTCCATGCGACAGAGGGTGGATGCACGTATCCTCGCTGACAGAGGACATTTTGAACATTTCCTGTAACAAAGTGTTTGAAGTCACGCTGGTATGTTCTGTTGCTGTGTGTTTCCATTCCATGATTAATGTGATTTGAAGAGAAGTAATAAAATGAGCTCTAACATTGAAAGCAAGCCTTTCCGGACACATGTCCACATAACGTGTTTTCTTTCTTTGTGTGCGAGGAATGTTCCCTGAAAGTTTGGCTGTACCTTTTTGTAACACCCTGTATACTTACCGAAACATCATCTGAGCTGGAACTGCTGGTCGATGGATGCCAAGATTCATCACTGTCAGGATCCAAAGGGTCAAGCTCTTCACTTCCACTACTGTCTGTGTCAAATATGTGTTGAAGACGCAAAGACGCTTCAGATGTTCCTGACCCACCTGCCATTTTGCCGTGGCTTGTGACTATGTATCTTCTGAAACTACCACCAGATGGCACAGCATAGAACTGCACTCCATCATAATCTGCCATCTGTTGCAGTAACATGGAACTTATTCAACACATTGTGAAGAAGACATTTTTAAGAATGCCGCAATATGAAAAACTCAATTTTGTGAAAGTTGTGGCTTATGACTATATCTCTCTAAGTCCTTCAATTGTATAGCATGACAGTGCGCATGTGTTACAGAAGCACCTGTGAGGTATTGGTTTTGTCACAATAACATTCCTGTAATGGACGGTCCTGTGCCCAGGATCCAAACCTTGAGCCCAGTGAAACCTCTACAGAACGAGGTAGAATGTCAACTTCACCCCAGACCGCAGCCTCCAACATTGCTACTTTCTCTGGTTCCAGTTTTTGAGGAAAGAATAGGACTGCCATTCTGTCAGATTTTCAGACACCTCATTGAGTGTCCGCAGAAGAATTCAAGGTCCCATAAAGGTGAAGGGTGGATATACTCCATATATTGTAATATACCCTATACTGATAGGTTTCCAGATATTTAAGATCAGATAATGTACAATATAGACAAAGCGTCACCTACAGTAAAAGTAGTATCAACTGGAAGTAAATGATAGTTTTAGGTGACTGAAATTTATGCATAATACTATTTTCTTTACTGTTATGTCGATAAAAGTGCAGGTGAAACACATGTTACATCTCGTGGTCTGATGCAATTGACACTTCTTTTGTACTTCTCTTAAATGATGGTTTTATCTTTTTTTTCCATTAGGTGCTAAATGGCGAGGAAAATTAAAAGTGATAGCAAATCAGATGGATTACTTTTCTTGACAGAGTGGAAATGGTTAAGAGCAAATGTTTAAGGCGCAGCTTTCTGCTATTCCTAAGTAATTTTTATATCTAAGCGAGAATCGAAAGATTCGTTTGTACTTCATTGGTGGGAGAATAATGATGTTCATTACCAGTATGTAAAATGTAGTTCATATTGTGGGTAAAAAATAAAAGTGTAGTTAATATTAAGCTTCACGTACTTTTATGAAACTGATATATAATGATACCCGTATATTTTAACACAACCAGGTGCTGCACAAGGTTTCCCCTCTTGTACTTCTACTGAAAATACTACAGACATGATGCACCTGTCAGTTGAACGAGATCTGTTTCAATATAATGATGTCGATTGCATTGGTGCACCGTGTCTTAGTTCAGCATAAGGTTCCAATAGCTCTATATATGGTTAAGGATTGTTTACGTGTTTCTGATTATAAATCTTATTTAATTGACTGCAATAGCGTCTGAAGTTGGGAACTATCAGGTGAGCATAAGAGAGCAGTGCCTCATTAGAAGGCACCTAAATCATGAGAGCAATCAAATCCCTCACTTGAGCGAGGAATATTTCAATCTCTCTTATGGTATTGTTTCAGCAAATGGTAATGGGAAATATACTCCTACCGAAATATCTTGTGGGCTTTGTCTTTTTACTTGACACGTTTCACATGAAAATGACAAGATTTCACAGTACTGTTCCCAGAATTCATTGTTTGTCACCTAGTACATACATATCTTGTCAGAATCGTTCAGCTATACTACCAAGAAGCGCAGATAATCTTCAGTGTCCAAGATTTAATCCTGTTGAGAGAAATATCGTCACCTTTGCAGTATGCAAGAACCGCCCAGTTGTACTAAACCTCTAGGAAATGTTTCATTTTAGCAGGTGTGTCTGTAGATGGCGGTATAAGGGCCGTGCTTTCCCACTCGAGTCTTACAATAATTAAGCCAGTCCGTCCTCGATTTGACTTAGTGAGCTATTGTGCAGGAATTCTTCCTACCTGTTGCGTAGAGATGCTCTTGTAGTTTTATGCCCCCTTGCGAAACCATAGCAGTGTTGTCAGATTCTGAATGTGCAGTACTACTGTCTGTTTTTCACATAAGGAAATGAGAGGAAGTTTTTTGTGCAAATAATTTTTACACGGGATGCCATTATGGTGCGTTTATGTAAGAAACACTGTAAAACGAACTTTTCACGCTGATTGTTATTGACTGTATGAGAGCATAGTCTACCGTATAAATAGATCGAAAGGCATCCTATCTACAACTGCCAATTATGGTGCACAGTCTGTAACTTGAGCATAAAATTGGTATAGTTCGTGTAAGATAGTATGTCTTTGGTTATGCCAAAGTTACTCAGTCATTTATTAATATCAATCTTTCCTGGAATTGTACAAATTACTGAAAGATATTATTTATGACTCACAGACTCCTAATGTCAGAGTGGCAAAAGGCAACTTTATTAATAACAATCACTTTCCAGAATAAATGTACTTTCCCTATGTATCTGTTTGCTGATGTCACAAGCAATTTCTGCATCGGCACATCACTCCTCGTCCGCAGCTCGTGGTAGTGCGGTAGCGTTCTCACTTCCCACGCCCGGGTTCGATTCCCGGCGGAGTCAGGGATTTTCTCTGCCTCGTGATGACTGGGTGTTGTGTGATGTCCTTAGGTTAGTTAGGTTTACGTTCTAGGGGACTGATGACCATAGCTGTTAAGTCCCATAGTGCTCAGAGCTATTTGAACCACATCACTCCTCTGGCCCTGAAAGCCCAAGACGGCCAACCACTGCTAGCTAGTGTGGGAGCCTACCACTCTCTTCTTAATCCGTACGTACTGCAGCACTCATAAACAAGTGTCATCCACAGCTGAGAAGGACGTCCGCAACTTAAAGAACTGCTGCATTTCCAGTGTGAATTGTAAGCTGCTCTAGACAAAATGTGACTGCTTCGAGCAGCATAAACATATTAAATCGTCTATTGTGTTCAGTGCACTGGTATTTTATATGTAACATTGTTCAAATTCTCCATATTGATACCAGTAGCTGCTGTATCAATAATTTTTTAATACTGGTACCGTGTATATAATTAGTGATATGCCATGGTTCTCACCATTATACATATTTCATGTTAGGGTTTTTTGCTTACAATGTAGATGTGATGTGTCACTTAGAATATCTTTTATCTCACTGTTGTATGTACAGAATTCTAGAAAATCAGAGACCATGAACTGCAAACAATGGAACACATGGCTGCCTATGAAATCTAGTAGAAAGGTAGTTTTGCGAAGGCCGATAACACAAACTGCAGGCAGCCACAGCGTGTGAGGGAGTGAGGGGAGGAACCATTTCGCTTCACACCCAGAGGGTCTTCTGAACTCCATAATGTGTGTATCTGTGCAGCTTTGACTGACAACCTAAAAGCTTATATGCAGTGCATCACTTCAGATACCAAATACGAGGTGCTATCCAAAATTTTCTGGACTGGTGCTGCCTTCTGTTGAAAACCTTACCTTTGGACTGACTGTCACCATCACCGTCGAAGTAGTTCCCATCCGCACGTACACACTGGTCCCAGTGATTCTGCCACTAGTGAAACGTTTTCTGGAAGTCCTGTTCTTTGAAGGTACCAGCGATGCTTCTTGAATGAGTGTCGAACACACTGCCTTTCAACTTGAGTTTCAGTTTTGGGAATAGCGCAAAGTCGCAAGGTGCCAAATCTGACGAGTACGGTGGGTGGGGTACAACCGCCATGTTGTCTTTGCCAAAAAGGTCCTGGGAAGCAAGGACGTGTGACAGGGCATGTTGTTGTGATGCAGCAGCCAGCTCCCTAGACGTCAAAGTTCGGGCCGCCGTCACCGCACGTTTTTACGGAGCCGTTGCAAAATGTCACAGTAGTACGCAGAATTCACTGTTTGGTTGGGTGGGTCGAATCCTCTGTGCACAATTCCCTCAGTATCAAAGTAAAGTAAAAGATGATCACGGTCGTCACTTTGCTCTTCACCTGTCTCGCCTCCTTTTTTTTTTTTTCCAGAGAGCCCGGGCTCTTCCACTGGGACGATTGTCTCTGGATCATAACCCAAACACATTGCAAGGGTTTCTGTAGCACTTTTACCAAGATTCACACAGAATTTGACACTCGTGCGCTGTTCTGTTCGCGGATCCATCGTAAAATCGCCACACACCAAACACAGAGTATTATGGAAATCACTGTGGACACGCAACATGTCCTCCCAGCTGAATGCCACTCCACACACTGACTCGTCAGATATGCAGCTCTCGCCACCTAGCTGTGCAAAGATTGACTAATCCTACTTTCCAGATGGCAGCACTTCTTATGTATAAAAATGTATTCTGCCTTTTACATTGTATCATTGTTACGATATTACGAGAAGGAAAGTTCCTACTCACCATATAGCAGAGATGCCGAGTCACAATAGGCACAACAAAAAGATTCACACAATTATAGCTTTCGGTCATTAAGTGTGATTTCAGTTGCCTGAGACTGCAGACGTGTGTGCAAGTTGTGTTCGCGTGAATGTGCATGTGTGTATGTGTGTCTATTGGTGACAAAGGCCTTCATGGCTAAAAGCTATAATTGTGTGAATATTTTTGTTGTGCCTATCGCGACTCGGCATCTCTGCAATGTGGTGAGTAGCAACTTTCCTTCTGTAATATTGTTACATTCAATCCTGGATTTTCCACTGCATCATTGCTACATTTACACTGAAGTGACAAAAGTCGTGGGATTCCTCGTAATATCATGTCGAACCTCTTTTTGCCCAGCGTAACGCAGCAACTGAACTTAGCATGTTCTGGACAAGTCATTGGAAATCCCCTACAGAAATATTGAGCTGTGCAGTCCCTATAATAGCAAAAGGCGCAGGATTTGTGCACGACCTGACCTCTCGAGTATGTCCCATAAATGTTCGTCGGATTCGTGTTGTGTGAGCTGCATGGCCAAATCATTTGCTCAAATTGTCATTCAAAAAAGTGTAAAAATTGGTTCACTTGGACCAGAGGTCCCAAACCTTTATAGGACCACCACCAGTTTGCACAGTCCGCTGTTGACAGTTTGGATGCATGACTGCACCACACTAGACCCCTACTATCAGCTCTTACCAACTGCAATCTGGGCTCATCTGACCAGACCACATTTTTTCATTTGTCTAGGATCCAACTGATATGATCATGAGCGCAGGAGAGGTGCTGCCATAGCCCGTCAACACCAAATTTCGCCACACTGTCTTACCGCATCTGTTTGTTGTACATCCTACATTGTTTGCAGTTATTTCACACGTACAAATGCTGCTGCTCTCGGTCATTAACTGAAGGCTGTCGGCCACTGCAGTATCTGTGGTGAGAAGAAATGGTGTCCGATGACTTTTGTCTGCTGAATGTAATGGATACAGGGGAAGTTCATTCGTAATTTTTATCAGCAGTTAAAGGGCATCTAGCATTGTGCACAACACTGATTTTATAAATTACACATACTTAGAAATTGGGGTAATACAGTACATAATTTGTCGATTTCTGCTGCATCTCGTGATGGCAGGATGGTGTTTTTTACAAGTGGTATCTTAATGTGTCTTCCCCCCTCCCCCCATTTTAAGACATGACGCAATCTATATTGTGTTGTGTTACTTACATCCTTAATTTTTGTCCCCTCTGCCCTCCCATGCCCCATGTGTTCCCGGCTAGATATCAATTAGCTTGTTGATTGAATTGTTATTTAAGATTCTGTCTCACTAAAGTGACAGTAAATTCATACAACACAAACATTTTAAACCAAATTCTTCTGTTCTGACTAAGGATAAAAGTGGAGATACTGTGTTTTAGAAAACAGATAAATAAGAAATTGTGAGTTATTTCTGTGTGTCAGTTTTCTTTTTAATTCCTTTAATTAAAACCTTGCTGACATAAATCACACAAATTTCATATTCTGTCATATATACTGTATTTACTCGAATCTAAGCCGCACTCGAATCTAAGCCGCACCTGAAAAATGAGACTCGAAATAAAGAAAAAAAAAATTCTCGAATCTAAGCCGCACCTGAAATCTGGGACTCGAAATTCGAGGGGAGAAAAAAGTTTTAGGCCGCACCTCCAAATCAAAACAAAGTTGGTCCATTGTAATATGAGACACAATTTAGGTCGAATGAATGACGATGCAGCTACAGTAGTTTGGTTCGAGTTGTAAGCTTAGCAGTTAAGCTTTACCAGGTAGCCATTGCTATGCGTCAGGCGCTCCGTCCGTATTTATACGGGTACCCTTCCACTTTTCACATGCTTCGTCTGGTTTGAATCGATTGCTTATTTTGCTTTGATCTGATAAGTGTCGTTTTCTTTGTTATAGGTGTTTACATCACTCTAAGCTGAAAATGCATTACTGTACTGTGTCGTGCATTGTTTGTCGCATTCTGATAGTGCGTGTTTACGGCCTGTCGCGGCTCGCGGCATGGCTTGCTTTTGTGCGCGCTACCGCCGCTTACAAAAAAAAAGAGAGAGAGAGAGAGAGAGAGAGAGAGAGAGAGAGAGAGAGAGGAATCGTCTCATTAGCGAAACAATGGCAAGAGACTGCTATTTGTTGTTATTTGCACTGATGCTTTCTTTGATAATGATCAAAAAGAACCAAGTAACAGACTGCGTATGATAGAAGATGTTCTAAACAAGAGTTTACTGAAAATTTTTCTCCATTTGAAAATCTTTGCAGACGCCTCTTTAGTACATTACATTCTGCTTAGAAATTAGAGTCATCTTAGATTTAAAAATCTAGTCAGTTGCTGTGCTTCATTTCTGACTGTATCACTATTAGGCATAAGAATATTACGAATATAAACATGAAACGATACGTATATTCTTCCATGTTTGCTGTTGTCTCACTCTAGTTTCGTAGTTTATTAGGCAGACAGGATTTAAATGAGATAGCAGCAAACACGAAACAATACATGGCAAAATGTTTATATTCATATTATTCTTATGGTGAAGAGAATACTGCATGTGAATCACATTTCATCAGGTAGAACGTAGAGTTGGCCATATTGACAAACATCCCAAACAGTCTTGCCAGTCGGATTTTCGTATTACATTGAAATTCTGCTACATTCGAAGATGAACAATACGGAATTTGTATTTACTTCGTTGAATAATGTATCAAAATGCAGTGGTCGAAACTCGGGGCGGAGAAAAAAGCTCGTCTTCCACCTTTTTTTTTAAATTTATTTACTGACGCAGAGGTTTTGGCACCAGTGCCTACAAAGCATGCCTGTGTAGCGCTACATATATTCGACGGCAGAAGTTAGTTGTGGCAGCACCTACCAACATTTTTCAGAACTTGCGCTTGCTTTGTACTCGATTCTAAGCCGCAGGCGGTTTTTTGGATTACAAAAACCGGAAAAAAGTGTGGCTTAGATTCGAGTAAATACGATATATATATATATATATATATATATATATATATACACACACACACACACACACACACACACACACACACACACACACACACACACACACACACACACACACACACACATTACATTCGGCTTAGAAATTAGAGTCATCTTAGATTTAAAAATCTAGTCAGTTGCTGTGCTTCATTTCTGACTGTATCACTGTTACGCATAAGAATATTACGAATATAAACATGGAACGATACGTATATTCTTCCACGTTTGCTGTTGTCTCACTCTAGTTTCGTAGTTTATTAGGCAGACAGGATTTAAATGAGATAGCAGCAAACACGAAACAATACATGGCAAAATATATATATATATAATTTGCAAGAGCTCGAGAGAGCATACTTGTGGCACTGAAAACAGCAATAGCAGATGATTTTTCTTACACTTAACATGAAACAAAAAAATATATGAAAGATGGAAAATCTCTATCATATGACTGGCATACAGATGCCTTAAAAGAATGTGACTGTAGCAGGATTAAACCTTTCCAACATTTACAAGGAGAGGTCTCCAGCAGTGGGATCGACTTTTTGAAACCATCTATACCATGGGTTCCAAAACTCTTGTGTGGTTTGGGAAGTGTAATGGTACTTGAATTACGTACCCATTACGGTACCTCACCTGAACCTCTCGATAGCAGCAATGTTTTACTGTTTTTCTGTAAAGTAGTTAACATATTTCTGTGACAACATTCAGATTTGATTTCATTAATGTAGAGATACTTTGATACATCGATATGTTTATGTTGCAATGATATTATTCTTATGTGTATTCCTTCTTTTGTCACTATAATCTTTGACGTACTTGTAACTCTTGATTTTTGGGCGCGTAAGCGATTATTACTTAGTTAGTTAGAGAGTTGGACTTTGAGAAGGTCAAGTCTTGGATGTCATGTTGGAAAGACACATATTGTAACAAGTTTATAAAATGCGAACTTTAACAGTGAGGAAGATGTTTTCAAGTATGTTTTGTATTGTGACGTGATGTTTTGTGTTTTACGTGCCATTGCAATAAAAGCAATAAAAAAGAAGTTAACTTGAATCCGGAGTGTTGATTTTTTTATTTTTTTTTTTTTTTTTTACATCACCATTGTGCTAACTTTCAAAGGTTGAATCTTCAAGAATGGTTTGTGAAACACATCTATAAAACTTTTGAATATTGCATAATAAAATCTAGGCTTCTTTGCATCTGAGCTTGGAATCACCACCTAGATTTTCGACGATTGAGCCATGATTTTACAACGAGACCAGCGTGGGAAACACGAAAAGATGAGTGCCTAGTTCATTCATTATTACATGAAATAACTTTATTAACTGTCCTCTAATGACACCTGCCACATAATAACTTTGTTGTTGCCTGAAAATGCAGTATTTAGCAGCGTGAGCAACACCACAATCATTATTAAATTGACCTTTGTTGAGGTAGGGTTGGTAGAGAAGCAATTTATGTTGGTGACAAAAATTGCCATTCAGCACATCTGAATGATCAATCTGTAGATACTACAACTCTATTGGCTGACTGTGTGTCTGTAAAGTAAGTTTTGATAACTGCATTAGACAGGACTGCCTCACTACTATGTACGAAAGAGGTTTAAGCGGTTTTTGAACTATGGTTCTGTTTTGAAATTGCACATGCTTTGCATATTTTTAGAATGAACACACTATACTCCCCATGTAAGATGAATTCAAATGGCTGAAACTGAATAAAAATTATTTTAAAATACGGAAATTTGTTTGTTCTACCACCCATCACAGTAATTTACATGTAAAACTCTGTATTCATACAATTGAGCCAATTTAAAGATTAAATGAACACAAGTAGCTGAAGTAACAATGCCATGTCACAGACAATTATGAGTGGAAAATCCACAAGAACCGTAAATGAGGTATTATTTGGCAAAAACTAAACTAGAGTGTGAGAAAGAAATGCAGTACTTGCAGATTTATATTTCCCAAAACTAGTTCTTGCATTCTCATTAGCATTTCTATTTCCCTCAAGGTATTAGTTTGCAAGAAAAGAGAAGCCAATCAAATAAACATTTTATGAAGTACGTTATTACTTTCTTCCTTCAAGTCTATGGCTTCCATCACAGTAAACATCTGTTGTACAAAAATTTCAAACTTAAAGCACGTAAATAATACATTCTAAGTGGGGAAGAGGAAGGAATTCTGACAAACACAATGAGGAATTAATTATCCTCTTGTGTGCATAATGTTAAGCAGAATGAACACACAATTATTGCATATCCCTCTTTTTTTTAATTAAAGCTTTATAAAAGTTTAGAAACAAGAAACGAATATAAACTTCACTCACAGTCTTCGTCTCTTTCCACAGAAAAACACAACATACTCCAATCGTGGTAAAATAAACTCTTGTGGTTTCAACATCTATTTTTTTTTAACTGTAAACAAGATAAAAACAAATATTTACAAGTTAGTAATGATAAGTTACACAGCAGCACAAAAAATATATTGCTCTCACCAAAGCAGTAAACTATTATATATCATTATACTGAGAGAATAAATCCTCATCGTTTTATTTCTGAAAACATTACAAGGAAAAATTCTGCTCCATTTTCAGTAATCATTCATGACCTGGATCAAAAACTTTGTGAATTACACTCTGTAATTATGTTACAAATATAAATGCCCAGCATTCTTTTATGGAACACATCTGTATTTACAATTCCTGTACACTCAGCAAGTTTGTGAAACATATTCAACTGTTTTTGGCACAAGTACCTCTTTTAAACTCAAAATTCTCCCTTCATACGAAGAGAGCTATCCAGTACTTATTGTTACTAAAGTGTGTGTGTGTTAACCATCAGAATGTTTCTGAAATCTTAGCTTTTTAAACAAAAAAGTGAACAACTTCAGTGTTTAGTGAGTCGATACATAACAAACTGCCATTTGTACTTCTCCCGATTGTGCGAAATGTCGCACCGCAGTAACTTGCAGACAGAATTGCGATAGATACATTTTGAGCAGTTCAGCTTTTACAGATCTGTAACACTGACACAAAAGCAGTTCAGACAGGTTCAAATAATATCAGACTGGCAGCAGTATCGGCATACCACGAGGGGACACCGAGTCCTCAGATGCTGTCGTAGAGATTGGCTGGCCGCACTCGGCAGCCGTTGAGAGTGAACGTGACACCGTCCTGCAACAGACGTAACAGGTCTGGATAAGTTAACCATAGAGCTCAGTTTTACCTGCTTTGCACTTACCAGTGTCTCTCATTGCATCGACCTAACTAAACTTTACAAAGGGAGGGCCATCTGTGCGTTTGTTCACAGTAGTAACTTATAAGATGCAGGCAGCCAATAGGAGGATAGAATGTGGAAGCCAATGAACAACTGTTACCAAGATACACCTTTATGCCACTAACATAAGAATTAATCACATTTTGTGGCCAGCCTTTTCTTCATATTCTGCTGAAATATATATTTAAAAAATGCTGTGACTTACCAAACGGGAAAGCGCTGGTAGACACACAATAAATAAAAAACAAACAAACACACACACACAGACACACACAAATATCAAGCTTTTGCAACCCACGATTGCTTCATTAGGAAAGAGGGAAGGAGAGGGAAAGACGAAATGCTGTGGGTTTTAAGGGAGAGGGTAAGGAGTCATCCAACCCTCGGAGCGGAAAGAATTACCTTAGGGGGAAAAAAGGACAGGTATACCCTCGCACACACACACACATCCATGCGCACATATACAGACACAGGCAAACATATGTAAAGGCAAAGAGGTTGGGCAGAGATGTCAGTCGAGGCGGAAGTACAGGGGCAAAGATGTTGTCCAATGAAACGTGATGTACGAGGGGCGGCAACTTGAAATTAGCGGAGGTTGAGGCCTGGTGGGTAACGGGAAGAGAGGATATATTGAAGGGCAAGTTCCCATCTCCGGAGTTCTGATAGGTTGGTGTCAGTGGGAAGCATCCAGATAACGCGGACGGTGTAACACTGTGCCAAGATGTGCTGGCCGTGCACCGAGGCATGTTTATCCACAGGGTGATCCTCATTACCAACAAACACTGTCTGCCTGTGTCCGTTCATGCGAATGGATAGTTTGTTGCTGGTCATTCCCACATAGAAAGCTTCACGGTGTAGGCAGGACAGTCGGTAAATCACGTAGGTGCTTTCACATGTGGCTCTGCCTTTGATTGTGTACACCTTCTGAGTTACAGGACTGGAGTAGGTGGTGATGGGAGGGTGCACGGGACAGGTTTTACACTGGGGGCAGTTACAAGGGTAGGAGCCAGAGGGTAGGGAAAGTGGTTTGGGGATTTCATAGGGATGAACCGAGACGTTACGAGGGTTAGGTGGACGGCGGAAAGACACTCTTGGTGGAGTGGGGAGGATTTCGTGAAGGATGGATCTCATTTCAGGGCAGGATTTGAGGAAGTCGTATCCCTGCTGGAGAGCCACATTCAGAGTCTGATCCAGACCCGGAAAGTATCTTGTCACAAGTGGGGCACTTTTGGGATTCTTCTGTGGGAGGTTCTGGGTTTGAGGGGATGAGGAAGTGGCTCAGGTTATTT
Organism: Schistocerca serialis cubense; assembly: GCF_023864345.2. NCBI lineage: Eukaryota > Metazoa > Arthropoda > Insecta > Orthoptera > Acrididae > Schistocerca > Schistocerca serialis. Next base: position 90,821,705 of record NC_064648.1, on the reverse strand, counting down.
GCTTCTGTACCAGGTCAGGAGGGCAGTTGCGTCATGCGAAAGCTGTTTTCAGGTTATTGGTGTAATGGTTCAGGGATTCAGGACTGGAGCAGATTCGTTTACCACAAAGACCTAGGCTGTAGGGAAGGGACCGTCTGATATGGAATGTGTGGCAGCTGACATAATGGAGGTACTGTTGCTTGTTGGTGGGTTTGATGTGGACGGATGTGTGAAGCTGGCCATTGGACAGAAGGAGGTCAACGTCGAGGAAAGTGGCATGGGATCTGGAGTAGGACCAGGTGAATCTGATGCAACCAAAGGAGTTGAGGTTGGAGAGGAAATTCTGGAGTTCTTCTTCACTGTGAGTCCAGATCATGAAGATGTCATCAATAGATCTGTACCAAACTTTGGGTTGGTAGGCCTGAGTAACCAAGAAGGCTTCCTCTAAGCAACCCGTAAATAGGTTGACGTACGAGGGGGCCATCCTGGTACCCATGGCTGTTCCCTTTAATTGTTGGCATATCTGGCCTTCGAAAGTGAAGAAGTTGTGAGTTAGGATGAAGCTGGCTATGGTAATGAGGAAAGAGGTTTTAGGTAGGGTGGCAGGTGATTGGCGTGAAAGGAAGTGCTCCATCGCAGTGAGGCCCTGGACGTGTGGGATATTTGTGTATAAGGAAGTGGCATCAATGGTTACAAGGATGGTTTCCAGGGGCAACAGATTCAGTAAGGATTCCAGGCGTTCGAGAAAGTGGTTGGTGTCGATGATGAAGGATGGGAGACTGCATGTAATAGGTTGAAGGTGTTGATCTACATAGGCAGAGATACGTTCTGTGGGGGCTTGGTAACCAGCTACAATGGGGCGGCCGGGATGTTTGGGTTCGTGAATTTTAGGAAGTGGGAAGAAGGTAGGGGTGCAGGGTGTTGGTGGGGTCAGGAGGTTGATGGAGTCAGGTGAAAGGTTTTGTAGAGGGCCTAAGGTTCCGAGGATTCCTTGAAGCTCCGCCTGGACATCAGGAATGGGATTACCTTGGCAAACTTTGTATGTAGTGTTGTCTGAAAGCCGACGCAGTCCCTCAGCCCCATACTGCCGATGATCAAGTACCACGGTCATGGAACCCTTGTCAGCCGGAACAATGACGATGGATCGGTCAGCCTTCAGATCACGGATAGCCTGGGCTCCAGCAGTGGTGATGTTGGGAGTAGGATTAAGGATTTTCAAGAAAGACTGAGAGGCAAGGCTGGAAGTGAGAAATTCCTGGAAGGTTTGGAGAGGGTGATTTTGAGGAAGAGGAGGTGGGTCCCGCTGTGATGGAGGACGGAACTGTCCCAGGCAGGGTTCAATTTGGATAGTGTCTTGGGGAGTTGGATCGTTAGGAGTAGGATTAGGATTATTTTTCTTCGTGGCAAAGTGGTATTTCCAGCAGAGACTACGAGTGTAGGACAGTAAATCTTTGATGAGGGCTGTTTGGTTGAATCTGGGAGTAGGGCTGAAGGTGAGGCCTTTGGATAGGACAGAGGTTTCGGACTGGTAGAGAGTTTGGGAGGAAAGTTAGCTACTGAATTGGGGTGTTGTGGTTACAGATTGTGTTGACTAGAATTTTGAGGTTTTGGAGGGAGTGGAGCTGGAAATGGGAGATTGAGTAGATGGGAGAGACTGGGTCTGTGTGCAATGAGAGGAGGTTGAGGTTTGTTGGAAAGGTTGTGCAGGGTGAGTGAGTTGTCTCTCCGGAGGTGGGAAACCAGGAGATTGGATAGTTTTTTGAGGTGGAGGGTGGCATGCTGTTCTAATTTGCGGTTGGCCTGTAGGAGGATGCTCTGAACAGCCGGTGTGGATGTGGGAGAGGGAAGATTGAAGACTCTGATTAGGGATAGGAGTTGACAGGTGTGTTCATTGGCTGAGTTGATGTGTAGGTGAAGGATTAGGTGTGTGAGGGCAATGGATTGTTCGGTTTGGAACTGGTATAGGGACTGATGGAAAGAAGTGTTACAGCCAGAGATGGGAACTTTAAGTGTGAGGCCTTTGGGGGTGATGCCAAATGTCAGACAAGCCTGAGTAAATAAAATATGCGAGTGTAATCTGGCTAGGGTGAAGGCATGTTTGTGGAGGGAATGTAAATAAAACTTAATGGGGTCGTTGTGGGGGTGTTTTGAGGGTGACATGTTATTAGAAGGTGGAAAGTGTAACATGAGGCTAAAGTGAAAATAAAAATATATGGGGAGAGATAAAGGTGAACTAGAAAGTAACTAGAGTTCTGGTGTGAAAAAAGTCGAAAAAGTATTGGTTTAAGCTGAGCTATGTTGATCCCGTGGTGAACTTAGGTTGGTAAACAACGATGTGTACAAAGGTTCGGTAGTTGTGTTGCCTCCAAAACACTTTAAGGGTGGAGAAATTCGGGAAAATTTTGAAAAAACTGCGTGTAAATGTATTAAAAGGACTGGTTATGTGGTGGCAGATTATGAAAATGAGGCTAACAATCGTCTGATGAATCTTTTACCCCCGGAAACCATCCTTGTAACCATTGATGCCACTTCCTTATACACAAATATCCCACACGTCCAGGGCCTCACTGCGATGGAGCACTTCCTTTCACGCCAATCACCTGCCACTCTACCTAAAACCTCTTTCCTCATTACCTTAGCCAGCTTCATCCTAACTCACAACTTCTTCACTTTCGAAGTCCAGATATGCCAACAATTAAAGGGAACAGCCATGGGTACCAGGATGGCCCCCTCGTACGTCAACCTATTTACGGGTTGCTTAGAGGAAGCCTTCTTGGTCACTCAGGCCTACCAACCCAAAGTTTGGTACAGATCTATTGATGACATCTTCATGATCTGGACTCACAGTGAAGAAGAACTCCAGAATTTCCTCTCCAACCTCAACTCCTTTGGTTGCATCAGATTCACCTGGTCCTACTCCAGATCCCATGCCACTTTCCTCGACATTGACCTCAATCTGTCCAATGGCTAGTTTCACACATCCGTCCACATCAAACCCACCAACAAGCAACAGTACCTCCATTATGACAGCTGCCACACATTCCATATCAGACGGTCCCTTCCCTACAGCCTAGGTCTTTGTGGTAAACGAATCTGCTCCAGTCCTGAATCCCTGAACCATTACACCAATAACCTGAAAACAGCTTTCACATGACGCAACTACCCTCCCGACCTGGTACAGAAGCAAATAACCGGAGCCACTTCTTCATCCCCTCAAACCCAGAACCTCCCACAGAAGAATCCCAAAAGTGCCCCACTTGTGACGGGATACTTTCCTGCACTGGATCAGACTCTGAATGTGGCTCTCCAGCAGGGATACGACTTCCTCAAATCCTGCCCTGAAATGAGATCCATCCTTCACGAAATCCTCCCCACTCCACCAAGAGTGTCTTTCCACCGTCCACCTAACCGTCGTAACGTCTCGGTTCATCCCTATGAAATCCCCAAACCACTTTCCCTACCCTCTGGCTCCTACCCTTGTAACCGCCCCCAGTGTAAAACCTGTCCCGTGCACCCTCCCACCACCACCTACTCCAGTCCTGTAACTCAGAATGTGTACACAGTCAAAGGCAGAGGCACGTGTGAAAGCACCTACGTGATTTACCGATTGACCTGCCTACACCGTGAAGCTTTCTATGTGGGAATGACCAGCAACAAACTATCCACTCGCATGAACAGACACAGGCAGACAGTGTTTGTTGGTAATGAGGATCACCCTGTGGTTAGACATGCCTCGGTGCACGGCCAGCACATCTTGGCACAGTGTTACACCGTCCGCGTTATCTGGATGCTTCCCACTGACACCAACCTATCAGAACTCCGGAGATGGGAACTTGCCCTTCAATATATCCTCTCTTCCCGTTACCCACCAGGCCTCAACCTCCGCTAATTTCAAGTTGCCGCCCCTCGTACCTCACTTTTCATTGGACAACATCTTTGCCCCTGTACTTCCGCCTCGACTGACATCTCTGCCCAACCTCTTTGCCTTTACATATGTTTGCCTGTGTCTGTATAGGTGCGGATGGATATGTGTGTGTGTGTGTGTGTGTGTGTGTGTGTGTGTGTGTGTGTGTGTGTATACCTGTCCTTTTTTCCCCCTAAGGTAAGTCTTTCCAATCCAGGGATTGGAATGACTCCTTACCCTCTCCCTTAAAATCCACATCCTTTCGTCTTTCCCTTTCCTTCCCTCTTTCCTGATGAAGGAACCTTGGGTTGCGAAAGCTTGAAATTTGTTTGTGTGTGTGTTTGTGTTTTTTATTGTGTCTATCTACCAAAGCTTTCTCGTTTGGTAAGTCACAGCATCTTTATTTTTTATACATGTTTTCCCTGTGTCCTGCTCCACACCGTCAAATATCTGGGCGTAATGCTGGAGAGTGGAGAGCAATACGAGGTGGAATGAGCATGTGAGAACTGTGGTAGGAAACGCAAATTGTCAGCTTCGATTTATTGGGAGAATTTTAGGAATGAGTGGTACACCTGTAAAGGACACCGCATATAGGACACTGGTATGACCTATTCTTGAGTAGTGCTCGAGTGTTTGGGTTCTGTACGGTTGCATTGAAGGAAGACATCAAAGCAACTGAGAGGCAGGCTGCTAGATTTGTTACCGGTAGGTTCAAGAAACAAGTACGTGTTACGGAGGTGCTTCAGGAACTCAAATGGGAATCCCGAAAGTGAAGGTGACATTCTTTTCGAGAAACCCTATTGAGAAAATTTAGACAACCGGCGTTCGAAGCTAACTGCCGGCCAACGATTCTACTGCCACCGACGTATATGGCGCATAAGGGCCACGGAGATAAGATACGAGAAATTTGAGGCTCATACGGAGGCATACAGACATTCGTTTTACTCTTGCTCTATTTCAGAGTGGAAGAGGAGGGGAAATGACAAGTAGTGGTACGAGGTACCATCCACCACACACAGTACGGTGGCCTGCAGAGTATCGATGTAGATGTAATTATCTTGACGCACGAGTTCATAGCATTTTTCCATACGTTTAATAAGCACGACAAATGCACATAACAGAGACTTTAGTCATCAATAATATATTCTCCTCCACCATTTACAATAGTCTGCCAATGCTGGGTTCACTTTTCAATTTCTCGACTAGAAATCACTCGGTTTTCAGGGAAGAACTCTTCGAGCCACGTTAGGAGCACATTTTCGCCTGGAAAAGAAGTTCCTGGAAGGCCGACGGAGGTTTCTCGGGTCTCCAGCCGGGTGGTAGCGTCGATATCTCACGATGTTTCGGGAAGTGTCATACTACCCATCTTCGCCAGAAGACCCGAGAAACCTTCATCAATAGTTTACGCCCGGAAAGCCTACAGTCACATATTCCTCGAAGGCTGTTCAACAGAGAATGGTAAAGAAGAAAATGTGAGGCCACGATATCACGTGAGTAAGGTAGGTGCAGAATGACTTCCCAACTCAACTCCTGCACAGCGTTTTTTGTACGTCTAGTAGAATGCGGACGAGCATTATTTGTGGTGTAGCATCTCTTCGTGCTGTCTTCCCGGTTGTTGTTCTCTGCCTGTGTTTGCAAGATGTCTCAGCTCTCGATAATAAATGTCAGCAGTGACGGTTACACTTTGGGGATGCAATCCGCAGTACATCACACTATCAGTGTTCCACCAAATGTGTAACATTATCTTTTGTAGATTCACACAGGTCTTTGTTTGGCTCAACCATCCCTCTCTTTTCCTTACGTTAGCACGAAGGCACCATTTCTCGTCACCAGTAATCGCACAGGAAGGGAATGCTCGGTGTTGTTCACAAGAAACTGATGATGAGCAAGCAGAGATGCACATAAAGACGCCTGTTAATTTTTGTGATTTTGGCTCAGAGCGTGTGGTACCTGTGCACCTGATGTCTGAAACTTTCCCCACTGTGTGCAAATGTCGCACGACGGTGGAGTGATCGCAGTTCGTCACACTTGCAAGTTCTCGAGTACACTGACGTGGATAACTGTAGATTAATGCTTTTAGTACACTGAAATGGATTAATGATTTTTAAATGGTCTTCATCAAACCTCCGAGGTATTTCTAAATCTGGAGAGCCACTGGTGCCAAACGATCTCCTTAAAATGCGAAAATCAATTTCTTGCCGTGTCCAGTCCAATAGCATTATCCCCGTGCACAGCGCAAATGTCTCTAGCTGCCTTCACCACTGTCACCCCTGTACTAAACTCGAACACGAAGATATGTCACAAATATTTGAATTTTTACACTTGGCAGCACATTTTCTAGCATCCACAGCTTCAGTAGCTACCTCAAAATGACAATATGTAAACTCAGATAGCTACAAATAAAAGATGAGAATCGACAAACAAACCCGTAGGAACCGGAATACCAAGCTGCAAACAAAAATGCTATGAATTTATGCAGCAACCTAATAATATAAAGTATGAAACACTCAGAACAGGAGGAGGAAACAAAATAAAACTTATCAGGTCGAAAGGGAATGTGATGTTATTTCAATGACTACAAAATATAGTCAAATTTACAAACAACCACTTGGCAGTACCAACCCACTTACAAGTATAACTTTCATCCCATCTGGCAGAAATTCACACACCAATTTGGTCGGGAAGGGTGTCGTAAAACTGTCGTATCCTCTCGCAATGTAAGCTGGCTCACAACTCTCCTAAACGGTTCTCGACATCCCGGATACTCGCATCGGGGCGGAGCTGACGTCCGAGCCGGTGTCACACGTGTTCTACCGGAGACAGAACTCGGGATGTCGCCGGTCCCAGGAACAGTTCATTGTCAGGCAGACAGTTCATCAATAATAATTCACCTTACTGTGGTCTTTGTACATGTGTAGAGCCACTGATGGCAAAACGATATCCTCACGTGTGGACGAGAGTTTTCCCATCGACAAACGGTACCACGGTACTGTCGCACAGGATTTAACTTGCGAGGACACGAGACGTACCGTCGTGCTTACAGAGTTCCCTCGGTCACTACCACCCACGATACACGACGTGATACTGGCAGAAACACCTCTGTGCCTCTCCGAAACACTGGAAGAATGGGATCTCTCCCAATGTCACTGACATACTCACTGACTACAGTCATCCAGGGTAGCGCAGAATTGCCATTCGTCACCGATCGCAATGTCACGTCACTCGACATCAGTCCGTGTGTGCTTCCCAGTCACAGCACCACTTCGTACACCGTCATCATTGTAATGGTAGCCTACATGTGAGGCAATAATTCCCTAGTCTGGCTGCTGCTCATCTCAGACTAATGGTGTGGGGTGACACAGAATACTGCAGGGAGTCCATTACCTGTCCTCAGTTCACAATGCAGTGATCCTCAGTAGTGGTGTTCAGATACTATCGAAAGAAACCTTGCTGACAAGTACGCTCGCCTCCACATTCCCATCTAGTCCGATATCGAGCCACTGTCACATCTGAATGCACGATTCGACCAGCCAGCTGAACGGATATCCACAGTGAGGCCCCTTTCGAGCTTTGTCACATGCTGATAATGCTGTCTCACACAAGTACATGTTTCCTTCCCAGGAATCACTCACCATGTGATGCTATTCGTGCCCCTTTATACCCTACTGGACCTGGTAAAAACAACTAAACATGAAGAACACCAGTGCACCCTGGTGGCTGTTCTACCTGTCACAGACAACTGCAACTTTAATCTTTTACATATCTGATGATATTGTGTACATGCACAAGTTATACAGGCATCTGACCGTGTGTTCTGGGCGTTTCACTGTTTTTGTCAGGCAGTGTATATATACAGGGTGTTCCAAAACTTGGTAGGCAAAGCTTCTGAAATGGATTCCTCGTATAATGAGAAGAAAAAAAGTCCGGTACATGTGGGCTCAAAAGTGAATACCTTGAAGAGTTACAAGCACCTTTTCATCTTCAATACTGTGAAACATATGTCTTCTACTGTAAGCTCTTTGCTTTCCATATTCTGGGAGGCAGTGGTATGGACCAAAACAAGAAAAAAATTGTGAAGTAAACATGGCTCTAAAATGTATACCTTAAGAATTACAAGCAGTTGTTTATCTTCACTACTGTGGAACACTTATCTTCTACAGTGAACAAGTGCTCGTAGTTCTTAAGGTATTCATTTTACAGCATATGTTTCCTAATAATTTTTTTTCTTGTTATTGTCCATATTACCTCCTCCGAAAATATGGAAAGCAAAGAGCTTGCCATACGAGAGATTTGCTTCACAGTATTGGAGATGAGCCCATGTTTACTGGACATTCTTTCTTCTTCTTGTACGAGGATTCCATTCCCGAAGTCTTCCCATCGAGTTTTAAAACACCCTGGACAGCACGTCTGAACCTTCTATGCTGAAATATTATTAATGGTTTTGTCTCAAAGGTAGGATGTAGATTGTGGTGACAGTGATCTGTAGCATAACCTGAGGTCTAGTTAGGTTGGAATGTCACAATTTAGTTGCAAGTGGGTAAAGCTGACAAATGTGAAGGAGTATTCCATATACAGCAGGACACACTTACAATATTTAAAAGTTTATGATTTGGTACTTTATTTATATTTTTTGAAAATGCTGGACTTTTTACTGTATATCAACAATGGTTTGTGGCCCATTATTGCTTTCCCTCCATAATTTGTAGCCTTTATATAACGCCATATGTTTTTCATGTGATGAGAGAGTGAAATATTGGAGATTTTGGACCTTCATTTCACCTAATTCGCAGGTAAGAATTAGCATAGAATTATTTATATTACTGTTACATACCCTAATGAACTGCACAAAGAGTATGAAACTGAAGCAGGCAAATTATAGGTTGAGCTAAATAATATAATACAACAGTACGAATTTTCATGTAACATGAGTCACATTGATGTAATTAAGTTTTTGTACCAAGAGAGATATTAGAGATAACTTTATCTTGTTCAGTAATTTACTTCTTAATGTGACTGTATAACTAATATCACTACTAAAAATTTCTCAATTTCAAAAATGGTTCAAATGGCTCTGAGCACTATGGGACTTAACCTAACTAACCTAAGGACATCACACACATCCATGGCCGAGGCAGGATTCGAACCTGCAACCATAGCGGTCATGCAGTTCCAGACTGAAGCGCCTAGGACCGCACGGCCACACCGGCCGGCTTCTCAATTTCAACCCACATTGTAATAACAGAAAATTAAATGTGTAATCTGAGTCACGTAATCTGAGTCACAGTTGTTTTATTTTAAGATTGGAAGACGAGGATGCCCTACCAGCAACAGAAAGACAGGGAAAAGTTATAGAGAGAGAAGGAAAACATGAATAATTTAAGAAGTATCTGGAAGAAGCTCGAAAAAGCCAGCAGAAGCAGAAACGAAAGTTTCTACAGTTGAATCACCATAAACAAGGACTGTTATTAGAAGAAAGAAGAGCTAAAAATAGGGAGAGAGTTAGAAAACATAGGCAACTAAGATACAAGATCAGCAACCTAGTAAAACAAGTTTCTCACTGTATAAGTCACATAGTGCTCTGGATAAAGCCATGGCTCGAGTGCTGCAATTGCTTACATTAGCAAGGTACTGTCAACTATACCTGAAAATGTGAAGGTAGTTTCAATCTAATCAGATGGACCTGCCTCACAATTCAAAAATTCAATTTCAAAAACATCCCAGATGTGTGTGATAAGGCTCAGATCAGGTGAACTGGGGCCCCAGCACGTCAATTGAAATTCACCACTGTGTTCCGTGAATCAGTCCATCACACGCCATGCCTCGAGACACGGTGCGTTATTGTGTCAAAAAATGCCACCATCATCAGGAAACGTGATCGTCATAAGGGGTGTGCACGGTCTGCAGCCCGTGTACGATACTCCTCGACTGTCACGGTGCTGAGCTCCATCGGATACACGGATGTCAGTACGAATATTCCCCCGAGGCATAATGAGGGTGCCGCCAGCTTCTCTCCGTCGCACGGTACAAACGTCGAGGAGCTGTTCCCCTCAAAGATGACTGATTTGTGCTGTCTCATCATGTCAAACGCTCTGCCATTGTCTCAACGTCCAGGGCTGACGGCCACATGCCCGTTTCAGTTGTAGTTGGCAATGTCGTGGTGTTAACATTGGCACGTGACGTCTACGGGAACATTATTTCTATTTCTTGTATTGTGGCAGCGAATTGCCGAGTTTATTCTAAATTCACTTTTTTTATCAACAAAATATACAAATAGTGACAATATTATGAAACAGATAGATTGATACTGACCTTGTAGATGAGACGCTGATGTTGAGTTGCAGACAGGCACCACAAAAAGAATGGTATACATTTGAGCTTTCGGCCAAAACAGGCAATGGTGCCTCATCTCTTCCTCCACCCAAACGTCTCAGGAGGCCCGCCGGTACTGACTAACCGCCATTTCATTCTCGATGCAGATATGGAGTGTCACGGGTTCAGCACACCGTTCTCCTGGCCGTTAGCTTTCATAAGCGTAGCCACTACTTCTCAGTTGAGTAGCTCCTCAACTGACCCCACAAAGACTGAGTGCACCCCGATTGCCGACAACGCTCAGCAGACCCGGACGGCATCCAATCCGGGCACTAGCTAAGGCCCACAGCACTTACTTTTTGGTGATCTGGCAGCAACCGCTGTTACCATTGCAGTATGACAGTGCATCATAGGAGAAGCAGTCTAGGTGGTGGGGTTGAGGAGGCCGGGCCGGGGAGGGGTAGGGGTAGGGGTAGGGGTAGGGGTAGGGGTAGGAGGGTACGGGTGAGGGAGGGTGTGGTGCTGCTTGCAGCAGTGTTTAGGGACATGGTGGGAACAGGAAAGGGCTGCTAGGTCAGGAGGTTTGGGGGGCGGGGGGAGACAAGGAGGGGAGGGGAAAAGAACTAGTTATTTAAACTCCCATCCCATGTAACATGCGCAAGAAATGGGAATCCCTACTGCCTAAAAATAAATTTAGAAACATATCTCATTTGCCAATCTTTCTACAAATCATCTGAATATCCACATTCAGAGACTTCAAACTTCTGTTAGCAACATGGCACATAACAGTGTTCATACAAGTTCCAAGACAAGCAGTAATGTACTGTGAATAGGATTCACTATTTACATACAGAGGTAAACATTTACTTCAACAGTACAGTCATAATCAGGTAAATATTAAGCTACCAGTTTTTCTCTAAACAAAAATGAATGTTTGTCCATGTGTTTGGAATGTCTGATCACAGCAAGTAATGACCTGATTTATACACTGTTATTTGCAAAATAACGGGCATTGTCTGGAGAAGGTTTGTAGTTTTGGGTTGGGTAGTTTTATGGAGAGGAGACCAAACAGCCGGTCATCGGTCTCATCAGATTAGGGAAGGACGGGGAAGGAAGTCAGCCGGGTCTTTTCAAAGGAACCGTCCCGGCATTTGCCTGGAGCGATTTAGGGAAATTACGGAAAACCTAAATCAGGATGGCCGGACGTGGGATCGAACTGTCGTCCTCCCGAATGCGAGTCCAGTGTGCTAGCCACTGCGCCACCTCGCTCGGTGCGATATAAGATGAACACCAATAAAAGCAAAACAATGATAATAGAATTTAGTCAGATTAATCAGGTGATGCTAATGGAAACTAAGAGTTTTGCTACTATATTTGGACAGCAAATTACACAACGGCCGAAGTAAAGAGGATATAAAATGTAGACTGGCTACGGCAAGAAAAACGTTTCTGAAGAAGATAGATTTGTTAATACTGAATACAGATTTAAGTACAGTCTTTTCTGATGGTTTTTGCAAAGAGTGTAGTCTTGCACAGATGTGGATGTGGACAATACACAGTTTTGACAAGAAGAATGAGGAGACACTGAATCATATAAGACAGAACTTAAATATATGGAAAACTTGACCAAAAGAAGGAATCGGTCGATAGGACACAAGCAATCATCGATTCGGTAACTGAATGAAGTTTGGAGGATAAAAGTTGTAGAGGGGGACGAAAGCTCGAGTACAGTAAATAGATCCGAGTGGATGTCGGTTGCAGGATTTATACAGAGGTGAAGAGGCTTGCACAGGATCGATTAGCACGGAGAACTGCGGCCCGCGGGTGCAAGGCAGTGTAGTTTAGCGCCCCGTACACGACCGTGTGTCGCTAGTGTTGGCATCGGGGGAGGGGGGGGGAGGGGGGTGGGGAGAGAGAGAGGGAGAGAGAGAGAGAGAGAGAGAGAGAGGGGGAGAGAGAGAGAGAGAGAGAGAGAGAGAGAGAGAGATAGCTGCAGAGTGAGTTGTACTGTACCATGGTCTGATCACACGTAAACAAATTATTCTATTTTAAAAATACTTTTATGTAAGGGATATAGAGTCTCATTCTTACTGATAGTAGTTACAAGTAAATATTTTTTGTTATACTTCGTGCTATAGCTTTTTGTATCTCTTTTCAGAGTTTAGAAATCGGATCCTTAGTTTGCTGTTTTGTACGTAATAATTTTAACTGACCAAGTTTGAAAACTTATTAAAAATAGAATTAAGGTTATAAAGCCCTTTAATTCTTACAGTCAGCATTGTTAAAGAAGACAATTACCATTTTACACGTTTCTCTTTTTCGAGGAAACTATTTTGTCTAGGCTTGGTACAATATTCCGTGAGACTGCTAACCTCAAAGAATTAATCAAATTTTTATCGCCAAGTAATGAATGCTTCTTGGTTTTAGCAAGCTTTAAAAGAGAGAAAAAGCGCTCACAAATAAATGTAGAACCAAACATTGAGAGAAATTTGGCCTTGTGCTTGTGCAAAAGAGGGTATTTCTCTCGTGGAAGACATCTGTAAAAGTCATCCCAAGTTTTACACTAAGAAAGCGGTTCTTCAGGCGGATGTTGCACTGCAGGTCCATCAGCTCTAGTTGAAGCACTTGTGAGACGTCCTCTACCCGAAGGGAAAACGGGCGAACAAATATATATAAGGCCGGTTGACGGTCAATTATCTCCAAAAATTTGTTTTCAAACCGTTCTTGTAATTCGCAAATGATTTTGACATAATCTGAAAAATCCGCATCTTCTTTAACGCTGTCTAGTGCAGGAAAGTGTCCACAATTTTTCTTGTGCATTTTTTTTTTAAGTGCTTGAATCGTCTGCACTAAATCAGCAACAGAGTGAACATTTCACTCCAACGCGAAAATCAAAGTATTTAAATGACCAGTGAGGTCACTCAAAAAAGCCAAATTCGCCACCCACTTAGGATCACAAAGTAATTCTTCTGGACGTCCTTTCATTTCAAAAAGGTATTTATTTCACCCCTCAAGGAGAAAAACCGATGAAGCACCTTTCCTCTGCTCAGCCATCTTAATTCGGTGTGGTAGGGGATATCCGGGTATTCCGATTCGATGATGATGATGATGATGATGATGAGTCCCATACTTCTTTACAGAGCGTAGGGGAGCGACGCGGAACTCGCCACCCTAGTGGAGGTGGTTTGCCATTGCCTTTCTCCGGCCGTAATGGGGATGAATGATGACGATGAAGACGACACAACGACACCCAGTCATCTCGAGGCAGGAAAAATCCCTGACCCTGCTGGGAATCGAACCCGGGACCCTGTGCTCGGGAAGCGAGAACGCTACCGCGAGACCACGAGCTGATCAACCAGAAATTCTTTAAATTGGTGATGTGTGAGTCCATGCGATCGAAGATAATTAACCGTTCAAAGAACTGTGTCCATAACATTTATTATGTTGACAATCTTTGCACAAAAGTGCCTCCTGGTATTATCAGACAATGGACTGCCGCGAATAAGGAACAGCCAACTTTAGCCATTTTTGACCTGACATAACCCAGGAATCCAGTGCGTATCCCTCGTAGTGCAGGGGCTCCATCCGTTGTTATACTGGTCAGGCGTTCCCATTTTAAACCGATTGACTCTAACACGTTTTCCACGGCTAGAAAAATATCCAAACCCCTGGTTGTGTCTTATAATGGTATAAGGTCGAGTGGCGCGGCGGTCGGTCGGGCGGGTGGTCTGCACGGCCAGCTGAGCGACACGGCTCGGCCACTGCGACAACAAACGAATTCGCCCGGGGCGCTGGCTGATTGCGGGCGCTAGCGCATCAGGGGCACAGTTTGGACGAGCCTGCTTTAGACTGAAGACCACAACAATAATAGATTTCAACAGCAGACGAAAGCAGAGTGCCATACCTTGACGAGCTCGGGCAGAGCTGACCAGAACTCGATGTTGGGCACCATCTCCCGGCCAGTGGCACCCCGCAGCAGTCGAAGAGCGAGTGCTCCGCCCACAAAGTACACCCCTAGGAACACGAACAACAGGATGCACAGCACCGACCCCGTCGACAGTCCGCCGTCGGCGGCAGCTCCCGCGGCAAAATCCGCCGGCGACATGGCGGGCCGGTACGTCGGGCACGCCGCTGCCGAAATCAGCTCGAACTTCTGCAAATATTGAACGAGGATGGGGATCAGGAGGGGACACTGTAGTGAGCCAATTAACTTACACGAAATTTAGACCCAGTACACACACAGGGTCGGGGTGTCTACGACCCAGGACAACTGGGAGATATGGGAAAAACCCGGGAATTTTTTCATCCGGGAGAAAACCGGGAAAAACCTGGGAATCTTTTTGAATTCTGGGAATTTTTCATTGTTTTAGTTTTCAGTTAAATTTTTGTGATTTTGACTGGTAAGAACCAATACTCTAACAAAAAATTTTACTGTATCCCACTTCTGCAGAATAATACTGCAGCAACAAAACATGAACGAGAGAAAAAAACGAAAATAAAACTTAAGTCACAAAGGAAATGCACCAACAAAACACAGTGTTCATACAAACGTCTGCCAACAGCAAAGTGTGTCACAGGCTTCAGGAAGACTGTGCAGTGCTTCTTAACAACAAATTGCCTCCAATGAGTGTGACATGACAGTTTTTTACATTAGAATCGTTTTAATGCAAGATTTTTTAATGTTTCACACGTACGAACATGCGGGCTTCCTGCGTCATCGTAACTGCGCAAGTGCAGTGACGCCTATTATCTGGTGCTCTCTGGCAACTGCTGAAACGTACCTTTCTAATAGGTACCGGAAAAATATTGCGAATATTGCTTTGAAAAGCGTTACTTTCAAAGAAAATTTCCTTTTATGTAAGATAAACTATGTGAGAGAGTGTACGACGAATTTCTTAAATCACAGAGCGTTTGACTCTCATTTAAAACTCAACTCTTTGAGGACGACCATATGAAGAGTTTCGAGCCCAGACGATCAGACATTTACGTTGTTATTAAAAAATTTTACTGGCACAGTAATGTGATGTACGACGCGCAAAAAAGATCAACAATATATGTGGAAGCATAGTTTCTCTTGCAGCTCATTAATCTTAGAGACCAATATTATATATCATAGCTTTGCTTTCCTTGTAGCAACAATTGTACATTAATTTAAGCCATTAATTTTTCTTATTTGTGTGTTCGCGCTACTAAAGAGTGATCTTGCTATTGGCTGACTACATCACGTGTCAAATGCTGTCATCAGCTGGCGAGATCAGGAGACACGAGCTGTGACTGGCTTACAAAAGCGCGTCGCAATCTCAATTTTAATGCTTCGGAAAGTAATATGCGGTGTTTGGTGGAATTTGAATTTATACCTTCGTAACACGGAAATACGCAGTGTATATGTTGCTGCACATCAAAGATCTTTCCAAAACGTGTTTTTTTACGCCGGTGTATAAAACCATAAACCATAACAGGATTGATAAGTGCCGAGAAAAAGTATACTGTCACTTAACACGGAAAAGTGTATTTTCACCGGGGAGAAAGTTTATTTTCAACCGGGAAATCCGGGTAAAATCCAGGAATTATTTTTCCTTGTCCATGTAGATGCCCGGAGGGTGTATGGGTGGAGAAGGAAAAAAAATTCCCGGATTTTTCCCAGATTTCCTGGTTAAAAATACACTTTCTCCCGGGTGAAAACATACTTTTTCTTTTTTAAGTGACAGTATACTCTTCCTCACCACTGTAAAACTCATCAATCCTTTGAATGTTTATGGTTTTATATACCGGAGTAGAATTTCCAGGCACTTTAGAAAACGAAACTCGGGGAGGGGGGGGGGGGGGGGGGGGGGACACGTTTTGAAAGACCTTTGATGCGCTCCACCAAATAATGTACGTCACTTTCCAAAGCATTGAAACTGAGATTGCAATGCGCTTTTGTAAGCGTCATAGCTCATTCACGTGATCTCGCCAGCTTATGACAGCAGTAGGAGACGTGATGTAGTCAGCCAATAGCAAGATCACTCTTAAGTAGCGTGAATACACAAATAAGAAAAGTTAATGGCTTAAATTGATATACATAGCATTCACATATAATATTGGTCTCTAAGATTAATAAGTTGGAAGAGAAGCTAAGCTTCCACATATAATGTTGATCTTTTTTGTGCGTGTTACAGCACATAATTCATCTTGCGTAAAAGGAAATCTGCTGTGAATGTAATGCTTTTCAAACCACCATTCGCAATATTTTCCCGCGACCTGTTAGAAATAGGTTCCTTTCAGCAGTTGCAAGAAAGCGCCAGCTAACTGGCGTCACCGCGCTTGCGCAGCTACGATGACGCACGAAGCCCGTATGTTCGTTCGTACGTGTAAAACATTAAAATATCTTGTCATAAAAGAAACAAGACTTCAAAGGATACTTCAAGAGCGTCGGGATTTCGCGAACCATACTAAAGTGCATAAAATTCGGCTTAAAATGCACATCCGCATGTAAATTTTCTTGGAGTACCAGTACTCACATTTGGTTCTTTATTATAGCATAATGCCATACGTGCACTTGAAATGCAGCGAACAGTTGAAACTAAATTAAACACTTCGTTTCAAATAAATTGACTGCCTCAGTAGAAAGGATTAATAAAAGGCAAATCTCTTTAGCAAACCAGCAAAAATAACTTCATTGTTCTGTAAGGCGATTAATGCTTGACTGTCAAAGATGGAAATAAAATCTGAAACTTTTAACATATTTTATCCTGCCGTAATTATGCGAACGTATTTTAATTCATTTGATAGCACCCGGTCACAAAAATCCGTTTTGTTATCATTTAACGTGAGAGCAATAAACGTAGAGGAAACAACAAAATCAATGAACGTAAACACAGGTCACGTGGAGAAGACCCACCTCCCCACCACAACTCGGACTGCTCTGTGCATCAGCCCCGGACCTACGAAATTTCCGAACCGGAGCAATATTAAGTAGTGGCGCCCAGCCACACTTCCGTAAGCAGAAGCGGGAGAAGGTACTACTCATACGTGACTCAACCGTGCATGCGCAAGAGCCCGCCCGCAACTGCTCAAACGAATCTAATTTAAACAGTTGTCAAGTCACGCTCATCGGAGGCAATTTGTTGCTATAAAGCATTCCATAGTGTTCCTAATGCCTTTGACACACTTTACTGTTGGCAGACGCTTGTATGAGCACTGTTTTGTTGTTGAATACAGGGCATTTCCTTTGCAACTTAAGTTTTATTTTCATTTTTTTCTCTCCCGTTCATGTTTTGTTGCTGCAGTATTATTCTGCAGTAGCGGGATACAGTAATATCCTCTGTTAGAGTATTGATTCTTACCAGTCAAAATCACTAAAACTAAAACAATGAAAAATTCCCGGAATTCTAAACAATTCACGGGTTTTTCCAGGTTTTCTCCCCGATGGAAAAATTCCCGGGTTTTTCCCTGATCTCCAGGGTTGTATATACCCTGACACATCTATCAGTGTGAAATCCATATGTGGATTGCACCTGCATTGCGAGCGGTGTTCATTGTAGATTATTCTTCAGATTTTGTCTTTTTTTTGTATAATAATACTTTTCAAAAAGCTTCATTGTTAAAATTACATTTCTAATTACTATTATCATTATCACTGTTATTATTATCATTAAGTATATATGTTAATAGACATAATTGTTAACTGTGGCCCTGAAAAGGGTGCAGGTATATATCAGCAGCATACGATACGATCAATCACCAGCTACTACTAGTCGAGGTCTACAATCTGACCAAAGATTTAGGTCTAACCAGACTCATCGCCTTCCTTCTGCAAAATTGCAGGTTCTCTGTCGACTTTCCGGGACGGCGTAGGCGACGGAGACTACAGAAGAATGGCCTCCCGCAACGAAGTGTTTTGGCTCCAATTCTGTTTAATATATACACGAACGACCGAACTATAGCTCCAAACACGGGGAGCTGCTTCTACGCTGACGACTTCGCTTTAGCCACCCAGAGCACAGATTTTGAATCGGTGTAGAACAACCTCACGAATGCCCTCTAAGATCTATCCAGATACTTCAACACAAACCAGCTTAAAACAAACCCTTCAAAGACCCAAGTGTGTGTTTTCATTTGAGAAACACGGAAGCCACTCACAAGTTGAAAATAGTACGGTCGGGGGTCAAACTGGAACACTGTGAGACTCCAAAATACCTAGGAGTGACACTTGACAGATCTCTCACTTTCAAAAAGCACTGCAAGAAATGCAAGTTGAAAGTCTCCACCAGGAACAATCTCCTTTGGAAACTGACCGGATCACGGTGAGATAGTGAATCTGAAACAATCCAAACATTTGCAATGGCACTATGCTATTCTGCGGCAGAGAATGCCTGTCCTGTTTGGTATAATTCAACTCGTGCCAAGCAGGTGGATGTAGCTCTCAACGAAACCTGCAGAATTATAACAGGTTGCTCGAAACACACTCCAGTCGAACGGTTTTACCAACTTGCAGGAATAGCAGCACCACCAGTTCAAAGAGAGAGAGTTGCGAACAAGGAAAGAAAGGCAGTGGAACAGGAAAATCACTTATCCTCTGTACGAGCACAAACCGCATCCACAACGACTGAAGTCGAGAAAGAGTTTCCTTATGACATCAAAGGAACTTAGTTCCACTGCTGTAAAAGCTAGGTTACAACTATGAAGGGCTATGACCTACCTTCCCCCTGGTTGGAAAAGAGTTGTTGAAGCTTTACCTCCAGGCCATGACAGGGAATGGACAACTTGGAAGTCCCTGAACAGACAGAGATCCAGAGTTGGAAGACCAAAACTTAACCTGGCTAAATGGGGATACACTGATGCAAATAATATTCAGTGTGAGTGTGGAGAACAACAGACAGTCCGGCACATGCTTCGGTGTCAATTGTACCCAGTCTCCTGTACACATTATCTTCAACGAGCAACACAAAATGCACTGGAACTGGCCAAGTTTTGATGAAAAGTAATTTAATCATAAATGTGTAAAATGTATGTACATGTACCTGTATATTTCTGACACGAGAATAATAATAATAATTATCATCATTAAGTGTGTACACAAGTTCACAGCACTTTTGTTTTGCTTGTTGGTATTCTGGTTGCTATGGGTTTATTTATTGTTTGTCATTTCTTATTTGTAGTTCAGTGTTACTTCTTGAGTTTACATATTGTCATTTCGAGACAATGAGTGGATCTGCAGGGGCTAGAAACTGGAGTGCCATGTGGAGAAATCAGAACATTTCTGACACGTTCTTCTGTTCGAGTTAAACAGAGAGGTGACAACAGCAGAGGCAGCCAGAAACATTTCCACCGTGTATGGGGACAATGCCACTAGATGGAGAACAGCAAGACAATGGTTTTCTCATTTAAGGATAGTTCTGACATTAGCGACTCTCCGTATTTGGGAAGACCTTCACGGATTGGTGAAGATTGTTTAAACACATTAATCCACAATGATGCACGTCAGTGCACTCCGAGAACTGGCAAATGTGATGAAGTACGATCATTCCACCATTGTGCAACATTTGCATGCAACGGGGATGGTTTAAAAATCTGGTGTACACGTACCTCATGCTCTGAGCCAAAATCACAAAAATCAGCAGTTGTCCATGTGTGTGCACCTCTGATTGCTCGTCATCAAATGGCTCACGAGCAACACCGACCATTCCAATCCCGTGTCATTACTGATGACGCGAAATAGTATCTTTATGCTAATGTAAGGAAAAGAAAAGAATGGCTGAGCCCAAACAAAGTAGCAACTTCCCATACAAAGACCTGTATCCTTCCACAAAAGATAATGTTACACATCCAGTATGGTGTACTGCAAATGATTCCCCAAGTTGCAACCAACAACAACTGAGAT
Organism: Schistocerca serialis cubense; assembly: GCF_023864345.2. Classification (NCBI taxonomy): domain Eukaryota; kingdom Metazoa; phylum Arthropoda; class Insecta; order Orthoptera; family Acrididae; genus Schistocerca; species Schistocerca serialis. The sequence continues at coordinate 90,801,651 of NC_064648.1, read as the reverse complement.
GTCTTCCAGATGCAGTTCGAGAACAACAACCAGGAAGCCAGCACGAAGTGATTCTACTCCACGATAACACCGGCCCCCATTCTGCTAGACTGACAAAAAAACACTGCTTGGTTGCGAAATCGTTCCACACCCACCTTATTCAGCTGCATTTGTACCCTCAGATATTTCACCTTTTTTGCTCTCTATCGAACAATCTTCAAGTAACTTCCTTTTCGGTCAAAAATGCGCTCCAAACACAGTTCGACAAGTTCTTCACCTTAAAACCATGCATTTTCTACAGTCGCGGAATCAAAAAGTTGCCCCATTGTTGAGAGGCTGTTGGAAGTAGTGAAGGAGAATATTGTATTGATGACAGAAGACTCTGTTATGTCTCTCTGTCGTGTTTTAATAACTGTATGGAAAAACGATAATGAGCAAGATGTATGAGACAGGCGAAATTCCATCGGACTTCGAGAAGAATATAATAATTCCAATCCCAAAGAAAGCAGGTGTTGACAGATGTGAAAATTACCGAACTATCAGTTTAATAAGCCACGGCTGCAAAATACTATGACGAATTCTTTACAGATGAATGGAAAAACTAGTAGAAGCTGACCTCGGGGAAGATCAGTTTGGATTCCGTAGAAATATTGGAACATGTGAGGCAATACTGACCCGATGGCAGTTATAAGAGTCGAGGGGCATGAAAGGGAAGCAGTGGTTGGGAAGGGAGTGAGACAGGGTTGTAGCCTATCCCCAATGTTATTCAATCTGTATACTGAGCAAGCAGTAAAGGAAACAAAAGAAAATTTCGGAGTAGGTATTAAAATCCATGGAGAAGACAGGTGTGAGTAACTTCGGAGTAGGTATTAAAATCCATGGAGAAGAAATAAAAACTTTGAAATTCGCCAATGACATTGTAATTCTGTCAGAGACAGCAGAGGAACAGGTACTCGATCGTGTTGAAAGATGCAATCGCCATCATCGAATTGCTCTTCAACAGTGGGAAGAAAGAAGGTGCTTAAAACCTGAAAGTAGGCCTGTGCTGTGATACTGCCATGCAAAACAACAAGGGGTGCAAGCCCCCCTCCATGAAAAACAAGACTACACCATAACACCATTGCCATCGAATTTTACTGTTGGCACTACACACGCTGGCAGATGACATTCACCGGGCATTTGCCATACCCACACCCTACCATCAGATCACCACATTATGTACCGTAATTTGTCACTCCACACAACATTTTTCCACTGTTCAGTTGTGCAATGTTAACGCTCCTTGCAGCGAGCAAGGCGTCGTTTGTCATTTACTGGCACGATGTGTGGCTTATGGGCAGCCACTTGACCGTGAAATCCAAGTTATCTCACCTCCCACCTAACTGTCATAGTACTTGCAATGGATCCTGCAGTTTGGAATTCCTGTGTGATGGTCTGGATAGGTGTCTCCCTATTACACATTACGACCATCTTCAACTGTCGGCGGTCTCTGTCGGTCACCAGATGAGGTCGGCCTGTATGTTTTTGTGCTGTACGTGTCCCTTCACATTTCCACTTGTGTTCCTTTACATTTCCACTTCACTATCACAAACAGTGGACCTAGGGATGTTTAGGAGAGTGGAAACCTCGGGTGCAGAGATATGATACAAGTGATACCCAATCACCTGAGGACGTCCGAAGTCTGTGAGTTTGTCAGAGTGCCCCATTTTGCTCTCCCATGATGTATGATGACTACTGAGGTTGCTGATATGGTGTATCTGGCAGTAGGTGGCAGCACCTAATATGAAAAACGTATATTTTTGGGGGTGTCCAGATACTTTTGATGATGATGATGATGATGATGATGAGAATGAGGATAATGATGTTTGGTTTGTGGGGCACTCAACTGTGTGTTTATCAGCATCCATGCAACTTCCCAGCCTCTGCTCAGTCCAGTCTCGCCACTTTCATGAATGATGATGAAATGTTGAGGACAACACAAACACCCAGTCATCTCGAGGCAGGCGAAAATCCTCACCCCAGCTGGGAATCGATCCCGGGACTCCGTGCTCGGGAAGCGAGAGCGCGACCGTGAGACTGCGAGCTGCAGACCGGATACTTTTCATCACACAGTGTATGACTGATGTGTAGGAAGAAAACCCTTTAGTACATTTCAGTCCCAGCTGTTCACTATTGAAGATACATTGGGTTACGGGATTCCTCTTACACTGCAACATACTTGGTGACTTATTTTTGTTATGGTGCAAAGTCAAGCGCTAGAACGCCAGTCGGGAACAACAGTAAAGAGGACGCCGTGAGAAGAGGTCGGCTAATAGCATACTGACCTACCTCCTTCCAGGACAACAATGTGACAGCAGCGGCCTCTTCGTGAAGTGGATACAAGCGCCGCGCCCGACTGGTGATGGCCTACTTCAATAGCAGCTCCAGTGTTAACCACTTCATTAGTAAACTCTACATAGCACAGACTTTTGTTTGCCTATTCTGAAGACTGATTATTTTGTACGCCGCGCACTGCTTACAACGGATTTATCAAAGTTAAGTATTTGTAATTTTCTTATTGTAATAAGGCTTATTAATACGAGTTGTTTGATTGTTTGTCTAGTGAACTGAGTAGGTATGATTCCTAGACACAACAATTTTAATTTCAATTGTTAACCTATTTTTCTTCAGAGAGGTGTCACTACTCACAAGTTTTGAGTAACACATATGTTTACCTAATTGTCATGTTAAATTTTGCTTTTTTGCCAAAACACAGTATAAATTTCACAAACTCACCTTGGAATAGCTATTGTCACACCATCTTGAAATAGTGTGTCTTATTAAACACGCAATAGGTGATCAGAGAGGTCAATATGTTACTGGAAACCTCACTGTGTCAGTTTGCAGTAACACACAAGAAGGAATTTCACATTCATTTTCATACTAAGAAGTGAATGACTGTTTAGAAATTGCAGTACTGAATAGAAAATAAATAAATAGATAAATAAAAACTGTAGCTTCAGTTGTATCATTGTAGATAAGGAAGTTCTGTGTATTAACCTTCTGGCAAAATACTCTCCTAGTTGTGTATTATCATTTGTCAAAATTTCATTCTGATTGTTCAAATCATTTAGGAGATGTGAGGTATACATATGGAGGGGAGAGAGGACAAGCAACCAAGTACTAAATAGTATTTGACGTAACTATAATAATACAATGACAAATAGAAAGATGGGGTACAGGTGCAGAAAATAAATTAATAGAAAAGGACAGTAGAAACAGTAGAGTTTTGAATTGGTAATCTAGCTGGAGTTTGAGTTTTAAGAAAAGAGAGAACAAAAGAAAGAATAGAGTGCAGTTAAGAATACTTAGACATGTAGTGTCGTCAATAGATGAGTTGAGATGTGAAGAAGGTAGTAAGCAAAGGATGTAACACCTGAAATAGAGTACAGACATGGAGGTCGAAAGGGAACCTCAAAGTAATATAGGAGAAAGCAGAAGGAAAAGTAATGGAAGATATAAATATATCTGAAATGTGGAGTGGACTCGCTAATCGGGCATGATGAATAAAAGGCAGATAGGTGGAGCTAAGAAAGGCCGACCTATACTGTGCGGGCAGGGGCACCAAGAAAGGGATTGACCTGTACCATAGTAGAATAGGAATTAATATGCAGCACTGCCATACTGAAGGAAATAGAAATATTTTACAGTACTGGGACACAGAAGTTGTCTTTGGTGGAAGTGAGGGTAAGTTTTGCTAAAAGTTAAGTTTTCTTAAAAGGATAATCCATAGATCTTTCTTAAAACTGGTTATAAATAACACGAGGTTTCTTCCAATGGTTTATAGTAAAGAAGTGAAAGGATTTGTGTGCAGTGGTGGAAACAATTTACACCCCACCATAACTGCGCGCAGAAGCTTTCGAAAACAAGTCCGTATTCTTGGAAAGTGGGATATTAAGGAAGTAAAATTCTCTAAAAAGAGAAGAACTAAATGTCAATATAATGGAAACTCAGAAAGTTTATAATGAGTATAACAGCGAAAGATCAGCTACCTACATAAAGAAGGTTAATACTGCTTTACCTATTCAAAGAGGAATAATATTATGATATATCATATCAGAATAAGTGCTCACAAATATCCAGTAGATAGATGCTAAAATTGTCTTAAATTGAAAACGAAAATAGTTAATTGGTTATGAGGTCAAGAGGATCACAAATGAAAGGAACTTAAAAATAACATTAATGACAAGTAATATGTTTGTATTACTATGCACATTCCTCAGATACTTTGGCTGATCAAGAAAAGGTAGCCACACTAGTAAAGAAAGTAACAAGATATGAGAAATAATATTACAAGTATGAAGAAAATGAATGAATCCTGCCAAACAGGAACAAAGTAATTAAGTAACTAAGCCACATAGCCACAAGTGATCATTAATGATTATAAAAAGTTATGTTGGAGAAATTATGTAAAGGCAGCTTAAAGATGTAAGAGTAGGATAATAATAATAGAATACACTACAGACTTAAGCACAAGATCTCTTGTGTGATTGACGGAATATGTAGTGTTTCAGGATATTTGTAAACATCCCAACACATTGGAAAGCCGTCAACAAGAGATGCTCGTGAGTAAGTTGAATAAGGATAAATGTAGTGGGAAAGGGAAGCTGTGAGTTTTCCTTTCTTGTATGCAGTGAATGTGGAGCAGTGGTGGAGCCATCGAGAAGGGGGCCAGTAAAAATGGCATTACAACGACTGGTCGTCTGGGAGTCATTTGTGCCACGGGACTGCAAGTGCCTGAATACGAAAGCCACAGAGTAAACGACACACCAATAAGGGTGTAATGAACAACTGAAGAATGGTAGTTGTTTTTCTCTCAGGTCCTACTGTATGCATGTACGGACGTTTGAATGTACTCAAGAGAGTGGTATTACAGTAGCAATTGTTAGTTGTGTTGTGAAAAGTAATAGTACAAATATTGGGCACAATATACCCCTGTTTGTCAGAAGTGTGGCTATTTATTTAGTAGCGCCATAGAGAGAACTTGCAGAAGCATTCCAGGAATCTTCACTGATGGAAGGATCCGGACCACCAAAAAAATTACTCCGAGAAGAGAGGATAAAGGTAATACTACTTTCATCTGGCGGTGTATTGTGGTCGGCAAAATACTGCCCTGTTATATCAGCCAGGGATGCAACTTCCCGATATTGCTGGTATAAGACCCACCACAAATCTTACAAAATAAACAGCAGCAGGAAAAGAAGGAAAAATACACACCAAATGTTGATTAGATTTGATTGCATTTAGAGGCCGCTCCTGCCAAATCCAGTACACACCATCCAAATCTGCCAAATATAGAATAAAAATACTTTCCATGTGTAATGCAAAGAGTTTTTACACCATTGATACTGAAGCATATTTGAGAAAGCAGCCAGAAGAGCCATTTCAAGTACCATACATCCCAGCAGATAATACAAAAAGACTGGTCACTGATATCAAAGATACACAGAGAAATGGGACCACTGATAATTGGTACACGAGCTGCCAATTAGTGAAAGAGATGTAAGAGAAAAAAATGACCATTCTACGCACTCATCACAAGAATAAAAGGCAGATCCCAACTGAATTTTTGCCTCTAAAAACCAGTCTGCTCGAGTTTTGAAATTGTAGCTTTCAAAGTAATAAATCGCCTGTCACATAGTTGACAAAAAGAAATTGGTCAGACTCCTGTCCACAATGCATAATATGGATGATGTTGACACCAAAACATGAAAGCCACAGTCATTAATGATTAAAATTGCACTAGAGGAGGGGTAGCAAGGAGGCAAAAAAGCAAAACAAGAATTGGTACCATAATAAAATAATTAATATTAAAATGTATGTCATTTTTATACTACTTACAACTTAATTGTCTGTTGTACATAAGTAAAATAACATATCTGTACCATGAATTCCTTCATCCAGGTGCTGGTTAAAGCTTTTGAAACAAATATAATATTACTGCAAAATATAAATATTTAACTGATCCCTAAAGAAACTATAAATTATTGTAGAAAGCCTATGCACATATTTGTGTGTGTGTGTGGAAAGGGGGGGGGGGGGGGGGGGGGAGGGGAAAGGAGACTAAAAACACACACACACACACACACACACACACACACACACACACACACAACCTTTAAGATTAATCAGCCACCTCTACCAGCTGACACTTTCAGAACACAGCTTCCTTTGGAATTGTACCATATTTAAGTTCCATCTAAGTACATTACAGGCCTGTAGTTCTCAGCACACAATATCTGGTGCCGTATTGTGTCTGCATTTGATCAAAAATTTTCATCCGTCATTCAACTTTCTCAATCGAAAAATGAGGGAATGGAGAAGATGAAGAGGCCACTGAGCCAGTATATAATTAATTTTTTCACGGAGACCAGCCTGCATTTTTTGGCCGCTGGATGCTACCTCTGGCATATTACCTCGAAGAAAACAATTTATTGACAAATAGTCTGCACAGATTCAGAAAATATCATTCTCGTGAAACACAAATAGTTCTCTTTTCTCACGAAGTAATGAGTGCTATTGACAAGGGTTGATTCCACCATATTTTTAGATTTCCAGAAGACTTTCGACACCACTCCTCACAAATGACTTTCAATCAAATTATGCCTAAGTTGTGGGACTGGATTCGTGATTTCCTGTCAGAAAGGTCACAGTTCATAGTAATTGATGGAAGGTCATTGAGTAAAACAAAAGGAATATCTGGCATTCCCCGAGAAAGTGTTACGGGCCCTCAGCTGTTCCTGATCTATGTAAATGACATAGGGGAGTTATCCGTGCAGCCTCTCAGATTGTTTGCAGATGATGCTGTCACTTCCTATCTTATAAAGCCATGAGATGATCAAAACCAATTGCAAAATGATTAAGACGAGATACTATATGGTTGGAAAGTGTCAACTGTCTCTAAATAATGAAAAATGTGAAGTCATCCACATGAGTACTAAAGAAATCTGCTAAACTTTGGTTACACAATAAATCACACAAATATAAAGGCTGTAAATTCAACAAAATACTTAGGGATTACAATTACAAATAACTTAAACTGGAATGATCACACAGATAATATTGTGAGCCAGGTAAATCAAAGACTGCAACTTATTGGCAGAACACTTAGAAAGAAAGAGCCTGCTTGCACTATTCTTGCCCACTCTCTTCTGGAGCAAAGACATTTTTCACTGCGGCACAATATTCTCGTATAATTTAAACTGCCAACTTTCCCCTTCGGCAGCAGAAATGTTCTGCTGGCTCCCACCTACACAGTGAGAAATGATCATCACGATAAAATAAGGGAAATCAGAGGTCGTGCAGGAGGATTTAAGTGCTCATTTTTCCTGCGCACCATTCGAGAGTGCGACAGTAAAGAAACAGCTTGAAGGTGGTTCAATAAACACTCTGACGGGCACTTGATTGTGAATTGCAGAATAATCGTGTGTGTGTGTGTGTGTGTGTGTGTGTGTGTGTGTGTGTGTGTGTGTGTGTGCGTGTGTGTGTGTGTGCGTGTGTGCGTGTGTGCGCGCGCGCGGGGTGTGGGGGGGTTGGGGGGGGGGGGGGGGGAGGTGGGGCAGTTTGAAGTACAGTCAGTTCTAGACACAAGTTCTTTGTTGAAATTGTCTCAGATTCTGTAACTTTCCATTCTCATTTATATTCCTGTCTTGGAGGACCAAAACACATATTCAGTCTGGAGATAATGCAGATGTTATTGATCTGGTAATACATCCTACACTTTTGCTGTGAGTTTATGAATCTGCACAAAATTTACATTAAGACTGGCTTCTTCACTACGGGCCAGATCAGTAAAAAATTTCAATACTTTCGACGGGACGATGTTTGACAGTTTTTGAATGACTTTTCACCCTTTACACTCACCGACTGGAGTAGCACTACACGCTGAGCACTGCTCTGCGTTTTGCTCACTACCAAATATTCAGGTGCCGCTGAGCTACTGCACTCTTAACAGTGTAAGTGTGGAAACAAAGCTATGAGGCAGGTGAATCACAGGTCTTAGCAGGTGCGGACTGCAGGGAGCAGGTGTGACCTTAATGTGTGTAATTTTGTGATATCCGCTTTAGATACTTCATTGTTCAATGCTATATATACAGGGTGTTACAAAAAGGTACGGCCAAAATTTCAGGAAACATTCCTCACACACAAATAAAGAAAAGATGTTATGTGGACATGTGCCCGCAAACGCTTGAGTTCCATGTTAGAGCTCATTTTAGTTTCATCAGTACGTACTGCACTTCCTCGATTCACCGCCAGTTGGCCCAATTGAAGGAAGGTACTGTTGACTTCAGTGCTTGTGTTGGCATGCGACTCATTGCTCTACAGTACTAGCATCAAGCACATCAGTACGTAGCATCAACAAGTTAGTGTTCATCAAGAACGTGGCTTTGCAGTCAGTGCAATGTTTACAAATGCGGAGTTGGCAGATGCCCATTTGATGTGCGGATTAGCACAGGGCAATAGCCGTGGCGCGGTACGTTTGTATCGATTTCCAGAACGAAGGTGTCCCGACAGGAAGACGTCGAAGCAATTGATCGGCATCTTAGGGAGCACGGAACATTTCAGCCTATGACTCGCGACTGGGGAAGACCTAGAACGACGAGGACACCTGCAACGGACGAGGCAATTCTTCGTGCAGTTGACGATAACCGTAATGTCAGCGTCAGAGAAGTTGCTGCTGTACAAGGTAACATTGACCACGTCACTGTATGGAGAGTGCTACGGGAGAACCAGTTGTTTCCGTACCGTGTACAGCGTGTGCAGGCACTGTCAACAGCTGATTGGCCTCCACGGGTACACTTCTGCGAATGGTTCATCCGACAATGTGTCAATCCTCATTTCAGTGCAAATGTTCTCTTTACGGATGAGGCTTCATTCCGACGTGATCAAATTGTAAATTTTCACAATCAATATGTGTGGGCTGACGAGAATCCGCACGCAATTGTGCAATCACGTCATCGACACAGATTTTCTGTGGACGTTTGGGCAGGCATTTTTGGTGATGCCTCGATTGGGCCCCACGTTCTTCCACGTACGCTCAATGGAGCACGTTATCACGATTTCATACGGGATACTTTACCTCTGCTGCTAGAACATGTGCCTTTACAAGTACGACACAACATGTGGTTCATGCACGCTGAAGCTCCTGCACATTTCAGTCGAAGTGTTCGTACACTTCTCAACAACAGCCCAACGAATCTGCTTCTCGGAGAATCCATTTTCCTGATAATTTAATCAACAGAGACAATGGGTTTTCTCTTAGCAAGACATGGAATTCTGTATTATCTTGCATCAAAATTTAACGTTCTTCGGTGTGGCCCTGAGTGCAATATATCGTTGCCAGCAGTGTTCCACTGAGGGCGGCGCCACCTCTCTCAAATATGGAGTCAAGTTGATTTTAGGATCTGGTAGCAAACCCAAAGAGGCTTTCAAGACTTATTATGCCAGGAAAACCTACGTAATTGCAGCATTGAAATTTATCAGTTAATGAAGCAACCCACTATCATCCAGAAATTACAAAGTAGGAGACTGTAAGGGGCTGGGCCTGTGGATAGAATGGAAACCAACAGAATTCCTAAGAAGGCATCTGACAGCACTCTCCAAGCAACAAGACCACTGGGTCAACCTCACACATGGAGGAAAGATGACATAGAGAGGGATGCCACAGCATTAGGAATCTCCACAGGGTGGAGAGAGACAGCGAGAGATAGAAGAAGACGGAAGCAGATCATCAATGCGGCACGCGGTCTACAGGGCCCGTAATCGCTGAGAAGGAGAAGAATACGACAAAGAATATTTTTAAGTTGTTAAAATTGCAAGATCGCAGGTTAATGTAAACACAAGATAAGCCACTGAAAATGTGAAATGCTGGTACATTAATAAATGGTGTAACCACAGATTGTTGAACCAAGCATGCAAATGTCAATGAATTGTGTTTTACAGGTTTGTGGGATGGGTTCTCAGGGCTGTTGCACTCGGTCGGTCAGTACGAGGACGGTTAATGCCGACTGTGGACGAGGCCGAGGTTGTTGTCCAATGACATCCCGAATCTGCACCGTCGGAGACAGATCTGGTGATCGAACTGGCCGTGGCAATGTGTGGACACCCTGTAGGACGTGTCGAGTTACGACAGCTGTCTGTGGGTGAGTGTTACCTCACATTAAACACCCCACGGAATACTGTTTGCGAATAGCAGCGTAACAGGTCGAATCGACAGACTGATACACAAATTTGTGGTCAGCACGCATGGAAATAACCGTGAGAGTGCTCCTGTTGTCATACAAAATCACATCCCGGCTCATAATTCAAGGTGTAGGTACAGTGTGTTGCAGGCCCTCAACCGGCCCCCTTCTAAACCGACACACAGCCATCACTGGCACTGAGGCAGAACCAGTTTTCACCAGAAAACACAACAGAGCTGAAGTTTTACATGCTGTTTAGGCAAACAACATTTCACACTTCTTGTATAGTACATAAACTGTGCACGAGTGTTTGTTGTCATTTGTGACAGGAGGTGTGGAATATGAGAAAACAGCAAGATGTGATGACAAGTAAACAGCTTCACCTGTGGTGGGTGGGGCCTTTTACGTTTCGACCACCGAGGAGCAGCCACACTCTCCGAGAATGAAAATAAAAAACAAGATGGTTTTATGACAAATAATATTGGATGTGATGCTGAACCTTCAAGACATATGTAGTATGAAAACTTGTGTGCTTTATAATTCACGAGTCACTCTAATGATCTGTACACCCATTCAAGGAAATATAAGTTTGTAAAAGGAAGGCCACGGATGTGCTTTTTCATGACACGAGTAGAAGTTCTCTCTTTTTGCTCCAATAACGCCTGCAGAATGTGAAAAAGTCATGACTTTCCTCAGGTGTAACGGGAATTCAGAGGCACTGATTAGCGGGACCTCTACTTCAAAAGAATCAACTACAGCAAACTGATTTAAGAAAGAGGGTAAATACATCAAAAGTACGTCAGGTGACAGATCTCGTAAGGTGTTCTAACTCAGCTTCAACTATAAGGAGCGAGCCAGCAGCTACACCACTGGCCATTAAAATTGCTACACCACGAAGATGACGTGCCACAGATGCGAAATTTAACTGACAGGAAGAAGATGCTGTGATATGCAAATGATTAGCTTTTCAGAGCAAACAGCAGTTGACCGGCGTTGCCTGCTGAAACGCTGTTGTGATGCCTTGTGTAAGTAGGAGAAATGCGTATCATCACGTTTCCGACTTTGATAAAGGTCGGATTGTAGCCTATCGCGATTACGGTTTATCGTATTGCGACACTGCTGCTCGTGTCAGTCGAGATCCAATAACTGTTAGCAGAATATGGAATCGGTGGGTCCAGGAGGGTAATACGGAACACCGTGCTGGATCCCGACGGCCTCGTATCACTAGCAGTCGAGATGACAGGCATCTTATCCGCACGGCTGTAACAGATCATCCAGCCAGGTCTCGATCCCCGAGTCAACAGATGGGGACGTTTTCAAGACAACAACCATCTGCACGAACAGTTCGACGATGTTCGCAGCAGGACAGACTATCAGCTCGGAGAACGTGGCTGCGGTTACCCTTGACGCTGCATCACAGACAGGAGCACCTGCGATGGTGTACTCGATGACGAACCTGGGTGCACGAATGGCAAAACGTCATTTTTTCCGACAAATCCAGGTTCTGTTTACAGCATCACGATGGTCGTATATGTGTTTGGCGACATCGCGGTGAACGCACATCGGAAGCGTGTATTCGTCATCGCCATACTGGTGTATCATCCGGCATGACGGTATGGGGTGCCATCGGTTACACGTCTCGGTCACCTCTTGTTCGCACTGACGGCACTTTGAACAGTGGACGTTACCTTTCAGATGTGTTACGACCCATGGCTCTATCCTTCATTCGATCCCTGTGAAACCCTACATTTCAGCAGGATAATGCACAACCGCATGTTGCAGGTCCTGTACAGGCCTTTCTGGACACAGAAAATGTTCGACTGCTCACCTGGCCAGGACATTCTCCAGATCTCTCACCAATTGAAAACGTCTGGTCAATGGTGGCCGAGCAACTGGCTCGTCACAAGACGCCTGTCACTACTCCTGATGAACTGTGGTATCGTGTTGAAGCTGCATGGGCAGCTGTACCTGTACAGGCTATCCAAACTCTGTTTGACTCAATGCCCAGGGGCGTATCGAGGCTGTTATTACGCCTAGAGGTGGTTGTTCTGGGTACTGGTTTCTCAGGACCTATGCACCCAAATTGCGTGAAAATGTAATCACATGTCAGTTCTAGTATAATATAATTGTCCAATGAATACCCGTTTATCATCTGCATTTCTTCTTGGTGTAGCAATTTTAATGGCCAGTAGTGTACATAAAACTCTAAACCAACAAGAAAAACACTTCAGACCTCCAACCTGCCCTTCAATGAACTTTTGCTTGACACTACTGAAGTCACATATGGTGGTGGTTTGCGGTCAGTGGAATGCACACTACAAGGTGTCTGGCTCGGAGCTTTCACTGAAGTTACCAATTTGTAACAGTCTGCTGTGTCACTGTGGTGCCAACTGCTGCTCAAACCGTTGCTGCAGATGCAGTACAATGCGCCAGAGCCATAAACCAAATCTGACAGTTTTCCCTCTCTGTAGTGCCACATGGCTGTCTGGACCCCGGTCTCCTTGAGACTGTACATTCCCACGGTCATTGCCGCCAGTGATCGTGTACAGTGGCTTTCTACAATATCACAAAAGGAACATCCGGCTTCTCGTAGTCCTATTACATGACCTCATTCAAACTTGCCGAGGTGCTGATAATAGTGTCTGTGTCACCTTAAAGGCATCCCTGACTAACATTAACTCACCACATCCGATCTCAAAAGTAACTACCAGTCGTGACCATTACAGCATATATTTAAAGCAAACTTGCTTTGACACTCACACAGTGGTGCTACTGGTGCAATTCTAATGCAGGTGGCACAAAATTTGAATAGACAACATCTTTCGGATGTAGAAACACACCTACCAACTTTCTTTTGTGTCATACAACTCATTCTCGATGTCGGTATTTCTTTCCCTCGACATATTAACAGCGGACAAAGTCTGCTAACGGATGAATTCCTGTAGTTTTGTAGAGTGATTATTATGATAAGAGAACATAAAGATTCACAATACAGTGGTTCTATAAAAAAAAATTAAGAAATAAAATATAGGTGCCTGAATGCCAGTAATTAATTAAATAGTGAATGCATGTTGGTCTTTGTTTCATGAGTGCCTGGTTACTAGGTGTCCAGGTGGAAAGGGATTACAAATATTTTTAACAAGTCAGAAGTGATTAGAGGTGAAAAGGTTAGCCATCTGAACCTGTAGGTGCAGGAATTGATCACTTGAAAATTGCCATTGTCGCCAAAATTGGAATACTGTGAAAGATGTACAGATATCTGTCTCTTTTGTGCAGTCTATGATGACTTCAGTTAATAATTTGCTGAGGATTTGAGAGAAATATGTGAAGAGAAGCAAGAGTAATGATGTCTGGTACACTCTTAAGCAACGTCTTAACACCTGAGCAGGCACAATGATTTTTATAACTCGAGCAGGCACACAGTGCACTTTACACATACGCAGTGTTCAGAAATTTCTGTTCCGTATAGGACTTGTAGAGGGAACTGTGTAGATAATATTTTGAACTGGAACCCATGTCCGGAAACACTGTTTCTGTGCTACAGCCGTTTGAAAATGTTTGTTAGGCAGGTATGCAATGTTATAGTCACGGTGGGGAGTGCTTGCATCAGATCGGTTGGTGTCATTTGATGTCTGTCTTACCTCTCTGACCTGGTTTGTGCTTCCTCCATGTGTCTTTTAAGTGTCAGACGTGGTACGGAGTGTCGGAGAGGTTACAGATGTAGCTGTCAGTCACTGACGACATATCGGACGGTACTGGGTGCAGCATCCGTTGCGTGCCCAATCGCTTGTGTACTCATTGACAGGTTTTCTTCAATGCGATGCACTTAAGGCCTCTTCCAATTCAGGTGTGCAGCGTCTCCTCGGAGCACCACAGTCGTGCCTACTGCCTGTGAAAGTACCCCTCGAAGCAAACCGAGCGCCGTTTCGTGTGTGACATACAGGGGCGAGCGAGTGCACCGGGGCTTACCCCAGTTCACTGGTAGTAGCGCCAAGTCACCTTAATGTGTCTGCATGTAGTGCACAAGTATTGCACCACAATTTAGTATGAAATTAAAAATCAAAATTTATGTTTAAAACTTTCTTAAATTATAGTTTAGTATAATAATGTTCCAAATACCAAGTCTTGATGTTCTAAACTTCATTTAAGGAAAAATGCCGTTTTAAGAGAAAAATCAGAGGCGCTAAATAATGACAATAGGAAGCCAGAATTTGGTCAGAAGTTGCAGTTAGAAGTTATAAATAAGTGATGTTGGTTTCCAAAACCGTAAAACAAAAATTAATGCCAGAATCCACGTTTTTCTGAAAAATCAGAGGTGTTAAATAATGGACTTAGAAACTTGAAAATTTGTTTTATGCTGCAGTACACCCCAAAAATAATAACAGAGAGTCCATGTTAATCTACCTCTTATAGTTTTTAAGTAATTAAATAAAAATAATTTTGTAACTAAAATGTACCTAAGTGTTGTAGATTAAGTACTTGAAATTTTAATGATAGAGGATTTTCGTTAAACCAGATGATCAAATATACCAAATAATAGAGCTACATCAAGTTTAAGACTTGTAACACAAATACCAACTGATATAAGTCTTAGCAAAGGTATGGTTCAGAGGTAACAATCTACCGTTAGTTCCACTAAATAAATTTTATTAGGCAAAGTTTTCCTTCTAGCGAGCTGAAACTTTCTATGTGCTTTCAAACTGCTTATCTGCATACCAGCAAAAATTAAGAAGTTTCTGAAGTAATTGGTTACTATATTATTAAAGATTATGAGCCCGAGAGAACTCGCGAGGACTGTACACCATCCTGGACCGTTTAGAATTCAGTAAAATAACTGTTAGTGTGCCGTCCGTGTGAAATTCAATTCCGTGTGGCAAGTGGTGAATTTATTTCCACTTTTATGACGAGCATTAATTTTTGAACATTTATTGCGAACTTTCAATTGAGTGATGTTAGTCAGGGCGAAAAACAATCTAGTAGGAAGTTACCGTGGAGGTCGCCTCTGAACTGCTAAAGGTGCAGTTAGATTAAAAAGACTCGTTTTCAATTGAACATAACGAAATTTTAAGTGTTGTTTGTGAGAAACTTTAATTAAATTAAATCTTGATTGGAACTTTAAACTTTTACTGAAGTCACAGTCCCGATCCCACAAAGAAATGGGAAATAGACACTTTTCTTTCAGTGGGCTGGACCGGAATGTGGCCGTGCAGACTGGAAACTAATGTCAGTATGTTTCCCTTCGCTTTCTGGCTGACCACCAAATTAGTTGCCAGGCTCACGTGATTAAAAACGGTATCAAAACTTTAAACCAGTGTCAGAACTTACTCGCCGCCCCACACCCTCTATTGAAGCCATTGCATAATTGTGTTGAAAAGGGTATGCAATGGAGTCGGACATTGAGCATAACAATCTTGATAAGAGCTATAAACAGTTCAATTATTGTGAGCTTTGACATTCAGAAGCTCATGTTCCTTTATTCTGCAAACGTGTATTCAACCGTGTTGCTCTGACACACTCAGACACATGAATGAGTTTTGAACCACGTCATAGAGGTAGGAAAGATGTCAAATAACATCAATTAATCTGTGGTAACCCTCCTCCACCGTGACTACCTGTTGCAAACTATCTAGCAAATATGTTTTGAAACTGCTGTAGCATGGAAACAGTATGTACCTGGACCCAGGTTCCTATTCAAAGTATTACATTTTCGCACCCCTCGACAAGTCCTAGAAGTTTGTAATGGGAATTTCCAAAGACCCTATATTTAAAAAATAGCAGACTTCCTGTTACCAAGGAAAACACAAATGAGCAAAACCACAGTTCAATCTTACTCTAATTAAATAACAATAAATCTCATTATATGAGCTAAATCAGCATTCGATTGAAAAATAATAAGAGATACTTTCTTATTATATCACTCTGATGCCAAGCTCAAGTATTACCCCACAGAAACAACACACTCGAAACTTTAAACGGTACAGCTGTATCAGATCACAGCCAACTGCTTATTAGATTGCTACTTATTTTGTATAAAACTGTCTCATTGTGGGATTGTGCTGCTAGCTTGGGATCTGAATCATATTCTTGCACGGATCATACATTTTTTCTCACCTAGCATACAGTTTATTTTATATTACTGCTGCTCACTTGGACGCATGGGAGCACCATTTAGCATTGTGTTAGCTGAAGCAATAATGTAAGAATAGGTATGGGCTTGCACTTGTAAAGCAACAACAGAACAGTACAAGACAGTGTTATTTGTGATTGGCGCATTTTATACACAGGTGCGGCCGCTCGAGGATTGAGATCACTTCGCCAGAACCAGATGCCTAAATAGTGACATGTGGCTGCACACTGTGGAAATACTGGCTATAGTTATTTAGAAATGGATGAAATGTATGATGAGATAAAAGAAATTATTGAGGTAGTGAAGGGAGACGAAAATTTAATAGACGTAGGTGACTAGAATTCGACAGTAGGAAAAGGAAGAGAAGGAAACGTAGTAGGTGAATATGGATTGGGGCTTAGAAATGAAAGAGGAAGCCACCTGGTAGAATTTTGCACAGAGCATAATTTAATCATAGCGAACACTTGGTTCAAGAATCATGAAAGAAGGTTGTATACATGGAAGAACCCTGGAGATACTAAAAGGTTTCAGATAGATTATATAATGGTAAGACAAAGATTTAGGAACCAGATTTTAAATTGTAAGACATTTCCAGGGGCTGATGTGGACTCTGACCACAATCTATTGGTTATGAACTGTAGATTAAAACTGAAGAAACTGCAAAAAGGTGGGAACTGAAAGATCCAGAGGTTGTACAGAGTTTCAGGGAGAGCATAAGGGAACAATTGACAGAAATGGGGGAAAGAAATACAGAAGAAGAAGGATGGGTAGCTTTGAGGAATGAAATAGTGAAGGCAGCAGAGGATCAAGTAGGTAAAAAGACGAGGGCTAGTAGAAATTCTTGGGTAACACAAGAGATACTGAATTTAATTGATGAAAGGAGAAAATACAAAAATGCAGTAATTGAAGCAGGCAAAAAGGAATACAAACATCTCAAAAATAAGATCGACAGGAGGTGCAAAATGGCTAAGCAGGGATGGCTAGAGGACAAATATAAGGATGTAGAGGCTTATCCCACTAGGGGTAAGATACATACTGCCTACAGGAAAATTAAAGAGACCTTTGGAGAAAAGAGAACCACTTGCATGAATATCAAGAGCTCAGATGGAAACCCAGTTCTAAGCAAAGAAGGGAAAGCAGAAAGGTGGAAGGAGTATATAGAGGCTCTATACAGGGGCCATGTTCTTGAGGACAATATTATGGAAATGGAAGAGGATGTAGATGAAGATGAAATGGGAGATATGATACTGCGTGAAGAGTTTGACAGAGCACTGAAAGACCTGAGTAGAAACAAGGCCCCCGGAGTAGACAACAGTCCATTAGAACTACTGACAGCCTTGGGAGAGCCAGGCCTAACAAAACTCTACCACCTGGTGAGCAAGGTGTATGAGACAGGTGAAATTTCCTCAGGCTTCAAGAAGAATATAGTAATTCCAATCCCAAAGAAAGCAGGTGTTGACAGATGTGAAAATTACCGAACTATCAGTTTAATAAGTCACAGCTGCAAAATACTAACGCGAATTCTTTACAGACGAATGGAAAAACTGGTAGAAGCCGGCCTCGGGGAAGATCAGTTTGGATTACGTAAAAATGTTGGAACACGTGAGGCAATACTGACCCTACGACTTACCTTAGAAGGAAGATTAAGGAAAGGCAAACCTACGTTTCTAGCATTTGTAGACTTTGAGAAAGCTTTTGACAATGTTGACTGGAATACTCTCTTTCAAATCCTGAAGGTGGCAGGGGTAAAATACAGGGAGCGAAAGGCTATTTAAAATTTATACAGAAACCAGATGGCAGTCATAAGAGTCAAGGAACATCAAAGGGAAGCAGTGGTTGGGAAGGGAGTGAGACAGGGTTGTAGCCTCTCCTCGATGCAATTCAATCTGTGTACTGAGCAAGCAGCAAAGGAAACAAAAGATAAGTTCGGAGTAGGTATTACAATCCAGGGAGAAGAAATAGAAACTTTGAGGTTCGCCGATGACATTGTAATTCTGTCAGAGACAGCAAAGGACCTGGAAGAGCAGTTGAACGGAATGGACAGTGTCTTGAAAGGAGGATATAAGATGAACATCAACAAAAGCAAAACGAGGATAATGGAATGTAGTTGAATTAATTCGGGTGATGCTGAGGGAATTAGATTAGGAAATGAGACACTTAAAGTAGTAAAGGAGTTTTGCTATTTGGGGAGCAAAATAACTGATGATGGCCGAAGTAGAGAGGATATAAAATGTAGACTGGCAATGGCAAGGAAAGCGTTTGTGAAGAAGAGAAATTTGTTAACATCGAGTATTGATTTAAGTGTCAGGAAGTCATTTCTGAAAGTATGTGTATGGAGTGTAGCCATGTTTGGAAGTGAAACATGGACGATAAATAGTTTAGACAAGAAGAGAATAGAAGCTTTCAAAATGTGGTGCTACAGAAGAATGCTAAAGATTACATGGGTAGATCACATAACTAATGAGGAGGTATTGAATAGAATTGGGGAGAAGAGAAGTTTGTAGCACAACTTGACTAGAAGAAGGGATCGGTTGGTAGGACATGTTCTGAGGCATCAAGGGATCACAAATTTAGCATTGGAGGGCAGCGTGGAGGGTAAAAATCATAGAGGGAGACCAAGAGATGAATACACTAAGCAGATTCAGAAGGATGTAGATTGCAGTAGGTACTTGGAGATGAAGAAGCTTGCACAGGATAGAGTAGCATGGACAGCTGCATCAAACAAGTCTCAGGACTGAAGACCACAACAACAACAACAACAACAACAACAGTTATTTAATTTACACAGATCACTGGAAATCGAAATTAAACAGCTCTCACTCACCAGGTGGTTCTCCTGTGTACTTCCAGGACTGACCGTCAGCCTCGTGTTGTTGACATCAGTCGACTCGGTGTCACACAAGATCCGGAATGTTGTTGTCCTGAAAAAGCATCTCGGGTGAAGAACACAAACAGGTTTAACAGTTTTGACAGAAACAAGTGCTGCACAAATGGGGAACTATGATGCTTGGTTTGTGGGACGCACAACTGCGTTGTCATCAGCGCCCGTACAAAGTCCCAATTTTGACACAGTCCAATTTTTACATAGTCTAATGTAGCCACTGTCATGGATGATGATGATGATGATGATGATGGTGATGATGATGATGATGATGATGATGAGGAGGAGGAGGAGGAGGAGGAGGAGGAGGACGACGACAACACAAACACCCAATCCCCAGTCATAAAAAATCCCCAACCTGGCTGGGAATCGAACCCGGGACCCCGCGACCCAGAGGCAGCAATGCTAACCACTAGACCACGAGCTGCGAACACAAATGGGGAATAATACAATAAAACTTTCATGCTTTTGTGTCAAAACCAACACTGTTGAACCAAAATTTTGACACTGCCGCAACTGAAAACTGGTGTTGTTGAAGTCTTTAGTTTGAAGGCTGGTTTGATACAACCCTACATGCCAATCTGTCCTCTGCAATCATCTCCATCCCCACATAATTACTGCATCCTGTAACTACTGCATCCTACAACCACTTATAGCTGTATTCAAGCCATGTCAACTGAACCTACCAATTCCTGTATATCCATCTTTTTAGAGATTGTTGCAGGACTCAGCTGTTCGATAGAGAATGTCAAACACCTTCCAGCTGCCAAATTCGCAACCTTATGTTACTTGGCAACTAGTTTCAGCCATCTTGAGGCCCCTGACCGACGTGTAGGAAGAATCTAAATCGGTTGTGATCAAAACAGGTGCCAGCAATGCTGGTATCAGTAGATATTTGCTACAGTGATCACTTCAACCAGATGACAATGGCTACATCCTGTAACATAATGACAATGTGGTGTGTGACTTCACATGTGCTTCAAAAGACAGGGAACAGGAGACAGAATATTTCTTTTGCATCACCATCAGTTCTTTGAATGAGCTGTGATCATAGACTAATCAGTAGCATGGCCCAAGTATTACATTAGGTTGGGAAAGCTGTATCAGTCTTTCCATTAGTAGCAAACTAACGCATCAGGGTCCACTGCAAATAGTATGACAGTTAGGCGGGAGGTGAGAAAACTATGATTTCACGGTCAAGCGGCTGCTCTTAAGACTACATCACACTGGTAAATGCCAAACGACGCCTTGCTTGGTGTAATGAGCCTAAACATTGGATGATTGAACAGTGGAGAAACATCGTGTGGAATAATGAATCACGGTACACAATGTGGCAATCCGATGGCAGGGTGTGGGTATGGCGAATGCCCAGTGAACGTCATCTGCAGCATGTGTAGGGCCAACAGTAAAATTCGGGGGCGGTGGTGTTATGGTGTGGTCGTGTTTTTCTTGGAGGGGGCTTGCACCCCTTGTTTTGCGTGGCACTATCACAGGCTTACATTGATGTTGTAAGCACTTTCTTGCTTTCCACTGTTGAAGAGCAATTCAGGGATGGCAATTGCATCTTTGAACACGATTGAGCATCTGTTCATAATGCACGGCCTGTGGCGGAGTGGTTACATGACAATAACATCCCTGTAATGGACTAGCCTGCACAGAGTCCAGACCTGAATCCTTTAGAACACCTGTGGGATGTTTTGGAATGCCGACTTCATGCAAGGCCTCACTGACTGATATTGATACCTTTTCCGGTGCAGCACTCCGTGAAGAATGGGCTGCCATTCCCCAAGAAAACTTTTGATCACATATTAACAAGTATGCAGTCCATCTCCTTGCTTCCTACTGTTGAAGAGCAATTCAGGGATAGCAATTGCATATTTCAACACAATCAAGCACCTGTTTATAATGCACGGCCTGTGTCTGAGTGATTACATGACAATCACATCCCTGTAACAGACTGTCCTGCCCAGTGTCCTGACTTGAATCCCACAGATGTTTTAGAACGCTGCCTTCATGCCCAGCTTCACTGACCGACATTGATACCTCTCCTCAATGCAGCACTCCGTGAAGAACGGGCTGCCATTCCCCAAGAAACCTCCCAGCACCTGATCGAACGTTTGCCTGCGAGAGTGGAAGCTGTCACCGAGGCTAAGGGTGGGCCAACACCATACTGAATTTCAACATTACCGATGGAGGGCACCATGAACTTTTAAGTCATTTTCAGGCAGGTGTCTGGATACGTTTGATCACGTAGTGTATTTTGGTGTTAGGAAAGTATAAAATATAGCGTTGTAGTTTCCAAACATAGAACACCAAAATGTAAGTAGTACGATGCCCACGCTACGGTAAGGACTGTAGTAGTGCTCTGAGTGGCCTGGCAGTGAACTTCAATTTCGGGAAAATATGACACAATAATGTGTATTATTGCTTTGTGTAATATAGTTACGAGGTGCTATTTTTCATCAAGAAACACTACCCTTTGACATATAATTATGGTCGTCAAAATTTTTTGCTGTTGTTTCTTAAGTGTGTGGTTATGGAGGAATCACTATTCACAATATTTTCCCACGACCTGTTAGAAACGTAAAGAGTTGTGACGCCACACTCATCAAAAGCACTTTGCTGTTACCAAGTATTTCACAGTCTTCATCTTAAAGCCTTCAAGATATTGCTGTCGGCAGATGCTCGTGTGTGCACTGTGCTTTGTTGTTGTAAATTGTGTGTTTTCTTTGCAACTGAAGTTCTATTTTGGTGTTATTCTCTTGTTTATGTTTTACTGCTGCAGTATTACCCTGCAGTCAAGGGTCTAAGTCAAATTCTTTTACAGACACTTAACTGTAAACTAAAGTAATGAAAAATTCCCAGAATCCTAAAAAATTCTCAGCTATTTCTCAGTTTTGTACCAAATGAAAAAATTCCCAGGTTTTTCCCAGATTTCCCACTTGTCTCGAGGTGTATACATCCTGTTCTATGGTACAACATTACGTCGTTACTTCTCACAGTGTGATAGTGTTGTGGTACCATTTTTGACACACTTGAGGACAATTTTACGGAAATGGAAGAGCATGTAGATGAAATGGGAGATACAATACTGTGCGAAGAGTTAGACGGAGCACTGAAAGACCTGAGTTGAAACAAGGCCCCGGGAGTAGACAACATTCCATTAGAACTACTGATTTGGAGAGCCAGTCCTGACTAGACTCTACCATCTGGTGAGCAAGATGTATGAGACAGGTGAAACAGACTTCAAGAAAAATATAATTCCAATCCCAAAGAAAGCAGGTGCTGACAGATGTGAAAATTACTGAACTATCAGTTTAATAAGTCACGGATGCAAAATACTAACGCGAATTCTTTACAGACAAATGGAAAAACTTGTAGAAGGCGACCTCGGGGAGGATCAGTTTGGATTCCGTAGAAATGTTGGAACATGTGAGGCAATACTGACCCTACGACTTATCTTAGAAAATAGATTAAGGAAAGGCAAACCTACATTTCTAGCATTTGTAGACTTTGAGAAAGCTTTTGACAATGCTGACTGGAATACTCTCTTTCAAATTCTGAAGGTGGCAGGGGTAAAATACAGGGAGCGAATGGCTATTTACAATTTGTACAGAAAGCAGATGGCAGTTATAAGAGTTGAGGGACACGAAAGGGAAGCAGTGGTTGGGAAGGGAGTGAGACAGGGTTGTAGCCTCTCCCCGATGTTATTCAATCTGTATATTGAGCAAGCAGTAAAGGAAACAAAAGAAAAATTCGGGGTAAGTATTAAAATCCATGGAGAAGAAATAAAAACTTTGAAGTTCGCCGGTGCTATTGTAATTCTGTCAGAGACAGCAAAGGACCTGGAAGAGCAGCTGAACGGAATGGACAGTGTCTTGAAAGGAGGATATAAGATGAACATCAACAAAAGCAAAACGAGGATAATGGAATGTAGTCAAAATAAATGAGGTGAAGCTGCGGGAATTAGATTAGTAAATGAGACACTTAAAGTAGTAAAGGAGTTTTGCTATTTGCGGAGCAAAATAACTGATGATGGACAAAGTAGAGAGAATATTAAATCTAGACAGGCAATGGCAAGGTAAGCGTTTCTGAAGAAGAGAAATTTGTTAACATCGAGTATAGATTTAAGTGTCAGGAAGTCGTTTCTGAAAGTATTTGTATGGAGCGTAGCCATGTATGGAAGTGAAACATGGACGATAACTAGTTTGGACAAGAAGAGAATAGAAGCTTTCAAAATGTGGTGCTACAGAAGAATGCCGAAGATTATATGGGTAGATCACATAACTAATGAGGAGGTATTGAATAGGATTGGGGAGAAGAGAAGTTTGTGGCACAACTTGACTAGAAGAAGGGATCGCTTGGTAGGACATGTTCTGAGGCATGAAGGGATCACCAGTTTAGTATTGGAGGGCAGCGTGGAGGCTAAAAATCGTAGAGGGAGACCAAGAGATGAATACACTAAACAGATTCAGAAGGATGTAGGTTGCAGTAGGTACTGGGAGATGAAGAAGCTTGCACAGGATAGAGTAGCATGGAGAGCTGCATCAAACCAGTCTCAGGACTGAAGACCACAACAACAACATGTGTCTCTATGAATTATCTGTACAGTTTTGAGATACTCCTGTGGCCAGCATGATCCCCAGCGATCTGCCACAACGGAATACGTGAGGGAGTAGCCTGGACTTTGACTCAGTCCCAGGGCCAGTAGGCAGCTGCGGGCCAGCAGCCTCAGGAGAGCATACAACAGCTCTCGACACGGTTCCCGACCAAACCAGCCCACGCATCAAGGCTAGAGGGGTTGCAACGTTGTACTGCTGTGTTCTTTGTCAAACTGACACACTTTTGTAATGACTGATATAATATCACATACCCTCTCAACCCACAACATTTCATTTCATTTTCTCCTAAAAAATACTTGACCTTTGAGGTGCACATATTACGAGTTAAAGGTATCTGTCCTCCTAAATAATGAAAAATGGTCATAATATTTAATAAATTTTGTATTAATAGTTAAGATGGGTCAGGTTGGGTTGATTTGTGGGAAAAGACCAAACAGCGATGTCATCGGTCTTGTCGGGTTATGGAAAGACGGGGAAGGAAGTCGGCCGCACCCTGTCAGAGGAACCGTCCCAGCATTTGCCTGAAGTGACTTAGGGAAATCACTGAAAACCTCAATCAGGACTGTTGGACGTGGAATTGAACCGTCATCCTCCCAAATGCGGGTCCAGTGTGCTAACCACAGCGGCACCTCGGTCGGTAATAGTTTAATTCTGGACAGCATGTTGTGGGAGAGTGTTTAGTATTTCCACCTGCTGTGGGTAGCTTGCAGATGTGTCGCAGTTGTGGACGAATGGCACGCACAATGACGACAGTGATGTCCTAGAAGCAAAAACAAAAGACGGTTTTAAACTGTCATCCTGATATTATTCAGTCTCTGGTATTTTGCTCTGTATATTGAATCATATTATTTGTTTCATTCCTTTCTTTTCTTATATATATAACAGCTATATGTAAACTGAATGAGACACTGCCAAAGGTAAATTAACGAGTTGTCACGTGGCAAAGATAATGTTTTGATACATTGTTAAATATCTGTATGAAACAAAGTAAGAAATACACACTTCACCCTTTTGTTCAGATAAGTGATAATGTACAGATGTATGCTTGGATCTGTCCTACCAGCGTTGTTAAAATTGTCTATTTCAACTATTCATAAAAAGCGTTATAAAAAGTTATTGGAAAAGTAATGTTTATTCGTACGGTTAAGAGGTCAACTCCTATCTGTTCATCATTTCACTCGCCGCCGAGATCCTGCATTCGGAGGTTTTCTGCAGACAAGAAGAATTTACGTGGTATCCTGAGAAGCGTTCTTGCATCGTCACTGTCACAATCAAGGCTAAACACAATGCAATTAATGTGAAGCAGTATGTAATGCAAATCATGTTAATTGACCTCAAATGTATTCATATTAAAGGTCTGTTGATATTGGTATCAGTTAAAGTCCACCTAGGACTGTGCACAGGTTCATAAATTACCTTCTAATTTCTTTCAACTATTCTTTCCAATTATTCAAGCAATTATTAATCAATTTCGGAGTCCCACATTCCTATTCAATGGCAACCATGACAAGATGGCACCACACAAAAAATGAAAACTTTTCAACTGTTGAGATACAAATTGTTGAGATAAATGATTGATATTATTGTTACAAGAAACTAATGAAACTTTCATTGTGTTTGTTTCATGTCCATAAGATTGGAAATGGTAAAAAGATTGAAGATCCTAATTAAAATTAAATTCTGCCTACAAACAAGACAAGCCGGGAATGCTGGTTTCAGCAGGTAAGCTAGAAAGCTGCTACGCAGTATGCCTATGTGGACATGCCTGGTGCCATCTCCCTGGCAGTAGAAAATCTCTTTTCCTTCCAATTAATATCCTTTACGGAAAGCGTGTTTCTACAGAAAAGACGAAAATTTGTACAAAGTCATCATTAAAGTGCAAGATAAATCATTCAAATTCTAAAAGACTGTGTCAGATAATAATCAGGTTCATTAGTGAATACGCAGCTAAACCTATTTAAATTGAAAACTACCGATACAGACAAAATTTCATTTTTGAAAAAATTTTATTCATAATTTTGAAAAAAAACTATTCACAACAAAGTCAAAGGGAATGGCCATTGCTGCACATTCATTACAAATTGCAAATGGCAAACACAAATTGCAAATGGCAAACACAAATTGCAAATAGCAAACACAAAACAACACCAAACAGTAGAATAATCCACAGACATCTGAGCTCGGCAACAGGTGAAGGTAACGCGCCAACTCGTGAACTCACCAACGGTAACCAAAATGACGAGATTGGCTTCCCACTATCAATATATGACATCACTGGTAATGTAACTATTCATTATGTCACTTTTATTACACTCGATGAGACAATTTCTCAGTTCTCACCGGGAAACATTTTTTCAAATAGTGGAAGTGAAGTGCATGACAGCGAAAATTCCTTCGATTATTCGCTCATGACATCGCAAACGCAAGAACAGAAAACAGTTAGTAAAAGCAATGTAAATACTAGTGAGACACAAAATTTGATACAACTCCTGCAACAACTAACACAACAGTTTACAAAACGACAGGAATTTCAGGAAAGTGTAACACAACAACTTAAGGGTATAGGACAACAGTTTACACAGCAAAATCAGGCATTTAATGATTTCAAGAATAATATTAGTCAACAGTTCAGTGAGGTGACCAAAACTATACACACTGAATTATCTGACAAACTATCCGGGTAGTTGACAGAGCTACATAAAGAACTAAAACAAGAAATAATTACCAACCTATCCTGCAATATAAATACGTTAACGGAAAGAGTATATCATCCGTAGATGATAAACAGGAACAACTTGCAGATGTGTTACAGAACCTTAGTGAAGCAATTCTCAAGTCCCGGGGATCAATCCCAAGTGGGTGCATCGGTAAAAATGTGACAGAGGCAGTCAGAGAGCTGCAAGACATCTGCAAAAACTTACAAACAGAAGTACAAAAGTTGACTCTACGAGGTAGAGTCAAAATGTGCCAAAAAAACAGAGAGATAAGTTATGTGCGGATTAAAGGAAATAACGGAAAAAGCTGAAGCTAGAATGCTGGATAAGAGCAGCAAAATTTATGTAGATACTGTAGAAGCTTTAAAAGAGAAAGAAAGTCAGTTTCTAGTTAAAATAGATTCCAGTTTAAAGGAAGCAGAGGAAAGAAACTTCCTGGCAGATTAAAAGTGTGTGCCGGACTGAGACTCGAACTTGGGACCTTTGCCTTTTGTGGGCAAGTGCTCTACCATCTGAGCTACCTAAGCACGACTCACAACCCGTCATGACAGCTTCAATTCTGCCAGTACCTCATCTCCTACCTTCAACACTTTACAGAAGCTCTTCTGCAAACCTTGCAGAACTAGCACTCCTGGAAGAAAGGATATTGCAGAGACATGGCTTAGCCACAGCCTGGGGGATGTTTCCAGAATGAGATTTTCACTCTGCAGCAGAGAGTGCACTGTAATGAAACTTCCTGGCAGATTAAAAAGCTGTGAGGATGGGTCGTGCATCATGCTTGGGTAGCTCAGATGGTAGAGCATTTGCCTGCGAAAGGCAAAGGTCCTGAGTTCGAGTCTCGGTCCGGCACACAGTTTTAATCTGCCAGGAAGTTTCACATCAGCATACATTCCACTGCAGAGTGCAAATCTCATTCTGGAAACATCCCCCAGGCTGTGGCTAAGCAATATCTCCACAATATCCTTTCTTCCAGGAGTGCTAGTTCAGTAAGGTTTGCAGAAGAACTTCTGTGAGGTTTGGAAGGTAGGAGACGAGGTACTGGCAGAAGTGAAGCTGTGAGGACAGGTCGTGAGTCGTGCTTGGGTAGCTCAGATGGTGGAGCACTTGCCTGCGAAAGGCAAAGGTCCCGAGGTCGAGTCTCAGTCCAGCACACGGTTTTAATCTGCCAGGAAGTTTCATAACAGCTCACACTCCACTGCAGATTGAAAATCTTAGTCTGGAAGCAGAGGAAAAGTTACAAGGCAGTATTGCTAAAACTACTGACATTCCAAAACAACATTTGACAGAAAACAAGCATATGCTTTTAGAGAAGTTAGATACTTTCACCGGTTACCCACAATACGTGGCTAGCCTGCTGAAAGAAAATAACAAAGGTTGCAGAATGCAGCAACACTTGCCGGCAGTTGTATCTGTCGAGAAAATGCAATTTGCATGCACTGTGCCACAAGCGAACACAAACGTGCCTGTCGCTGGCAGCGTTGCGTGTTTTACAACATTACTTGCAGATAAAGGATTACTTAGACATCGACAATTTCTGGTATTTACCTCCAAAGGGAAAAGAACAAACCTCACGATCTTTATCAGAGCATTTCGAAATGTTTTACTTCGCACCTGGACCAGAGCCGAGAAATTAGATTTGTTGTAGGATACACACAGGATGACATTCTTCTACGGGCTACGAACATGGCACCACATTGCCACTACTATGAATAGTCTGCGAGGTGAGAGCCTTTCTGGAAAAATATTGGTCTGAGGCTGTACAAGGGAGGCTTAGATGTGAAGTATTCAACCCAGCTCCATCCAGTAGCAAACATGGAAGCTTAAGTGGATATTCTGAAAAATATTTGAATAAAATCAGTTACTGGATGAATCCGGTATCTCAAGTAGATGTGCTGAAAATTTCCTGCCCACATTAGGAAAAAACTCATTATCATCCCAAAAAAAAAAATGGTTCAAATGGCTCTGAGCACTATGGGACTTAATATCTGTGGTCATCAGTCCCCTAGAACTTAGAACTACTTAAACCTAACTAACCTAAGGACATCACATACATCCATGCCCGAGGCAGGATTCGAACCTGCGACCGTAGCGGTCACACGGTTCCAGACTGTAGCACCTAGAACCACATGGCCACACCGGCCAGCTCATTATCATCCCAAACACGACACCAATTTCTTTCTATCTGCACTGGATTCAATTGATCTGATGTACGAAGAGAGATCAGTACAACCCAAGCCCGTTAATATGCAGATAGTACCACAGAGATGTGGACCAACAAGTGAACAATGGATTTGTAGTACAACACGGATGGCAACCTTACCCCACACGGACCTATGGTAATGGCAATGGTAATCAAAATGGCAATGGCAAAAGCCATAAATTCGTGGGTGGATATAAAAGAAATGGGCAAAAATTTAACACAAACAACTACAACGGGCAAGTAGAGTACGGTCAGCCTACAAGTTACTGGCAACAATTAGCTGATCACTTGGCAAACCCAAAACAATACCAGAGAGTAAAATAATCCACAGACAGAGGAATTTGGCCAACAAAGTAATGCATATATGCAAAGGCAAAGAGAATTTTAGTCCAATTTTAGTTGATAGCCTCACTGGATACTATACGGCATAATCAGACACCAACACTCCACATAGTAGAAATTATGCCTAACCCAGAGACTGATGCCACTGCAATGCCGGAAAACTTGAACTGGTCACAGTAGACCCCTGTCCTGTGGCCTGGGGAGAGAGTGGGGACGCGAGCTTGATCTACACTCGCTTTATCAAATACGATGAAGGTAGTAATGTGGAAGATTATCTGTATCAGGGATGGGCACGAAAGCTGCAGGTGGGCACCGTGAGCCACGAGGGCAATGCCGGGCAGCTGTGAGGGCACGTAGTGCGGATAGCAGAGCTGTGCGATGTGGCCGGCCACTCTGGTACGCACACTGCAGGGGGTAAACCGTGCTGCTGTGAGCACGCTTCGTGCACAAAGCTGAGTACGGACAAGGTAATGTATATAGTGCAGGTGGAACACAAGTAAAGTCCGAGGTGGTTTTACACATATGTGGACTCCACGAGCTCAGCACCAGTACATGGTTATTGGGAGGCCAATCGTATGTGGCACAACGTGTGTGTCTGGGACGTAAGTGCAAAACGTGCTTACACGAAGTTTCTGTATTCAGATCCTGCAACGGTTGGCCAAACCATGCGATCTGAGAATGTTAACTGTTTTTATAAAGCACGTCCATGACGCCAACTAGTTTGCCACATTTTGCTAGCAAATTAATATTGTGAGATGCAATGTATAGCTGGTAGTTCCTGCTGGACACCAACAGCTTTCAACTTTTTTCGTATCAAAGCAACAGCACCAGACTTATGACCAATCACTCCAGGAGCCCCATCTGTTGCAATCGATAAAAGTTTTTCCCAACATAGCTCGTATTTCTCTATTATATGTTCTACGCACGAAAATATATCGTCGACCATTGTTATGTAATGCATTGGCACTAAATCGACGAGTTCTTCAATCACATAAAACTGAGCATCAACGTCTCACAAAAAGACTGCAAGTGGGGCAACATCACATACATTAGTGCTTTGGTCCAATGCTAACAAAACGAAAACCAAATCTTTGATCACATTTCTCAACTGAGCTTCCACATCGTGTGCCATTTTTTCAATGCGTCTGCAAACCGTTCTCCGTGAAAGAGGAATGGTTTCAAAAACAGGAAGACTTGCTGGCCACAAAATTGTTGTGGCAGCAACAAAACATTCTTTCACAAATTCTCCATCACCATAGGGCTGTACTGTTTTAGTTATTTTAAGAGCTACATCATAGCTTACTGTCATTGCCGCACTGTTGTGGATGATGAGGTTTTCGTCCTGTAAATACGTACCGGAGAGAGTAAAAGTGACCGAAAATACACGTAACATATTATTAATAACAGTAATAATGTGAATCAATGGTATAATTGTCTACAGGTACTCTTACGTCTTTCTCCTTTTTCTGCTTCAATTCGATAAATTTGGCTTTTCTTTCTTCATTATTCAAACTGACTATATCCTTCTCGTGAAGCAGTTGATAATGTTGCTTCACATTGTACCTCTTCCATGAAGACAATGTTGCATTGCAAATCAAACACTGAGGTCCGCTTTGCGTTCTAACAAAAAAGTACTCTTCTTCCCACTGTGGATTAACAAGTACGGTTCAAAGGACTTTCGTTTCAATGATTTTAACCTATTAGCACTGGAATTAATTTTTTCGTGATTTTTTTTTTTTTAAGTGTTATTATATCTGTAAAAGGCATAAATTACACAACACAGTTGTTTTGACGAAAGTCATTACCGCCATTAGCGAGATATTTGATGTTGCCATATGGCAATGCTAGGCGCTTTCACTACCTAAATTTATATGGATTACAACTTCAGCTAAAATAAGTAGGTTATTGAAATTTCTTATTACATATACAAGTTTTGTGTAAATTTATTATTCAGTCTTCATCACACAATTGATACTTTGTAATATAATACAATTAATAATCAAAAATCAAACCTTGAACTCAGCATTTTACATGAAGTGGAATAAAACAGTCAATATACAATCCCACATTACACTTTGAACACATCGTTCTCACAATAGATTTACAGTCCTTGTGTGCACACCTTTTCTTCTTCATTCCTTCTGTGTGCTGGACGATGTGGTCAGTCTTATCAAACCTAATTGTATGCGGCTGTCAGAACATGCCCTTGATGATGCAGATGGTCTCCTGGCTCCTCTTGGTAAAGCTTGGTGTCTTTGCAAGTACACTGTTGCTACTTCTCTCTTGAAATCAAGCTGTTTGGTTTCTTGCTTTATTATACAAAATCCAACTGTTTTGTATGGCGACATCTAACATCCGTGTAAAGAGACACCAGTACCATTTCTTGCTTCTTATTGCAATACGATAGCATGCTAGATTCTGATCCATCTGATCAGCACCTCCCATATATGTATTATATTTGGCTACCACTTTCAGTCTGGGAATCATTATATTTCACTTATATAGTTGTGAGAATCTCTCGACTTGGCCAACTTCTTGTGCACCACATGAAGAAGAGGTCATTGTGACAAGCGAGTCGTCCAGCCACCACACATACAATAATCCATCATTCTTCTCTATTCGGATCTGGGGGCTCAACAAACACATCACCTTCAAAATCATCATTATAAAGAATCCCCAGCGCCTCAGCAAGCGAGAAACCTCTTCTAAAACAAAAAAGAGAAAATTCGTCCTTTTACTGAGTACAAGCGCCTAGCGTCGCCATACGGCAACACCGACGTTCGAACAGCCTAAGTGAACGTAATTTATTTCACAGCAAGCAGTAACCTCCAAAGAATATATATTTGAGTATTTAAAGCACAACCATACTAAAAAACCAAATTATATATCGTAAGTTACTGTGTAAAACATACTTACTCGAATTTACACTCCATTTTTCTTTGTCATTCAGCAAACGACGACTTCCAACACTGCTTACGCCGCAGAATTTAAATGTATCGTTAAAATTGTTGCTTGTAGTGATCTTTACAGTCTTGCGGAATGGAATCCAGCACTGCCAGCACTCTCGCTTAGTCGATGTCGTGGAATCGACGATTTTAAAAAAGTGTTACAAACGTTGCCATATGGCAATGCACAACACTAATGGGTTAACTCCTCTTCAGCCATTTTCCACCCACTAGTTCTGTTTTATCACAAACAATGAACACTGTGTCTACACAGACAATAGAGACAATGGGAAGTAAACCGACTGAGTGGCTCTGCACAGTATAGTGACGTGCGTGGCTTTTTATTTAGTAAGTCTCTGTGCGTGGCTAGGCGAGTAGATGGTGAGGGTACTGCTGGCTTGCAGAGTGGGGGAGAGTCGCAGGCAGGCCTTGCGAGCATCTGCGAGAGCCCCTGCTCATGAATCGGTGGTTGCCCAGCTCTGATCTACCGGGTGATCAAAAAGTCAGTATAAATTTGAAGACTTAATAAACCACGGAATAATGTAGATAGAGTGGTAAAAATTAACACACATGCTTGGAATGACATGGGGTTTTATTAGAAGCAAAAATAAATAAAAAACAACAACAAAGTTCACAAAATGTCTGACAGATGGCGCTGGACAGCAAAACATCAGTGACTGCGCATCACAATAGTGTATAAAAGGAGCTGTAATGAGAGAGAGAATCAGATGCGCCAACAGTTGCAGCATGTTGACGTTACCTGATAAGCCGCTTTTAGTGAAGCTGTATTATCAGAATGGGAAATGTGCTAGTTCAGCTTTATGATCCTTTCGCCATAGGAAGGGGATTTGAATGGGTAAAGGTCCGTTGACAAATGCAGCTGTGGCGGGAATGATTTCGAAGTTCAAAGCCGTGGGTTGTTTAGATGATAGACCCCGTAGTGGCCGACCGAGCACAAGGCGTAATGCTGCTGAGACAGATCAGGAAGAAATGGAGACTGTAGCAGGTTCGTCTGTGCACGGGGAAGTCAGCACTCGTGCAGTCGCACGTCGCATCAGCATTCCACACACTACTGTTTGGTTGGCACTTAGGCGTACCCTCTGATGCTATCCGTACGAAATCCATCGGCATCACGAACTGTTACCTGGTGATTTAGTGAAGCGGAGGGCATTTGCGTTGTGGGCATTTCAAAAGAAGGCGGAAGATGACGATTGGTTGAGTAACGTGTTGTGGACCGATGAAGCTCATTTCATGCTCCGTGGGTCTGTCGATGCCCACAACTGCAGAATTTGGGCTACCGAAAAACCTGGAACTGTCGTGGAAACTCCACTGCATGACGAGAAAGTCACGGTATGGGTTGGATTCATCACATCTACCGTTATTGGGCCTTTTTTCTTCGAGTAAATGTGTGATTCTGGTTTTGTAACTGCTACCGTGATGGCTGAGAGGTACGCCGATATGTTACAGAATCGCATCATCCCCAGCCTGCTGATAAACACCTGCTGGAACGTACGACGTATATGCAGGGTGGCGCTCCACCCCATATTGCTAGATGCGTGAAAGATCTCTTGCGCGCGTCGTTTGGTGACGATCGTGTGCTCAGCCACCACTTTCGTCATGCTTGGCCTCCCAGGTCCCCAGACCTCAGTCCGTGTGATTATTGGCTTTGGGGTTACGTGAAGTCACAAGTGTATTGTGACCGACCGACATCTCTAGGGATGCTGAAAGACAACATCCGACACCAATGCTTCACCGTAACTCCGGACATGCTTTACAGTGCTGTTCACAACATTATTCCTCAACTACAGCTATTGTTGAGGAATGATGGTGGACATATTGAGCATTTCCTGTAAAGACCATCATCTTTGCTTTGTCTTACTTTGTTATGCTAATTATTGCTATTCTGATCGGATGAAGCGCCATCTGTCGGACATTTTTTTAACTTTTGTATTTATTTATTTTTTTGTTCTAATAAAACCTCATGTCATTCCAAGCATGTGTGTCAATTTGTACCTCTCTATCTACATTATTCCGTGATTTATTCAGTTTTCAAATTTATACTGACTTTTTGATCACCCGGTACATCAAAGTAATGAGGATACACAGAAAAGAAAAGGGTGAGGTACAAGCTACTATTAACCCTTTAACTGCTCTGTACATGTTAACGTGTGCCTCTGTACCTGTCCCCGTGTGCTCCAAACGTGTTTACACGTGCCACCAGTCCTTCTACCTGGTACTCTGAACGTGTTTACATACGTCGCCTTACTGGCACCCGTGTGCTCCCGATGTGTCGAGCCGCGCTGCCGCTTCTTTCCCTGTGGCCTCTGGCTGCGTTAACGCGCACAGCCGTATATTCGTGCCGAGTGCTAAGTAGCTGTTTGGCGTTCCGCCGGCACGGTTGAAGTCTCGTGAGCGTCTGCTGCGTTTTCTCGTGTTGCAGTTTTCGTCTGTGCATTTACTGACCATTGAGGCCGTTAACGTCTTGAGAAGAAAACGACACGCCGTCGTGGTTGTACGGATGAAGAAACCTTCGAAATTCTCACTAGAAGCGACAGTGAGAACGAAATTTTCGACCGCGTCGGTAATTCTTACTCTTTGACTGAATCTCAAAGTAATAGTCCTGTGCAGTGTACTTCAGCTGGAACGACACATCTGTCAACAAGGGAGAGATATCATTCAGAATCTGACGGGTCTGAGAGTGATAGTGAAGTGCCATTGAAAAGAGCTCGCTTTAGCGACACATCTGACTGGAAGAAAAGTGATTTTCTTCCATTTACGCACGTGTTCAATGCTTCAGCTTCTGGACACAACAGTGATTCAAGTGTTTTATCATATTTCCTAGTATTTTGAATGGAAGAATCGATGAAATTTGTAGCAGATGAAACTGACAGATTTTTGTTGTATACAAAAGAAAATACGCCAGAATCTGAGCATTCTCGTTTGTCCAGATGGAAAGAAATGGGTTTCAAAGAACTGTATTCTTTCGTCGCTGTTTGTATGTCAATGTGCTCGTGTGAAAAAGCTGAAAATTGGTGACTATTGGTCCACAGATGTACTCTTGAACACTCCTGTTTTTGGCGAAATTATGCCCAGAGACTGTTTTCTGTTAATTTTAAGAATGCTTCACTTCGGTGACAACTCTGTCAGCAATGAAGGAGACAAGTTATTTAAAATTAGGTTTATTGTTGGTCAAATTCGCGCAACACTTCACAGCACATCTCATCTGTATCAAAAGCTCTGCATTGACGAAAGCCTCTTGTTGATCACAGGGCAATTATCGGTCAACAGTACATTCCCTCCAAAAGAAGTAGGTTTGGAATAAAAACATTTGTGCTATGTGACTGCCAGACGGGTTATATCCTGGATTTCATTGTTTACATGGGCACAAATACTGCAATTAACTTCCACAATCTGGGGAAAAGTGGCGACATAATAGCAACCATTGATGAAACCATTTTTAGGAAGGGGACACACTCTCTATGTCGATAATTGGTATTCAAGCAGAGACCTGTTCCTTTGGCTTCATAACCGTGGAACAAACGCACGTGGTACTGTTCGCAAAAACAGTCGGATCATGCCAAAACTAGAAGGGGGAGAAAAAAAACAAACTAAAATGAGTAATACAGTTATGTCCACTGATACAATCCTTGCCATGAAATGGTGTGACAAAATCGAAGTCTGGATGCTGACCACCTGTAATACTGCAGAAATGGTGGAGATGGAAAAGACAAACAGAAAGCTATGTGAAAGATTAAGGAAACCACAATGTGTTGCAGATTACAACAAGAGTATGGGTGCTGTTGACCACTGTGACATGCTGCCGAGATCAGTGCAATCAGTACGAGAGACTGTCGAGTGGTACAAATAGTTCTTTTTCCACGGACTGGATTTTTGCATTTTAAATGCCCGTGCTTTCCACAGAGTAGTAACAGGACAAAAAATGCAACTAGCGGAATTTCATTTGTGTCTGGTAAGAGACCTTGCTGAAACTTGTGCAAAAGAATGGGGGAAAGCTGGCAGAGGAAGCCACTCTGAAGACGAGAATTCTCTAAGATTTACTGGGAGGTATTTTCCATAGGTCACCGAGCTGGAAAACTTGAACAAACGTACACCAATGCGTCAATGCGCAGTATGCTTGAAGCAGTAAGTGCGCCGAGAAACGAGATACAAATGTAGAGCATGCAAGATACCACTATGCGTAGTGCGCATCACACTAAACAAAATTATTAACCATCTATAATCACTCAGAAGAGAATAAGCGACATTGATAACATTCTAAAAGTAAAGGGCAACCAAAGGAAATAAAAAATATAAAAAATAAAAATTGTACACAAAATTAAAAAAAAAAAAAAAAATACATTTTTAACTTCGCCAGTGCCGGTCCAAAGCCCGGATCAAAAAGAAGGATGGAAAATATATTCAGAAGATATAAAAGATACTCCAACATTTATGATTTCTGACTTTGAAGCCATTTTACAGGAGTGTTACTGCACTCCCAAAAACACGAACGGCATTTTTCAAATGCCATTAAATATATTACATATGTTACACATAAAATTAAAACAAGCATAGTACTACATTGTTGATTCAAACAAACATCATGTTTGTTTTCATGGCCATATTTCACAGCAGCTCTAACAATTAATTATTGTTAGCTTTAGCGTTTTAATCTTACAGCAATTAATGAAGAAGAATTTCACACTAGACACATTTTGTTTTTATTTACAAAGCATCTCTGTTCACTGGTTTTCCTGCTTCATGTCAACCTCCGCTAATGAAGAGAGGGAAAGCAGTTGTGCGCAAAGGATGTAAACACGAAGCAAGAAAACCAGTGAACACAGAAGATGCTTTGTAAATCAAAGCGAAACGCATATGGTGTGAAATTATTTTTCATTAATTGCGGTAAGCTTAAGATGGTAAAACTAACAATAATTAATTCTACATACTGTTTATTGGAGAAAATACAAAAATGCAGTAAATCAAGCGGGCAAAAAGGAATACAAACGTCTAAAAAAAATGAGATCGACAGGAAGTGCAAAATGGCTAAGCAGGGATGGCTAGAGGACAAATGTAAGGATGTAGAGGCTTATCTCACTAGGGGTAAGGTAGATACTGTCTACAGGAAAATTAAAGAGACCTTTGGAGAAAAGAGAGCCACTTCTATGAATATCAAGAGCTCAGATGGAAACCCAGTTCTAAGCAAAGTAGGGAAAGCAGAAAGGTGGAAGGAGTATATAGAGGCTCTATACAAGGGTGATGTACATTAAGACAATATTATAGAAATGGAAGAGGAGGTAGATGAAGATGAAATGGGAGATATGATACCGCGTGAAGAGTTTGACAGAGCACTGAAAGACCTGAGTCGAAACAAGGCCCCCAGAGTAGACAACATTCCATTGGAACTACTGATGGCCTTGGGAGAGCCAGTCCTGACAAAACTCTACCATCTAGTGAGCAAGATGTTTGAGACAGGTGAAATACCCTCAGTCTTCAAGAAGAATATAATAATTCCAATCCCAAAGAAGGCAGGTGTTAACAGATGTGAAAATTACCGAACTATCAGTTTAATAAGTCACAGCTGCAAAATACTAACACCAGTTCTTCATAGACGAATGGAAAAGCTGGTAGAAGCCAACCTCGGGGAAGATCAGTTTGGATTCGGTAGAAATGTTGGAACACATGAGGCAATACTGACCTTACGACTTATCTTAGACGAAAGATTAAGCAAAAACAAAACAACATTTCTAGCATTTGTAGACTTAGAGAAAGCTTTTGACAATGTTGACTGGAATACTCTCTTTCAAATTCTAAAGGTGGCAGGCATAAAATAGAGGGAGCGAACGGCTATTTACAATTTGTACAAAAACCAGATGGCAGTTATAAGAGTCGGGGGACAGAAAAGGGAAGCAGTGGTTAAGAAGGGAATGAGACAGGGTTGTAGCCTCTCCCCGATGTTATTCAATCTGTATATTGAGCAAGCAGTAAAAGAAACAAAAGAAAAATTCGGAATAGAAATTAAAATCCATGGAGAAGAAATAAAAACTTTGAGGTTCACCGATGACATTGTAATTCTGTCACAGACAGCAAAGGACCTGGAAGAGCAGCTGAACGGAATGGACAGTGTCTTGAAAGAGGATATAAGTTGAACATCAACAAAGGAAAAATGAGGATAATGGAATGTAGTCGAATTAAATCGGGTGATGCTGAGGATATTAGATTAGGAAATGAGACGCTTAAAGTAGTAAAGGAGTTTTGCTATTTGGGGAGCAAAATAACTGATGATGGTCGAAGTAGAGAGGATATAAAATGTAGACTGACAATGGCAAGGAAAGCGTTTCTGAAGAAGAGAAATTTGTTAACATCGACTATAGATTTAAGTGTCAGGAAGTCGTTTCTGAAAGTATTTGTATGGAGTGTAGCCATGTATGGAAGTGAAACATGGACAATAAATAGTTTGGACAAGAAGAGAATAGAAGCTTTTGAAATGTGGTGCTACAGAAGAAGGCTAAAGATTAGAGGGGTATATCATATAACTAATGAGGAGGAATTGAATAGAATTGGGGAGAAGAGGAGTTTGTGGCACAACTTGACAAGAAGAAGGGACCGGTTGGTAGGACATGTTCTGAGGCATCAGGGGATCACAAATTTAGCATTGGAGGGCAGCGTGGAGGGTAAAAATTGTAGAGGGAGACCAAGAGATGAATACACTAAGCAGATTCAGAAGGATGTAGGTTGCAGTAAGTACTGGGAGATGAAGAAACTTGCATAGGATAGAGTGGCATGGAGAGCTGCATCAAACCAGTCTCTGGACTGAAGACCACAACAACAACAACATTGTTTATTATAGTGATTTTTAGTAACATAAGCAGTTTCAATGCACATCATGTGTGTCCCGTAATTCATCTGCAGATTCACAGTCACGGAAAAAGTATCGAGATACGTTGTGTGTCAGTGATCACACTCAGAAGGCGAGACAGCTGCGGATGCCCTGGCTCGAGAAATATTCAGCACAGAGTGAACTCGGCCAAGCGACGAGCTCAACCACAGGCAAACGGTCCATTTGGAAAGCCATTAGCGCAGGTATCAGGATTGGGCGGCCTCAATGGCGCGCTCAACCCTACTAGATGGATGCATGGCTTCAGCAGCCAAAGGGTTAAAGCCAAAATATTTGGCCTCGAAGTGCCCATTGTGGTTGACACAGGTGCTACAACTAATTTGATGTCACAGGAAGATCTTCAGGAAGTGAAGAAATGTGGGCGTATACCCACACTGCCAGCGTAAAACTGCAAGGTACGAACTGCGACTGGTCAGAAATCGAAAGGAGGCAAAATACAACATTAATTCCCGTCCAATTAGGACAGTTTTCTGTACAGTGCAATTTTTTGATAATAGAGAAATTAATAGTTGATTCTTTAATCAGGATGGATACATTTAGGACACGCCTAGTACAAATTGATATAGGCAAGGGCCAATGTCATTTCACAGTAAATAATTAATTATTTGCAATAGATCTATTTCGGGAAGTACTGATAAGATGTAAAACTGATACGAACAGTCAGCAGCAGAAGAGGTAAACGTCAACACAATAAATACAAAGGTAAGTGGATCAAAGAGCTTGTCTCAAGAGCAGCAAGCAGGACTTACGGAACTGATACTTGCTTATATATATGTTTTTTGAAAAAATAACAGTTACCATTAAGGATACTGTGAACAAAATGGGAATATATACTCATGAAACTGTTTGTTCTACTTAATACCCTACACCATAGACAAAGAGGGAAGCAGTAAGAAGAGATTAGCAGGATGCTTGAATAGGGCACAATACAACCACCATTTTCCCCTTATTGTAGTCCTATTTTGGCCACGAGTAAGCCAGATAGAAAGGTGCGCTTGGTCCTTGATGCACGTAACATTAAGATTATCGTACCAGTTTGAACATGTTCAGACAATTTACAGGAACTGCTCATGAAATTCCATGATGCTAAATTTCTTACTATAATCTATATCTGATCCTCATACTCGCAAATAAAATTACATGATGAAAGTTGGAAGTATACCGCCTTCGTATGTGGAGGCAGAAGCTTAGATTGAACGTAAGTGCAGGTGTACTTATCTCTGCACTAGACAAAGTGCTAGGGCCCAAACTTTTGAGTGAATGACTTTTTAGTTGCCACATCCACTTGGTTAGAACACCCACCAAGTTAGCTGAGAGCACTAATGAACTGCTTCCTGCACTCGGATAGGAGCCGGCCCCGGATCGAATCCAACTGGCGGATTAATGACAGGGCAGGTGCGCCGGCCAGCCCAGATGTGATTCATAGCCGATTTTCCACTAGGTGAATACCGGGCTGGTCCCCACATCCCGCCTCAGTTACATGACTCGCAGACATCTGAAACACTTTCACGCTCTTTCATGATTTACACTAGATGCAGACAGGTGGGGTACACTGATTTCGTCCCGGGGGGTATGGGGTGGTGACAGGAAGGGCATCCGGCCACCCCATTCCCTCTACACTTGCCACATCTGTTTGTAACAATGTCGACCCTGCGAAAACTGTGAGTCAAGGCAAAAGCAATAGATAGACCCACTTGGGTACAATACTTAAGATCAATTGAAAAAGTATTGATCCGCTTTTCTGAACATGAAGTAATAGCAAATCTCAAGTAATCTAATTTTAGACAAGAAAAGGTAAAATTTTTAGGACACATAATCTCTTTGGAAGGCAGATCCTAAAAAATTGGATGCCATTAGGAACTGTCCTGTTCCCCAAATCAAGAGGCAATTAAAGGCATACGTAGGCCTAGTCTCATTTTTCAGGAAATTCATCCCTGACCAACTTATAAACAGTGATGCTTTTCTCAGTCACCTCTGGAAAAACACCGCTCGATTATGGGACAAACAATGTCAAATCGAGCAAGACTTATTAAATGCTAATATTTTATCTCAACCAGACATGAAGAAGGAGTTTTGTTGATGCACCAACACATCTTCTCAATGTCTGGGTTCATGCCTTTTTCAAATGGTACAAGAAGAGGAAAACTCGTTGCTAAAGTAATTAGCTTTGCCAGCTGCACCTTATCCAGAGCTGAACGTTCATTTTCAGTTATTGAATTGGAGGGTTTGGCTGTAATTTGGTGCTTTAAAAGTTTGAATATTTTCTTTGGGGTAAACACCCAAAAGTATACTGTGACCATAAGTCCCTATCATTTTTGTTAGTTTGTAAATTGCTACACCGACGGATAGCCAGGTGGTGTATGTTTCTTCAAGAATTCAGTTTTGAAATAGTTTTAATAGAAGGAAACCAGAACATAACAGCTGATGCTCTTTCTTGATTATCACAAGGCTTAGAGGAATTTAACTATCTTTTAGAGCAGAAAGGTGAACTAAGAGCTATGTTGATGGAAGACAAAACACTCTGACCATACTATGTCCACATGTGTAAACACATAGAGCAATTATAGCAGGAAGACGTGCTGTAGTAAGGTAAGAGCAAAACTTATACAAAAAGGTGAAAAAATGTTAAAAAGGTTTTTCATTATTCACAAAGGTGTTCTGTTCCATAGGAACCACCCCGAACAATAACAATTGCACGTGTGTTTGCCAGAGGAATATGTGGATGATAACATCTTATACACACACAATACTTAGGGCCATTATGGCACTACAAAGTGCACTGACAAAACAGTTAAATATTGTTATTTCGCCAAACTTAGACAAAGACCTAAGCCGAAACAAGGCCCTGGGAGTAGACAACATTCCATTAGAACTACTGACAGCCTTGGGAGAGACAGCTCTGACAAAACTCTACCATCTGGTGAGAAAGATGTATGAGACAGGTAAAATACCCTCAGACTTCAAGAAGAATATAATAATTCCAATGTCAAAGAAAGCAGGTATTGGCAGATGTGAATATTACCGAACTATCAGTTTAATAAGCCACAGCTGCAAAATACTAACACGAATTCCTTACAGACAAATGGAAAAACTGTTAGAAGCCGACTTCAGGGAAGATCAATTTGGATGTAGAAATGTTGGAACACGTGAGGCAATACTGACCTTACGACTTATCTTAGAAAATAGACTGAGGAAAGGAAAACCTACATTTCTAGCATTTGTAGAGTTAGAGAGAGCTTTTGACAATGTTGACTGGCATACTCTCTTTCAAATTCTAAAGGTGGCAGGAGTAAAATACAGGGAGCAAAAGGCTATTTACAATTTGTACAGAAACCAGATGGCAGTTGTAAGAGTTGAGGGGCATGAAAGGGAAGCAGTAATTGGGAATGGGTTGAAACAGGGTTGTAGCCTATACCTGATGTTATTCAATCTGTATATTGAGCAAGCAGTAAAGGAAACAAAAGAAAAATATGGAGTAGGAATTAAAATCCATGGAGAAGAAATAAAAACTTTGAGGTTCACCGATGACATTGTAGTTCTGTCAGAGACAGCAAAGGACCTGGAAGAGCAGCTGAATGGAATGGACAGTGTCTTGAAAGGAGGATATAAGATGAAGATCAACAAAAGCATGACGAGGATAATGGAATCTAGCCAATTAAATTGGGGGTGCTGAGGGTATTAGACTGGGAAATGAGATGCTTAAAGTAGTAAATGAGTTTTGCTATTTGGGGAACAAAATAACTGATGATGGTCGAAGTAGAGAGGATACAAAATGTAGACTGGCAATGGCAAAGAAAGCGATTCTGAAGAAGAGAAATTTGTTAACATCAAGTATAGGTTTAAGAGTCAGGAAGTCGTTTCTGAAAGTATTTGTATCGAGTGTGGCTATGTGTGGAAGTGAAACGTGGACGATAAATAGTTTGGACAAGAAGAGAATAGAAGCTTTCAAAATGTGGTGCTATAGAAGAATACTGAAGATTAGATCGGTAGATCACATAACTAATGAGGAGGTATTGAATAGAATTAGGAAGAAGAGAAATTTGTGGCACAACTTGACTAGAAGAAGGGATCGGTTGGTAGGACATGTTCTGAGGCATCAGGGGATCACCAATTTAGTATTTGAGGGCAGCGTGGAGGGTAAAAATCGTGGAGGGAGACCAAGAGATGAATACACTAAGCAGATTCAGAAGGATGTAGGATGCAGTAAGTACTGGGAGATGAAGAAGCTTGCACAGGATAGAGTAGCATGGAGAGCTGCACCAAAACAGTCTCTGGACTGAAGACCACAACAACAACAACAGGCAAAGAGTACTACATGTGGTACGAAAGTGTACTGTCTGCCAGAAAGCAAAACATTCTAACATCTCCAAACAGATTGAACTACATCCCATTGTGGCTAAAAACCTCAAGAAAAGGTATCATTGGATGTGGCCGGACCCTATCCCAGAGGTAAGGGGAGAGTAAAGCATATAGTAGGTCTGTATGATATTTTCACCAAATACGTAAAACTATGTGCTGTACATAACATTACAGCCCGTTCAATTATAAGACGAATCAAAGAGGATTATTTTGAAAGATTAGGAAAACCAAAAGTCATGTTAACAGATAACGCTTCTCATTTTGCTGGATGGAAATGGAAAGAGTTTATAGATTCCAACTAAATCATACACATTTTAGTATCCAATTTTTATCCCGAAGCATCCCCCATTGAAAGGGTGTTGAAAGAATTCAACAGGTTTGTGAGGACCTATATGTCTCGTAAACATACCAAGCGGATTGAACATGTCACTCCTTCCTTACAAGTTTTTAACAACCTTCCCCATACATCAACTGGATTTACACCAAGTGAGAACTTATGCGGTATCAGGAGGAGCATTCCTGCATCATCACTGTCACAATCGAGGCTAAGCACAATGCAATTAATGTGCAGCAGTATGTAACGCAAATCACATTACTTGACCTCGAATGTATTCATATTAAAGGTCTGTTGATATTGGTATCAGTTAAAGTCCACCCAAGATTGTGCACAGATCCATAAATTACCTTC
The DNA here is from genome assembly GCF_023864345.2 of Schistocerca serialis cubense. Taxonomy (NCBI): domain Eukaryota; kingdom Metazoa; phylum Arthropoda; class Insecta; order Orthoptera; family Acrididae; genus Schistocerca; species Schistocerca serialis. The sequence continues at coordinate 90,757,679 of NC_064648.1, read as the reverse complement.
TAATTTCTTTCAACTACTCCTTCCAATCAATTTTTCTAATTATTCAAGCTAATATTAATCAATTTCCATCGTTCCCACATCACTATTCATCTGTCAAACTCTACTCACAGTGTACGGTCTAATGAGGAAGGCATCTGTAATTCAAGCAATTTTAATACAACTGTGTTTTACATAACTGATGGCAGATATCTATCAATGTACACAGAAGCTTTAACAGATTGGTATTGAAATTACATAGATCTGACAAGGATAACAGGTCTCTTTCAGGCTCTAGCATTGATTGCAAAGGAAAAGTAGTCCACTAAGAAGAACAGAAACACGATTATTGAGATCTGATTAGCAGGTGCAAATCATAATAAATTCACAACATAGATGACCACAAAAACTATATTATGTGCCATTTATTGATCAACTAAATAGGCAGATAAATACTCCATCTTGTGTCTGGTGGTGGAGTGTGCAATACTAAGTAAATTTCATGGATCCACTTGTACCACAGAGTAATACAAGCAGTCACAACACTCTCTGGTGCAAAAGTTGATACCGTTTGACAACTGGAGCAACACTAGCATTCCAAGTGGTGAGAAAGCAGTCAGTCATATGCGCCCTAAGCACAATGTTTGTTTTTAATTATTTCCTACTTGATTAACGAAACAGTTGATATATTTTTGCTTTCCGTGCATTAGCAAATTATCAAAAGACATGAATTATCATGAAATACGTGTAAAAACAGCATCGCACTGATTCAATGACAAAAGCTACAACTCATCCATGATGAAATATTTTCGGTTGTGTGTATATTTGCAGCTTACTGTGCGAAAGGGGATATTCCGTGTAAAGTAGGAAACACGATATTTAAAAGCTTAAAATTTGGACCTTTTTTATATATTTTTTTGAAAATGCTGGACTTTTTACTGTATGGCAACAATGGTTTGTGGCCAATTATTGCTTTACCTCCATAATCTGTAGCAATTTTTAAAGGTCATATGTTTTTCATGTGACAAGAGTGTGAATTACTGGAGATTTTAGACCTTCATTTCAACTAATTGGCAGGTAAGAATTAGAATATCATTATTTATATTACTGTTACATACCCTAATGTATTGCATAAAGACTATAAAACTGAAGTAGGTAAACTATAGGTTGGAATAAATAATGTAATACAACAGCATGAACTTTCATGTGACATGAATCACTTTCATGTAATTAAGTTTTTATACCAAGTGAGATAATAGAGATAACTTTATCTTGTTCAGTAATTTACTTCTTAGTATGAATGTGAGACTAATATCACTACTAATTTTCCCAATTTCAACCAATACTGTAAAAACAGAAAATTAAATGTGTAACGTGAGTCACATAATCTGGGTCACAGTTGTATTATTTTAAGATTGGAAAAAGAGGATGCCCTAGTAGCAGCAGAAAGACAGAGTAGGAGGAGGGAAAAGTTAAAGAGTGGAGGAAAATATGAAGAATTTAAGAAGAAGAATCTAGAACTTATTTGCTACATCCCATGGTAAAGGAGCCATAGATGGAATTGGTGCAGTTGCAGAATGGCTAGTGGGGAATGCAATAAAAAAATGAAAATCCATAGTAGGTGATGCATCAACTTTTACTCAAGTACCACAACTGTGCAGGTTTTTCATGTGTCTATAGACGAAATTCGAGGATTCGGTGGGCTCAAATATTTTCTTCGGCACGATTAGTACAAAACATAAAAAGCATTTACTGCTTTCACTACAAGAAAGGAGTACTACAAACATATCTAATGTCTCCAAAGAATTTTGCTGCTGCAGATCATCATACTGCAGAAAGTGTGAAAATTTGAGACTGGTACAAAGTAGAAAATGACAGTAAATTCAATGCTGGAGAAGTACATTCAGTTTTTGGAAATTATTACTTAATCAGTGTAATGGAGAATGCTGGTCACTATTGGAAATGCCCTGTAAAATGCGATTAAATTTTGAAGAAAATTAATCCATTTGATGTTGCCAACGCAAGAGGATACTTTTAATTGAATTTACAGTTCATTTTCAAAAATTTCATGCTCTTATAATTTTTCACTGTGTTCCAAAAGTAAAATTTTAATGTTAAGTTTATCTTATTTGACACATAATTTTAATTTCTCTGCTTGCAGTAAAAAAGTTTTTCCAACCAGAAGTAGCAAGTAACACGAGTCACGTAACATTGAGTCACGCGCCTTTTTCAATATAGTACAGTATTTCACGTGGTATAAATATTTTTAGAAATCTGTAATGGTGTCATTTGAATGCCAACCTAATATGCATTTTCTGTGATAAAAACTAGATCCATACTCCTAATAGTTTGAGGACACTTTTGACCTAAAATGCACATTAGAAATAGGATGTTCCAAATTTCTAACACAAGTCACAACATAAATTACATTCTTGTTCTTTAATTTTAAAGCTCTTCCCTGCTTAAATAACAATTGAAGACCTTTGCCTGGAGAAAACAATTTGTAATGATGATTTACAAAATAAAATGTGTGTTAATAGATTGATAACAAGTCAACATAATAAAACACTGATTTCAAAATATAGCACGAGTCACCGTGGAATCTCCCAAAGCAATAGAATATAAACACCTATGTCATGCGTTAAAACATGTATTTCTGTTGTTGTTTATTGTTACTGCCATAGGCACTTCCCTTGAAGCTTAAAATTTTTTGGTGTCTTATGATTCGCCCATTTTTACACTTAAGTTGATTTCCTAACACACAAATGTTATTGTAAATGAATTACTTTTCTTTCAAAAGCGAATGTGTTGAAGATTCTTGCTGTTGGTGGCTCAGATTTAGTAACAACTGTGGAATTGGTTTCTCCTGTGCTGGGAAACAGTTTTACTGATTTTGATGATTTATTATCCCTTAAGCTACAGTTGTGGTGGCTTATTTGATACATTAAATAATGTAAGTATCACTTCCATATAGGTTCCTACGTTCCACATTCACTGATTTGGCTATGTGTGTGATATCTGCTTCATTAGATATGTGATCTTTCTGTAAAAGATCATGTCTTCTGGTGTTTATCAGCAATTTTTTGTTATTAAAGAAAAATGATATCGATCGGTAAATGTCTGTACATTACACGAGAATCATAAATAAACTGTAATGTAATGCACAGTTTTGTATCTCTTAGGGTCCTTAGGAAACTAAATACAGTGGAACCTCGCACAGCGAGCATAATTCATTAGAGAATCTTGCTCATAGTGCGAAACACTCATTAAGGGAAACAATTTGTCTCATATAATTTAAAATAAAATATGATAATGTATTATATTCAGAAAAGTACTAAAAGTTTTATCTTATACATGTCATTTATTCAAAGAAAATTGCACATATAGTATTATGTGCTTAACTGTTTACAATACACCACTAATTGTTTTTTACTAGAAAGCTATTTATAGTAATTTGTTTCTACAAATGCTTCAACACTTGGCAAAAATGTGACACAGTGTTATCGTCAAATAAATTTGTAGTGCACGTAGCCACTGCTTTATTGGAGTGATGATTTCCAATGTACAATACAACCGATTCCCACACTTTCAGCATTCCTCTTATTGTGCCAGAAGCTTCTACTCTGCTGTTACTGCTTCCTCCTCCTCCTCCTCCCCCTTCTCTGAAGAACTTCACAACTTCCTGCTGTGAAACACACTGCAACGCGATAAGCTCTTTGGTGGTCATTTCTTGGCTGTGATCTTCCACAAGCTCATTGATATCACTGTTATCCACTTCTAGTCCTATGCTCTCGGTCAAAGACACAATCTCACTGACTACAGACTCCACAGGTAACAGGCTCAAATGCCTCAGAGTCACATTCGACAATGCACTCTGACCAAAGCTTCTTCCAAGCAGAACAAAGTTCTCTCGGTGACCCCCTCTCATGTATTTTCCATCACCTTGACAGAGGCAACGATGTTAAAGTGATATTTCCAAAACTCTCTGAGAATGAGATTGGTAGCTTCAGTCAGTTTAAAGCAATGCTCGAATAGTGCTTTAGTGTACAGCTTCTTAAAGTTAGAAGTAACCTGCTGGTCCATAGGTTGGAGTAATGGAGTGGTGTTGGGAGGCAGAAATTGGATCTTGATGAATTGAAATTCTTCAACGAGGTGGTCTTGATGGCCTGGAGAATGGGCAGGAGCATTGTCCATAACAAGCAAGACACGAAGTGATAGATTCACCTCAAGCAAACAGTTTTTCATCAAAGTTCCAAACTGATCCAATCACAAAAAAGATCACACGTCACCGAAGTCTTGTGTTGAACCTCCACTTCACATTTAACCTGCTCTTCTGGACTTGACACTTCTTGAAGACTTGTGCAGTTTGTGAACGGTAAACAAGTAGTGGTTTAATTTCCGAATCGCCACTTGCAGCGGCCCAGAATAATCGTGAGAGGCGAGTCTTTCATTGGCTTGTGACTGGGAATGCATTCTCCTCCGCTGTTACAACGGTCCACTTCGGCATCTCTTTCCAGAATAGACCCACCTCACCACAATTACAAACCTGTTGCGGCAGATGACCCTAGAACCTATGAGCATCTCGAAGTTGCTGAAGAAGTTCTCTGCTGCCTTTGTGTTGCAGCTGGCTGTTTTGCTGTGCCTCACAACTTTTTGGATGCCGGTTCCTTTCGTAAAGTCCTCAAGCCACCCACAGCTTCCCTTAAATACTTCTTTGGCTGCTGATGATCCTGTCATCATCTTAACGAGATTGGCAAAAATCACTCTCACCTTCTCACAAATGATGTTCTCATTAATAGTGTTGCCTTGCAATTGCTTTTCATTTATTCATATAAGGAACAACCTTTTGACATCATACAGAATATGAAACCATTTTTTAGATACACTTGTCACTCCCTTTCTACATCTACATCTACATCCATACTCTGCAAGCCACCTGACAGTGTGTGGTGGAGGGTACCTTGAGTACCTCTATCGGTTCTCCCTTCTATTCCAGTCTCATATTGTTCGTGGAAAGAAGGATTGTCGGTATGCCTCTGTGTGGGCTTTAATCTCTGTGATTTTATCGTCGTGGTCTTTTCGCGGCATATACGTAGGAGGGAGCAATATACTGCTTGACTCCTCGGTGAAGGTATGTCCTCGAAACTTCAACAAAAGCCCGTACCGAGCTACTGAGCGTCTCTCCTGCAGAGTCTTCCGCTGGAGTTTATCTGTCATCTCCGTAACGCTTTCGCGATTACTAAATGATTCTGTAACGAAGTGCGCTGCTCTCCGTTGGATCTTCTCTATCTCTTCTATCAACCCTATATGGTACGGATCCCACACTACTGAGCAGTATTCAAGCAGTGGGCAAACAAGCGTACTGTAACCTACTTCCTTTGTTTTTGGGTTGCATTTCCTTAGGATTCTTCCAATGAATCTCAGTCTGGCATCTGCTTTACTGACGATCAACTTTATATGATCATTCCATTTTAAATCACTCCTAATGCGTACTCCCAGATAATTTATGGAATTAACTGCTTCCAGTTGCTGACCTCCTATATTGTAGCTAAATGATGAGGGATCTTTCTTTCTATGTATTCACAGCACATTACACTTGTCTACATTGAGATTCAATTGCCATTCGCTGCACCATGCGTCAATTCGCTGCAGATCCTCCTGCATTTCAGTACAATTTTCCAGTGTTACAACCTTTCGATATACCACAGCATGATCTGCAAAAACCCTCAGTGAACTTCCGATGTCATCCACAAGGTCATTTATGTATACCGTGAATAGCAAAGGTCCTACGACACTCCCCTGCGGCACACCTGAAATCACTCTTACTTCGGAAGACTTCTCTCCATTGAGCATGACATGCTGCGTTCTGTTATCTAGGAACTCTTCAATCCAATCACACAATTGGTCCAATAGTCCATATGCTCTTACTTTGTTCATTAAACGACTGTGGGGAACTGTACTGAACAAGCATCTATCTCCATAATCATGTCCTTGTTCTCGAGGGTAGAGCAAATAGTTGATGTAGACTGATTGTATGTGTGTGCTAAATCAGCAACACTCACATCATGATTTTATGTTTCGTTTCTATGACCATTTTCTTTCTCTTATGGTCATCATCTTGCGGCTTTATCTTCGGGTACATTTCTACAAAGGTTGGTAAAATTTGCACACACAGAAGAAACACTTTGTGTGAAAACAAGTTTAGAAAAATGTGTGATCACAAGCTGCACTAAGATGGTAGCAGAAAAACAATCAAACTAAAACTTCAGTACAAACTAGACATTGTACATATTCCTCTGCTGATGTTGAAAGGGGTTTACGTTGTTTGAATGTTTCCCCTGCTGTGCACAAACAGCTGGTGACATCACACTAAATCGTCGTCACTCGTTAAGCAAAGCCATTTCTTTACAATTTGTTTTGTTTGTTATGCGAATTGCGCATTACAGGAGGTGCTCGTTAAGTGAGGTTCCACTGTAATGATAAATGTGGTGTAATTTTTCAGTTATTGTTTATTTTTATGGCACTACATACACAACAAAAATGTGAAAAGTATGTTACAAATCAATATAAAACTTAGTATTCACATTCATCCGGTATCACATTCAGGAAGTGTTGCTCAATGGCTGCTCAATGCACTGCTATCGCTGGGTGTTACAAAAATTGAGACGGAGAGTTGCGACTGTTATGTGGACTGTGTTTGTACCAGATCGTTTTTTTCTCCCTGTGTTTCCAGTTACTGTTAGGTAAGAGTTCACTGACTTTTGTAGCCAATGATTTGAATTTCACATTATATGTAGTGTTGCTATAGAACATCAGAGTTTAATATAATTTGCCTCACTAAATTTATATGCTAAGTAATATAACCAAGCACAGAACCACAATTCAGACAGCATGCAAAATTTGTTACTGAATTCCAGTACTGTTCATTTACTGTAAATACCTGTTTCCGTATTTGTACTGTAGGTAGATGGGGTTGTACAGGCCATCCTCATTCACAAAAGATGTCTCATTTGCACGGCCCAAATTTGTGTAGTCATTAGACGTCGAGTTTAACAAGCAAACCTGTTGAAGAAAGTCAGTTTGAAATCTCTAGAAATAACATTGAAAAGAACAAAATACACAATGTACATGAAGTCCGGGAACACTTTCTATTATTTATTGTACAAGAACTAAACATTGTACAGATGTCATACATACTGCATTTTGAAGAGAAACTGAAAGTTATTTTTACAAACATTCAATACGCGAACCATGAGTGACCTGGCAGACATCAATACAGTAATCGAATTCTTGCCATACCCGTCCCAGCATGGCATCTTCGACTGTGGCAATTGCTTCCCATATTCGCTCTCAGAGCTCTGCTACATCACGGGGTAGAGGCAGTCCATACACCAGATCTTTAATGTGTCCCCACACAAAAAAGGCACACAGAGTGAGATCTGGTGATCGGGGAGGCCATTTAGTGAAACAGCTGTCCCCTTCTGTAGCACAGCCGATCCATCAATGTAGCAGCTCCGTGTTCAGGTATCCGTGAACTTTACGATGAAAATGGGGTGGAGCCCCATCCTGCTGAGAGATGAACTGAGAGTCCGATTGGATTTGAGGCATCAGCCATTGCTACAACATGTCCAAGTAGGAATATCCAGTGACAGTGCTCTTGGCGAAGAAGAATGGCCCATACTATTTTCGACGTGACAAGGCAAAAAAAAAATTTACCTTTTGGAAAATAAACAACCTATGATGCAGCGATATACAATTGGGGGGGGGGGGGGGGGGGGGAGGGGCACAACTTTCAGGGTTTCTCTTCAAAATGACACATGTATGATATCTTGACAATGTTTGGTTCTTGTGCAATGAATAATTGAAAGTGTTCTCAGACTTTCTGTACACCCCGTATATAATAAGATAATGCTTTCTCAGCTTGCGTCACATTTACTTTCCAGTCTTTACTGGCACTATGGGTATCACCAGCATGCTACTTTCGTCAGGTGCATAACTCTTAGTTATACACCAACTATTAATTACAAATTCATGTCAATAGTAAAAATGTTTGTTGCTGGGTGTGACCGTGAGATTATATTCTGAAATATTTCAGCCTGCCCCATGCAAACATATTGTTACAGGCACACAGGGCACAAGAACAGACACAGCAGCATTATTTCTCACAGCTGTTAACATGCCACAGATCTTTAACTGCTAAGAAAACTCATATTTCAACTGATAATACCAACACTAATAGCACAGACACTTTTTGTACAAGCATATTTACTAATCATACAATGAAGGCTTTCACGACCGGATGGTACTGTTGTTTATAATTCTTCCGGGTTATATGGCCGTGGTCCATGGAATACTTCTATTCCTAATGTTTCGTCCAATACTACGTTGGACATCCTCAGAGGTATGGGTGGTCCTGTTGAGTCCTGTCGACTGACGAGTCGGGCGTCGGAGAGCGGCCTAAATACCGAGGAAAGTGGGCGTGGTCTAGCTCGCACATAGTAGCAGAGAGAAAACTAGTCAAAGATAAAAAGTAACTATCGATAATAGTCTGTCATAGATAAAAATCACTTATTGATTCTGTAACGCCACTGTCCATATCTCGCTTAATTTCAAGGCCTCTTCTTTTCTATTAAAATTATCTTCATGTTTATAAATTTCAATAGCCGCCCTATACAGTCGTGGATAACAGTTCGTGGTAGCACTTAAAACTGTAGTTTCAGAAAACTTAACTACATGGTCACCGGACTGAAGTGCATGTTCTGGAATGGCCGATTTATCTATTTTACCCAGTCGGCAAAGACTTTTATGCTCCTTTACCCTCATATTCACACTTCTTTTCATAGTACCAATATAGACCTTGCCCCAGGTACACGGAATTTTATACACACCGCTAGATGATAATGGTGGCCTTCTATCTTTAACAGAATGAAGTACTTGTCCTATTTTTCTGGTAGGTTTGAATACCAGTTTCACTTTATGTTTCAGCAAAATTTTGCCGATTCGATCTGTAACCTTACTAATGAAAGGTAAAGGCACCGTGTTCTTCCATTGTGGAATGTGGGGAAAAAAACTGCAAATTGGCATTCATAAGAAGAAGAACAACACCAAAAGTGCAACAGGAGCCTAATATGTAAGCAATTGTCCATGTAACCTGTAACTACAGTTCAAAACATTACTACTTAATTGAAAATACCAACCACCAGAACTGTTTATAACCTATAGGCACAGTGACAAAAATGTAAATTAAATAGCTAACATATGTACATATTCCAGGCCACTGATGATGCCTTGCAGAAAATAAAGGCGAAACGTTGTGTTTTATTCAGTTGCTGTCAGACGGTCCATAAGTAAAAATTATCAATATACCATAACTCAGGGCTTGTTCCCACGTAGGGAGGACCAGTGGTGATGCCAAAGTGACACCACCTGCTGACACACTGCAACACAGAGATCATCGGAGAGAATATAAGAACTGGCGAGCTGAGATACGAGCAGCAGTGTCAGCGGCCTCGTATCCTGTCAGACCAAAGTGACCAGGAACCCTCATAAACATCACAGTGGCTCCATCAAGAGTGAGCAAGTGAGAGCTTTCCTGGACCTGTTGCACTAAGGGAAGAACAGTGTGCAGCACACAGAGGCTTTGAAGGACACAGAGTGTCTGAGCAGATGTACTTCGTGGCCTGATACAGCGCAAAGAGCTCTGCTGTAAATATTGAGCAGCATGCCGGGAGCTTATACCAAATAGCGTCGGTGACAATGACGAAGGCACACCCGACACCACAGTCAGTCAGAGAGCCGTCAGTGTACACAAAGATACAGTCGCACAGTTCCACGCGAAGGTCGTGAAACAGAACGTGATAAAGTGAGGCCGGAGTAGGGTCCTTAGGAAGTGAATGAAGGGCGAGATGAACACGGGCCACCCCACAAAGCTGAGGACACGAAGCCACCAGGAAAGATGCAAATAGCATGAAGTTAAGCTGTCAGAGTAAGATCCGAAAGCAAACTCCAGGAGGTAACAGAACAGGGACGCACCCAGTACTAGAGATAAAAGAAGTCACTGAAGAAGGAGGCACAGGATGGGTGGCCACGCACGGCAGACAAACGCCACGCATATCTGTTGGGGAGAAAGTCACGGTGGTAGGACAGATGTAGTTCGGCAGCTTCTGCATACAGACTTTCAACCGGGCTAGAGTAAAAGGTACCAGCGGCCAAACAGATGCCACGATGGTGGACAGTATTGAGAGGGCATAAGAAGGACGGTGTGCAGATGCATAAACGAAACACCCACAGTCTAGTTTCGAAAAGACATGGGACCGGTACAAACAGAGAGCGGTGGTTCAATCTGCACCCCAGGAAGTACCACTGAGGACATGTAGGACACCGAGGAACTGCATACAGCAGGCTGCCAGGTAAGACACGTGGGAGGACCGAGAGAGTTTTGCCAGAAACATAGCCAAAGCCTTGCAGACAAACAAAAATTATGCGAAGCGAAATGTAGTGTGAGAAGGGCTATGTGAGAGACGTTCAATGAATTCGAAAGTAAAGTTCTATGTACTGACTTGGCAGAAAATCCTAAGAAATTTTAGTCTTATGTCAAAGCAGTAGTTAAATCAAAACAAAATGTCCAGACACTCTGTGACCAAAATAGTACTGAAACAGAGGATGACAGACTAAAGGCCGAAATACTAAATGTCTTTTCCCAAAGCTGTTTCACAGAGGAAGACTGCACTGTAGTTCCTTCTCTAGATTGTCGCACAGATGACAAAATGGTAGATATCCAAATAGACGACAGAGGGATAGAGAAACAATTAAAATCACTCAAAAGAGGAAAAGCCGCTGGATCTGATGAGATACCAGTTCGATTTTACACAGAGTACGCGAAGGAACTTGCCCCCCTTCTTGCAGCGGTGTACCATAGGTCTCTAGAAGAGCGTAGCATTCCAAAGGATTTGAAAAGGGCACAGGTCATCCCCATTTTCAAGAAGGGACGTTGAATAGATGTGCAGAACTATAGACCTATATCTCTAACGTCTATCAGTTGTAGAATTTTGGAACACGTATTATGTTCGAGTATAATTACTTTTCTGGAGACTAGAAATCTACTCTGTAGGAATCAGCATGGGTTTCGAAAAAGACAGTCGTGTGAAACCCAGCTCGTGCTATTCGTCCACGAGACTCAGAGGGCCATAGACATGGGTTCCCAGGTAGATGCCGTGTTTCTTAACTTCCACAAGGCGTTCGATACAGTTCCCCACAGATGTTTACTGAACAAAGTAAGAGCATATGGACTATCAGACCAATTATGTGATTGGATTGAAGAGTACCTAGATAACAGAACGCAGCATGTCATTCTCAATGGAGAGAAGTCTTACGAAGTAAGAGTGATTTCAGGTGTGCCGCAGGGGAGTGTCGTAGGACCGTTGCTATTCACGGTATACATAAATGACCTTGTGGATGACATCGGAAGTTCACTGAGGCTTTTTGCAGATGATGCTGTGGTGTATCGAGAGGTTGTAACAATGGAAAATTGTACTGAAATGCAGGAGGATCTGCAGCGAATTGACGCATGGTGCAGCGAATGGCAATTGAATCTCAATGTAGACAAGTGTAATGTGCTGTGAATACATAGAAAGAAAGATCCCTCATCATTTAGCTACAATATAGGAGGTCAGCAACTGGAAGCAGTTAATTCCATAAATTATCTGGGAGTACGCATTAGGAGTGATTTAAAATGGAATGATCATATAAAGTTGATCGTCAGTAAAGCAGATGCCAGACTGAGATTCATTGGAAGAATCCTAAGGAAATGCAACCCAAAAACAAAGGAAGTAGGTTACAGTACGTTTGTTCGCCCACTGCTTGAATACTGCTCAGTAGTGTGGGATCCGTACCATATAGGGTTGATAGAAGAGATAGAGAAGATCCAACAGAGAGCAGCGCACTTCGTTACAGAATCATTTAGTAATCGCGAAAGCATTACGGAGATGACAGATAAACTCCAGCAGAAGACTCTGCAGGAGAGACGCTCAGTAGCTCGGTACGGGCTTTTGTTGAAGTTTCGAGGACATACCTTCACCGAGGAGTCGCCTTCCTACGTATATGTCGCGAAAAGACCACGACGATAAAATCACAGAGATTAAAGCCCACACAGAGGCATTCCGACAATCCTTCTTTCCACGAATAATATGAGACTGGAATAGAAGGGAGAACCGATAGAGGTACTCAAGGTACCCTCCACCACACACTGTCAGGTGGCTTGCGGAGTATGGATGTAGATGTAGATGTAGATGTAGAAGAAAACCGAAAGCCACTTTTGACGTTCCACGAGTAAAGACGATTGAGCCATAGCTGAAGAGAAACATAATAGATGGTAAAATCACCAACAAACAGGAAGTCAGAGATTTCCGGCGGAAGACAAGCCATTATAGGGTTAATGGCGATAGCAAATAGGACGACGCTGAGGATAGAATGATTATGCGCACCGTTTTCCCGCATAAAGGTGTGCGACAGAGCAGAAGCCGCACGTTTATTCCTTGACTTGCGCCATAGGGTTGTGGGGTTTCAGGTTCGGCTGAATAGGTCAGGGGTTCACTACACTCAGCTGGCGGCTAGACGGGTAGCGGAGGGTGTGTGGCGTGGACTAGGCGGTTTTTTAGGTTAGAAGGCCACGGGAAAGTACGGGGTGGGCTGCAATCTCAAAGGGTGCATGGCAAATACAGGATGTGCTTGGAGCAAGGAACAGTCGGAATTGTAGTTGTAAATTGTTGTAGTTGTGCTGGGAAAGCCCCTGAGCTACAAGCACTAATACAAAGCACAGAAGCTGAAATCGTTATAGATACAGAAAGCTGGCTAAAGCCTGAAATAAGTTCTGCAGAAATTTTTACGAAGTCTCAGACGGTGTTCAGGAAAGATAGATTAGGCAGAATTGGTGGTGGAGTGTTTGTGTCTGTCAGTAGTGGTTTACCTTGTAGTGAAGTCGAGGTTGATACTCCGTGCGAATTGGTATGGGTGGGGCTTATACTTAACAGCCGAAATAAGTTAATAATTGGCTCCTTCTACCGACCCCCAGACTCCGATGATATAGTTGCAGAACAGTTCAGAGAAAATTTGAGTCTCGTAACAAATAAATATCCCACTCATACGGTTATAGTTGGTGGGGACTTCAACCTTCCCTCGATATGTTGGCAAAAATACTTGTTCAAGACCAGTGGTAGGCAGAAAACATCTTCCGAGATTGTCCTAAATGCTTTCTCCGAAAATTATTTCGAGCAGTTAGTCCACGAACCCACGTGAATTGTAAATGGTTGCGAAAACACACTTGACCTCTTAGCCACCCACAATCCAGAGCTAATAGAGACCATCGTGACTGATACAGGGATTAGTGATCACAGGGTCGTTGTAGCTAGGCTCAATACCATTTCTTCCAAATCCACCAGAAACAAACGGAAATAATTTTATTTAAAAAAAGCGGGTAAAGTGTCACTAGAAGCCTTCCTAAGAGACAATCTCCATTCCTTCCGAACTGTCTATGCAAATGTAGATGAGATGTGGCTCAAATTCAAAGATATAGTAGCAACAGCAATTGAGAGATTCATACCTCATAAATTGGTAAGAGATGGAGCTGATCCCCCATGGTACACAAATCAGGTCCGAACGCTGTTGCAGGGGCAACGGAAAAAGCATGCAAAGTTCAGAAGAACGCGAAATCCCGAAGATTGGCTAAAATTTACAGACGTGCGAAATTTGGCATGGACTTCAATGCGAGATGCCTTTAATAGGTTCCACAACGAAACATTGTCTCGAAATTTGGTAGAAAATCCGAAGAAATTCTGGTCGTATGTAAAGTACACAAGCGGCAAGACGCAGTCAATACCTTCGCTGCGCAGTGCCGATGGTACTGTTACCACCGACTGTGCCGCTAAAGCGGAGTTACTGAACGGAGTTTTCCAAAATTCCTTCACCAGGGAAGACGAATGGAATATTCCAGAATTTGAAACATGAACAGCTGCTAGCATGAGTTTCTTAGAAGTAGATACCTTAGGGGTTGCGAAGCAACTCAAATCGCTTGATACAGGCAAGTCTTCAGGTCCAGATTGTATACCGATTAGGTTCCTTTCAGATTACACTGATACAATAGCTCCCTACTTAGCAATCATGTACAACCGCTCGCTCACCGATAGATCTGTACCTACAGATTGGAAAATTGCGCAGGTCGCACCAGTGTTTAAGAAGGGTAGTAGGAGTAATCCATCAACCTACAGACCTATGTCATTGACGTCGGTTGGCAGTAGGGTTTTGGAGCATATAAGGTATGCAAACATTATGAATCACTTCGAAGGGAATGATCTATTGATACGTAATCAGCATGGTTTCAGAAAACATCATTCTTGTGCAACGCAGCTAGCTCTTTATTTGCACGAAGTAATGGCCGCTATCAACAGGGGATCTCAGGTTGATTCCGTATTTCTGGATTTCCGGAAGGCTTTTGACACCGTTCCTCACATGCAACTTCTAATCAAGTTGCGGGCCTATGTGGTATCGTCTCAGCTGTGCGACTGGATTCGTGATTTCCTGTCAGGAAGGTCACAGGTTGCAATTCGTAGTAATAGACAGCAAATCATCGAGTAAAACTGAAGTGATATCAGGTGTTCCCCAGGGAGGCGTCCTGGGACCTCTGCTGTTCCTGATCTGTATAAATGACCTGGGTGACAATCTGAGCAGTTGTCTTAGGTTGTTCGCAGATGATGCTGTAATTTACCGTCTAGTAAGGTCAACCGAAGACCAGTATCAGTTGCAAAGCGATTTAGAAAATATTGCTGTATGGTGTGGCAGGTGGCAGTTGACGCTAAATAATGAAAAGTGTGAGGTGATCCACATGAGTTCCAAAAGAAATCTGTTGGAATTCGATTACTCGATAAATAGTACAATTCTCAAGGCTGTCAATTCAACTAAGTACCTGGGTGTTAAAATTACGAACAACTTCAGTTGGAAAGACCACATAGATAATATTGTGGGGAAGGCGAGCCAAAGGTTGCGTTTCATTGGCAGGACACTTAGAAGATACAACAAGTCCACTAAAGAGACAGCTTACACTACACTCGTTCGTCCTGTTAGAATATTGCTGCGCGGTGTGGGATCCTTACCAGGTGGAATTGACGGAGGACATCGAAAGGGTGCAAAAAAGGGCAGTTCGTATTGTATTATCACGTAATAGGGGAGAGAGTGTGGCAGATATGATACGAGAGTTGGGATGGAAGTCATTAAAGCAAAGACGTTTTTCGTCGGGGTGAGATCTATTTACGAAATTTCAGTCACCAACTTTCTCTTCGTAATGCGAAAATATTTTGTTGCGCCCAACCTACATAGGTAGGAATGATCACGAAAATAAAATAAGAGAAATGAGAGCTCGAACAGAAAGGTTTAGGTGTTCGTTTTTCCCGCACGCTGTTCGGGAGTGGAATGGTAGAGAGATAGTATGATTGTTGTTCGATGAACCCTCTGCCAAGCTCTCAAATGTGAATTGCATAATAGTCATGTAGATGTAGATGTACCTCGAAAGCTCGGTCTTTTAAAAATTCTTGAAGGAAATGGGGCAGGTAGCCACGAAAGCCCCACATGTAGAGTGTACAGAGGATACCCGTCCTGCAGCAGGTGTTGTCGGCTTTTCTCATCCAAAAACGTGGCCACAGTCTGGGATTTCCGCAGAAAACCATTCGAGACACGGGTGGACAAAGTGACTAGACGGTCAACTGCAAAATGCCGCACACCAAATCCGTACTGGGCATCGGTTAGTAAATGTGAGACTCGAGTCACCGTATCACCTGGGCACGAATCGTACCTTCCAACACATTGCAAACACAACTGGTGAGGGAAATGGGGCAGTAGCTAGAAAGAAGGTATGAGCTTAGGTATGGGTATGACAGTGGCTTCACACCAGCATCTGGGAAATAAGCCCACTGCCCAGATGCGGTTGTACATATTAAGCAGAAAGTATTCGCCCACAAGAGAATGGTGCTGCAACATCCGAATGTGAACAGCGTCTGGCCCCAGGGTGGAGGATCGGGATGAAGCGAGAGCACGATCTAGCTCGGTCACAGTAAAGGTGGTACTGTATCACTCGTGATTACAGAAGATAAGGGTACCGCCCGAGCATCCTGCATTCGTTTCCGATGGAGGAAGGCAGGGTGATAGTGGGTGGAACTCCAAATCTCTGCAAAATAGTGGTCCGAGGTGTTGGAGATAGCAATAGGGTCCACAATGAGATCATTTGCTACTGTCAGGCCAGAAATTGGGCAACGTATCTTGGTCGCTGAGAGCCACTGGAGGTTTGCCCACATGATGGAAGAGGGATTGGGACTGTTAAAAGAAGTAGTGAATAAAATCAAGCTAGCTTTTTGCTACCCCAAAGAACGCGACGACACTGTGCGTGCACCTGTTTATAATGAAAGCAGTTTGCCATCGTAGAATGATTGTTAAAAATGCAGAGAGCAAGGGACCGAGATATGTTGTGGTAAAGAAAAACTCTGAGGAATGGAATGTTCTGTGGTGCTAGGGATAAAGTTTCTAAGATATTCCACCTGGTCATCACAACTGGGGAAATGTCGTTCATCACAGGTCGCCACGGAGGAGTAAAGCCTCTAGGCGGCCTTAATAAGATGCCATTTTGATGTGCACGGAGGTCGGGTAGAAGTCAGAAAATGGATAGTGCACAGGAGACGGTCGCTCGAGTACGTGTCAGAGAGAACAGACCACTCAATACGATGGGTAAGCTGGGCAGTGTAGAACGATAGGTCCAAATGGGAACAGGTGTGTACGGAGTCTGAAAGGGACGTGGGTGCTCCGGTGTTAAAGGCAGAAAAGATTAACTCGATTAAGAAGAGGGCGCCTCTCAGACAGGTTGTGGGACGACCCCAAAAGGGATTATGCACATTAAAGTCACCGAGAAGCAGAAAGCGGTGAGGTAGCTGCCCAATAAGCTAGAAGAAGTCTTCCCTGGTGGCATCGTATGACAGAGGGGTGTAAACGGTACAAAATGGAAAAGGCCAAGTGAGGAAGAAAACGTGAAATGCAACAGCTCGAAGGCGGGTAGTCAGGGAGACAGGTCGATTACGAACGTCATCCTGTACGAGCAGCACGACCCATTCATGATACGGAATGCCAACCTCGGGCGGAGGGGGGGGGGAAGTAGGGGGGGGAGGGGGGGGGGAGGGGGAGGGGAGGTCAAAATGGACCAGGATGAAATGTGAGAATTCAAAGCGGTTGTGAAGATGCAATTTTGTTTTCTGGAGGTAGAGAAGAAGTGGACACTGCCATTCTAAGAGCAGTCGTAAATCCTCTCCGTCACATCGGAGGAGAGACGTGACGAGGAAAAAATGAAGGGGTGTCCCGTCGGCGGCTGCCGAGTGCCAGTCTTCGAAGACTCGATGCTACAGGGCAAAGAGGCAGGAGGATCCCGCTCCACAACGTCTACAGAAGAGTCAGCATTCTTCTGCTGTCGGCCTACAGAGACCAGGGCAGAAAAACAGTTGGTGGTGCACGGAGGCCAGCAGGGCAAGGGTATCGTGTGGCATTACCCTCGAAGAGGATCTTTGAGTCGCCGAAGGAGAAGTCTGTTTGCCTTTGTTTGACTTCTTGCAGCCTTTCTGCTTATCAGAGGATTACTCAGGTGTTGGTTGGCCGGAGGGATGTAGGACATCTTCACGAGAGTATTCCTCCTGTCGTTCCCAGCCTGACGGCCGTGTAGCTGGTGACTTCACCCCACGAGGCGAGAGTTCGGTGGTGTGTCGCACAGCTGGAGGAGGAGACGGGGACGCTACCACGATGCTGGGAGATTTCACAACCTCGTCGCTAAATTTGAGGTCACGTCTGCACGGCCACATTCTTTGTGGAACGAGATGTAGCAAAAAACAGTACTGTAGGTACCAGACGATAGAACGCGGGGCTTCCGACTAACCGACAACTTGCGAGTGAGTGGCTCAGGCACTACTTCCCTTTACCCAGATCTCCCGGACAGCCCACTCGTAGAGATAGACGGGACAATCGTAGGAGGAAGCGGCACGGTTGCCACTGCAGTCGACGCAGCGGGGAGGAGGTGGCAGGCAACTGCACTCGTGAGCATCCCTACCACAGGTTACACATTTGGCGGGGTGTCGACAGGAGTCAAGTGTGGTCGTAATAGTGACACTGGTAGCAGTGCGTCAGGTTCAGAATGTACACTCTGACGGTGATAACTTCATAATCAGCTTCGATCTTTGACGGAAGAACCGCTCCATCAAAAGTGAGAAAGAGAGTGCGTGTGGGCACTAAACACGTATCTACTTTTTTCATCACCCAACGGACGGCAATGACACCCTGATCGTAGAGGTACGTTTGGATTTCTGCCTCTGTCAGACCGTCAAGCAGCCTAGGGTAAATAACACCATAGGAAGAATTCGGCATTTGACGGGCTTCGACACGAACAGGATAGCCGTGGAGGAGCGATGCTCCAAACAGTTGTCAGTGCTCGAGAATAAGTAGTATTCTCCAAAATCAGAGTGCCACTGCGTAAACGAGAGCAGAATTTCGCAGGGCCAGGAATTGCATCAACTCCTTTCTGAATAATAAACAGATTTACCACAGCGAAGGACTGACCGTCTTCAGTACAGGAAACCACGAGGAACCTCGACGCAGGTGGGAGGACCTCTGAATCGTTAGCCTCATTCCATTAACATTTCGTAGCCATTAACTGTGAAGATGATTGGCTAAGTGTGAGAAAATCCCCCACGATTGCCAACGTCTTCAACGGCGCGCTCCTTCCAACTGGGGTAGGTGACTGTTCTCACCTCAGGTCACACCACCGAAACACGTGACAGAGGAACCGATTGGCGATTTGGGAAGGTAGCATCTCGGGCAATCACTCCTCCCTGGGCCCGGCCCGTATCATGGGGTTCGTGCGAACCGCACCCGTCAACCCAGGGCTGGGAATTACGCGTTACCCAGACACCCGTTACACATCAGATACGTGAGCCGGCCTTCAGGAGCGCACAGAGAGGAACGAAAAAAAAAAAAAAAAAAAAAAAAAAAAAAAATAGGAACATCAAACACTGGAGTGGAGGAAGGGTAGGAGAAGGTGAACAAAGAAAGAAAAAAGGAACAGTGGAGAATATTCTGATACCGACTACCAAAAATGCAGAATACATTTCCAAAAGCAGCCCAGACATGTTCCTCAAGGAAGGGGAAAAAGAACAGCAAGAGGTCAGACACGCAGCACGGAAGTGAAAAGATGCTGGGGTCTCGTGGTAGCCGAGCAAGAACCTGCCAAAGAGCGACGAGCCCCCTACTGGGTGCAAATGGTTTGTTCACATATATAATGACTGGTTTACAGTTTTAGGGTTGTATCTTAAGCCATTCCAGAACTAGAGGAGCCTGATTTCTGCCTAAAATACTAAAAAAACGTTATTCACAGCAGTCACAAATTCAATAAGTAGTTTTAAGTTTATTTAATCTACATTAAAAATAAAGAACTTAAGATTTGAAAATTTTTGCATTTATGTAAAATTTTCTGCAGAATTCAAATATTGTATCAGATTTGTTGTAATCACCTTATGAAGTCATTTTAGCCTTTCTTTTAAATGTCCACAACTTAAATTGCGTATCACTATTTGCAGACGGGTAGTTGCAGCGTCCCAGTATTTTGGCTTGCATCGTCGGAAAGAGAGGAAAGTTTCTTTGAAACAGACTTAAAAAATCTTTGGCGAAATGAGATTTACACTCATCATCATCAGTTATCTGCTATATTAGCAGGTCCTTTGCCCCTCCATTTTCTGCGATCCATTGCTTCCTTCTTAAGGCTGCTGTATGTTGTACCGTCCATCATGTCATCCCGTATCTGGAATCTCTTTCTTCCTCGCTTCCTTTTCCCTTCTACATAACCTTCTAAAACTGTTTTTATCAGTCCGTCATTCTTTCTTAATATATGCCCAATCCAATTTCTTTTTCTTCTCTTTATTACATCTAGTAACTGTCTTTTCTCTCCCACTCTTCTCAGTACCTCTTTATTTTTTACTCTGTCCATCCAACTTATTCTTTCCATCTTCCGCCATGTCCAGATCTCAAAAGCCTCCAGCCTTTCTCTGTCTTTTTTCCTCATAGTCCATGTTTCAGCGCCATATAGAAGAACACTCCATACAAGACATTTTATGAGTCTCTTTCTGAGTTCTCTGTCCAGACCGCTGCAGAAGATTCTCCTTTTCTTATAAAACGCCTCTTTTGCCATTGCTATCCTTGTTTTAATTTCTGTTGTGCACTTCCAGTCGGTGTCTATCCTGCTTCCAAGATACTTAAAATTTTGCACCTGTTCTAGTGTTTCTCCATTCAGCACAATTTTTATTTCCTTATTTCCTCCTATTGCCAATACTTTTGTTTTATTTGTGTTAATTTTCATTCCATATTTTTTTCCGTTAGTTGCAATGGTGTCCACCAAATCCTGTAATTCTTTTTCCCCTGTGGCTAGAAGGACCATGTCATCAGCAAATCTCAAGCACCCTACTCTTCTTCCTCCAATTTCTACTCCTTTGTCATCTAATGAGCATTGGTCAATCATATTTTCCAAGTACAGGTTGAAAAGAGTAGGTGATAAACAGCATCCTTGTCTTACTCCTTTCCCTAGTCTGATCCAGTTTGTACTTTCTGCTCTCACTATAACTAAAACTTTTTGATTAAGATATAATGAGTTTATAAGTCTTCTGGTTTTCCAGTCCACTCTCTTTTCCCTCATAATAGTCGCCAGCTTGTCCCAAACCACATTGTCAAATGCCTTTTCTAAATCGATGAAGCACATATATAGGTCTCTTCCTTTTTCAATAAACCTTTCTCCCAAGATTCGTAGGAGCCCTATTGCATCTCTGGTGCCCGTATTTCGTCTAAAGCCAAACTGCTCCTTGCCGAGATTCTCCTCTATTACTTTTTCAAGTCTTTTATTAATTATTCTTAACATCACTTTGGCTGCATGTGAAATGAGGCTGACTGTCCTGTGCTCGCTGCATTTCTTGGTTCCTTGTTTTTTTCGGTAATGGAATCATTACTGTTGTCAAAAAGTCCTCAGGCCATTCACCACTGTCATATATTTTATTACATAACCTCAATATTTCTCTTATTCCATTGTGGTTCAAGCATTTTAGTATTTCTCCCGGTATTGTATCTGTACCTACTGCTTTGCCATTTTTCATTGCAGCAATGGCAGCCTTTACTTCTTCCATTATGATGGTCGGTCCTTTCTCGTCATCACTTACACTGTTGTGTGATTCAAGCTCCAGAGTTTCTGGTTTGCTATTTGTGTCATATAGCTCTTTTATATATTCTTCCCATCTCTGGAGGACATCGTCACGATCTTTGTACACTACCTCTTCGTCTTTACTCAAAATTTCCATAGTAGCACTTCCTGCTCTGTTTTGTTCCCATGTCATAGTCTCTACTCTGTTGTATAGTAAGTCGTATCTTCCCTTCCTGTCCAGTTCTTCAATTTCATCACATTCCTCTTTTAGCCATTTTTTCCTAGCTTGCTCTGTTTCTCTTCGCAGTTCGTTATTTAACCTTCGGTATATCTTTCTTGCATCTTCAGTGTTCTTGTTTTTCAATTTTCTTCTCTCCTCCATCTTGGAAATCATTTCTTGTGTGACCCATGGTTTTTTTTACCTTTTCCCTTTTACATATCCTACATTTTGCTGTCCTGCTTTAATGATTCCTTCTTTCAGCATATTCCAGTACTCGTTGGCATTGTCAGGTGCTTCTTTGTCTCGTAATGTGTTTAGAAAGTCCCGAGACAGCATTTATGTAATTTGTTCTTTGTTGGACCTTATCTTCTCTAGATCCCACTTCTTCACCATTGTCGCCTTTTTCAGTTTTTTCATTCTTATTTCTATTTCTGCCATAAGTAAGTTGTGGTCACTGTTAATATCTGCACCTGGTAATGTGTGCACCTTCTTGATTCCATTCCTGTATCTTTCTTCTACCAGTATAAAATCGATTTGGTTTCTGTATTTATCCCCGAGTGATTTCCAAGTGTATAGCCTCCTCTTATGGTTCTCGAACCATGTGTTTGCTGCTATCAGCTGCCTTTCCCTGCAGAAGTCAATTAACCATTCACCTCTGTCATTTCTCTTTCCAAGACCATGACTGCCTACTATGTTTCCCTCTTTCCCTTCTCCCACAATGGCGTTCCAGTCTCCCATTACTATTTTGCAGCATTTTTTATTTTCGTCCATTATTCTCTCTATTACATTGTACGTTTCCTCTACAATTTGGTCATCATGTTCTGAAGTTGGCATATACACCTGGACAATCAGTAAATCTTTTTGTGCTCCTTTCAGCCTTACACCAATAACCCGGTCATTTGCATAGTCTACATATTCCACACATTTAGCGAATTCCTTTGTCATAATCATTCCTACTCCATTAATTCCTTTTACTTCTCCTCCCGAGTAGTAGAATATATATTCATCTGACTGCAACTCTCCATGTCCATTCCATCTTACCTCAGCAACTCCTACGAGGTCCATATGATTCTTTCCATCTCTCTTTTAAGGTTTTCTAGTTTTCCTGCTTGTAGCAGAGTTCTGACATTCCAGGTACCAATTCTCGTTTTGATTTTTTGCCTCCTTTCAAGTTGTCCCCCCCGGACATCCGAATGGGAGACTATTTTACCTCTGGACACTGATTTAACATGAGAGGAAGCCATTTTTTGTGCATAAAATGGAGACTGCATTATGCAGGGAAGATAATCTGTGGTGGTATTCCGTTGCCTTCCGCAGTTCTGGAGGCCGCCCCTAACATGGGATACAGACGCCTTTTGCAGCCGCCCGCTCCGGGTCAGACGCTGCATGAGAAGTATAGGTTGGAAAATGAAAGACCCCTAGCCCTCGAAACCTAATAGCGTCAGGGTCGGAAAAGAACAAGAGCTGGCCGAGGGTGGCCAGACAGGAAAGATAAAAGTGAGGAGCCTGGCATAAGTAAGTGGAAGCAATGCCAGGACTCAGCTCGGGGCCCCGTGGTCGCCAGCCACATATCACTAGGTGTGACTCCCTGAGGAGGAGATTTACACTAGTGGTCATAAAAACAATATTTAGGGCACAGTAACAAATTATTCCATTTTTACACACAGAAACAAAAATTTATCCAAAATAAAAACCACATTTACACGTGCAGGAATAGAAATTTGTTCACCTAATTATCTACAAATACAATTTCGGCTACAGCAATGGAAAATCCAGGATAAAGTGTAACAATATTATGAAAAGGATAGTTGCTACTCACCATACAGCGGAGATGCTGAATAGCAGATAGGCACAACAAAAAGACTGCCAGATAAAGAGCTTTTGGCCAACAAGACCTTCATCAGAGATAGAATTAAAACACACACACATTCACACAAATGCAACTAACTCACACATGACTGCAATCTCTGGCTGCTGAGGCCACACTATAGTTGCACCTATCTGTGACTCAGCATCTCTGCTGTATGGTGAGTAGCAACTACCCTTTCCATAATTTAGACTACAAACTATGCTAAAAATAAATTAGCTACAAACTACTCCTTTTCTATTTATCAATTTTTGTCTACTAAAATTTGATATTGCCTGTCCGTCACTGTTGTCGGTTGTACTATGGTACGTAACATATATTTTTAAATGGGATCCGACAAATATCATATCTATCTGGCCAATAAAAAAATACTGTTGGACCTGCTGAGTGCATAAATCTAATTCTGGCATCTCCCTGATCAAAATTTATAATTTCAATATGACCAATATACCAATCAGAATCGTGTTTACAGTAAACAAATGAATTTATTTTCAAGGGTTCTGCAATATGTGTTTCCCCATCAGAAAAGTTAAATTGTAAAGCATAGTTACTAACACTGGTAACTCTTTTTGCAGCCAGAGTATTGGTTGATGAATTTATCAACTGGTGGACACTTCTGGTGCCAGCCACAGTTTTCAATTTTGTAAACCACTGTTGCAGATTAGTTCTCGTAAAACTCTTACTTCTACACTACTGGCCATTAAAAATGCTACATCAAGAAGAAATGCAGATGATAAACGGGTATTCATTGGACAAATATATTATACTAGAGCTGACATGTGATTACATTTTCACACAATTTGGGTGCACAGATCCTGAGAAATCAGTACCCAGAGCGACCACCTCTGGCCGTAATAACGGCTTTGATACACCTGGGCACTGAGTCAAACAGAGCCTGGATGGCGTGTACATTTACAGCTGCCCATGCACCTTCAACACGATACCACAGTTCATCAAGAGTAGTGACTGGTGTATTGTGACGAGCCAGTTGCGCGGCCACCATCGACCAGACGTTTTCAATTAGTGAGAGATCTGGAGAATGTGCTGGCCAGGGCAGCAGTCGAACATTTTCTGTGTCCAGAAATGCCCGTACAGGACCTGCAACATGCGGTTGTGCATTATCCTGCTGAAATGTAGGGTTTCGCAGGGATTGAATGAAGGGTAGAGCCACGGGTCACAACGCATCTGAAATGTAACGTCCACTGTTCAAAGTGCCACCAATGCGAACAAGAGGTGACCGAGACGTGTAACTGATGGCACCCCATACCATCACGCCGGGTGATACGCCAGTATGGCGATGACGAATACACGCTTCCAATGTGCGTTCACCGCAATGTCGCCAAACACGGGTGTGACGATCAGGATGCTGTAAACAGAACCTGGAGTCATCCGAAAAAATGAGGTTTTGCCATTCGTGCACCCAGGTTCGTCGTCGAGTACACCATCGCAGGCGCTCCTGTCTGTGATGCAGCGTCAAGGGCAACTGCACCCACGGTCTCCGAGCTGATAGTCCATGCTGCTGCAAACGTCGTCGAACTGTTCGTGCAGATGGCTGTTGTCTTGCAAATGTCCCCATCTGTTGACTCAGGGATCGAGACGTGGCTGCACGATCTGTTACAGAAGTGTGGATAAGATGCCTGTCATGTCGACTGCTAGTGATACAAGGCCGTTGGGATCCAGTACGGAGTTCCATATTACCCTCCTGAACCGACCGATTCCATATTCTGCTAACAGTCATTGGATCTCGACCAACGCAAGCAGCAATGTCGCAATACGATAAACCGCAATCGCGATAGGCTATATTCTGACCTTTATCAAAGTCGGAAACGTGATGGTACACATTTCTCCTCCTCACACGAGGCATCACAACAACGTTTCACCAGGCAACACCAATCAACTGCTGTTTGTGTATAAGAAATCGGTTGGAAAATTTCCTCATGCAAGCACGTTGTAGGTGTCGCCACCAGCACCAATTTTGTGTCATGCTCTGAAAAGCTAATCATTTGCATATCACAGCATCTTCTTTCTGTCGGTGAAATTTCGCGTCTGTAGCACGTCATCTTCGTGGTGTAGCAATTTTAATAGCCAGTAGAGTAAATACAAAAAAACAGATTTTAGAAAATATCTCTCTGCAAAACTCAAACATCTTTTTATGATCAGAAATTTGCTCCTTATATGGGCACTGTAAATTGGCCTTTGTTTCCATCTGTTTCACGCCCCCCCCCCCCCCCTCCCCCTACGAATATCAGCACAAGATGATTTTCAATGGCCTGTTGCAAAGAAAGAGTGCAAGGCAGTGATCCCAAAATCCCATGAAGTATATTCCGGTTTGTGGAGGCAATAAATAGCATATATCTTAGGGCAGGCTGTTCCAGCTCGCCGGCTTCGTTGTGAGCCGCGGAGGGCTCCCTGCTCCAGGGAGCCGTGTCGCTCGCTGTGACCATTCAAGTGGGCCAGCACGCCAGCATGTAGCACGGCTGGCTGAGGCAGGCGACAAGGCAAGCGTTTTGATGTGCCAGCTGCGTCTTACAAGATCGACAACCTCGTACTCTTAGCTACTAAGACGTGGTGAAGTGATACACCAGGAAATACGATGTTCAGGAAATAAATAAGAAACAACTGTTTTACAAGAAATTGCATACTAAATTTATTGGGCCTCTGTAGCTTGACATTTTCTTTTCATTACAAGATCGGAAATATCAGGCATCAAAGTGTTCGCAGCGTCAAATGCAGAGGATGGCCTTCATTGTTGCATCCTGAAGAAACGATCGTTCCTTACTTTTTACTCTTTTCACTGCTGAGAAAAGCTGCTCACAACAATACGTAGATCCAAACGTGCACACGATCTGAGCGGCATTGTTGTGAAGCTTGGGAAATGTTTTTTGCTGTAATGAATGATACCATTGTGACAAATCCGACGTGTTGTAGTACATCTCTTTCAACAAAGTTGAATTTTGCAAATCGATAATCTCCAATTGAAGTGACGATGACAAATCATTAGGGGAAACTGAAAAAGGAGTGCTGAACACCTTAAGACCCATTTCCAAACTAGCAACGTCTCGAAATCATGTTTCAAACGACTTGATGAGCTGCTTTAACTTTGCTCAGTAATTGCTGAAAGTAGTACCTTCAGGTTTAAAGAAGCAAGACGATTGAAGAACGTTAAATGTCCATTACTCATCTGCCTCTCGTGCATGTCAACGGTTAGTTGCCCTTTGCCTGCAATGACAGATTTAAATTATTCAGATGCACAGTTATGTCAGCTAGGAATGCCAGGTCTGATATCCATTTTATATCTTTCAGACAACGCATTTCTTCACCTTTCATTTAGAGAAAAAGGGATACTTCCTCACGAATGGGAAAGAAAACATCAAGAACTTTTCTCTGACTCAGCCAACGAACTGTACTGTGGTAGGGTATATCCCCCATACCCCCGCTTCCATATCTTTCAGGAATCCTTTGAATTGGCGATGATTCATACTGTGACACCGCACAAAAGTCACACACTTCACGACATCTTTCATTATGTCACCTAGCTCTACTGTATCAGCACACAGTGCCTCTTGGTGAATAAAACAATGAAGAGTCAAAATGTCTTTCCTGAATATGTCCCTGAGTTTATTTTTCAAATGAGAAGCAAAACCTTGGTGACGCACAATCATTTGTGGTGCACCGTCTGCCACTACAAAATGGAGCTTATCCCACGGCAAATTCATATTGTCCACTGATTCACAAACAGCTTCAAAAATGTCATGACGTGTTGTGGTGTGATCGAGTGGTACCACATCCAAGAGTTCTTCCGTTACTTGCAGCTCCATGTCGACACCACACCCAAAGACTGCAAGCTGAGCACAGTCCGATATGTCGGTGCTTTCGTCAAGCGCTAGCGAAAATGCAACAAAGCTCTCCCCCTTTTTCTTGAGCTGTGTCTCTAAATCCGCTGCCATGTCCAGGATTTGACGAGACACTGTTTGCTTCGACAGGCAAACCCCTTCAATTGCCTGCACCTCCCTTGGAAAGAAACATTCTGCAACTGCTACCGTGCACGATTTTACAAGTGGTCCCACCGAAAATGGCTTGCCACTCGTCGCAATGATGTGAACGACCCTGTAGCTTGCTCAAATTGCAGATTCAGTAGTGTTTTCTCCGCCCTCATTCACCTGAAAATTATAAATGCATTACAGAACACGAACTATGTTGCATGTTTTGATACCCTCCGTATTACAAAACCGTTTTTAAACTTACGTCTCTTGGTACGTCGTTCTTAAGCCTGGCTACCAGTTCTCTGCGTGCAACGCCTTCTACCTGATCGTATGCACTGCGTGAAGACGTGTGTAATGTCGTAGTATATTGTACCTCTTCGCAGAATTAAATACTTTATGACATTGCGGACGACCATCCCTGTCAATGAATAGAAAGGTATCCTCCAATAGAGGTACAGGGCTTCCGCAGCTAGTCATAGCTGTCATTGAACACGGATTATTGCATCAGTTGAGGCTGCATGCGGCCACTGGGCAGTGAGTTCGCTTTCCCCCTCCACGCGGGCTCCGAGCTGCCGCAGTGAGCGCTCCGGAGCGCTCCGGCTCCCTGGAGCTCGGTTGGAACAGCCTGTCTTAGGGCATAACCTAACATCGTGGTGACACAAATTTAACGAAACTTTTGCAATTTTTTTGTTGAGTGCTGCACCTATCTGTATAATACCATATTTTGTTAACAGCAGGACAGTGGTACTTCATTGGCTCTACACTTTTTGACTGGATATTATAGACAAATCAACATCATCATCTAGATCTTCAGGCACGTAACATAATGATAAATGGCATCATTCCTCAGTGCCAAGATTTTTGTAGTACACAATAACAGGATGTATAGTGCACAACAAATGAGTCCAATAGTAACTTTGTGCTGCACCTTGTAGCACAAAACCATAATTTTCAGCAAAATCCATTGGTATAAATGCCTCATTTTCATTTACATTATTTTCTCTCTCTTTCACATATGCAGCTTGAATTTTTTGTTTACAGTATAACTGTGTGGAATTAAAGTTTCTAGTTTAGTTACTAACTTATCAGTAAATTCATTTATTGGTAGGGTCGTATCAGTAAGCTGAGTTCTGTCATATGATACCACTGCCGGTAATTTATTTCATCGTCTTCCTCAAGTTGAAATTTTGTTTTCATGTGATCTTTTGAATGTGTTTATCACAAATTCTTAATTACCATGCAATCCCTGTTTTCTTTACTACAAACAATTTTATCTGTGAAAGAATTTACATCATCCTTCATATTTAAATTTAGGCCTCATAAAAGCAAGTCAACATTTTAGTATACGGTGCATACACAAATAGCATGCGTTCCTGATGAACCAGCAAATGCACTCCATTTAGAATGCATTTGAGAAAATTTTGGAAATTCTAGTTTAATGTTAGAATGAATTTGCTTGAATAGTGCGTGTATACAACTCCTCTATATTACGAAGTATTAAATGTTTCTACTGTACTCATCAACTTTATAAAAATTCCTTAAAGGTAATACAGTTTCATCAGCTAACTTTCTTCCTTGCTTTGATTCCGGCAGTGACCGGATTCTTTTTGTATTACGAACGTCCCTAGCTTCACATACCACTCTTTGCAATACACCAAAAGTTCTTGAACAGATTCCTTTTGTATTACGAATGTCCCTAGCCTCACGTACCACTCTTTGCGATACACGAAAAGTTCTTTGAATTTTTGCTCTTGTCCATGATGGAGGAGGAAAGATAAGAACACGAATCTTTTCTCACTTATTTACAGCTGGTATGTTTTTTTTTTTTTCTTCATTGATTCAACCAGTCTATCTAAATCATAGTCTTTTGCTTTTCCTCGTGTCTAGTTGCTATACTTTCACATTCGGAACTACTGTCTTTGCGTAATTCTTCTTCTTGAACATGAAGCGTATGAACCACCTTCTTTGATAGTGTTTGCCTAACTGCCTTTATTTTACATTTCTCATAACTTACTTTTTGGTGTGAAGTTCCGAGTATGCATTTTCATCAGTGAACCATCTATATCTGTTAAACTTTTAGTAAGTTTATCCAGTTCTTTGCATCCTATGCTGCTTTTCCTTCTGCCCAGTCTTCATTGGATATATTCTTTTCTTCACTGTTACTTTCCTGACTGGTGCCTTTGTTTGCGTTTTTTTAGTCTGCACCTGAAATTTCACTTAAGATCTGCTTACGGCACGTTGACCTCAACTACTACCCTGGAATAACAGTGAGCCTAACATGTAATACCTCACGGAACTGCTCAGAAAGATCAAGTGAAACAACTCACAAATCATACTTAATTGCCAGAATGAGATTTTCATTCTGCAGCGGAGTGCGCGCTGTTTCCTGGCACATTAAAACTGTATGCCTGACCGAGACTTGAACTCGGGCCTTTGCCTTTCACGGGCAAGTGCTCTACCATCTGAGATACCCAAGCGCGACTCACGCCCCGTCCTCACAGCTTTGCCTCCACCTCCACCAGTACCTCGTCTCCTACCTTCCAAACTTCACAGAAGCTCTTCTGCAAACCTTGCAGAGGGTAGGAGATGAGCTACTGGTGGAAGTAAAGCTGTGAGGACGGGGCACGAGTTGTGCTTGGGTATCTCAGATGGTAGAGCACTTGCCCGTGAAAGGCAAAGGTCCCGAGTTCGAGTCTCGTTGCGGCACACAGTTTTAATCTGCCAGTAAAGTTTCATCCTTAATTTTTTTGTGCCTTTTAAATGGATCACAACAATGCACAAGCGCATAATTTTGAAACCAATCCAGGTACTCAATTTTATGGTAACTGCAAACATTACTTAAATCACCATGTTGCTGAATTCCTTTTTGCCAAAGCAGCAGTTTTTTCTGTACATCAGTGAATGTGGTAGCTGCAATGTTGCTTACAACAGGTGCATGAAAGCCTCATGGCACTCTGCTTCCAGGAAAGTACCAATGCTGTAAGGTGGGTAACTTGTGCAATCTACAGGTCTATTTGCCATACTCCTCCAAGTGAGTTAAATTTTACAACAGGAGTCTATTTCTCCTGTGAAATGAACAAGAGTAAATTAATTATGCTGCTTTATAAATATTCTGTTGTAATTTACCAGTGTAATTAAAATGTAATGTTCAGATTGTGCACTAATCAAATTAGCTACAACTTCTCATGGCATCCATTCTGAAAGACACATTGCCAGTGGTGACACCAGGGAGGGAAATTTGGAATGTTTTCTGTGATGAAGTGTTATTTTTTTAATGTCTCACATTTAGTTCTATCACAGACCTAGCTGTCATTTTTTAAAGTCTGTTTCAAAGGAAATTTTCTTCTATTTCCAATGATACTAGCAATAATACTGAGGCACTGTAGCTGCCGTCTGTACCCAATAATTTGTAATATAAGTTGTGAACATTTTAAAAAAAAATCTATATTTTTAAGGCTCAAATGACCCTTCATAGTATGATTACAACAAATCTGATACAATATTTGAATTTTGCAGCAAATTTTACAGAAGTATGGAAAATTTCAAATCCTTCCAACTTCAATTTTAGGATAAATTAAATAAATTTAAAATCACTTATTGAATCTGTGACAGCCGTGGATGAATTTTTTTAGCTCTAGCTCTGGAATGGCTTAAGATACAATCCTGAAATTTTAAACCAGTCACTGTATACGTAAACAAATCGTGTGTACCAAATTTCATCCAGGCGGTGGGTTGCATGCCAAGGTTCTGTCGATATGGAACGACCCACAACAACAAGAACGCAAAGAAAAGTTGACCGAGTTATTTTCTTAATGTTTTCCATTTATTAGATGAATTTGCTAATAATAATAATAATAATAATAATAATATTGTGTGACCCACAAAAAAAAGTGTCAGAACTTACTGAAGTGCCACAGAAACAATCGTTGCCAGCCCCATAGTCTGGGCCAAGTTTCAGGTCAGAGCAGGGATGGAAAAAGAGTGTCACATTCGTCTCCACTGCCACCATGAACCTGAAACATGTATAGAGCATCTCTGTTCATGACGACATTCAGCATTAAGTTGGCAAAGGAATGTGTGTGCACGAAATATAAGAAATTACATGAAAAGGAAGGGACGATAACGTTTTGCTATTACCTCAGTTGGCCTTGGCCTGTCCACTTTCCCAGTCTTCTGTCCTTAGCCTGAAATATCAGGTGGCCTACACCTATAGGATGCTTTCATGATGTTCATAAAAATTTCTAGGGATGATGTTATTGCGGTCTTAAGTCGAGAGACTGGTTTGATGCAGCTCTCCAGACTACCCTGTTCTCTGCAAGCCTCTTCATATCTGGATAACTCCTGCAGCCTACATCCTTCTGAATCTACTTCATCTCTCAGCTTTCCTCTATGATTTTCAGTGCCCCAAACTTCCCACCTTTAACAAACTGATGATTGCTTGATGCTTCAAGATGTGTCCTATCGACCATTCCCTTCTTTTAGGTAAGCTGTGGGATGAATTTTGTTTTTCTGCGATTCGATTCAGTATCTCCTCATTAGTTTTCAATCTACCCCTCTAATCTTCAGCATTCTTCTGTAACACCACATTTCGAAGGCCTCTGTTCTCTTCTTATCTGAACTGTTTATTTTCTACATTTCTCTTCCATATTAGGCTACACTCCACACAAATGCCTTCAGAAAAGACTTCCTAGCTTTGTAGCTGACAACTGTTTAACAACCGAAAACCAGCTAATTTCCTCAGATCACTTCATTTATTTCAGTAAGATTCTATTACCCTTGTTTTAGTTTTGTTATGTGTATCCTATAATTTTTTTACAAGGTATTACATATTCATTTCAATTTATTTTGTAAGTCCATTGCCACCTCTTGCGAAATTACAGTGTCATTTGCAAACCACAAAGCTTTTATTTCTTCTCCCTGAATTTTAATTACCTTTCCAAATTTTTGCTTGGTTTCATTTGCTACTTGTTCAGTGTACAAACTGAACAACATCGGATACAGATAACAACCGTGACTCACTGCCTTTTCAATGACTCCCTCTCTTTCACATCCTTCAACTCTTGTAACTGCCATCCAGTCTCGGTACAAGTAGCCAATAATGTTCCGTTCCCCTTATTTTTGCCTGGTGCTTTCAGAACTTCAAAGAGTAACCTGGTTTCTCTGTATGGCAGCCATCTACACTGACCATTCAGCTATGGGACACTTTGAGAAAACCAGTCTCTAATTGTTATTTTGAGTAATCAGTCTGCTGGCTGTGTTGATGTGACCCACAACAAATTCCTCTCCTGCGACAAGCTATTGATCTCAGAGTAATGCTTACAACCTACTCCCTCAATCATTTCCTGGGTGTATTCCAATCTCTGCCTTCCTCTACGGTTCCCTCTAGTACTGTGGATGTTATTCTGTGATGTCTTAAAACATGTCCTATCATCCTGCCCCTCTTCTTCTCAGTATTTTCCACGTGTTCTTTTCTTCACTGATTCTACGAAGAGAATTCCTTACTTTATCAGTCTACCTAATTTTCAACATTATTCTGTAAAGTGTAATGACAGGGGTTATAATGGGTTTTATTCCACACATCACATGACTAAGGCATTGATTTCAGGCCTCCATATGGCAGCACCTGGTGTCTAATTGGTCTATATGTATCTGTACTCTAAGACAGAACGAACATAAACAATCATTTATTTCCTCACTCAGTTTCAATATTCTTTATTTTTACCGAATTCAGTTTGCTACCTACCCCTTAGCTGCTCAACCTACCTATCTGATCTTCAGCATTCTTCTGTAGCACAACATTTCAAAAGCTTCTATTCTCTTCTTGCCTGAAATGCTTATTGTCCACATTTCATTTCACTGCCACAGAAGGCTACATTCCAGACAAATACTTCACAAGGGTCTCCCTAACACAAACTTATAACAGGTGGTTCAAAAAGAGCTTCGTTTTAGAATGGTTGGTAAATTTTTGTTTGTCAGTTGGTGACATTGTTTTGATTTGTTTCTATTTCCAGGAACATTCCAACTGTTGCCTCAGTTTGAATTTCTCGCATTTCATGTCTCACGACAGAGCAGTTCATGTGTGCGCAATGTGTGCTAATCATGAAAATGTTTTATCACATAGGAGAAAGTTATACAGCAACTTTCAGATGACTTTGCACGACTCTAGCACATAATAAGGTTTGCAGGCTTGTAAGAAAGTTCTTCGAGATGGGTTCAACAATAAACCAGAAAAGTCCTCGGCATTGTCGTACTGGTCGAAGTGAGGAGAACATTGTGGTAGTTTGTGACAGTGTGGCTGTTGGCCCCACGAAATCAATTTCGAACTATTGCGCTTAAATTATTCTCCACTATGACCTCCATTACCACTCCTATAAAATTCAGTCGATGCAGCAGCCAAAAGCAACGGATCACCACAAGAGACGACAGTTTGTTGACTGGGTTCTAAGAGGATGACAGCTTTGCAAACAAAATTGTCTTTAGTGATGACGCACACTTGCACTTAAATGGTTTTGTTAATAAGCAGAACTGCCAGAAAATCCTTGCACGATCCAAGAAAGGGAAATGCTTCTGCAACGATCAACAGTTTGGTATGGCTTTTGGTCAGGCAGTGCCGCTGGCCCTTACTTTTTCGAACACGAGACATGGCAAGCTGTGATAGTCAATGGAGATTGATACGGTACGACGATAAGAGAGTATTGGTGGCCTCATTTGGATGCAATGGATACCGAATTCTTGTCGTGCCCTGTCAAATGACCTTATCTGCACACATTGCACAAATGTTTCTGGCTGCTCAGGCTCCAGCACACTTCTGCAGAACTCGGACGAATATGTCATAAATAATTCAATTTCTCCACTTGTCACTCCATTTCCTAGCATCCACAGCTGCACTCACTATCTCAAAATAACAATATGTGAACTCAAATGACACAAGTGAACTACAAATAAAAAATAACAATGGATAAATAAGCACGTAGCAACCAGAACACCAACAAGCAAACCAAAAATGCTGTGAAACTTATGCACCAACCTAATATATCTTTTTTTCAGAAAAGCTTTTCTTGCTTCTTTATACCCTAGCTCTACTTTGGCCATCATCAGTTGTCCTGCCGACCAAGGATTCAACTCATCAACTACTGTTAACATCTCAGTTCCTAATCTAATTCCTAAACCATCACATGTCTCTACACTCAATTATCCTTGTTTTACTTTTATTGATATTTATCTAATAACCTCTTCACAAGTTACAATCCATTCCATACAACTGATCTTACAAATCCTTTACCATCTTTGAAAGAACTACAATGTCATCAGCAAACCTTCAAGATATTATTTATTGTCTCTGAACTTTAATTCATTTTTCAGATCTCTTCTCGGTTTCCCTTGCTGCTTGCCGAACATACAGACTGAATAACACCAGGGATACTTTATGACACCCCCTCACTCCCTTATCAACGACTGCTTCCCTTCCACGTCCTTCAACTCCTATAACAACAGTCTGGTTTCTGATCAAGCTGTAGATAATATTTTGCCCCCTGTATTTTATCCCTGATACCTTCAGAATTTCAAAAGGTGTGTTCCAGTCAACCCTGTCGAAAGCTTTCTCTAAATCTAAAAATGATACAACCACAGATTGCTCTTTTATTCTTAGTTAAAGAAATATGCAAATTCTTGTACTGTATTGTATTGTATATTTATTGGTCCTGTGAATCATACCTGTACAGGGGTACAAAATGATACAGGACAAGTCAAATAATTTGCAATGAAGTTTAACAGAAATACTGTTGTATGGTTTTCAGTATATAACAGTATAAATCTAAAATATGGGAATAACATTTCACAAATACACAAAAGTTTTACATGCACACATTTCATACTTTCGGCCTTGATAATACAGACACACTCATATATGTAATAGACCACATATAATACACAGATAAATCTACATGTACACATTTCTTATTTTGGGCTTAATTGTATAAACTATTTAAATTCTTCACGTATTTACACTGTAGCTAGATATAAATTCATCAACACTATAGTAGCAATTCTGTAGCAAGCAGTCATTCACTGCAGTTTTGAATTTATGCATGCCAGTTATTGCCTTAATTTTTTTAGGTAGTTTATTATACAGTTTTTTTCCTGCTTGCAAGGGTACTTTTTGTTTTAGCGATGTATGTGAAAACTGCATATGTAAATCTTGATTATTCCTTGTGTTGTATGAATGGATATTTTGGTTTTTTGGAGCAATCTTGCTATTTTCATCTACGATTTTCCTTATAAATATTATTGTTTCTATGATATATAGGCATGGTAATGGAAGAATATGAAGCTTTTTAAATGAGGATTTGCATGAAGATCGAGGTGCTGAGCCTTCCATGACTCTTATAATTCTTTTTTGTGCAATAAAACAGCTTTTGCTGTGTGGTGAATTTCCCTAGCAAGTTAAACCATATTTGAGAAGAGGTTCTGCTTGGGCATAGTACACATTTTTTTATGGCTTGCATTGATGTGCATCCATCAAGAATTTTTATACTAAAACAAATGGTATTTAATTTACTACATACGTGTTGTGTGTGTTTCTGTCATCTTAGGTCATCTTGGATCCAAACTCCCAAAAATTTGGTGCTATTTACAATTTCAAGTCTTTTGCCTAACAGTTCTATGGTTGCAGTTAAAGGCTGTTTATTCTGCGCTGTGTGTAGATGCATAGTGTTTGTTTTACGTGTGTTTATTATTAAGTTGTTCATTGCAAACCATTCTGATACATGTGAAGTGCTCTTTTTTATTTCATTTTGAAGCTCTTCTGGGGTCTTTCCTTTGATAAGTATATGTGTATCATCGGCATATTTAATGTACTTATAGTTAGGGCTGGATGGTTCCAGGTCATTTACAAACAGCAAGAACAAGATTGGTCCTAGTACGGAACCCTGCGGCACACCGTATTTAACACACTGTTTTTCTGATTGATAGGAAGTTAAATTTTTTCCTTCTTTGTACAAGACTTCAACTATTTGGTGTCTGTTTTGTAGATATGACTTTAACCACTCATAGGCTGGGCCTCTGACACCAACATTTTCTAGCTTTCTAAGCAACAGACCATGGTTAATGATGTCAAATGCTTTTGAAAGATCTAGGAATATTGCTGCTATGTGTTCTTTTTTATCTAATGCATTTAAAGCTTCATTTAAGAAATTGGTAATAGCTGTCTCAGTGGATTTACATTTTCAGAAACCATGCTGTGTAGCTGAGAAAAGTTTATTTTTTCCAATGAAATCTACGAGTCTTTTATAAAAGATTTTTTCAATTATTTTAGAAAAAAAACAGATAGTAGAGAGACTGGCCTATAATTTGTTATATCTTTTTTTTCACCCTTTTTGTACAATGGTTTCACTTTAGATATTTTTAACCTTTCTTGGAAGATTCCCTGCGAAAGTGAACTATTGCATATGTCTACCATGGGCCTAACTACTATGGGTGCGCATTTTTTAATGATATGGTCTGGTATGTTGTCAGTGCCAGAGGAAAATTTTGATTTTAGCTCCCCTATTGTTTTTAGCATTTCCTGTTCATCTGTTGGGTATAGGAAGAGAGACTTGTTACTAGGGATAATTTTAATCTGATTTGCAGTGACAGCATATTGAAAGTTTTGCTTCACCAGTATCTCAGCTGCCTCAGAGAAATACGAGTTTAAATTATTTGCAATCTGCTGGGGATCAGATATTACAGAAGTGTTTTCGTTCAGTTTGATATTATGGTATTCTCTCTGTTTTACTCCTGTTTCATGCCTTACAATGCCCCATATGGCTTTCATTTTATTTTGTGCATTTGCTATGAAGGAACTATTTGCCATTCGTTTTGCTTCTTTTATGATTTAGTTAAAATCCTTTTGTAATTCTTAAAATAGGAATCAAATTCTGGGGATGTGGTGTGCTGTCTAGATATTTCATGAAGTAACCTCTTTTTCTTCACAGATATTTGTATCCCTGTTGTGACCCATTTTATTTTCAGATCAATTTTTGTGACTGTCTTTTTATTGAGTGGAAAGCAAAGTTCAAAAAAATAGCCAAAACTATTTAGGAATTTGTTGAACTTATCATTTGTACTTCTACATTCATAGATGTCTTCCCAAGTTTCTTTACACAGATAGTTAAGGAAATGTTGTATATTCTGGTCATCATACTTCCTAGATGTAGTAGTTAGACAGTCAGTTGAACTAAACAGTTTTCCTAATTTTATACTAATTTCTTGGGCTGTGTGGTCCCCAGAGCCTGTATAGTGGGTTTGTGTTGTATGTTTCAAGGGCACATTTGTAAATATTTGATCAAGGATTGTGGCTGAGGCTTTTGTGATGTGTGTTGGCGTTTCTATAGTAGCCTTTAAATTGAAAGTTGCTAAGAGGTTCAGTAAAGCAGTTTTTTAATTGGACTCACTTGCAAAGTCAATGTTCAAATCCCCACATATAATTAGTTTTCTATTTTTTTGTGTAGTCTTGTGTAAGATATTTTCAAGGTTCTTTAACATGATGTTAATATTGCCAGTTGGCGCCCTGTATAGACAAATTATAGCAATTTTTTTGTCCGTGACTTCAATTCCATTTACCTCAATATCTTTCTCTATGGATAATTTTTCTACATACAGCATACATTTAAAATTTATGCTATTTTTAACATAAATGCAACTAAAACAATTTTTACACAGTTTCTGACAAAAATATCTACCCAATAAAAAATTTGGAATGCATAGCATATGAAGTTTCTCTTTGTCAAGCCAATGTTCAGTGAAACATAATACAGAGGTGTTTTCTAACAAAATTTGAAATTCATTTACTTTGTTGGATAACGATTGTACATTTTGATGAAATACTATCAGGTTTGGAGTTAAACACAAGTTCTGAAACTTACTATCTTTAGTACTTATTGGAATTTCTTCCTGGAAGATATTTTTTATTTTCAATTTTCACTTTTGAATTTTCACCCCCTTCACGTGGTATCAGTTTCCCTTGTTCTTAATGATTTTACAGATGTCTGTAACCATTTTACTGAAATTCGTTGAGCCTAGTCTGTTCAAATGGACGCCATCATTTCCCAAGCATTTGTCACTTAAAAATTTGTTGGGGTAAACGAATATTGTGCCGAGTTTGTCGCACTGTTTCCTGATAACACTGTTTATGTTGCTTATATAAGAATTGCTTACTGACCTTCTGTGCAGAATTCCACTTATAACCAGTCTTGCAAGGACCAATACCCAAATGGAGTACCCATGGCAGTACCACGGATTTGTTTATACATATGGTCAGACCCACAACAATCTCCATCACATCCTATTCCCCATGCTGAAATGCACTCTCAGCACTGTGTGTCTAGTTGGCACATTGCACAGGAAAAGGTGTGTGTGTGTGTGTGTGTGTGTGTGTGTGTGTGTGTGTGTGTGTGTGTGTGTGTGTGTCCGGGGGGGGGGGGGGGGGGGGCGCATGTGCACACTTCTAAATCAACATCTATACTCTGCAAACAACCATGAAGTGAATAGCAGTGAGCACGACCTATTGTACCAGTTATTACAGTTACGTAGTGGATTGTAGTACATTCCTCTAGTCATCATTTGAAGCCAATTTTTGTAATTTTGTTACACAACTTTCTCAGGATAGTTTACGTTTATCTTTAAGAGTCTTCCAAGTCCAGTTCCTTCAGCATCTCTGTGACACAGTCCAATGGATCAAACAAAGTCACACCACTGACTTGTAAGCAATCTTCTTTGTAGGCTGATTGCACTTCTCCAGTATTTTACCAATAAAGTCTAAAAATGGTTCAAATGGCTCTAAGCACTATAGGACTTAACATCTGAGGTCATCAGTCCCCTGGAACTTAGAACTAATTAAACCTAACTAACCTAAGGACATCACACACATCCATGGCCCGAGGCAGGATTCGAACCTCCGACCGTAGCAGCAGCGCAGTTCCGAACTGAAGTGCCTAAAACCGCTCGTCCACAGTGGCCGGCAAACTGAAGTCTACCATCTGCTTTACCAGTGACTGAACCTATGTGATCATTCCATTTCATATCCCTACAGAGTGTTACACCCAGATATTTGTATGAGCTGGTTGATTCCATTTGAGTCATTGAAATTATAGTCGTAGTATACTATATTTTTTCATGAAGAGCAAAATTTTGCATTTCTTAACATTTAGAGGAAGTTGTCAATCTCTGCACCACACTGAAATCTTAACAGATCTGACTGAATATTTACGCAACTTCTTTCAGACAATGCTTTGTTATAGATAACTGCATCATCTGCAAACAGTCTGAGTTACTATTAATATTGTACTCAGAGTCATTAATGAATAGCAAGGGTCCCAAAACACTTCACTGGAGCACAACCGAAATGATGATGACTCTCTGTCCAAGATAACACGCAGCATCCTCTCTACCAAAAAATCCTCAATCCAGTCACAAATTTCACTCGACACCACATACGATTGCATTTTTGATAGTAAGAATAGGTGAGATACTGAGTCAAATGCTTTTGGGAAATCGAGAAATACTGCATCTACCTTACTGCCTCGATCAAAAGCTTTCAGTATGCCATGCGAGAGAAGTGCAAACTGCCTTTCACACAATTGACGTTTTCGAAATCCGTGCTGGTTGGCATTGAGGAAGTCATTCTGTTCAAGATACCTCATTATGTTTGAGCTCAGAATATGTTCTAAAATTCTACAACAAATGGGTGTCTAGGATTGGATGACAGTTTTATGGATCACTACTTCTACCCTTCTTGTAAACAGGTGTTACCTGTGCTTTCTTCCAACTAGTGCACAGGTTTTTCCCTGTTCGAGAGATCTATAGTAGATAATAGTTAGAAGATGGACTAACTCAGCTGCGAATTCAGTATAGAATCTGATTGGGATTCCATCAGCCATGGAGTTTTGTATGATTTCGGCCGTTTCTCAACACGAGTAACACTAACACTTATTTCACTCATCTTTACAGTGGTATAAGGATTAAATTTGGGCAGTTCTCCCAGGTTTTCCTTTGTAAAGGAACATTGAAAACAGAATTGGGCTTTTCAGCTTTTGCTTTGTTACCCTCAATTTTAATTCTTATCTCGTCCGCTAGGGACCGGACACTAACTCTGGCGCCACTGACAGCCTCGACATATGACCAGAATTTCTTTGGGGTTTGTAAAAGATCATTTGACAATATTCTGCTATGGTAGTCATTGAAGGGTTTATGCATTACACTCTTGACAGCCAAATGCATCTCTTTCAGCATGTCTCTACCTATAGTCCTATGCTTTGTTTTACACCTTTTATATAGTAATCTTCGTTTTCTTCCTCTTCTGTGTGAACCTGT
Source organism: Schistocerca serialis cubense (assembly GCF_023864345.2). Classification (NCBI taxonomy): domain Eukaryota; kingdom Metazoa; phylum Arthropoda; class Insecta; order Orthoptera; family Acrididae; genus Schistocerca; species Schistocerca serialis. The sequence continues at coordinate 90,717,036 of NC_064648.1, read as the reverse complement.
TGACAGCTCAGCATTTACTTAATGATCGGACATTAAGCACGTAAGCGAGAAAACATTTCGAAAAAGTTTGAAACCATGTTCAAAGGTTTTTGGATGTTGCCAAGTGCTCTCATTATCTAACACCAGTGAGTATAGTCTTGCAGATTTGTGCTCTGATTTAAACAAAAGTTAGTTTTTCATGCATCTCAACATTTATGATACAATGTCTCCTGAGCTTCGTCCCGTACAATAATACAATTCCACAGGAAATTCAATGGTATACTGTGATACTGCCTGTTAGCAGTGAAAAAGTTATAAATTAAAACATCATTCCTGATGCTTAAATCTAACTGTATGAACAGCAAAAATGCTGTAAGCAATAAACTTTTTTTCCTATCATCATTGTGTAGTGAGTGTCACCAAGAAAAACTTTTGTAAATGTTTGAAGTTGTGTACTAACCCTCCTATTGCAAGATCTTTTTATTTCACTGAGTCCCATTTGGGTCCTAACCACCCTTCCGAAGTAATTTTCACGCAATGCAATGGAGGTATTACAGCTGTTCAATATAACAGCCATCATTCTATTTTCATAAACATTACATTTAAGAAACAAAGAGAGATTTAGACTGGGGTCATAATGACCCAAGTGGTACTCAGAGCAAAAAACCATGAAAAAATTTTAATGTTTTGTAAAAGCAAAATTGAACAAAACACCATTTCGTATAATCAACTCAAAGGCAAAAGGTCATATGTTTTGGAAAAATTGAGTAAGTGGGAGTAGGACTTGTGCACTAAGCCATCTGCGCAAACTTGATCACGTAATAATATGTAGTTCACACGTCCTGGTAATTGAGAATCTCAATGATTTTTGCCCATTTTCAATATACAAGGGTAATCCCAAAAGTAAGGTCTCCTATTTTTTTATAAGTGAGCCGTGGTAAAATTTGCTCTTTTGAAGAGTGCGCCGCAGTGCATAGTGTAAAGCAGTCGCCTTCCGTTTCTGGCGGTGGCGCCGCTACGGCAATCGCAGCTTTGGTGTCTCCCTCTGGTGGGAAAGGGGAGGGGTTGCCTGTTCACGTGCATTTAAGGGGCGCTATCAGCTCACCACTGGTGCAGTTGGCCAGGCAGAGTCTGTGAGTTTCGGCGAGTCTGGTCAGTTGGTCAGCCTGGTCAGTGTGGGGCAGTCAGTGTCTGTCTGTCGTCTGGAGTTTTAGTATGAGTTAGGCCGCCAGTCTGCTCGAGTTGTTCAGGCAATGGACATTCGCAGTCGGATTGATCGGTAGGTTGGTCTCTTCCTGGGGCAGGGATGTCGGGTAGCCTGAGGGCATGCTTCCTCTGCAGGGGTGGGTCCGACCAAGTGTATCGCTTAGTCAGTGTCGTGTTTAGGCCACCAGTCTGCTCGAGGTTGTTCAGGCAATGAACATTGGCAGTTGGATCGATCGGTTGGTCAGTCACGCACTGGGACATGAGATGACTTGCCCGTCTTGAGCGTCGGTGCATGTGAGGTCGCCACGTGAGTCCAGTGGGCCGCGCCGTATAGCGAGGGGTAGTGGCTTCGCGGCCAACACGAGAGCAACAGGAGTCAACCCACGACATCGGTCTGGCCGGGACGAGCTGCAATGCCCTGAGACAGGAGATCGGCGCGCCTTTCTGCGTCCGTTGAAGCGGCTGGCAGCAGACAGTTCGGGAGAGCGTTTTGGGGGTGCTGCGCCAGGGCTTCGCCAGAAATCGCAGTTATTTGAAGTTAAGTGATTCGCTATATGTTGTTTCAGTTACTTGTTAAATTCAACTTGTTTTCTTGATCAGTTTCTCGTCCCCAGCTTGCTCGTTTGTCTCTCGTCTGCATTTGCCTGTCTGTCTGTCTGTCGGTCTGCCGTATGTTAATAGCTGCTTCTGTCATGTTTGTCAGATTCGGTGTTAACAAATTTATAGAATTAAGGTGTAAAGGCCGAATTCCTGTAATATGTTTTTATCTTGCCTATCGTCTTGCAGGCGGTATATATGTAATGTAGAGCACGTTGTACATTTTATGTAAGTCTGAATTTCATGGGTTTTATTTAAATAGTCATTTTTATAAAGTTGCCACCCTTCCACCATAAGAGACCTTTTAAAAACAAATTGCACTTTCGGTGGCAAATAATTTCTTAGTGTGAGTGTTTGTATCATTTCCATCCCTCTTACGGGGTGCATAGTTAATGTGTTTGTGTGAGTTGTTAAAATTTTTAGTTTAAAGTAATCTGGTGAGTTGCAGATTTGCACCAGTGTAGTCTTTCAGAGGTGGTTGTGAGCGGTCGTGACTACGCCCGTGTTCAAAGGGAGCGGCAAGCTTCTCAGCCCGAAGGCTCATACTGTCAATATTGTTCTTTCTGCCTCTAAATAAAATTATAATTTGATATTTCGAGGGTGCTTTTCTGCTTATAAATTTTAAATCTGTTTTGAAAAGGCTTTTATGAATATAAAATTCCCATTTGTTAAAGGTAATTTCATTTTCATCAGTTACTCCCTGGCAACTACTTCCACACTCACCTAGTGTGATTAAATGTGTCAATGTTCTTGATGAATTGTTAGTAAATAAAGTAAATTCTTTAAGAAAAGATTTTGAAAGTAAATTCACAGTTCAATAAGTACAGAAGTCTGTTTGTGTGGCTCTTGGTCACACTGTTATGAAGAGTGCTTCACGCGCTGTGTGTAAACATGCACACGCCACGCTGAGGCGCTCAGTCTCAGCTTGGCAGCCGTCGAGAATGGAGCTCCTGTTGGATGTTACCGCCAAGTGTGAATTGCGCACAGTTATTCAGTTTTTGAACGCAAAGGGCACTGCACCAACTGAAATCCGTCACCAATTGACGCAAGTGTATAGTGAGTCGTGCATTGATGTCAAAAATGTTTGCAAGTCGTGTACAGAGTTTGCAGCTGGTTGGACCGAAATTCACAACGAACAAAGGAGCGAGAGACCGTCAACTTCCGAGGAGACAGTGTTGAAAGTTGAGCAAAGCATGCGTGAAGATCGGCAGATCACCCTGGATGATCTCTGACATTGGTTCCTGAGGTTTCCCGAAGCACCGCTCACAGAATTTTAACGGAAACATTGAACTACCGGAAGGTGTGCGCAAGATGGGTGCCACGGATGCTGACTGAGGACCACGTGCGGCAACAAGTTGATGCTTCCCGCGCATTTCTTCATTGCCTTGTAGCCGAACGGGACAACTTTCTGGACTCAACTGTCACAGGTGACGAAACCTGGACATACCACTTTACACCTGAGACCGAGCAACAATCACGCCAGTGGCGGCATCCTTCTTCGCCAATGCCACGGAAATTCAAACAAACACAGTCTGCAGGTAAAGTTATGACAACCGTTTTTTGGGATCGGAAAGGGGTATTGTTGGTCGACTTTATGCCCACTGCGATCACAATTAACGCTGACAGTTACTGTGAGACTCTGAAAAAACTCAAACGGGCAATTCAGAACTGGAGAAGAGGAATGTTGAGCAAGGGGTACACATTCTCCATGACAACGCTCGCCCACATATCGCTCGGCAAACCATTGCTCTCCTGCAACAGTTTCAGTGGAACATAATCACGCACACACCCTATAGTCCTGACTTGGCACCCAGTGACTAGCACCTGTTCCCTAGGTTAAAAGAACATTTGGCCGGAAAGTGATTCAGCTCCGACGACAAGGTGAAAGAAGAGGTTCATAACTTTCTAAACAGCATGGCGGTGAGCTGGTATGACATGGGCATACAAAAACTGCCACAGCATCTACAAAAATGGTGGATGCTGAAAAATAGCTAAATGTTTAAGCTGTAAACTGATGTAAACAATTGTAGAAATAAACAGGTCTATGTACTTATAAAAAAATAGGAGACCTTACTTTTGGGATTACCGTCATAGATACTGACAAGATATTGGTCCTGGAAATTCCACAACCACGTCAAAATCTCTACAGTAGTTCCTTGGACTAAACCAAACATGCAAAAAGAAGCGAACAGGGACTTTCAGTTTACATACGTAGATATATAAAATTTAATAAAATATTTTTTTATGCAGTCAATAAAATATGAGTACAACTTACATTTTATGTCTGCATGCATTAATGTTCATCTATTATGATTCTGATGGATGATGAATGCAATGCATGTTCTAATGGCAAAAAGATATTTTTTATGTGATATCATTACAATTTAACAATTTTCGATTTTTTTTACTTTACTTGTACTCTGAAACATTATTTCTTTCCAAATTTCATTCTATGTCAATGGGAAGTAGCCTACAGGTTTTGATGGGTGGGTTTGAGAGTTTCAAAATATGTGGCATAAATGACTGAATCTTTTGACTGAACTGACTAAGAAACGTAAATGTTTTTCACTGCCAAAGTATCACAGACTGTAGTACATAACATAAATCTGAGCTTAATATGCCAACTTGTTCCAGAGGAAAGTGGGTATTACCACACAGACAGACCAACAGATGGATAAAAACTGAAAAAATGTTCTTTTGATATGTACAAATTAACAATTTTCGGATTTTTTCCTTTACTTGTACCATGAAACCTTGCTTCTTTCCAAATTTCATGATTCTAGAAATGGGAGGTACCTTACAGGTTATGATGAGTGAGTTTTCTGGTATCAAAAGAGTGGCATAAAAGGCCGTATCTTTTGACTGAACCGACTCAGAAGTGTAAAATTTTTATACTGCCAAGGGACCATAGACGTCAACATATGACACAAATCTGAACTTGGTGCATCTACACGTTACCAAGAAAAAAATGTTTTAACAGTCTGATGGATGGACAGCAAAGCAATCCTATAAGGGTTCCAGTTTTATAAATTGAGGCACATAATACTAAAAGTACTTTTGGGGAGAGAGAGAGAGAGAGAGTGTGTGTGTGTGTGTGTGTGTGTGTGTGTGTGTGTGTGTGTGTGTGTGTGTGTGTATGGTCATACTGACCCCAATGGTAGTACAAGGTTTAAGTATGTTGGAAGTTACAAGTGTCCTCATTCTCAAATACTAGGCGAATATACTCCAGGTATTTGCATGCCATGAGTTACACTGCCTGAAGACATACATACAGCGTATAATTGTAAAACTTGTCTGACTGTATTAAACCTGTAACATAAGTCTACAGGTATGAACCTGTTGAGCAGACTATGAAAGAGTTTTAAATTCAGTCAAATTTTGTTCCCTCTGAAGGCCATTAGATAATCTGCAACTCGTCCAGGTTACTGAACCCTGGGTTAGTCATTTAGTAATAAACATGGCTAGTTTGGAAAGTAAGTTCAGTTTCGATTTTTCTCCACGGCACTGCTACAGTCACAGTTCCGCTCGTGTGCAGTAATATCTCTGGTTCAAGCAGAACAAAATTATGCCATTTCGAGCTCATTCTGTGTTGTGTGTCATTTGTAGTGATTGTTTATAATTGCATCATTGGTCAAAAATGCCACTGCGTGTGAACTGATATCTGCAATTCACTTTCTGAATGCTAAGAATGTTAAAGCAAGCGACATTCGTTGACAAATCTGTGAACTTTACGGGGAAAAATGCAATGAGTGCTCCAGTGGTGAGAATACGCGTCTGACAATTTAAGGATGGGTGTGTAAAAAACACCCTTGGTTTACGATTAATGCTACTGTGTTTCAACCAATTTCACAAACAGTAAATTATAGGATTGTTCTGAAAAACTGGGTTTTCATAAACTAGGCATGAGGCACATGTTGGGTGCCTAAACTTCTTAGTGAACAACACAAACAGCAACGGATCGGTAGCGAACTTGATTTTTTCACACTGTACAATGATGATGGTGAGAAATTTTTATCCCAGATAGTCATTGGGGATGAAACTTGGGTCACTTATGGGACCCACAAAACGAAACGGCAATTGATGGAATGGAGACACATTTCTCCCCAGAAAAGGTTAAACCCGAGAAACTCCTGACACCTCAAAAGGTCACGTGGACAGGGCTTAGGGACAGACAAGGCATTTCACCAACTGCTTTTTTACTATGAGGTGAAGCAATCAATAAGGATGTTTCTTGCAAGAAGCTTAAGAAACATACAGGACGAGAGCCGAGAAATGGTCCCGAAAGGTGTGGTTTTCATTCACGACAATGTTCAACCACACACTGCGAATGTGACAGAACGATTCCTTCAGAGCTTTGGCAGGAATATTTTTGGCCATCCTCTGTTCAGTCCTGACCTCGCTCCTAGTGATTTTCATTTCTTCCGGCACCTGAAGTCATTCCTCGGTGGTAAGCACTTCAACAACGATGAAGAGGTAAAAGAACACGTTACACTGTGGTGAGGAAATTATGTGACAATACTTATATCATGCTATGAGAAACGTCTGGAAAACTACAGGGGCTATGTTGAAAACCAGTGTAAGCGATAGATTTTTGTGAAATAAATTGCTTTCTTTATCTGTATTCGATTTCCTTTTATTACCAAATCGAACTTACTTTCCGAACTACCCTCGTAGAGAGAACAGCAGATCCATTCCTCCATCCCAACTCCATTCTTCGACAATGAGCAGTAGAATAAGTATTGAGAGGCCTACATCAGCATGTGGGTTCAATTTGATCTAACTTTAACGTCATGGTGCCACTACATGGGATACGGAGTGTAAAAAATATTTTGGATTACTCATCACTGGCGTAGTTTAATGTAAACATGTTTACCAATACTCTTAACCACAGGAAACTGTTACATACAAGGGTTGTTCATTAAATAATGTCCCACAATTTTGTCTCATAATCTCTTTCAAATTCTGAAGGTGGCAGGGGTAAAATACAGGGAGCAAAAGGCTATTTACAATTTGCACAGAAACCAGATGGCAGTTATAAGAGTCGAGGGACATGAAAGGGAAGCAGTGGTTGGGAAGGAGTGAGACAGGGTTGTAGTCTCTCCCCGATGCTATTCAATCTGTATATTGAGCAAGCAGTAAAGGAAATGAAACAAAAGTTCGGAGTAGGTATTAAAATCCATGGAGAAGAAATAAAAACTTTGAGGTTCACCGATGACATTGTAATTCTGTCAGAGACAGCAAAGGACTTGGAAGAGCAGTTGAACGGTATGGACAGTGTCTTGAAAGGAGGGTACAAGATGAACATCAACAAAAGCAAAATGAGTATAGTGGAATGTAGTCAAATTAAGTCAGGTGATACTGAGGGAATTAGATTACGAAATGAGACACTTAAAGTGGTAAAGGAGTTTTGCTATTTGGGGAGCAAAATAACTGATGATGGTCGAAGTAGAGAGGATATAAAATGTAAACTGGCAATGGCAAGGAAAGCGTTTCTGAAGAAGAGAAATTTGTTAAAATCGAGTATGGATTTAAGCGTCAGGAAGTCATTTCTGAAAGTATTTGTATGGAGTGTAGCCATGTATGGAAGTGAAACATGGACGATAAATAGTTTGGACAAGGAGAGAATAGAAGCTTTTGGAATGTGGTGCTACAGAGGAATGCTGAAGATTAGATGGGTAGATCACGTAACTAATGAGGAGGTATTGAATAGAATTGGGGAGAAGAGGAGTTTGTGGCACAACTTGACTAGAAGAAGGGATCGGTTGGTAGGACATGTTCTGAGGCATCAAGGGATCACCAATTTAGTACTAGAGGGCAGCGTGGAGGGTAAAAATTGTAGAGGGAGACCAAGAGATGAATACACTAAACATTCAGAAGGATGTAAGCTTCAGTAAGTACTGGGAGATGAAGAAGCTCACACAGGATAGAGTAGCATGGAGAGCTGCATCAAACCATTCTCAGGACTGAATGCCACAACAACAACAACAACAATGTATTTAACCTTAAGAGTTAGAATTTGATGACTATACCAATCAAAATTTATTTTACATGTGACAAAAGGCCTTCTTCTGAATTATGCAAAAGACACACACACACACACACACACACACACACACACACACACACACACACAAAATTTGTGACTGTGTGTGTTCATTTTTGTTTCCTCCTCAAAATGATGCACTCAGGTTTCGACACCTTTAACAAGCCATGGCACAAAGGCAGCCCCATTGGCCTCAAATTATTCCAATATTTCAGACAAAATAGCTTTTCTTTGCATTTTGTGCTCTGTTGTGAGCATTTGTTGAACCAAACAGGGTCACCTTTGAATATCTGATAGTCTCAGCTATAGTGTAAACACCGACGAGCCAAAACATTATGACCACTGCCACTGTGAGGTTGGATCTCACCAGGTGGCGTTGTGGGCACATGATGTGGTAACAACAGTATGTAAGCTGGGCAGACATGGACAGGGGATCACCCTAGTGAAGATATGGGCTGAAAATGGGGAAATCCATTGAGATAAGCAACTTTTATAAAGGGCATATTATTATTTTGAAGAGTGCGTGAACAAGTATCTCAAAAACGGCAAAACTGGTCAAATGCTACTGTTGTGAGCATCTATCGAAAGAGGCAGAAGTGCAGTGAAACTACTGCTAGGTTGGACACCCACAACTTTTCACAGAATGTGGGGTTCAGAGGCTTGTCTGCTCTGCAAAGTAGAACAGATGGTGACCTGTGGCATCTCTGCTGAAAGTGCACAATACTGGTGCACGCACAAATGTTTCGGAGCACACACTTCGTCGTACATTATCTAACATGGAGCTCCACAGCAGGCCACTCCTACATGTTCAACTGTCAATCAATGGAAACGTTAATCGAAGACACGCTGACAGCTGCAAACCCCCTGCATCCCTTCACGCTTGACGTCTCCCCTGACGGCAATGTCACCTTTCAGCAGTTTAACTGTCCGTTTCTTGGAGCGAGAACTGCACTACACAGCAGTGGTCTGAGGTGAACTATCGTGAACTCGCGTTGATGTCTCTGTGACCAGGTTCACCTGATGTAAATCCTATGAAACACATCCGGACCACTACTGGGTGCCATCATGTTGTTGTTGTTGTTGTTGTTGTTGTGGTCTTCAGTCCTGAGACTGGTTTGATGCAGCTCTCCATGCCACTCTATCCTGTGCAAGCCTTTTCATCTCCCAGTACCTATTGCAACCTACATCCTTCTGAATCTGCTTAGTGTATTCATCTCTTGGTCTCCCTCTACGATTTTTACCCTCCACGCTGCCCTCCAATACTAAATTGGTGATCCCTTGATGCCTCAGAACATGTCCTACCAACCGATCCCTTCTTCTGGTCAAGTTGTGCCACAAACTTCTCTTCTCCCCAATCCTATTCAATACTTCCTCATTAGTTATGTGATCTACCCATCTAATCTTCAGCATTCTTCTGTAGCACCACATTTCGAAAGCTTCTATTCTCTTCTTGTCCAAACTATTTATCGTCCATGTTTCACTTCCATACATGGCTACACTCCATACAAATACTTTCAGAAATGACTTCCTGACACTTAAATCAATACTGGATGTTAACAAATTTCTCTTCTTCAGAAACGCTTTCCTTGCCATTGCCAGCCTACATTTTATATCCTCTCTACTTCGACCATCATCAGTTATTTTGCTCCCCAAATAGCAAAACTCCTTTACTACTTTAAGTGCCTCATTTCCTAATCTAATTCCCTCAGCATCACCCGACTTAATTAGACTACATTCCATTATCCTTGTTTTGCTTTTGTTGATGTTCATCTTATACCCTCCTTTCAAGACACTGTCCATTCCATTCAACTGCTCTTCCAAGTCCTTTGCTGTCTCTGACAGAATTACAATGTCATCGGCGAACCTCAAAGTTTTTATTTCTTCTCCATGAATTTTAATACCTACCCCGAATTTTTCTTTTGTTTCCTTTACTGCTTGCTCAATATACAGATTGAACAACATCGGGGAGAGGCTACAACCCTGTCTTACTCCCTTCCCAACCACTGCTTCCCTTTCATGTCCCTCGACTCTTATAACTGCCATCTGGTTTCTGTACAAATTGTAAATAGCCTTTCGCTCCCTGTATTTTACCCCTGCCACCTTCAGAATTTGAAAGAGAGTATTCCAGTCAACATTGTCAAAAGCTTTCTCTAAGTCTACAAATGCTAGAAACGTAGGTTTGCCTTTCCTTAATCTTTCTTCTAAGATAAGTCGTAAGGTCAGTATTGCCTCACGTGTTCCAGTGTTTCTACGGAATCCAAACTGATCTTCCCCGAGGTTGGCTTCTACTAGTTTTTCCATTCGTCTGTAAAGAATTCGTGTTAGTATTTTGCAGCTGTGGCTTATTAAACTGATTGTTCGGTAATTTTCACATCTGTCAATCTGTCAACACCTGCTTTCTTTGGGATTGGAATTATTATATTCTTCTTGAAGTCTGAGGGTATTTCGCCTGTTTCATACATCTTGCTCACCAGATGGTAGAGTTTTGTCAGGACTGGCTCTCCCACGGCCGTCAGTAGTTCCAATGGAATATTGTCTACTCCGGGGGCCTTGTTTCGACTCAGGTCTTTCAGTGCTCTGTCAAACTCTTCACGCAGTATCGTATCTCCCATTTCATCTTCATCTACATCCTCTTCCATTTCCATAATATTGTCCTCAAGTACATCGCCCTTGTATAGACCCTCTATATACTCCTTCCACCTTTCTGCTTTCCCTTCTTTGCTTAGAACTGGGTTTCCATCTGAGCTCTTGATATTCATACAAGTCGTTCTCTTATCTCCAAAGGTCTCTTTAATTTTCCTGTAGGCGGTATCTATCTTACCCCTAGTGAGATAGGCCGCTACATCCTTACATTTGTCCTCTAGCCATCCCTGTTTAGCCATTTTGCACTTCCTGTCGATCTCGTTTTTGAGACGTTTGTATTCCTTTTTGCCTGTTTCACTTACCGCATTTTTATATTTTCTCCTTTCATCAATTAAATTCAATATTTCTTCTGTTACCCAAGGATTTCTACTAGCCCTCGTCTTTTTACCTACTTGATCCTCTGCTGCCTTCACTACTTCATCCCTCAAAGCTACCCATTCTTCTTCTACTGTATTTATTTCCCCTATTCCTGTCAATTGCTCCCTTATGCTCTCCCTGAATCTCTGTACAACCTCTGGTTCTTTCAGTTTATCCAGGTCCCATCTCCTTAAATTCCCACCTTTTTGCAGTTTCTTCAGTTTTAATCTACAGGTCATAACCAATAGATTGTGGTCAGAGTCCACATCTGCCCCTGGAAATGTCTTACAATTTAAAACCTGGTTCCTAAATCTCTGTCTTACCATTATATAATCTATCTGATACCTTTTAGTATCTCCAGGGTTCTTCCATGTATACAACCTTCTTTCATGATTCTTAAACCAAGTGTTAGTTATGATTATGTTGTGCTCTGTGCAAAATTCTACCAGGCGGCTTCCTCTTTCATTTCTGTCCCCCAATCCATATTCACCTACTATGTTTCCTTCTCTCCCTTTTCCTACACTCGAATTCCAGTCACCCATGACTATTAAATTTTCGTCTCCCTTCACAATCTGAATAATTTCTTTTATTTCATCATACATTTCTTCAATTTCTTCGTCATCTGCAGAGCTAGTTGGCATATAAACTTGTACTACTGTAGTAGGTGTGGGCTTCGTATCTATCTTGGCCACAATAATGCGTTCACTATGCTGTTTGTAGTAGCTTACCCGCATTCCTATTTTCCTATTCATTATTAAACCTACTCCTGCATTACCTCTATTTGATTTTGTGTTTATAACCCTGTAGTCACCTGACCAGAAGTCTTGTTCCTCCTGCCACCGAACTTCACTAATTCCCACTATATCTAACTTCAACCTATCCATTTCCCTTTTTAAATTTTCTAACCTACCTGCCCGATTAAGGTGCCATCATTGCGTACGCAAATCAGCAGCCAATTATTTACACAAATTACATGACCTGTGCAAAGAAAAAGGCATGGGAAGAGTTTACAAAAAAACTTGAAGAAGATGTGAAGAGCAATAAGAAAATGTTCTATAAAATGATGAAAAATAAAAGGAAGGCTTCTGAAGTACCAGTAAAGATGGAAACAGAGGACGGTAACATTATTGAAGATCCAGGGAATATAAAAGATCTCTGGAAAGAATATTTTAAGAAGCTGTTAAATGCTGAGGAGCAGGTACATGAGGAAACAACAAATAATGGAGAAATTGAGAGAAGTTGGGAAGTAGAATTAGGACAAATTACACGGGAAGAAATTGAAAAAGCTGTGAAGAAGATGAATGGGGGGAAAGCCCCAGGACCTGATGAAGTATCAGTGGACATGATAAGAGCAACAGGTCCAGTGGGAATGCAGTGGCTGTATAGAGTACTATCAAGTGTGTGGAGAAATAGTACAATACCTGACGACTGGAGAACAGGAGACATTGTTTCCATCTTCAAGAAAGGCAATAAAAGACTTTGTTAAAACTACAGAGGAATAACCCTTATGAGACATACAGTCAAGATTTTTGAAAGAATTTTACTAAATTGAATAAGTGAAAAGATAGAAAAGGAGCTGACTGAAGAACAGCACGGGTTTAGGAAAGGAAGAAGCACGATCGACCTGATATTTTCTATCCGTCAATTGATGGAAAAAAGTTGAGAGTATAACAAAAGGGTGATAATGGTTTTTATAGACATAGAAAAGGCATATGACTCAGTTGACAGGGAAAGACTCTGGGAAGAAATGAAGAATATAGATATAGAAGATGGATACATTAATGTTATAAAGACAACATACAGAGGACACAATTGTAGAATTAGAACACCATTGGGGAACTCTGAATACTTAGAAATAAGACAAGGACTTAAGCAAGGAAGTATTCTATCTCCTGCACTTTTTAATGTTGTGATGGAGGGAATGAATAGGGCAGTTAAAGATATAGTAAAAGAAAAAGACAAAAAGATGATATGATAATATGGGTTGATAAAGAGGTAGATATACAGTTACAGCTTGATGTGTGGAAGGAAATAATGAAAAGGTATGGATTAAAAATAAATAAAGATAAGAGTGAAGTAATGGTATTTGGAAGAGAGAAAGGAATCAATGGAAATATTACCTCGAATGGAGAAACCCTCAAAGTAGTAGAAAGTTTCACTTATTTAGGGAATGAGATATCTAGGGATGGAAGAATAACTAACGAAATTAATAGGAGGTTACAGAAGGGAGGCAATTTCTACCAAACAATAAAACACCTGATTTGGAATAAAGAAGTTTCAGAAAGAGCAAAACTCCTTATGTATAAGAATTATTACATCCCTATTGTCACCTATGGTGGAGAAACATGGACAATGACAGAAAGGGACTGGAGCAAACTGCAAGCAGGGGAAATGAAATTTCTCAGAGCAGTTCAGGGAAAAACAAGAATGGACAGAGTAAGCAATGTAGAGATTAGAAAGGACCTCAAACAAGAAAGTATGAGAGAAGAAATTGAAAGAAAGAGGTTAAGATGAGGATGCATGGGCAGAGACTCCCCAAAATTATGGAAGAACTAAAGATGGATGGGAAAAGACTTAGAGAGCGCCCAAGAACATGGTGGAAAATGGGAGTGAGAATATCTGTAGAAAGGAGAGGTGTGACCTGGCAGCAAGTGGAGGAAGAAAAGTGGTGGGAGGACCGAGCCAAATGGAGAGGACTCTTCGACACCCAGACCTGGCAGTAACTGGAGCGGGATTCGGATATAGATAGATAGACACGACCTGTGCATAGATATCTAATGCCACATACATACACAAACCTACCAACAAATTGCAGATCCCTAATACACAGAATCAGTGATGTATTTCATTCCAAAGATGGGAAAACAAGCTATTATGCAGGTGGCCATAACGTTTTGACTCATCAGTATACACTTCAATGATCTCCGGTATCTGCAGAGACAACTGTCAAGATAAGATGATGCGGCATCCACACGATTCACCATGCTGGGTGCAGTGGCTGTGGCAGGATGCCCCGAACGTGGCTGATCTTCGAACTCAGTTTTTGCACTGCCTCAGACTTTAACTCTCTTAACTCATTGGGGCAAAAGCACTCCTGTCAACAGCATCATTATCGTACACTGCACACAAATTCCTACGGGTGTTCACTGTGCTGTGTCAAAACGCACGGGTTACATTCACCCTTACTAGTGCTGAGCATCCTACCTGATAACTTAATAACAACACCTGGTGGTTACTGTAAATATACGTGTACAATGTGTTAAGAAAGAAAATATGTTGCAGATGATCTGAGAGCATCAACGAAAGAAAAAAAGGATAACTGCAGATGGTGAGCATGTGTGACATCAGCGATGCACCAACTCGCCATAACTGGGTCCGTAGATGATGCCTGAGCGACACACAGCAGCTGGCCGCTGTCTTAGATGAGCGGCAGCATCAATGAATAATTAATTAATTGTTAAAAGTTGGCATGGCGTTGCATGTTTGACGTAAAAATGGTTCCTATTGTAGGGTGTAAAGAGTTAGTTAGTTCCCAAGTAGGCCTCTCACCAACTAAGTGGATACAGGATCTGGTCTGATAGTAGAGCGACCCACTGTGTGGTGTATTGAGGCACTGCAGCTGGCAGTTAAGGCTTGGGAGAGGGAAAGAAGTTTTGATTAGTAGAACCAGTATTTTAATTTGTTGCAGCTCATCGAGGCAGTGTGACTATTTAGTTTGTTATGCCCCTGTTTATGTACGTGGCTGGGACGGTTGTTTCCACCCAAAGTTGAATGTACAGAGATTCTGTGTGATTTTATGAATAGTCACTGGTGATACACTGGTTTTGGCGAATTTAGGTGTTCGTACTATCAATTGATTGTTGCCCTGCAGACAGTTCCGATCAAAAGAAATAGTTTGCTGTGGTAAAACCAGCGTGCGCCTGGTTAGAGACAGAAGTAGATTTGTAGGTGCTGAGTTTTTGTGAATCGGTGAAATTGATATCCAGTCCGTGGTGGACGATTAATGGTTGCAGCTCACCCAGAGGTAATTGGGTTGTTAGCTGTCTAATTCGATTGGTTTGGGAGCGATTGATGTGTGTGTTGAGAAGGTGAAACCTTGAACACATTTTTGTTGTCGTTTAAGCACCATAATCCTACAGCGGACCTAGCATGGGCTCGTACAGACTCTAACTGTTTCTCCGTAGTATAATAGATTGCACCAGTAGTGGAGCTGATAAGCGGCGAAAATAAAGGAACCATTTTACAAGCAGCACACAGCTAAACAAAAACTTGATTAGCCCAAGTGACGAGTGGCTGAATTCAAGTTAGGGAACTTAGCAGGTCGCGTGTCATCAACACCTGAAGAGGTTCAGATGATGTGACTTACCAGACGAAAGCGTTGGTATGTTGATAGAGACACTAACAAACACAAACACACAAAATTCAAGCTTTCGCAACCAACGGTTGCTTCATCAGGAAAGAGGGAAGCAGAGGGAAAGACGAAAGGATGTGGGTTTTAAGGGAGAGAGTAAGGAGTCATTCCAATACCGGGAGCGGAAAGACTTACCTTCGAGGGAAAAAGGGACTGGTATACACTCGCACACAAAAACACACATATCAATCCGCACATATACAGACACAAGCAGACATATGTAAAGGCAAAGAATTTGGGCAGAGATGTCAGTCGGCGCAGAAGAACAGAGACAAAGATGTGGTTGAATGACAGGTGAGGTATGAGCGGCGGCAACTTGAAATTAGTGGAGGTTGAGGCCTGGTGGGTAACGGAAGAGAGGATATATTGAAGGGCAAGTTCCCATCTCCGGAGTTCTGATAGGTTGGTGTTAGTGGGAAGTATCCAGATAACCCGGACGGTGTAACACTGTGCCGAGATGTGCTGGCCATGCACTGAGGCATGTTTAGCCACAGGGTGATCCTCATTACCAACAAACACTGTCTGCCTGTGTCCGTTCATGCGAATGGACAGTTTGTCTGCTTGTGTCTGTATATGTGTGGATGGATATGTGTGTGTGTGTGTGTGTGTGTGTGTGTGTGTGTGTGCGCGCGCGAGTGTATACCCATCCTTTTTTCCCCCTAAGGTAAGTCTTTCCGCTCCCGGGATTGGAATGACTCCTTACCCTCTCCCTTAAAACCCACATCCTTTCGTCTTTCCCTCTCCTTCCCTCTTTCCTGATGAGGAAACAGTTTGTTGCGAAAGCTTGAATTTTGTGTGTATGTTTGTGTGTCTGTCGACCTGCCAGCACTTTCATTTGGTAAGTCACATCATCTTTTATATATATATATATATATATATATATATATATATATATATATATATATATATATATATACAAAAAAAATAGACACATTAATATGACCACCGCATATGTTCAATGTGTGTCAGTGTCAGGAAGTCATTTCTGAAAGTATTTGTATGGAGTGTAGCTATGTATGGAAGTGAAACATGGACGATAAATAGTTTGGACGAGAAGAGAATAGAAGCTTTCGAAATGTGGTGCTAGAGAAGAATGCTGAAGATTAGATGGGTACATCACATAACTAATGAGGAAGTATTGAATAGGATTGGGGAGAAGAGAAGTTTGTGGCACAACTTGACCAGAAGAAGGGATCAGTTGGTAGGACGTGTGTTGAGGCATCAAGGGATCACCAATTTAGTATTGGAGGGCAGTGTGGAGGGTAAAAATCGTAGAGGGAGACCAAGAGATGAATACACTAAGCAGATTCAGAAGGATGTAGGTTGCAGTAGGTACTGGGAGATGAAGAAGCTTGCACAGGATAGAGGAGCATGGAGAGCTGCATCAAACCAGTCTCAGGACTGAAGACCACAACAACAACAACATGTTCGATGTCAACGGGCAATAACCATCCATAGACAGCCGATGGCAGAACTAGCAGTGGAGGATATGTATAAAGTACCGGGTGACCAAAAAATCAGTATAAATTTGAAAACTGAATAAATCACGGAATAATGTAGATAGAGAGGTACAAATTGACACACATGCTTGGAATGACATGGGGTTTTAATAGAACCAAAAAAAAAATACAAATGTTCAAAAAATGTCCGACAGATGGCGCTTCATCTGATCAGAATAGCAATAATTAGCATAACAAAGTAAGACAAAGCAAAGATGATGTTCTTTACAAGAAATGCTCAATATGTCCACATCATTCCTCAACAATAGCTGTAGTTGAGGAATAATGTTGTGAACAGCACTGTAAAGCATGTCCGGAGTTATGGTGAGGCATTGGCGTCGGATGTTGTCTTTCAGCATCCCTAGAGATGTCGGTCGATCACGATACACTTGTGACTTCAGGTAACCCCAAAGTCAATAATCGCACAGACTGAGGTCTGGGGACCTGGAAGGCCAAGTATGACGAAAGTGGCGGCTGAGCACACGATCATCACCAAACGACATGCGCAAGAGATCTTTCACGCGTCTAGCAATATGGAGTGTTTCTTTTTTTTTTTTTTTTTTTAATTCTAATAAAAACCCCATGTCATTCCATCATGTGCGTCAATTTTTACCCCTCTATCTACATTATTCCGTGGTTTATTATGTTTTCAAGTTTATACTGACTTTTTGATCACCCAGTATGTTGTGGGGGAAGGGGAGGATGCATAAAACAGTGCAGTCATTGTCATAATGCACAAATGGAGCAATTTATCTGATGTCTAAAAGGACGTGATCACTAAGAGTGAAAGCATTTCCGAAACAGCTAAGTTTGTAAACTGTTCATGTGCCACCATCTTTAAAGTATACCATGCGTGGCAAATGACACTTTCCAAAACTGGTTCTGAGGCAGCTGTGGCGCACCACGGGACACGGACAACAGTGGCGATCAACAGCTGCCGAGGTGTTTACGGGTGAAAAGATGTGCAACTGTCGAGCAACTGACCACGCATTTGGAACATGGGGCTTCCAACAGTCATCATCATCATCTAAGACTGATTATGCCTTTTAGTGTTCAGTCTGGAGCGTAGTCCCCCTTATAAAATTCCTCCATGATCCCCTATTCAGTGCTAACATTGGTCCCTCTTCTGATGTTAAGCCTTTTACTTCAAAATCATTCTTAACCGAATCCAGGTACCTTCTCGTTGGTCTACCCCGACTCCTCCTACTCTCTACTGCTGAACCCATGACTCTCTTGGGTAACTTTGCTTCTCCCATGTGTGTAACATGACCAGACCATCTAAGCCTGTTCGCGCTGACTGCTACATCTATAGAGTTCATTCCCAGTTTTTCTTTGATTTCCTCATTGTGGACACCCTCCTGCCATTGTTCCCATCTACAAGTACCTGCAATCATCCTAGCTACTTTCATATCCGTAACCTCAACCTTATTGATAAGGTAACCTGAATCCACCCAGCTTTCGCTCCCATACAACAAAGTTGGTCGAAAGATTGAACAGTGCACAGATAACTTGGTCTTGGTACTGACTTCCATCTTGCAGAAGAGAGTAGATCGTAGCTGAGCGCTCACTGCATTAGCTTTGCTACACCTCGCTTCCAGTTCCTTCACTATGATGCCATCCTGTGAGAATATGCATCCTAAGTACTTGAAACCGTCCACGTGTTCTAACTTTGTTCCTCCTATTTGGCACTCAATCCGTTTATATCTCTTTCCCACTGACATTACTTTCGTTTTGGAGATGCTAATCTTCATACCATAGTCCTTGCATTTCTGATCCAGCTCTGAAATGTTACTTTGCAAACTTTCAATCGAATCTGCCATCACAACTAAGTCATCCGCATATGCAAGACTGCTTATTTTGTGTTCACATATCTTAATCTCGCCCAGCCAGTCCATTGTTTTCAACATATGATCCATAAATAAGATGAACAACAGTGGAGACAGGTTGCAACCTTGTCTTACCCCTGAAACTACTCTGAACCATGAACTCAATTTACCGTCAACTCTAACTGCTGCCTGACTATCCATGTAAAGACCTTTAATTGCTTGCAAAAGTTTGCCTCCTATTCCATAATCTTGTAGAACAGACAATAACTTCCTCCTAGGAACCCGGTCATATGCCCTTTCTAGATCTATAAAGCATAGATACAATTCCCTGTTCCACTCGTAACACTTCTCCATTATTTGCCGTAAGCTAAAGATCTGGTCCTGACAACCTCTAAGAGGGCTAAACCCGCACTGATTTTCATCCAATTTGTCCTCAACTGATACTCGCACTTTCCTTTCAACAATACCTGAGAAGATTTTACCCACAACACTGATTAAAGAGATACCTCTGTAGTTGTTACAATCTTTTCTGTTTCCACGTTTAAAGATTGGTGTGATTACTGCTTTCGTCCAGTTTGATGGAACCTGTCCAGACTCCCACGCCATCTCAATTATCCTGTGAAGCCATTTAAGAACTGACATTCCACTGTATCTGATGAGTTCCGACTTTATTTCATCCACCCCAGCCGCTTTATTGCACTGCAATCTACTGACCATTTTCTCCACTTCGTCAAATGTGATCCTATTTTCACCATCATTCCTATCCCATTGTACATTGAAATCTGAAACATTACTGATCGTATTTTCACCTACATTGAGCAACTCTTCAAAATATTCTCTCAATCTGCCCAAGGCATCGACAGGATTCACCAGCACCAAAATACTTGTCATTTCCTTCTTACCTCCCTTTCGAAGACTGCTAATTACACTCCAGAATGATTTTCCAGCAGCTTGACCCAAAATCTCCAACCTGTTTCCAAAGTCTTCCCAAGATTTTTTCTTGGCTGCTGCAATTATCTGTTTGGCTTTGTTTCTTTCTTCAACATAACTTTCTCTTCCAACATAACTTTCTCTTCTAACAATGTCTCCTCCAAAACTGTTCAGCAAACGTTGCTTCACCTGGGCCTCTGCATCAGATACCCGGTTCATGTCCCCATGCTGACTGCTCTTCATCGGTGTCGAAGGCTGGAATTTGCGTGCGAATACTGCAACTGGAGCACTGAGTGGCAGTAGGTGGTCTTTTCAGATGAATCATACTTTATGCTCCACTGGACAGACGGATGTTAGCACGTACAGAGTGAAACATCTGAAAGAAACCACCCTGCAATCGGGAGAGAGCATTATGGTCTGGGGAATGTTTTCATGGCATTCCCTGGGTGATTTTCTCATTCTGGAAGGCACACTGGATCAACACAAATATGCATCTACCCCTGCGGACCACGTCCACCCCTACGTGCATTTTATTTTCCCTCTGCATTACGGCATCTACCAGTAGGACAATGCAACGTGTCACACAGCTCACAGTGTACATGCAAGGTTCAAAGGACACCTTTACTGTACTCCCATGGCCACCAAACTCTCAAGATTTAAGCCTAATCGAGGATATGTGGGATCACATTGGCACAGTTTCACATCCCTGGAGTTACCTCACAGAACCTCAGTGACACTCTTCCTGCACATCTCACAGCCATACTGCAAAAAATGGTTCTTCAGGCTTCTGACAGATGGTCACATTAATGTGACTGGAGTGTATAATACTCCCACTGCAAATGAATGTGTGCCATGCAATTTCTAGCCCACTACAAACCTTTCTATCCACCTTGGCAGCATGTACGTCAATTTTGCCAATTATTTCACTCTTTCTTCTCATTTAGCCTCGTTGTTGTTGTTGTGGTCCTCAGTCCTGAGGCTGGTTTGATGCAGCTCTCCATGCTACTCTAGCCTGTGCAAGCTTCATCATCTCCCAGTGCCTACTGCAACCTACATCCTTCTGAATCTGTTTAGTGTATTCGTCTCTTGGTCTCTCTCTACGATTTTTACCCTCCACGCTGCCCTCCAATACTAAATTGGTGATCCCTTGATGCCTCACAACATGTCCTACCAACTGATCCTTTCTTCTAGTCAAGTTGTGCCACAAACTTCTCTTCTCCCCAATCCTATTCAATACCTCCTCATTAGTTATACGATCTACCCATCTAATCTTCAGCATTCTTCTGTAGCATCACATTTCGAAAGCATCTATTCTCTTCTTGTCCAAACTATTAGCCTCACAAGGTTAAATTAACTCTTTTCTAGAACTCTCCACAACAGAAAATTCTAAGAACTGAACTTGGAATCTACAGTTCAATACGGAAGCATCCGATCCGGCCCATCTGCTTTAACCCATGGCGTCACAAATATGGCGGAAACGACCATAAACCACGATTTCAATATGGCACATATAAAGTCGTTACGTACACATTATCAGGACGAAAATACATCAAAAAACAAACACACACACTTTCCACAAAAAGCCTAATGACACTAACGGGACAAGCACAGAAAATGGGGTGTTTTTGGGTGGGGGCAAACTAAATATAAACAAATTTAGACACCCACCTCCATACAAAACCACACAAAACGACAAAAAAAACCAAAATCACAAAACTCCCCAAATACCACTAAACACAATATCATTTGGAATCGGACACTTCCCTTGACCTATACAGCTCAACAGTAGCTTCCGATCCCATAAATTAGGATCAAACACTACCCTTAACAGCTTCCAATCCCATAAATTAGGTACAAACACTTCCCTTGGCCTATATAGCTCAAAAACATCTCCCGATACCAATACCAACATACACAGCCACACACTGGGATCGAACACTTCCCTTCACCTGCGCAGTGTTAATTTTATCCTTCATATCCATCCCTGAACAAAAACAACAACCGATTAATTTTACTAAAATTACCACACGATGTGCAGCGAACAACACTAAATTAACCTTGACACAAAATCGTTAACTCACAAACGAATTCCACTACAAACACAGCCGACACTCGAACAATTCTTGATAATGAGCAAAAGCAAACTGAGCCCATTACACAATACAAACGAAAACCTGAACATACCACCAAAGAGCACAACAAACCACAACACGACGAGATCTACAAACACGCCACACTCACAAACCAAACTCCAAGCCGTCATGACGTCACACACAACAACACCCTAACGTCACTGGTCAAAGCCGACGCGTGGAATCGGACGGTTCTGTCGACCCCAATTATGCTAGCAACTAAACCAGTGGGTTGGTCGTGGGAAACTACTGTTAACTAGACACATCTTTATGCTGCTAATCTATCAAGTAATTGCATTTTCTTTCCAGCTGTTCTTTTCTGGAGTGACATTATCTGTGAATGCACTGGGTTACTCCACAATGTGATACTAACAGAGAAAACAGTGTGAAAATAAGCAAAGTAAATGAGATTTTGTATTTCAGTGTAAAGAGCAGAGGAGATTATTCTTGGAGCCAAGTTACTTATCATGTCATTTAATTTCTGCTTAACAGGATGTTACAGAGGCAGAAATTATTAAATTTCTTTAGATATTGAGATAGGGTCAGAGCACAAAATTTTCAATACAAACGTTAACACAACAATCAAAATTATGTACAGTGGGGTAAGACAGGTATGGACAGCATTTTAATAAATACATCATTAACTAACAATAATATATATCCAGAAAATATCATATGTGTTGTACAATCACAAATAATACTACACTATATAGCCTGAGGTCTAGCTTAGGTTGAAAGGTAATAAGTATGTAGTGGGTTGGTGTGGCAAATGAATATGTCACACAATAAGAAGCTTTATTGCAGAATGAAGATTGTGGTGACAGACAGATACATAGCATTGGCCAAGGTCTAGGTTATGTTGGAAGGTTATAATTTGTTTGTGATTTGGTGAAGCCAAAACAATGTGAATGTAAAATAATATTTTGTCTTGGAATATGTAACGGATTTTGCACTGTCCAAAAAAACAGCAAAGCACCAGGAACTGAAGGAATAACTGCAAAACTGTTGAAAAATGGGGGAATTGGTCTCCATAAACTTACCACGCAGATATAAAATCAGGAAAGAATCCCAGAAGAGTGGATCTTGGGTGTACTCCAACAAGACATAAGGAAGTACGCAAAGTTTGTTTGAATTACTGAGGAATCACTCTGCTATGTGTAACCTATAAGATTCTCTCTAATATTATATAACTATAAAAAAAAAAATTCCGTATTTTGCTTATTTTCATTCTATTATGTTGTATCGCATCATATTCTGGGGTAATTCGTCAAACCACGCAAAAGTTTTGAGAGTGAAGAAGTGTGTATTAAACTCATTTGTGGTGAACATTCAAGAACATCATGTAGAAATCTGTTCAATGAACTGGGTATTATAACCACTGCTTCTCAGTATATTTATTTATTAATGAAATTTATTGCAAATAATGTGTGTGTATTTCCAACTAATAGCTCAATACATAGTATCAATACTAGGAATACAAACAATCTACACTCATGTTCATAAATTAAGGATGATGCTGCTACATGGTGAAACAATGCTCTGGTGGGTGGTTTGCAGGTTTAAATCACCTTGACCATGCAGTGCATTTGAACTGCGGTTGTCATATGGTGGCGCTGGCAGCAGTCCACATACACAGAGGTGTGTTGCTGCATGTCAGAGTACGGTGCAGCGAGTAAGTATGCAGACGTTTCAGACATGCTAATGGTGACTATGTGTTGAAAATGGCTCGAAGAACACATATTGATGACGTTATGAGGGTTAGAATACTAGGGCGACTGCAGGCTGGTCAAACACAGCAGGTAGCAGCACGGGCCCACCATGTGCCACGAATTGTGATCTCAAGATTATGGCAATGATTCCAGTAGACAGGAAATGTGTCCAGGCACTACAATACTGGACGTCCACAGTGTACAACACCACAAGAAGTGGCAGACGGCCATGGAGTACTGCAGGTAGCCTTGCTCGGAATCTTACCGCAGCCACTGGAACAGTTGTCTCCAGACACACAGTCTACAGACAACTGAACAGACACGGTTTATTTGCCCGGAGACCTGCAAGGTGCATTCCACAGACCATCTGTCACAGGAGAGCTCATAAAGCCTGGTGTCAAGAACACAGTACATGGTCATTGGAACAGTGGTCCCAGGTTATGTTCACGGATGAGTCCAGGTACAGTCTGACCAGTGAATCTCACCAGGTTTTCATCTGGCATGAACCAGGAACCAGATACTAACCCTTTAATGTCCTTGAAAGGGACCTGTATGGAGGTCGTGGTTTGATGGTGTGGGGGTGGGATTATGATTGGTGCACGTACACACTTGTATGTCTTTGACAGAGAAACTGTAACAGGTCACGTACATTGGGACATCATTTTGCGCCAGTATGTCTGCCTTTTCAGGAGTGCAGTGGGTCCCACCTTCCTCCTGATGGACGTTAACGCACGGCCCCACTGAGCTGCCAGCATGGAGGAGTACCTTGAAACAGAAGATATCAGGCGAATGGAGTGGCCTGCCTGTTCTCCAGACCTAAACCCCATTGAGCATGTCTGGGATGCTCTCGGTCGACGTATCGCTGCACGTCTTCAAACCCCTACGACACTTCAGGAGCTCCGACAGGCACTGGTGCAAGAATGGGAGGCTATACCCCGGCAGCTGCTCGACCATCTGATCCAGAGTATGCCAACCCGTTGTGCTGCCTTTGTACGTGTGCACGGTGATCACATCCCATACTGATGTCGGGGTACATGCGCAGGAAACAGTGGCGTTTTGTAGCACATGTGTTTCGGGATGGTTTTCTCAACTTATCACCAATACCGTGGACTTACAGATTGGTGTCGTGTGTGTTCCCTATGTGCTTATGCTATTAGCGCCAGTTTTGTGTAGTACCACGTTGTGTGGCACCACATTCTGCAATTATCCTTAATTTATGAGCATGAGTGTACATGAAGACCTAAGCCACTTACTTTGGTACAAAAAGGGGTCCAATATTAAGGAAAACACATATTCAATCAATTGCCAGCAACCATTAAAAACTTGCTTTTGGATACAGTAGAGTTTATACAGAGTATGAAAGACTTGTTGATAGGAAATTCCTTCTACATTACAAATGTACATCTTCATAGGGACTGTTAGACCAACTTATGTAAAAATCTCTGTTACATTTCAGTTTTGACAGCACTTGGTCACAACAGTCAATATTAGGTATGTTGCATATGATAGATTTATTAAAAGTGCATAAATATGTTTCATTCTGACAGTGTATTAATTCTGTAAATATTAGCTGTTCCATTTTACTATAATGTTTTCACATATTTTGACAGTCTCGTGACACATGATCTGGGCAGTGAATATTATATTAAAAGTTCTATGTTGTTTTTATGTTATACTTTTTGACATGTTCCACACTCATGAGAGACATCTCATGTTTGGCCCTATGGAACAAACACCGAATCTAATCTAAAACAGGTTAGTCCACATGCAGAAGATATTTTGGGAGAATATCTGTGTGAATATTGGTATAGTAGGTCAACAACGGATCAGATATTTATACTGAGGCAAACACACGAAAAGGCATACGAGTATAATATTGAGCTTCATAACCCCTTTATAGACTTCAAGCAGGCCTTCGAAAGTCTTGATAGGGCAGAAATGCTGACTGATTTGCTACTGCTTGGTATACCATTTACGTATGTTTCAATTATCCTAGCAACATTGGCTAGTTCCAAGGCTGCAATGCAAGTGGTTGACGAACTCATTAAATTGTTTATTAGTACAGGAGTCAGACAAGGGGACATCCTCTCTACAATGCTTTTTAATCTGACTCTTGAAGCAACCATTCGAAAGCTTCATATATCTGGTTACTTAGGCACAAAGTAAAGCCAGATGGGGGCATATGTTGATGATGTAGCAATTATTAGCAAAAGAAGAGTTTCAGTAGAAAGAGCAATATGTGAGCTGAAAGAAGTGACACTACATAGAGGCCTCAACCTCGCTACAGAGAATTTTTTACAGTATCATTTTTAATATTTATATTGGGGTGCACTAAACGAAAACGTAATAGAAAGGTTTGGGACAGTGTGTTAAAAACAAATACTTTGGGAAATTCTAAATTCCAAGGAAACAACAGTTTAGAAATCATTAATAACGTAATACTCAATATGTTCACGTTTTTAGCTGAGTTAGCCACAGAGTTATTGTAACATTTAAAACCAAATACTTTTTTAAAATCTGAATGGGCGGAAAAGTACGAGATATGTTGATTCATTTATGAGTCAGATCGAAGTCGCGTTTTTGTTTCCGTAATTCAATGAAAATGAGTGGTGTTTTGACACATTAATAGGTTTGAAACGGGGCTGTTCCGTTTTATTATCATTTGTTTCCAAACTAATGACATTTAACATGAGTGTCAAAGACCGACTTGTGTGTGTGTTCAAAACGTGGTTCAAAATAATACCCATGGCAACAGAACAGAAGTTGTAAACTACTGTATGTCGGTCCACACGTAACGATTGGTCACTAAGTGACAACTCTAAAATGTACAGTAATGAGGTGTACACTAAATGAAGTCCTACATTGTGGCATAAATTCGAACTGCATTAATTATTCGTGGCGTTCACTTCCTCCAGATTTCTCTTCCACACAGCCCTTAACAAACATTAATATTAACAGATATAACTGTGACAGAGTAGCACAATTAAGATTACATAAGTTTTTCTTATCTTTGTTTTCGCTCTCACCATTCATTTCTGAAGCCCAATTCAGAGAAATCTATGGCAAGACCCGACGGAAAAGAACACCGGCACGGATTTTCCCATTTGCACGCACGCTTCTTGTTCTTCAGGGAATCACAAGGCACAAAAAATACCGAGAGACAGGCACTCAAAGCTAAAAAATAGGCAGTTTCGCGCAACAACATATTCGCCGAGGACAGACTGGCCTGGACTACTCCCCGTAAAAAACAAACATTACACCTGCGAATCACAAGATCAACAGATGACAAAAGAGCAACGATATTTGCGGGCACTGAACAAAAACATGGGAAAAGCGATGATGTTTTTGAATGTAAACAAGTGTCCGAAATAACCCTTCCTGTTTCTTGTGAATGTTTTATGCTACGAGATATTATTTATTTGTAAATGTTACACAATTTTTTCTTACACGTGAAGTAACTTGTCAAATGCGTGCCTGTAGTTTGTCCTGGCTTCTCTGTTATAATTAGTCGACGCTGTCATGAGAGTTTTAAGAGGAATACAGCTGTTGACGCGCAAACCTTCAGTGTACTTGTGTGTTATAAACGACGAACACAAAAAATATATAAAAAGATGTCTTTCTGTGGAATGTTACTTAAAAATAAAATTGAATCACGCTCATTTTGTGCACAGATGCTTTTAAGAAACTGCACCGTCATTAACTTTAATTCTATTTCCTCCAATCTTTAGAGGAATCAGGGAAGTTCTCTACACCAGATACTTATCAACAGCCTACAGCGTAAAATGCTATCTCTATAACAGCTTATAGCTTTACTTGTTAAAGAAAAAAAAAACAATAATACAAAGTGCTAGTTACACTTCTTCAATTTCACCCATATCTCTTTAATAACCTACCCTAATCAACAATAAACCTAGAGTGTTGTAGTATCTTAACTGGGGTAAGGAATTACTCAAGAAGTAATTGCTTAACCTTAAACCATACGAAAATAAGTCTAATGCACTTTCATTCATTTGGTCCATATGATCTGATATTAAACAGTGTGCTACAGATGTTGGACAAAATATAGTAATATGTATTGCAGCATGTTTATTTAAAGGTCTACTTAACTGAGTGGGTGACGTGTTACACATCAACATAACTAGCAAGTTTACTGTTCTAAGTATTCCTTTTTATATAAAGTAAAAATAGTGACAACAAATAAGGCTTCATGGCTTCACAAAGCTGTTTATTGTCTTGAAAAGGCTTTATACATTTGGGGAGCTTTTTGACAAGGTTGTGTGTTTGTAACACATGCAGGTTAGAGTTTGTTCTAGTGATGTTTGTGAATTTCTCTGTTTTCTTTAAGTCTGCATTAGTTGGTACTGTGTGGTCTTCTAAGAATTTTACTGTCTTGAGAACATGTAACCAAAGCAATACTAGGATCTACAGGTTACAGAAAAAGGGGTTTGCAAAAGTCTTTAGTTTTGTTTCCATTAATGATGCTCATGGCTCTCTTCTGGATTCCAAAAGTGCTGAGGGCAGCTTGAAAATTATCACGGAATATCATACCATTTTTTTAGGCCAGCCTGTACGCATGCACTTATTAGGCTGCTGATTTCTGGCTGTTGCAAGCTTGCAGCACACACAGTGCATTGATCAGTATATTTATTCCATAATTGGTTATTTTATAATATCAGTCCCAGGTATTTTAATTCAGTGTTAGTTGGTTGGTTATATACCGTTAAAAGTGGTTGAGAGGGGCTTGTGTTGCATGTGGAAGCTTGTGGAAATAGTACTGAGCCCTGAGGCACACCTTGATCAACAGTTTTACTGCCAGATAATCAATTACTGAACTGAGTTGTTTGTGGGTGTATGTACTTAAGTGTGTGTTATTGTTTAAGAATGAAGTATTCCATTTGTTTGTAAGTCCTCCGGTACCATACTGTTCAATTTCGTTCAGGAATGCTTTTGTGATCCACTGTGTCCAAAGGCTTTGAAAGATAATGAAATATACTTATAGTGGGTCGTTTTGTATCTAGTTGTTGTTGTTGTGGTCTTCAGTCCTGAGACTGGTTTGATGCAGCTCTCCATGCTACTCTATCCTGTGCAAGCTGCTTCATCTCCCAGTACCTCCTGCAGCCTACATCCTTCTGAATCTGCTTAGTGTATTCATCTCTTGGTCTCCCTCTATGATTTTTATCTTCCACGCTGCCCTCCAATGCTAAATTTGTGATCCCTCGATGCCTCAGAACATGTCCTACCAACCGATCCCTTCTTTTTGTCAAGTTGTGCCACAAACTCCTCTTCTCCCCAATTCTATTCAATACCTCCTCATTAGTTACGTGATCTACCCATCTAATCTTCAGCATTCTTCTGTAGCACCACATTTCGAAAGCTTCTATTCTCTTCTTGTCTAAACTATTTATTGTCCATGTTTCACTTCCATACATGGCTACACTCCATACAAATACTTTCAGAAAAGACTTCCTGACACTTAAATCTATACTCGATGTTAACAAATTCCTCTCCTTCAGAAACGCTTTCCTTGTCATTGCCAGTCTACATTTTATATTCGCTCTACTTCCACCATCATCAGTTATTTTGCTCCACAAATAGCAAAACTCCTTTACTACTTTAAGTGTCTCATTTCCTAATCTAATTCCCTCAGCATCACCTGATTTAATTCGACTGCATTCCAATGTCCTCATTTTACTTTTGTTGATGTTCATCTTATACCCTCCTGTCCACTCCGTTCAACTACTCTTCCAAGTCCTTTGCTGTCGCTGACAGAATTACTATGTCATCGGCAAACCTCAAAGTTTTTATTTCTTCTCCATGGATTTTAATACCTACTCCAAATATTTCTTTTGTTTCCTTTACTGCCTGCTCAATATACAGATTGAATAGCATCGGGGAGAGGCTACAACCCTTTCTCACTTCCTTCCCAACCACTGCTTCCCTTTCATGTCCACCGACTCTTATAACTGCCATCTGGTTTCTGTACAAATTGTAAATAGCCTTTCGCTCCCTGTATTTTACCCCTGCCACCTTCAGAATTTGAAAGAGAGTATTCCAGTCAACATTGTCAAAAGCTTTCTCTAAGTC
Source organism: Schistocerca serialis cubense (assembly GCF_023864345.2). Lineage (NCBI taxonomy): Eukaryota > Metazoa > Arthropoda > Insecta > Orthoptera > Acrididae > Schistocerca > Schistocerca serialis. The sequence goes on along the minus strand of NC_064648.1, from coordinate 90,687,620 downwards.
TACAAATGCTAGAAATGTAGGTTTGCCTTTCCTTAATCTTTCTTCTAAGATAAGTTATAGGGTCAGTATTGCCTCACGTGTTCCAACATTTCTACAGAATTCAAACTGATCTTCCCTCAGGTCAGCTTCTACCAGTTTTTCCATTCGTCTGTAAAGAATTCGTGATAGTATTTTGCAGCTGTGACTTATTAAACTGATAGTTCGGTAATTTTCACACCTGTCAACACCTGCTGTCTTTGGGATTGGAATTACTATATTCTTCTTAAAGTCTGAGGGAATTTCGCCTGTCTCATACATCTTGCTCACCAGATGGTAGAGTTTTGTTAGGCCTGGCTCTCCGAAGTCTGTTAGTAGTTCTAATGGAATGTTGTCTACTCCCGGGGCCTTGTTTCGACTTAGGTCTTTCAGTGCTCTGTCAAACTCTTCACGCAGTATCATATCTCCCATTTCATCTTCATCTACATCCTCTTCCATTTCCATAATATTGTCCTCAAGAACTTCGCCCCTGTATAGAGCCTCTATATACTCCTTCCACCTTTCTGCTTTCCCTTCTTTGCTTAGAACTGGGTTTCCATCTGAGCTCTTGATATTCATGCAAGTGGTTCTCTTTTCTCCAAAGGTCTCATGTGATAAGCCTCTACATCCTTACATATGTCCTCTGGCCGTCCCTGCTTAGCCATTTTGCACTTCCTGTCGACGTTTGTATTCCTTTTTGCCTGCTTCACTTACTTCATTTTTTGCATTTTCTCCTTTCATCAGTTAAATTCAGAATCTCTTCTGTTACCCAAGGATTTCTACTAGCCCTCGTCTTTTTACCTACTTGATCCTCTGCTGCCTTCACTATTTCATTCCTCAAAGCTACCCATTCTTCTTCTACTGTTTTTCTTTCCCCCATTCCTGTCAATTGTTCCCTTATGCTCTGCCTGAACTCTGTACAACTTCTGGTTCTTTCAGTTTATCCAGGTCCCATCTCCTTAAAGTCCCACCTTTTTGTAGTTTCTTCAGTTTTAATCTACAGCTCATAACCAATAGATTGTGGTCAGAGTGCACATCTGCTGCTGGAAATGTCTTACAATTTAAAACCTGGTTCCTAAATCTCTGTCTTACCATTATATAATCTATCTGAAACCTTTTAGTATCTCCAGGGTTCTTCCATGTATACAACCTTATTTCATAATTCTTGATCTAAGTGTTAGCTATGATTAAGTTATGCTCTGTGCAAAATGCTACCAGGCGGCCTCCTGTTTCATTTCTGAGCCCCAATCCATATTCACCTACTACATTTCCTTCTCTTCCTTTTCCTACTGTCGAATTCCAGTCACCCATGACTATTAAATTTTCGTCTCCCTTCACTACCTGAATAATTTCTTTTATCTCATCATACATTTCATCAATTTCTTCATCATCTGCAGAGCTAGTTGGCATATAAACTTGTACTACTGTAGTAGGCATGGGCTTCGTGTCTATCTTGGCCACAATAATGCGTTCACGATGCTGTTTGTAGTGGCTTACCCGCACTCCTATTTTTTTTATTCATTATTAAACCTACTTCTGCATTACCTCTATTTGATTTTGTATTTATAACCCTGTATTCATGTGACCAAAAGTCTTGTTCCTCCTGCCACCGAACTTCACTAATTCCCACTATATCTAACTTTAACCTATCCATTTCCCTTTTTAAATTTTCTAACCTACCTGCCCGATTGTATCTAGTAGCTGTAAGTATGGTATTAATGCAGTCATAAAGCCATTTCTGTAGATCTGTTGTTTCTAAACCAGTGTTAAGATGTACTCAGTATAAATTGTTTGTCAATGAAGCCGGTCAGTTTTAGTGAATAATTTTTCCTAATATTTTAGAGAAGCAGAATGAAATTGTAATAGGCTATTATTGTTCATGTCTTTATTATTAATACCTTTTTTGAAGCAGGAATTACTTTTGTGATTTTCATGATTCTGGGAAAGTACTTTCCTGGAATGAATAGTCGCAGAGGTGTTTATTTTATTTCTTTATTTTTGAGTTCTGTGGATCCTTGACACGAATGTATCACTAGGATGTAGAATGTGTCAGGTTATTTCAGAAGCCACATGTAGATAATCATGAGGCAACCTATTTAACATATAAAAGTAGATACATGAAAAAGGACATCCCCATGTCAAATAATTACACACAAAAATTCAGATAACAGCACAGATAATAGTACAGTAATGACAAAGATGACTGCATAAATAATAGTGCAGTAATGACATAGATGATTACATAAACAAATTTAAAGTAATTCATCTAAAAATATTCTGCCTGCAAGTGATATGTTAATCTACATAATCAGTTTTATTAGAAATGCATGAAATTAAACACAAATTCAAGAAGTATTACACATCATCAAAGAATTCCTGTAAAGAATAGAAAGAATTATCCAAAAGATAAAGTTTTAGCGCTGTTTCGAATTTAGTATAATCCCCAATGACTGACTTGGTATGGACAGGAAGTTTATTGAACACTTTTTATATTTGAATAATGAACTCATTTCTTTACCATGCTGAGATCTTTTAAATCTTTGTGAAGATAATGTTTTCTTCTTGTATTGTGATCATGGTACGCACTATTCATTTCGTAAATTGCGTAATTTTTGTTCACGAAGCACATTAGTGACAAGATGTATCGACAAGGCATGGTGAGGATCCCCAGCTGTTGGAATAAATTTCTGCAAGAAGATCTAGGATGCACTCTACTCATAATCAGTGGTTCAGTTGTAGTATGCATGCATTTCTTGATGGTATTTGCTAGGATACCATCAGTGCCATCTGAATAAGAATTTTTGATACTCTGAAGGCTTTTTCAGCATTATTTTTAGTGACTGTAGTAATTTATATTGGCTCTATGTACATCTGATTTCTTTAGTTTACTGCTTGATGTTTTGTGTTTGGGTAATTTTAATCAATTCTGTGGCCATATTTGTAAATAATTTGTTGAAAGTGTGTAACCAACGCACGACACAGTACTCATTAAAGCCTGTTCTATGGTAAGTGAACAGGGTTCACCTTATGAGAAAGGATTTTCGTATAGATATCGACCGCGTGTACCTGAATGGTGGCAAATCAGACTTACACCCACTCTGTAATAACAATGATTCGTCAAGCAAGTTTGAAATGCAATTACACGTCAGGATGGACCAAAAGCAACCCTGAAGATGCTACCAATTTGATAATAATATGGTCGCCAGCCTAATTAAGCATTAACTGAGTTTCTTCCCTGTACAAGTTGGTATATATTCATACAAAACAACAAGTAGTAACACTGCATAATATAGCACAATTTTAGAACCAGAAAATCTATTGAACTGATAATTTCACATTCTGTACTGATATGAAAAAATCATGAATACATAACACTACACTATAATGTATACTACAAAACTTTATGCTGTCTATTAATCTGATTAAAATCGGACATAGGTTACCCTAGAAATAGCACTTTCGAGCCACACACAAAATGTCAATTTTGATAAAGATAAAACACTGATAAATGTTGACTTTTATATTGACTTTAACTTTTGCTGGTCAAATCAATTTAGAACACTTCAGAATTCAAATGAATAAAGGGGGGGGGGGGGACCCTGAAACTGTTATGATTACTTTATTAAAAAAAATTGATTAGTGAATTTATTATGCGTCGAAGATTTCCGGTATATAAGTTACTACCCTTTTCATGTTATTTACTGCTCATTTAAATACCTTTATATCTGTCTCGAAATAATAAACTTCATTACTATATCAATATTAAAGTTATCTTTCAACTTTGTTAGACCTTCGTTATTCATTTACTGGTTCATTAACAAAGCATTTCTTTAAACACTATTATAATGTAGCTAGGTCTGCAAATAATTATTATTAACACAAAATTTAATTTTTCATTTCGGGCCACTCGGATTGCACAATATTTGGAAAGGACCCTGTCTAGGTTAGTTGTGAGGATAATTAAATGATGGGAAAGTTCTGGTAAAATTTAGGTTATTATTGCACAGTTCACTCTCTGATCCATACGAATACAGTACTAAAAGTTTCAACCTGCTAGTATCGATGCGGCGGTTGGTGGGCGGCGAGATGGTGAGGCACAGAGCACACTTACAATCACAGCTATGGCTCTTGATGTATCAGTACTTTAATTCTTCTTAGCGTCGCAATACTTTTCCATTTAGTGCCTATGGAATTTTTCAATGCTGTGTGGGCGTTGGAACAGCATACCCGAGGCTCAGTGAAGCTCTGTCTTCCAGGAGAGCCTGCTCGCTCCAGAAGGTGTTGCTCAAACCAGTGCCAAACTCCAGCTATTACTTAGCCCGTTGTGCCGTGCAGTGACCGTGCGCATTTTCCCGCGCTCGCCTACCAGCCACCTTTTATTGCTCCCTTACAGACGGGGTATTCACCCGAGGTTTTGCATTCTACATATCCTAACACATTGCCTACGTATAGACCAGATGCACAGTTACAATTTTAAACATCTTACAACAGTTTCAACATTTGTTTAATTTCAATTCTATTACAATATTACTTGACATTTGACATAAACATTAATATTCACATTGAAACTTGTTTACAGTTTTCTTAACACAATGGCATGAAACAAAACAAAAAATGAAATCAGAACATCAATTACACAAATGTATTGAAAAATCAGAAGGAAAAAATTATTTATACACTCCTGGAAATTGAAATAAGAACACCGTGAATTCATTGTCCCAGGAAGGGGAAACTTTATTGACACATTCCTGGGGTCAGATACATCACATGATCACACTGACAGAACCACAGGCACATAGACAAAGGCAACAGAGCATGCACAATGTCGGCACTAGTACAGTGTATATCCACCTTTCGCAGCAATGCAGGCTGCTATTCTCCCATGGAGACGATCGTAGAGATGCTGGATGTAGTCCTGTGGAATGGCTTGCCATGCCATTTCCACCTGGCGCCTCAGTTGGATCAGCGTTCGTGCTGGACGTGCAGACCGCGTGAGACGACGCTTCATCCAGTCCCAAACATGCTCAATGGGGGACAGATCTGGAGATCTTGCTGGCCAGGGTAGTTGACTTACACCTTCTAGAGCACGTTGGGTGGCACGGGATACATGCGGATGTGCATTGTCCTGTTGGAACAGCAAGTTCCCTTGCCGGTCTAGGAATGGTAGAACGATGGGTTCGATGACGGTTTGGATGTACCGTGCACTATTCAGTGTCCCCTCGACGATCACCAGTGGTGTACGGCCAGTGTAGGAGATCGCTCCCCACACCATGATGCTGGGTGTTGGCCCTGTGTGCCTCGGTCGTATGCAGTCCTGATTGTGGCGCTCACCTGCACGGCGCCAAACACGCATACGACCATCATTGGCACCAAGGCAGAAGCGACTCTCATCGCTGAAGACGACACGTCTCCATTCGTCCCTCCATTCACGCCTGTCGCGACACCACTGGAGGCGGGCTGCACGACGTTGGGGCGTGAGCGGAAGACGGCCTAACGGTGTGCGGGACCGTAGCCCAGCTTTATGGAGACGGTTGCGAATGGTCCTCGCCGATACCCCAGGAGCAACAGTGTCCCTAATTTGCTGGGAAGTGGCGGTGCGGTCCCCTACGGCACTGCGTAGAATCCTACGGTCTTGGCGTGCATCCGTGCTTCGCTGCGGTCCGGTCCCAGGTCGACGGGCACGTGCACCTTCCGCCGACCACTGGCGACAACATCGATGTACTGTGGAGACCTCACGCCCCACGTGTTGAGCAATTCGGCGGTACGTCCACCCGGCCTCCCGCATGCCCACTATACGCCCTCGCTCAAAGTCCGTCAACTGCACATACGGTTCACGTCCATGCTGTCGCGGCATGCTACCAGTGTTAAAGACTGCGATGGAGCTCCGTATGCCACGGCAAACTGGCTGACACTGACGGCGGCGGTGCACAAATGCTGCGCAGCTAGCGCCATTCGACGGCCAACACCGCGGTTCCTGGTGTGTCCGCTGTGCCGTGCGTGTGATCATTGCTTGTACAGCCCTCTCGCAGTGTCCGGAGCAAGTATGGTGGGTCTGACACACCGGTGTCAATGTGTTCTTTTTTCCATTTCCAGGAGTGTATGTACAATAGTACAGCGTCATCGTTGTTACAAGTGGTTATCACAGCTTCAGGATTAATTGTTGTTTCCCTGTTGTCTTTAATTTCAATGTTTGTGTGCTTGTTTTGAGTACAGTCAAACTGATGGAGTGCAGTGGATTGTTGTGTATGATGATGTATGGAACTAAAATTGGATGAGACAGGGGGAAAAAAATAGCTTATGCAGTGAAAACAATGTCACAAGTTCCAAAGTATGAGCGTATGTGTATGGACTATTTAGCACTAGTGTTTCCATAGCTCACACTTGCAGTGTGTTGCAGGCATGCATACAAGCAGAGTATTTATCCTTAAAAAATGGCAGTTAGGCTTCTGTGCAGTCACAGATATAAAGAGTCATGTAAAGGGATATTCAAGAGTAAGAAATTACGTACACTTCTATCAATATATATTTCTAAACCTCTACAACTAAATTTGAAATACAAGTGGTACAATAATTGAAACAAATTTGTAAGTCAGGAGAAATGATTATCAACTGGCAAGACAAAATACACAAGGTGAGACAACAGTACGTTTCACATTTATGTCAAATTGTTTAACAAACATCCAAAGTACTTGAACAGCTCAAAAGAAAGTTTTTTAAAGTAACATCTTACTACCATTATTTTTACACAAGGATATTAAGGAATGCTTCTCAGAGAAGTAGACTACCTTCAATTGCAGGTTATTGAGATGCACTGACAATGTAAGAAAAGACAGATTGCTATGTACCGTAAAGAAGACATGTCAAGTTGCACACAAAAACAATTAAAAGACACTCACATAAAGGTTTCAGCTACAGCCTTCATCAGTAAAATAAACACAACACAAAACACACACACACACACACACACACACACACACACACACACACACACACACACACACACACACAAAAGTAAGCAAGCATGCCTCACCCTCATGCACTCATGACCTCCAACTCCAGCATCCCATGATGGAATTCCAGCAGTCGTGTGCGCATGACGGATGCTTGCTTGTGTATGTGTCTTTTACTGATGAAAGCTGTGGCTGAAAACTTTATGTGAATGTTTTTTAATTGTGCCTGTGTGCAACTTGACATGTCTTCTTTACAGGTACATAGAAATCTGTCTTTTCCTGACACAGGCAGACAGTGTTTGTTGGTAATGGGGATCACCCTGTGGCTAAACATGCCTTGGTGCACGGCCAGCACATCTCGGCACAGTGTTACACCGTCTGGGTTATCTGGATACTTCCCACTAACACCAACCTGTCAGAACTCCGGAGATGGGAACTTGCCCTTCAGTATATCCTCTTGTGACAGGATACTTTCTGGGACTGGATCAGACTCTGAATGTGGCTCTCCAGCAGGGATACGACTTCCTCAAATCCTGCCCTGAAATGAGATCCATCCTTCACGAAATCCTCCCCACTTCAACAAGAGTGTCTTTCCGCCGGCCACCTAACCTTCGTAACCTCTTGGTTCATCCCTATGAAATCCCCAAACCACCTTCCCTACCCTCCAGCTCCTACCCTTGTAACCGCCCCCGGTGTAAAACCTGTCCCATGCACCCTCCCACCACCACATACTCCAGTCCTGTAACCCGGAAGGTGTACACGATCAAAGGCGGAGCCACGTGTGAAAGCACCCACGTGATTTACCAACTGACCTGCCTACACTGTGAAGCTTTCTATGTGGGAATGTCCAGCAACAAACTGTCCATTCGCATGAACGGACACAGGCAGACAGTGTTTGTTGGTAATGAGGATCACCGTGTGGCTAAACATGCTTGGTGCACGGCCAGCACGTCTTGGCACAGTGTTACACATCCAGGTTATCTGGATATTTCCCACTGACACCAACCTGTCAGAACTCCGGAGAGGGGAACTTGCTCTTCAGTACATCTTCTCTTCTCGTTACCCACCAGGCCTCAACCTCCGCTAATTTCAAGTTGCCGCCACTCATACCTCACCTGTCATACAACAACATCTTTGCCTCTGTACTTCTGCCTTGATTGACATCTCTGCCCAAACTCTTTGCCTTTACAAATGTCTGCTTATGTCTGTGTATGTGCGGATGGATATGTGTGTGTGTGTGTGAGTGTATACTTGTCCTTTTTTCCCCCTAAGGTAAGTCTTTCCGCTCCCGGGATTGGAATGACTCCTTACCCTCTCCCTTAAAACCCACATCCTTTCGTCTTTCCCCATATATATTGTTTTTGTAATTGTTTCCAGCAAATAGCTTTTGACATCATTGAGGAACCACGGAACCCTACTTAATATTTTGGTAGAAAAGCAGTCCAGATCACAATAAATTATTTATTTGTAAGTCTGGTAACCGTTTTTGGCCTATATGACCATCTTCAGACCAGGGACTCTGAAATATAATGACCGCCATGTATTGCAAAACTCATTCACCTTAAAAATTAACATAAAAGCTACATAGTTATAAAATAAAATGATGTGTATATGTAGATGGTACAAAGAGCAGGTCACAGACCTGCTTCGAATCCCACCTGGCACCAGCCACCAACTGCTAAATGGCTAGCAAATGATTTTTGCTGTAGAGAGGAAGCTCCATCATGTGCAGTTACTGGCATTAAAAATAAATAATTTGTTGTGATCTGGATTGTTTTTTTTTTTTTTTTTTTTTTTTTTTTTCAAAATGTTCCAGGAAAGTTATGAGATGGATTGTAACAAATATCCATAGTCCAAAACAAATAATATCAGTCAAATTCTAAACTTAGACCTAGCATTTTGTTTACATATGTACAGCTTTTATTTCGTCCATTCACACATCATAGAGGAGAGCCTTCAGATATGTGCAATGAGTCGAGTTATACACTAACAGGTGGAAGCAACCATTCTTGGCTGCTTCTGTAAAGTACACTGATAACAAACTATGTCTGGCAGTAGTTTACTCAAACTTATAACTAAGGTAATTACATCCAGATTACTTTATATATGTATGTTAGCAGTAAAATAGCTACTTAAAAAAAGAAAAAAAGCCATTGCTCCTTCTACACTACTCACCTGCTATTATTATCTAAAGCTTTAAATAAAGCATTCTAACTTTACATTATGTGATACATACTTTAGAGTTAAGCAGAATTACATTCCAAAGTCCAGGTATTCAGACATATTGCAGAAGAAGCTAATGATGTATTCTTTTACTTCATTTCTGAATATTTGGTGATGTTCAATTGTTTCCTGCCTGATGTCTCCTGGCAATCTTTTACAGACTTTGCACCAGAATAAAAGTCAATTCTGAACCATAAAGAGGGATGCATAGACTATACGTATAATTATATCTAGTTTTAGTATTCTGGCTGTGAAACGCCAAGTTCATCATAAATCCATTCTTGTTGTTGTGGTCTTCACTGCAAAGCTGGTTTGACTCAGCTCTCAATGCTCTCTATCCTGTACAAGCCTCTTCATCTCCATATAACTATCGCAGCCTACATCTATCTGAATCTGCTTACTGTATTCACTTTTTGATCTCCCTCTACAACTTTTACCCCCCACACATCCCTCCAATACCAAATTGGTGATCACTTCATGTCTCAGAATGCGTCCTATCAACTGATTCCTTCTTCTAGTCAGGTTGTGCCACAAATTTCTTTTCTTCACAGTTCTATTGAGTATGTCCTCATTAGTTAGTGATCTACCAATCCAATCTGTAGCATTCTTCTCTAGCACTACATTTCAAAAGTTACTTTCTTCTTGTCCATATTTCACTTCTATACAAGGCAACACTTGAGACAGAACTGTCAGAAAAGACTTCCTAACACATCAATCTGTGTTTGACGTTAACAAATTTATCATCTACAGAAATGTCTTTCCTGCCATTGCTTGTCTACATTTTATATCCTTTCTACTTCAGCTGCAATCAGTTATTTTGCTGCACAAACAGCAAAACTCATAGACTACTTTTACTGTCTCATTAATTAACTGCAGGTATTTTTCTAGATCTATCAAAAGCCTTTGACGTCCTGGACCATAACATTCTGCTCGAAAAATTAGAAAGACGAGAAATAAGAGGTGTAGCACATAGCTGGTTGTGTTCGTACCAAAAAAACTGCAAGGAGACAGTATAACTTCAGTATGAATTCAACAAAATGAATAAAACGAGAAACAACTCCTTTCTTTCTAGGGAATTACCAACAAAATATGGTGTACCACAGGGCTCAATCTTAGGTCCACTACTCTTCTTGATTTATGTAGATGACTTAGTTGAATATATGAGTCCCACAAAAACTATCCTGTTTGCCGATGACACCAGCATATTGCTCACTGGATCCAGTCTAGAAACTTTGCGGTCCACAGCAAAGTTCTATGAAAAGACTTTCTGAGTGGTTCACAAAAAAAAAACGAACTCATTATAAATACTGAAAAAACTGTGTGTGTCGATTTTTATTTAATTCCTCCAACTAATCAAATGTCTATTCAAGCCCGATTAAAAATTGATCCCCTAGAAAATGTAAGTGTCACAAAATTCTTGGGTCTGTGGGTTCAGCAAGACTTAAAGTGGGACACACATATAAATAACTTGTGTAGAAAACTATCATCTGTGTACTATGGCCTAAGAATTTTAAAGGCTACAATAAGCAAAACAACAGTACTGCAGCATACTATGCACAGTTCCACTCACTAGTCTGATATGGCATCATTTTCTGGGGGTACTCAACTCACAGTGTAAAGGTTTTTAGAATGCTTTAAGAATAATGAGTGGCCTTAAAAAGATGGAGTCCTGTAAATCCCATTTTACTGAGCTTGGTGTTCTGAATGTTCCAAGTTTATTCATTTATGAAACTATCTTGTTCACTAGGGACTACCTTCTGGAAACAGGCAAACTGCTACAGTACAAAAATGTACATAACTATAGTACCAGAGGGGAATCAAATATACATCAAAAATATCACAAAACAGCCACCTATCAGAGGAGTATAATTAACATTGGTGTAATACTACACAATAAGATACCAGAGTAAATAAAAAAATACTACTCATCCAATATTTAAAGCTAAACTAAAGGAATTTCTAATAAAGCACTGTTTCTATTATGTCAGAGAATTTCTGAATAAGTAACAAAATTAATTGCAATAGGTACCTAATTTTAATTTGTCTACTATTTTGAAAATACTATGTATTATTGTAACTTATCTTTGACCTGTCCAATATCAATTGTACAATTTGTGCTATATGATAAAACTGGACCAATAAAAATCAATTAAAATCATTTCCTAATCTAATTCCCTCAGCATCACCTGATTTAATTCAGCTACATTCCATTATGCTCATTTTGCTTTTGTAGATGTTCATCTTATATCCTGATTTCAAGACCCTGTCCATATCATTGCCTTCAAGACCCTGCATTCAACTGCTCTTCAAAGTCCTTTGCTGTCTCTAAGAGAATAACAATATCATAAGCAAACTTCAAAGTTTTTATTTCTTCTCCCTGGACTATAATTCCTTCTCCAAATTTTTCTTTGGTTTCTATTTAAAAAAAAAAAAAAAATTCTATTCATCACGAGCTGCACTAGAAATATTTTATTTGTCAAAACCAGTTTTTAGTTTATAACCTATCATCAGTGGCATCTGATACAGAGGAACAAACAACTGTATGTGCATACATTTCTACAAAATGATAACTGTACATATATAGCAGTAACCATGAATCATGGATATCGCCCTTGGTGGAGAGGCTTGCATGCCTCAGTGACACAGATAGCCACACTGTAGGTGCATCCACAATGGAGGGGTATCTGTTAAGAGGTCAGATGAGTGTGTGGTTCCTGAAGAGGAGCAGCAGCCTTTTCAGTAGCTGCAGGGACATCAGTCGTAATGACTGATTGAACTGGACTAGCAGCATCAACCAAAACGGCTTTGCTGTGTTGATATTGAAAGCGAGGGGAATCTACAACCGAAATTTTTCCTGAGGGCTTGCAGCTCTACTATATGGTTAAATGAGTATGGCATCCTCTTGGGTAAAATATTTTGGAGGTAAAATAGTCCCTCATATTTATCAGGAGAAACAAAATTGGCATTATATGGATTGCAGCATGGAATGTCAGATCCCTTAATCGGGCAGGTAGGTCAGAAAATTTAAAGAGGGAAATGGGTAGGTTAAAGTTAGATATATTGGGAATTAGTGAAGTTCAGTGTCAAGAGGAACAAGACTTCTGGTCAGGTGAATACAGGGTTATGAATACAAAACAAATAGGGATAATGCAAAAGTTGGTTTAATAATTAATTAAAAATAGGAATGTGGATAAGCTACTACAAACAGCATAGTGAATGCATTATTGTAGCCAAGATAGACATGAAGCCTGCACCCACCACAGTAGTGCAAGTTTATATGCTAACTAGCTCTGCAGCTGATGCAGAGATTGAAGAAATGTATGATGAGATAGAAATTATTCAAATAGTTAAGGGAGACGAAAATTTAATAGTCATGGGAGACTGGAATTCAATAGTAGGAAAAGGAAGAGAAGGAAAAATTGTAGGTGGATATGGAGTGGGGGTAAGAAATGAAAGAGGAAGCCGCCTTGTAGAATTTTGCACAGAGCGTAACTTAATCATAGATAACACTTGGTTTAAGAATCATAAAAGAAGGTTGTATACATAGAAGAGGTCTGGAGACACTGGAAGGTTTCAGATTGATTACATAATGGTTAGACAGAAATTTAGGAACCAAGTTTTACATTGTAAGACATTTCCAGGGGCAGATGTGAACTTTGACCAAAATATATTAGTTATGAACTGTAGATTAAAACTGAAGAAACTGAAAAAGGTAAGAATTTAAGGAGATGGGCTCTGGATAAGTTGACAGAACCAGACGTTGTAGAGAGTTTCAGAGGGAGCATTAGGGAACGACTGGCATGAACAGGGGAAAGGAATACAGTGGAAAAAGAATGAGTAGCTTTGAGAGATGAAATAGTGAAGGCAGCAGAGGACCAAATAGATAAAAATACAAAGGCTTGTAGAAATTCTTGGGTAACACAAGAGATATTGAATTTAATTGATGATGGGAGAAAATATAAACATGCAGTAAATGAAGCAGGCAAAAGGGAATACAAATGTTTCAAAAATGAGATCAATAGGGAGTGCAAAATGGTTAAGGAGGAATGGCTAGAGGACAAATGTAAGGATGTAGAAGCAGATATCACTATGCGTAAGATAGATACTGACTACATGAAACTGAGAGAAACCTTTGGAGAAAAGTGAATCACCTATGTGGATATCAAGAACTCAAATGGAAAACTAGTCCTAAGCAAAGAACGGAAAGCAGAAAGGTGGAAGGAGTATATAAAGGGTCTGTACAAGGTAGATGCACTTGAGGACGATATTATGTAAATGTGAGTGGACGTAGATGAAGATGAAATGGGAGATATTACACTGTGTGAAGAATTTGACAGAACTCTGAAAGGTCTAAGTTGAAACAAGGCTCTGGGAATAGACAACATTCCGTTAGAACTACTGATAGCCTTGGGAAAGCCAGCCTTGACAAAACTCTTCCATCTGGTGAGCAAGACATATGAGACAGGCAAAATACCCTCTGACTTCAAGAATAACATAATAACACCAATTTCAAAAACAGCAGGTGCTGACAAGTGCGAAAATTACTGAACTACCAGTTTAATAACTCATGCTTGCAAAATAGTAACACAAAGTCTTTACAGACAAATGGAAAAACTGGCAGAAGCTGATCTTGAGGAAGATCAATTTGAATGCTAGAGAAACGTAGGAACACGTGAGGCAATACTAACCTTATGACTTATCATAGAACATACATAAAGGATAGGCAAACCTACGTTCTAGCATTTGTAGACTTAGAGAAAGCTTTTGACAATGCTGACTGGAATACTCTTTTTCAAATTCTAAAGGTAGCAGCAGTAAAATACAGGGGGCAAAGGGCTATTTACAATTTGTATGGAAATCAGATAGCTGTTATAAGAGTTGATGGCCAGGAAAGGGAAGCAATGGTTGAGAAGGGTTATATAATCTGTATATTGAGCAAGCAGTAAAGGAAACAAAAGAAAAAATTGGAGTAGGAATTAAAGTCCAGGGAGAAGAAATCAGGGTCTTGAAAAGAGGATACAAGATGGACATCAACAAAAGCAAAATGAGGATAGTGAAATGTATTTGAATTAAATCAGGTGATGCTGAAGGAATTAGATCAGGAAATGAGCCACTTAAAGTGAGAGAAGAGTTTTGCTATTTGGACAGCAAAATAACTGATGAGGGTTGAAGTACAATGAATATAAAATGTAGACTGGCAATGGCAAGAAAAACATTTCTGAAGAGGAAAAATTTGTTAACATCAGATATAGATTTAAGTGTCAGGAAGTGTTTACTGAAAGTAGTTGTGTGGAATGTAGCCATAAATGGAAGTGAAATATAGACAGTAAACAGTTTAAACAAGAAGATAATAGAAGCTTTTGGATGGGCAGATCATGTAACTTACAAGGAGGTATTGAATAGAATTGGGGAGAAGTGGAATTTGTGGCACAACTTGACTAGAAGAAGGGTTCAGTTGGTAGGACACATTCTGAGGCGGCAAGGGATCACCAATTTAGTACCGGAGAGAAGCATGGAGGGTGAAAATTGTAGAGGGTCAGGAGGATGTAGGTTCCAGTAGTTACTTGGAGATGAAGAGACATGCACAGGACAGAGATTAGATTAGACTAGATTATTCACTCCATAGTGTAGCATGGAGAGTTGCATCAAATGAGTCTTTGTACTGAAGACCACAACAACAACAACAATAGAAGTAATATAAGTCTACGTACATTATGTAATTCTATAGCAATAACATGCTAGGTGTCATAAAGGAGAAATCCCACCATGAGCAGTTACTGGAACTAATTTACAAAATTATATAAATGCATGTTACAGATATATATGAATATGGTCTTAGAGATAACAGAGACAGCTAATACAGACTCCTTGACCTGTCAGTTGCATGCTTACTCTGTATGACAGTTATGTTATCAACATTATCAAGAATTGTCACTGCTTAAGTTTGGAACCAGTAACATA
Source organism: Schistocerca serialis cubense (assembly GCF_023864345.2). Classification (NCBI taxonomy): domain Eukaryota; kingdom Metazoa; phylum Arthropoda; class Insecta; order Orthoptera; family Acrididae; genus Schistocerca; species Schistocerca serialis. Next base: position 90,672,471 of record NC_064648.1, on the reverse strand, counting down.
CATGTCAAACTGTGCACTTTGTTATAGGACATATTTCAGATCCTGTGGTATTAACTGACAAGTATGTCATTGCTATAGAAGTGCATAATGTAAGTAGAGTTATATTACTGCTATATATGTAGTTATTATTTTGCAGAAATCAATGCACATGTAGTTGTTTGTTCCTCTGTATCTGATGCCACTGATGATGGGTTACAATCCCCAAAAACCTGTTTTGGCAAATAAAACATTTCTAGTGCAGCTCATGGCATATAGAAGGTGTCTTTTAATAAATATCTGAAAGCTGTGGAGCACCAAGCATTCAAGATTTCTTTGGTTTCCTTTACTGCTTGCTTAACGTACAGCTTGAATAACATCAGCAATAGACTACAACCCTGTGTCACTCCCTTCTCAACCACCGCTTCCCTTTCATGGCCCTCTACTCCTGAACCTGACGTCTGGTTTCTGTACAAGTTGTATGCAATCTTATGCTCTTTGTACTTTACCCCAGCTACCTTCAGAATTTGAAAGAACATATTCCAGTCGACATTTTCAAAAACTTTCTTCAAATGTACAAAGGCTGTAAATGTAGGTTTTACTTCTGTAAACTATTTTCTAACATAAGTCATAGGGTCAGTATGGACTCGCTTGTTCCTACAGTTCTCTGGAATCCAAACTGATCTTCCCTTGTGACAATGCTCGCTTGCTTTGCTTCTTTGTTTGTTGACCTCGCTGTTGACGTACTGGCTGAAAAATGAGTTGTGGAAGTGCAACTTTGTCTACTGTAAATGACGTAGCTGACAGGTGCACAGTTGCGTTTCACAGTACTTTACTTTCACTGTTCACAAGCCCCCAACATTCCACACTTATATGGCCAGTGCACTATTGTTTTAACTTTTGATAAGCCTCATTATAGGCTGCAGGTGAACATCCACATACTGCTACAATAGTTTACTGTTGAACATCTACAAGCAGTAAAAGCCTTACCACACAGTTCACAGTCTTTCAAACAAATTTAACAGACACTGTCATTGCTTTACCACATGGCCTATTGGTGTAGCACTTATTTCACTGCTGCATTGTTGTTGCTCTAACCAACACAGATTGAAACTCGGCTGTGGACTGACATGTCTCGTGACCAAAAACCGGGCCCTTATCTATCCTCACAATAATAGGTACTGAAACTACACATTGTCTGAAGTTAAATTTACAGAAATTACAATTAAAATGTAACCCATTAAATTCACTGAGTACATAAAAAAATTCTGTCTTTTTAACAATTTCTTCTACTACAAGGGTTTATTTGTTTAAATTGTGAAATTAACAAATATCATTATGCGAACAATACTTTTGATAAAGCTGTTAATTACTTTGGAATTAATTAAAGGCTGGCTTTGCTAACATGTTTTTGAATATAGCCGAATAGATACTTTAAGATTACTAGTATTTCATCTTCAAAATGATTGTAATTAGTACAGAATTTATATTTGTTTATACATCAACAACAAAATTTAGGTTACAAAACAATTACTCATTTCACCCTATAACAAAAGTTAACTAGGAATAGTTGAAATAAATTATAAAATCAAATACATACAGAAAACTAAGCACAAAATTAGATCTGGTGTTATGTTCTTTAAAACAGGGTCAACCTTTCTATAATATGGAAATACAAATTTTTCTCAAGTGTTAATAGCAATTAATTTGAAAATGAAAAAATGAAATTTAAGGAGGTAGATGGCAAAACAAGAGGGGAAGTAAAAAATATCATGGCTTGCTTCATCACACCCTGTGCTCAGCTTCTACCAGTTTTTCCATTCTTCTGTAAATAATTCATGTTACCACAAACACCACTAGTGCATATATGTACTGGAGTGTGAGTGTATGAATACCTAGGTCACTGAAGATGCTACGGCAATGTGTTCGTTCATCAACTGTACACAGTAGTCTTATTGTTGCATGCTTCTGTACAATAAACAGCTTTTCTATATTAGCTGCAATGCCTCAGAAGATTATGTTGTAGGATAGAATTGAAAGAAAGCATACAGAGTATGCTAGTCATCCTGCGTGCAGGTCAACACATTACTGATGTGTTCTCCCAGGTTTTCTGTGCATATTTCATACATCATCATTATTAGTTGGTTTACTCATCAAACTGATTAAACCAGAGGTTGTACAGAGTTTCAGGGAGAGCATAAGGGAACAATTGTCACAAATGGTGGAAAGAAATACAGTAGAAGAAGAATGGGTAGCTTTGATGGATGAAATAGTGAAGGTAGCAGAAGATCAAGTAAGTAAAAAGACAAGGGCTAGTAGAAATCCTTGGGTAACAGAAGAAATATTGAATTTAATTGATGAAAGGAGAAAATATAAAAATTCAGTAAATGAAGCAGGCAAAAAGGAATACAAACGTCTCAAAAATGAGATCGACAGGAAGTGCAAAATGGCTAAGCAGGGATGGCTAGAGGACAAATGTAAGGATGTAGAGGCTTATCTCACTAGGGGAAAGAGAGATACTGCCTACAGGAAAATTAAAGAGACCTTTGGAGAAAAGAGAACCACTTGTATGAATATCAAGAGCTCAGATGGAAACCCAGTTCTAACCAAAGAAGGGAAAGCAGAAAGATGGAAGGAGTATATAGAGGGTCTATACAAGGGTGATGTACTTGAGGACAATATTATAGAAATGGTAGAGAATGTAGATGAAGAGGAAATGGGAGATACGATACTGTGTGAAGAGTTTGACAGAGCACTGGAAGACCTGAGTCGAAACAAGGCCCCGGGAGTAGACAACATTCCATTAGAACTACTGACGGCCTTGGGAGAGCCAGTCCTGACAAAACTCTATCATCTGGTGAGCAAGATGTATGAGATAGGCGAAATATCCTCAGACTTCAAGAAGAATATAATAATTCCAATCCCAAACAAAGCAGGTGCTGACAGATGTGAAAATTACCGAACAATCAGTTTAATAAGCTACAGCTGCAAAATACTAACACGAATTCTTTACAGACGAATGGAAAAGCTAGTAGAAGCCGACCTTGGGGAAGATGAGTTTGGATTCCATAGAAATATTGGAACATGTGAGGCAGTACTGACCCTACGATTTATCTTAGAAGAAAGATTAAGGAAAGGCAAACCTACGTTTCTGGCATTTGTAGACTTAGAGAAAGCTTTTGACAACGTTGACTGAAATATTTTCTTTCAAATTCTGAAGGTGGCAGGGGTAAAATACAGGGAGCGAAAGGCTATTTACAATTTGTACAGAGACCAGATGGCTGTTATAAGAGTCCAGGGACACAAAAGGGAAGCAGCGGTTGGGAAGGGAGTGAGACAGTGTTGTAGCCTCTCCCTGATGTTATTCAATCTGTATATTGAGCAAGCAGTAAAGGAAACAAAAGAAAAATTTGGAGTAGGTATTAAAATCCATGGAGAAGAAATAAAAACTTTGAAGTTTGCCGATTACATTGTAATTCTGTCAGCGACAGCAAAGGACTTGGAAGAGCAGTTGAACGGAATGGACAGTGTCTTGAAAGGAAGATATAAGATGAACATCAACAAAAGCAAAATGAGGATAATGGAATGTAGTCGAATTAAGTTGGGTGATGCTGAGGGAATTAGATTAGGAAATGAGACACTCAAAGTAGTAAAGGAGTTTTGCCATTTGGGGAGCAAAATAAGTGGTGATGGTCGAAGTAGAGAGGATACAAAATGTAGACTGGCAATGGCAAGGAAAGAGTTTCTGAAGAAGAGAAATTTGTTAACATCAACTATAGATTTAAGTGTCAGGAAGTCATTTCTGAAAGTATTTGTATGGAGTGTAGTCATGTATGGAAGTGAAATGTGGACGATAAATAGTTTGGACAAGAAGAGAATAGAAGCTTTCGAAATGTTGTGCTACAGAAGATTGGTTGGTTGGTTTGTGGGTTGAAGGGACCAGACAGCACCGGTCATCAGTCCCTGCTACAGAAGAATGCTGAAGATTAGATGGGTAGATCACATAACTAATGAGGAGGTACTGAATAGAATTGGGGAGAAGAGGAAAGGCACAACTTTACAAGAAGAAGGGACCGGTTGGTAGGACATGTTCTGAGGCATCAAGGGACCACAAATTTAGCACTGCAGCGTGAAGGGTAAAAATCATAGAGGGAGACCAAGAGATGAATACACCAAGCAGATTCAGAAGGATGTAGGCTGCAGTAGGTACTGTGAGATGAAGAAGCTTGCACAGGATAGAGTAGCATGGAGAGCTTCATTAAACCAGTCTCAGGACTGAAGACCACAACAACAACAACGTACTCATTGCTAAGTGTCATGATGGAAGCATGGGTTCATCAATTTGAGGAACAGCAGAATGGATTCGGAAGTAACTGGGGAATAATAGATCTAATTTTCTCCTTAGCTGTCAGTGGAGAAGTATTGAGAAAAAGAAAAGGACCTGATAGCAGTGTTTCCGGTTTTTTTAACAAGTGTAAGACAGATATACTGAGGTATAAAATATGGGAAATATTGACAAAACATAATGTCCTCATTTATTAATTAAGAAAGTTTGGATAATATATGAAGGTTGTGAAAGCACCGTACAAGTAGGAAGTGGAAGATCAAAATGAATTCCTCTTCTGTGGCAACCTCTTCATCTCAGAGTAGCACTTGTGACCTACATCCTCAATTATTTGTTGAATGTATTCCAATCTCTTTCTTCCTCTACAACTTTAGCCCTCTACAGCTCCCTCTAGCACCATGAAAGTCATTCCTTGATGTCTTAACAGATGCCCTAACGTCCTGACTCTTCTGCTTGTCAGTGTTTTTCTTATATTCCATTCCTCTGTGGGGACTTCCTCATTCTATAACTTACCAGTCTATTTAAATTTCAACAGTTCTGTAGAACCTCACCTCAGATGCTTCAGTTCTCTTCTTTTCTGGTTTTTCCACGGCCCATGTTTTGCTACCCTACAATGCTGTGCTCCAGATGTACATTCTCAGAAATGTGTTCCTCAAATTAAGCCCTGTATTGGATACTAGTGATTTCTCTTGGACAGGGATACCCTTTCCACCAGTGCTAGTCTGATTTTGATATCTTCCTAGCTCCTTCCATCATGGGTTATTTTGCTGCCTAGGTAGCAGAATTTCTTAACTTATCTACTGGGTGATCAAAAAGTCAGTATAAATTTGGAAACTGAATAAATCATGGAATAATATTGATAGAGAGGTACAAATTGACACACATGCTTGGAATGACATGGGGTTTTATTAGGACCAAAAAAATACAAAAGTTCAAAAAATGTCCGACAGATGGTACTTCATCTGATCAGAATAGCAATAATTAGCATAACAAAGTAAGACAAAACAAAGATGATGTTCTTTACAGGAAATGCTCAATATGCCCACCATCATTCCTCAACAATAGCTGTAGTCGAGGAATAATGTTGTGAACAGAACTGTAAAGCATGTCTGGAGTTATGGTGAGGCATTGGCGTTGGATGTTGTCTTTCAGCACCCCTAGAGAAGTCGGTCGATCACGATACATTTGTGACTTCAGGTAACCCCAAAGCCAATAATCGCACGGACTGAGGTCAGCGGACCTGGGAGGCCAAGCATGATGGAAGTGGCGGCTGAGCACACGATCACACCAAACGACGCGCGCAAGAGATCTTTCACGCATCTAGCAATATGGGGTGGAGCGCCATCTTGCATAAACATTGTACGTTCCAGCAGGTGTTTATCAGCCTGGCTGGGGATGATGCGATTCTGTAACACATCGGCGTACCTCTCAGCCATCACGGTAGCAGTTACAAAACCAGTATCACGGATTTCCTCGAAGAAAAAAGGCCTGATAACGGTAGATGTGGTAAATCCAACTCATACTGTGACTTTCTCGTCATGCAATGGACTTTCCACGACAGTTCTAGGATTTTCAGTTGCCCAAATTCTGCAGTTGTGGGCATTGACACACTCTCGGAGCGTGAAATGAGCTTTGTCAGTCCACAACACGTTACTCAACCGATCCTCATCTTCTGCCATCTTTTGAAATGCCCACACCGCAAATGCCCTCCGCTTCACTAAATTGCCAGGTAACAGTTTGTGATGCCGATGGATTTTGTACGGATAGCGTCGGAGGGTACGCATCAGTGCCAACCAAACAGTAGTGTACAGAATGGTGGTGCAACATGCGACTACACGAGCGCTAACTTCCCTGTGCATAGACGAACCCGCTACAGTCTCCATTTTTTCCTGAACTGTCTCAACAGCATTACGTCTTGTGCTCGGTCGGCCACTATGAGGTCTATCATCTAAACAACCCCTGGCTTTGAACTTCGAAATCATTCTCACCACAATTGGCATTTGTCAACGGACAAAATGAATCCCCTTCCTATGGTGATAGGATAGTAATGCTGAACTAGCGCATTCCCCATTCTGATAATACAGATTCACTAAAAGAGCCTGTTTAGGTAACATCAACATGCTGCGACTGATTCTCTCTCTCATTATAGCTCCTTTTATACATGATTGTCATGCGCAATCACTAACGTTGTATTGTGCAGTGCCATCTGTCGGACATTTTGTGAACTTTTTTTTTTGTTCTAATAAAACCCCATGTCATACCAATCATGTGTGTCAATTTTTACCTCTCTATCTACATTATTTCATGGTTTATTAAGTTTTCAAATTTATACTGACTTTCTGATCACCCGGTATTTCATGATCACCAGTTCTGATGATGAGTTTCTCATTGTTCTCATTTCTGCTACTTACTACTTTTACCTTTCATTGATTTATTCTCTGTCCATAATCTGTGCCCATTAGACTGTTTATTCCATTGAGCTAATCCTGTAATTCTTCTTCACTTTCACTGGGAGTAGCAATGTCATCTGTGGATCTTACACTGATATCCTTTCACCTTGAATTTTAATTCCACTCTTGAACCTTTTGTTTATTTCAGTCATTGCTTCTTTGGTGCACAGATTGAACAATAGCAGTGAAAGACTATATCCATCTCTTACACCCTTTTTAATCCAAGCACTTCATTCTTGGTCTTCCACTCTTAGTATTCCCTATTGGTTCTTGTACATATTTTATATTAACCATCTTTCCCTGCATCTTACCCATATTTTTCTCAAAATTTCGAACTTCTTGCACCATCTGACATTGTCAAATGCATTTTCCAAGTTGAAATGTCCTATGAACTTGCCCTGATTTTTCTTTAGTCTTGCTTCCATTACCAACCGCAACATCGAAATTGCCTCTTTGGTGCCTCTACGATCCCTAAAGGTAAACTGACCATCTTCTAACAATCCTCAATTCACTTTTCCATTCTTCTGTATATTATTTGTGTCAACAACTTGAAATCATGAGCTGTTAAGCCTACTCAGCCCTTGCCATCTTTGGAACTTTATGGATGATATTTTCCAAAAATCAGAAATCACCAGACTCACACATTCTGCACACCGGGGCAAAAAGTAATTTTGTTGTCACTTCACCCAAGGATTTTGGAAATCCTGATGGAATGTTATGTATCCTCTCTGCCTTATTTGATTTTAAGTTGTCCAGAGCTGTTTTAAATTCAGATTTTAGTACTGGATCCCCTATTTCTTCTATACTGACTCATGTTTTTTTTTCTTCTGTCACATCATAAGACAAGTCTTTCCCCTCACCCAGAGGCTGTCTGTGTACTCTTTTCACATGTCCACTCTCTCCTCTGTATTTAACAGTGGAGTTCCCATTGCACTCCTTAACGTTACAATCTTGCCTTTAATTTCACTGAAGGCTGTTTTCACTTTTACATATAGTAAGTCGGTCCTTCTGACAATCATTTGTTTTTCATTTTCCTCACATTTTACATGCAGCCATTTTGCCTTAGCTTCCCTGCACTTCTTCTTTATTTCATTCCTAAGTGACTTGTATTTCTGTATTCCTGAATATCTGTGAACATTTTCAGACTTCCTTCTTTCATACAGCAATTGAAGTATTTCTTATGTTACCCATGGTATCTTCATAGTTACCTTCTTTGTACTTACATTGTTCTTTCCTACTTCTGTGGTTCCACTTTGTAGAGATTCCATCCCTCTTCACCTGGACTGCGTACTGAGCTATTCCGTATTGCAGTACCTATAGCCTGAGAGAACTTGAAGTGTGTCTCTTCATTCCTTAATACATCCATATCCCACTGCTTTGTGCATTGATTTTTCCTGACTAATTTCTTAAACTTGAACCTATTCTTCATCAGTAATAAATTTTGGCATGAGTCTGTATTTGGTCCTGGGTACCCCTTGCAATCCAGTATCTGATTTTGGAATCTCTGCCTGGCCATAATGTAATCCAACTGAAATCTTCCCATTCTCATGGCCTTTTCCCAGTATACCTCCTCTTCTTGTGATTCTTGAACAGAGTATTCGTTATTACTAGCTGAATTTCATCACAGAACTTGATTAGTCTTTCTCCTCTCAAATTCCTACTACCAAGCTCATATTCTCCCATAACCCTCTGTTCTACTCCTCCCCCTACAACCTCATTCCAGTCCCCCATGACTACTAGATTTTCCTCTCCCCTTATGTACTGAATTGCCCATTAACTATCCTCATAAACATTCTATATTTCTTCATCTTCTGCTTGTGACATCGGTATGTATACCTAAACTATCACTGGCAAAAGAAAATGCAACACCATTTTTTAATGCAAATGGTCTACTACTAAATGAGGAAAAGACCCAGAATATGTGGTTCAGTCTATCAATGAGTACAAAAATAGAAAAAAAAAAGGCAAAGTTTTTAGGTATCATACTTGACAACAGTCTAACATGGAACTCTCATGTTGATCACATAGTGGTTAGGTTGTCAAGAGTTATATATTTGTTGAAGAGACTTATGTGTTGTGTGACATTTGAGTATGCAAGGACAGCGTACATTGCCTTTTTTCAATCTGTTTTAAGATATGGGTTAATACTCTGGGGAAACAGCAGAAAAATAAATGAAATTATGGTGATCCAGAAGAAAGCAATCAGAGTAATGGCTAAGGTATATAGTAGGACACATTGTAAACCATTGTTCATTAAATATAGAATTTTAACAGTTATTAACTTATACATTCTTGACAGCGTTAACTACATACTTGCTGAACAACCTAATTTAAGTGTAACAAATCAAAGGTATGACTATTATACAACAACCTGTACTTCTCTGTTGTTGCCACAAAATATATTAGCTATAACTAACAATAGTCATAAGTATATGGCAATTAAAATATATAACAAATTGTCTAAGAATGTGTCAATTAAGCCTGACAAATTATTTAAAGAAAATGTACATACCTACTTGTTAACTAATCCATTCTATTCATTAGAAGAATTTTTAGAAATGCCCAATATCAACATAAATATGTAAAAATTTATTTTGAAAAATTAATTTTAAGTGAACTGACGAAGTCTATTGCATGTAATAATGCTGAATGACCAATAAAGAATCTGAATTGTCACTGTTGGTTTGCTGTCTATTCTGATGTGAACAACCGTATCAGTGATATGTCCACAGTAACTTTGTCTTCTTTCCATTTCATTTCACTGACCCTCACTGTATCTAGATTGAGGTTTAGCATTTTGCTTTTCAGGTTATCTAGCTTCCCTGCCATATTCGAACTTCTAACAGTACTCACCCCAACTTGTAGAATGTTATTGTTTCATTAGTTATTGAATATTTTTATCATGATCACCTCTCCATTGGCAGGCCCTTCATGGAGATCCAAATGAGGGCCTATTCTGGAATCTTTTGCCAATGGAGAGATCATCATTACAGTTTTTCAATTACAGGCCACATGTCCTGTGGATAGACATTATGTGTCTTTAGTGCAGTGGTTTCCATTGCTTTCTGCATCATGTCATTGATCATTGCTGATTCCTCTGCCTTTAGGAGCAGTTTCCCAGCCCAAGGGCATGAGAATGCCCTGGACCTCTGCTCCACCTCCACCATCTTTGACAGGACCATTGGCTGAATGAGGATGATTTCTTATGCCGGATGTCTTCAGCAGCCACTGCTGATGATTTTTATTCAAAATTTGTACAGTGGCAGTGTTTGAACCTGGGAGTAAGGACTTTTTGATTACTGATCAAAGATGCTACACCTAGACCACAAGTACAAGTAGAAAAAAAAGATCCCAATGCTTTTGGTTTTGCTGCTCACATACCATTTGGGGTGATATGGAACTGGAGATTCAGAGGAGACTGGGATACTAGAATAAGAAATTTAAAGTATTTAAGTTGACCATGAGCAAGAGCAAATGGTCAATCTAGAAGTTTTAAGCAGAGTGGCAAAGGGGCCCAACTTCTTCCGCCAAGTATGAAATCTTAACTGGGACAAGAGAGTCTCTCTAAGAGCTAAACAGGCAATGTGTAAAAGACTTATAGTCTGGTGATCTGTGTAATAAATAAGAGAGTCAAATACAACCATGTGATGTGAAGTTCCTTAGGTTAGCTCTAAAAAATAATTGAAAAAGAGAAAGCAAGAGATACATAATCAGGATCATATATATGAGAGACCTGTGAGTGACCTTGACCGTGGAGGAAAGAATGGCTGCTGCGAGATTGAAGTGGTTCGGTCACGAGAAGTGAATGCATCTGATATCGGTATTAGCAGATGAAGTACCAGGAAAAAGACTAATTGGGTGGCCTAGATGGGCAGACAATGTTGATGAAGATCTTAAAAGGACAGGAATGACGTGGGATGCAGTGGAGAGAGAAAAGCTATACCAGGACAGGAATCAATGGAGGCATATCATTCACAAGTTCCTGCCCAGCTTGCTGGAAGGAAATCCTGATGAGGATGATGAAGATGGTTCTTATTTCTGTACATGAAAAATGAAACATCTTCCTCCAACATTTCAAAGGCATCAATTCAGTTTTTGTCACTAGCTTTCACAGTCTAGGAGTCACAGCTGTACAAAACACAGGGAACACAAGTGTTTTGACCAAGCACATCTTGTTTTGGATATTGCCTGGTGCTGTTAGATCTTAGTGAGTTTAACTACTTCAGCTTTGTCAAGGACAAGCTATCATTTTATTACTTTATCGCAATTTTCTATGTCTTTGATCAGAGACACTGGATATACACAATCACCAACACCCAATGGTATAATAATATAATATAAAATACAAACATAAAAAAAAGTTTTGCATCACCTCAGTTCCAAGAGTTTCGGAACCTGTACAGAAAACTGGAATAGAGATCAACATAAACATCATTTCCGCCCTTTTTATTGCTCATGAAAATCACACATTGCACATTGTACGACCATACAGCAAGACCTTCAGAGGCGGTGGTCCAGAATTATGTACACACCGGTACCTCTAATACCCAGTAGCATGACCTCTTGCATTGATGCATGCCTGTATTCATCATGGCATACCATCCACAAGTTCATCAAGGCACGGTTGGTCCAGATTGTCCCACTCCTCAATGGCGATTCGGCGTAGATCCCTCAGCGTGGTTGGTGGGTCACTTCATCCATAAACAGCCCTTTTCAATCTATCCCAGGCTTGTTTGATAGGGTTCATGTCTGGAGAACATGCTGGCCACTCTAGTCAAGTGATGTCGTTATCCTGAAGGAAGTCATTCTCAAGATGTGCACGACGGGGACACAAATTGTCATCCATCAGCGCCAATATGGTTGCACTATCAGTTGGAGGAGGGCATTCACGTATCATACAGTTGTTATGTCACCTTCGATGACCACCAGCAGCGTACATCGGCCCCACATAATGCCACTCCAAAACAGCAGGGAACCTCCACCTTGCTGCACTAAGGCATTCAGCCTGACCGGGTTGCCTCCAGACACATCTTCGACGATTGTCTTGTTGAAGGCATATATGCGACACTCATTGGTGAAGAGAACATGATGCCAATCCTGAGCGGTCCCTTCGGCATGTTGTTAGGCCCACATGTACCATGCTGTATGGTGTCGTTGTTGTGAAGACGGACCTTACCACAGACATCGGTAGTGAAGTTGCACATCATGCAGCCTACTGCACACAATTGGAGTCATAAAATGATGTTCTGTGGCTGCACAAAAAGCATTATTCAGCATGGTGGCATTGCTGTCAGGGTTCCTCCAAGCCATAATCCATAGGTAGTGGTCATCCACAGCAGTAGTAGCCCTTGGGCAGCCTGAGTGAGGCAAGTCATCGACAATTCCTGTCTCTCTGAATCTCCTCCATGTCTGAACAACATTGCTTTGCTTCACTCCAATATGCCTGGACATTTCCCTTGTCAAGAGCCCATCCTGGCACAAAGTAATAATGCAGATCCAATTGAACCACGGTATTAACCATGTAGGCATGGTTGAACTACGCACAACACGAGCCATGTACCCCCTTCCTGGTGGAATGACTGGAACTGACTGGCTGTTGGTCCCCTGTCTAATAGGCACTGCTCATGTATGGTTGTTTACATCTTTGGGCAGGTTTAGTGACGTCTCTGAACAGTCAAAGGGACTGTATCTGTGATACAACATCCACAGTCAACAACTATCTTCAGGAGTTGTGGGAACCGGCTGATGCAAAACTTTTAACATACACACAAAATTCTAGCTTTCGCAACAAATGGTTACTTCGTCAGGAAAGAGGGAAGGAGAGGGAAAGACGAAAGGATGTGGGTTTTAAGGGAGAGGGTAAGGAGTCATTCCAATCCCAGGAGCGGAAAGACTTACCTTAGGGGGAAAAAAGGACAGGTATACACTCGCACACACACACATATCCATCCGCATATACACACAGACACAAGCAGACATTCCCTCTCCTTCCCTCCTTCCTGACGAAGCAACCGTTTGTTGTGAAAGCTTAAATTTTGTGTGTATGTTTGTGTTTGTTTGTGTGTCTATCGACCTGCCAGTGCTTTTGTTTGGTAAGTCTCATCATCTTTGTTTTTTTATATATATATATATATAGGGGGAAACATTCCACATGGGAAAAATATATCTAAAACAAAGGTGATGTGACTTACCAAAAGAAAGCGCTGGCAGGTCAATAGACCTGTCTATCGACCTGCCAGTGCTTTCTTTTGGTAAGTTCAAATGGTTCAAATGGCTCTGAGCACTATGGGACTCAACTTCTGAGGTCATTAGTCTCCTAGAACTTAGAATATAAAGTGAAACTACTGGCAAAAACAGAAGGAGAAAAAAAGACGACAGAAAAGATTTCGAAATGCAACAGTGACAATAACAAACGTAATTGTTGGGTTCAAATTAATGATATGAATATAATAGAGGGAAACATTCCACGTGGGGAAAATATATCTAAAAACAAAGATGATAAGACTTACCAAACAAAAGCGCTGGTAGGTCGATAGACACACAAACAAACACAAACATACACACAAAATTCAAGCTTTCGCAACAAACCGTTGCTTCATGAGGAAAGAGGGAAGGAGAGGGAAAGACGAAAGGATGTGGGTTTTAAGGGAGAGGATAAGGAGTCATTCCAATCCCGGGACCAGAAAGACTTAGCTTAGGGGTAAAAAGGAGATGGTAAGTCTTTCTGCTCCCGGGATTGGAATGACTCCTTACCCTCTCCCTTAAAACCCACATCCTTTCGTCTTTCCCTCTCCTTCCCTCTTTCCTGATGAAGCAACAGTTTGTTGTGAAAGCTTGAATTTTGTGTGTATGTTTGTGTTTGTTTGTGTGTCTATCGACCTGCCAGCGCTTTTGTTTGGTAAGTCTCATCATCTTTGTTTTTAGATATATTTTTCCCACGTGGAATGTTTCCCTCTATTATATATATATATATATATAACCTACATGAAATTTTGATGAGCGACTCAGTTGTCTACTTGCATCACTGGGAGCTTTGTCACTGTGTGTACTGCTGCCTGGACTCCAGTATGAACTATAATTCAGATCACAGCACCTGAAGAAGAAAAGTGTGTCAGCCATCGAATTATCAAGCAGAGAAAGGGAATGAACACTCAAAACCAAACCACTGTCATTAATTGTTTTGCACTCGTAACAAACTCAACATGGTTTCTCAAGTTAACATTTTTTTTTTATAGTTGAATAAATGTAACACATCCCTGAATATTTATCTGTTCCAACACATATTTTTCCTGTGGTTAAACTTTTAACCATTAGTGAAAACTGTGGGAGCTGTTATACCTAAATGATCATGAGGTTTGTAGCACACAGCTTCACTGAGACAGATGTAGAGGGAAGAATACTGGGAAAGTTACAGAGTTCCTCTATTGAAGCTGCAAGATGTGCAGTGGAAATAGCTTGATAAAGGAGTAGCAAAAGATCTAGTTTCTTGACACAAAGTTGGAACATGCAGAGATGATGTGCCTCAGGGAAGTGTGTTGTGACCACCGCTATTCTTTTTGTATTCATTAATGGGGAAAAAAATTGCAATGACAAGAAGGAGGTGTGTGACATATACAAAAGTTGGTAGGCCTGTTTTTACATCTGAATGATGATGTCTATTGAAATTTTGCACCAGTCACATAGGAGTATGCAAGTCAGATTTGTCTTAAATACTGGGTGATCAAAAAGTCAGTATAAATTTGAAAACTGAATAAATCACGGAATAATGTAGATAGAAAGATATAAATTGACACATATGCTTGGAATGACATGGGGTTTTATTAGAACCAAAAAAATACAAAAGTTCAAAAAATGTCTGACAGATGACGCTTCATCTGATCAGAATAGCAATAATTAGCATAACAATGTAAGACAAAACAAAGATGATGTTCTTTACAGGAAATGCTCAATGCGTCCACCATCATTCCTCAACAATAGCTGTAGTCAAGGAATAATGTTGTGAACAGCACTGTAATGCATGTCTGAGTTATGGTGAGGCATTGACGTTGGATGTTGTCTTTCAGCACCCCTAGAGATCTTTCACACGTCTAGCAATATGGGGTGGAGCACCATCCTGCATAAACATCATACGTTCCAGCAGGTGTTTAACAGCCAGGCTGGGGATGATGCGATTCTGTAACATATCGGCGTACCTCTCACCCGTCACGGTAGCAGTTACAAAACCAGAATCGTGCATTTCCTCAAAGAAGAAAGGCCCGATAACTTTATTTTTTTTCTTTTTGGTTCTAATAAAACTCCATGTCATCCCAGGCACGTGTGTCAATTTTTACTTCTCTATCTACATTATTCTGTGATTTATTAAGTTTTCAAATTTATACTGACTTTGTGATCACCCGGTACACACCATAATGGTTATTAGTATTAGTTTCCTTTGAGATTAGATATGGTGTGTCAACATTAATAAAGGAAGCCTTTAAGCCAATGAAGATGCCATTATCGGTACCTCATTGAGTGTGAACGAGATCGTGCTACAGGGCTACGAGAAGCTGGGTGTTCCATCTGGAGATGGCAGAGAGACTTGGCGCAGATGCAGCCACTGTACACGATTGCTGACAGAGGTGGTCACTAAAATGTATGGTCAAAAGAAGACCGGGCTCTGGGTCGCCACACAGGACTACCGAGGGAGAAGACCACTGTGTTTGGCGTACGGCTGTGGCACGTTGGACTGCATCTGTAGCAGCAATCTGAGCAGCAGTTGGCACCACTGTGACACAGCGAACTGTTGCAAATCAGCTACTTCGAGGACAACTCTGAGTCAGATGTCCAGTAGCACTCATTCCACTGACCCCGAACGACTGCCACTTGTGAATACAGTGTGCGGTGGCCCGGGTGTAATGTTAAGCTCTCTCTGTACAGCTTAAGCGTTTTTGTGGACTTACTTGTTGAAGAATGCCGGTTCCGCTTTCTTGCAGCGCCGACATCTTCTGCTAGCACCGGACGCTTCTCCGAAGATTTCACTCCTAGGAAGGCGAAATTTTCACTCTCTCGCTCTCTCTCTCTTCTTATTTAAAAAATACGCTACTCTGGAAATATCATTCAATGCACCGCAACATATTTATTCCCCACTTTGACAAAAAAACAACTAAACTTTATGACGTAAGCCCACACATTACCGGGCACCCAGCATCAGTTAATTACACATTTTTAAACACAATTAATACATAAGCTTATATCGTGGCTGACTATCCATGTCCAGCCCCCTCCTCTCAACAGAAGTTCAACGTCTAATAAACAGTCACTATTTCGAGTCTCTCCATTTGTTTTTTAACAATACAATTACTCTTTGCAGCCGGCCACGGAGCTTCCGGGCCGTATTTGCTTATTCTTGGCAGGTCGCGCTGAACTCTTGCCGGCGCCGACGAATTATCTCCCTTCCAGTTTCGCCTGCACAAACAATAAATGGGTGCGGTATCCCGTACTCATCCTTACACCCTGCTTTAAAATAACGTGTGTTCAAAATTGCTGGAACACAAGTGTATCCAGACATTCGTAAAATTCTGGGGGTGCTACAAGTGGTGTCAAGCGAGAGTTCATTGGAGGGCGGGGTGGAGGTCTGTCGTGTTTTCTGACGAAAGCTGGTTCTGCCTCGGTGCCAGTGACGGCCATGTGTCGGTTAAAAGGAGGCCTGTTGAGAGTGTGCAACCAAACCGTCTGGACCTACACCTGGGGTTATGGTGTAGACTGAAATTTCATATGACAGTAGGAGCACTCTTGTGGTTATCCTATGCAGTCTGACTGCAGATCTGTATGACAATATCGTGATTCAAACTGTTATGGAGCCATTCCTGAACAGTTTCGCAAGGGGAGTTTTCCGACAGTGTAATATTTGGCCATGTACTACTGTTGTAGCCTAACATGATCCACAGAGTGTCAGCATGTCACTGTGGCCTGTTCAGTCACCAAATCTGTCTCCAATCTACATCTACATTTATACTCCACAACCTTCCCAACGGCGTGTGGCAGAGGGCACTTTACGTGCCGCTGTCATTACCTCCCTTTCCTGTTCCAGTTGTGTACGGTTCGCGGGAAGAATGACTGCCAGAAAGCCTCTGTGCATGCTCGAATCTCCCTAATTTTACATTCGTGATCTCCACGAGAGGTATAAGTAGGGGGAAGCAATATATTCGATACCTCATCCAGAAACGCATCCTCATGAAACCTGGACAGCCAGCTACACCATGATGCAGAGCGCCTCTCTTGCAGAGTCTGTCACTCGAGTTTGCTAAACATCTCCATAACACTATCACGCTTACTAAATAACCCTGTGATGAAACGCGCCACTCTTCTTTGGATCTTCTCTATCTCCTCTGTCAACCCGACCTGGTACAGATCCCACACTGATGAGCGATACTCAAGTATAGGTCGAAGGAGTGTTTTGTAAGCCACCTCCTTTGTTGATGGACTACATTTTCTACGGACTCTTCCAATGAATCTCAACCTGGCACCCGCCTTACCAACAATTAATTTTATATGATCATTCCACTTCAGATCGTTCCGTACGCATACTCCCAGATATTTTACAGAAGTAACTGCTACCAGTGTTTGTTCTGCTATCATACAATAAAGGATCCTTCTTTCTATGTATTCGCAATACATTACATTTGTCTATGTTAAGGGTCAGTTGCCACTCCCTGCATCAAGTGCCCATCTGCTGCAGATCTTCCTGCATTTCGCTGCAATTTTCTAATGCTGCAACTTCACTGTATACTACAGCATCATCCACGAAAAGCTGCACGGAACTTCCGACACTATCTACTAGGTCATTTATACATATTGTGAAAAGCAATGGTCCCATAACACTCCCCTGTGGCACGCTAGAGGTTACTTTAACGTCTTTAGACTTCTCTCCATTGAGAGCAACATGCCGTGTTCTGTTTGCGAAAAACTCTTCAATCCAGCCACGCAGCTGGTCTGATATTCTGTAGGCTCTTACTTTGTTTATCAGGCGACAGTGCAGAACTGTATTGAACGCCTTTGGGAATTCAAGGAAAATGGCATCTACTTGGGAGCCTGTATCTAATATTTTCTGGATCTCATGAACAAATTTCATCTGGATCTCATGAACAAATGAAGCGAGTTGGGTTTCACACGATCGCTGTTTCCGGAATCCGTGTTGATTCCTACAGAGTAGATTCTGGGTTTTCAGAAATGACATGATGCGCGAGCAAAAAACATGTTCTAAAATTCTACAACAGATCAACGTGAGAGATGTAGGTCTATAGTTTTGCACCTCTGCACGACGACCCTTCTTGAAGACTGTGCTTTTTTCCTCTAGAGACTTGGGGTACACGTATCGAGTACATATGAGACACCATCAGACAACAACACGAGTGTCATCTGCAACCAGTATTAACCACCTCTATATTGACTGACCGAGCGCAACAGGCGTGGAAGTCCATCCCACAAACTGACATCTGGCACATAGTGTTCGACTGCTTGCACAGTAGCTTTTAACCTTCTGGTGGTTTGACTGATTTTTAACCCTGTAGCCTATGAATAAAGAGCACCAGTCAAAAAAATATTGCTTTATACCATTTCATTGTTTTACAACTGCAAGCCCATATCCGTTCCTTCAAAATTGCTTCAGCTAATACAGTGATAAGTTGTGTTGACTCACGTCCATGTGAGCAGTATTAATATAAAGTAAACAGTGAGATAAGTGAGGAAAACATTATGATCTGTGCAAGAAAATGAGCTAGCAGTACACTTCGACAGTGAGGCAGTTATCTTCAAGACAATTAGTAATCAAATAAGCAGTTGGCAGGGATCTGAGGTAATTATACTGTTTCTAGTGTGGGGCAACACTTTTGCATGCAACAAGAGTGTTATAATGGAAGATCCAGTCTGGAATGTAACAATATTATGAAAAGGAAAGTTGCTACTCACCATATAGTGGAGATGCTGAGTCACAGATAGGCACAACAAAAAGACTGTCACAATATAAGCATTTGACTACCCTTGAAATCAGTGTCATCCAGATAGAAATTAATTAACTTTCTCGTTTCTGTTTATAGAGGAATGCACGATCTATCAGATGCATTATGGTCTTTTAAGTGCATGATATATTCTTCAAAAATGAAATGGTTATGACATTTAGGAACATCAGTTCAGTCGACATTAAGAAGCATAATTGCAATGCTACTTCTCTAGTTGTATAAGTCATAACCACAAATATGCATTTTTTTTTAACAACTATCACTTCATCAGTGCCACAGTGAAAAAGAAATGAAATGATCATATGGCATTGTTTGCTGGGAGGCCCCATACGGGGAAGTTTGCCATAGTATTGTTGCAGGAACTCTGTCCAATGGATTTCTTTCTTTTAATTGGAAGTTTTGTTGCCATTTGGAAAGTGGCAGAAGTACTACTGCAACATGTTGCAATAAGCTGTAGAGCTGCACACAACATTGGGCTTTGTTAAAGTGCGTAAAATGCAGTTTGAAGAGAATGGGAAAGATATGCAAGGCAAAATTATGGATGAAAATATTGTGTCAGGAGGTTATCTGCTGTGGTCATTCGGTGGCACACTTTCCGATTTCACTCAGAATGGACAGGACAGGGAGCTTTTAAACCAAGATGGAGCTATTTCTAGCAATTCTATGGTCGATGACTCGGTGGCAAAAATATTGGATGAAGAGTCACTTGTGGGAACTAATGGACTGAAGGATACTTTCAACACACACACACAAATGCAACTCAACACACATGACTGCAGCCTCTGGCAGCTGGAGCCACCCTGCGAGCAACAGCAGCAGTGCACGATGGGAATGGCAACTGGGTGGGGGTAAGGAGGAGGCTGGTGCGGGGAGGGGCAGGGTGCAGTGAAGTGCTGCTGGGGAGCACACGAGGACGAGATGGAGAGAGGGTACTGTTGTAACCGCGACAGTTCCTGTTGCGGGGTTGCCAGTAACGAAAATGCTGCAGGACCAAACAGGAGCAGCCCGCGAACAAACGAGATGAAAAAATGGGAATGGAAGGACGAGCATGATGACAGACAATCGAGCAAGACACTGAGATCGACAGAAAAGTATTAAGCAACTGGGTCACAAGAGATAACTTCACGAAATCAAAACAACGTCCACTCGTAAACGGGAAGTAAACACATGCAACGTAAACACGATGTCTGTAAGTGAGATATCAACTGACTCACATGAATACTTTATTTTCATACGCTTATGTCATATGGTATTATTTTTTGGGGTAATTCTTCTGATTCAAAGAGGGTATTTTTGGCTCAAAAACGGGCTGATCGAGCTATATGTGGTGTAAGTTCGAGAAGCTCTTGTCGACCGCTATTCAATAGTCTGGGAATTCTGACATTGCCCTCACAGTATATATTTTCTTTAATGTCATTTGTTGTTTGCAATATTAGCCTATTCCCAAGAGTTAGCAGCTTTCACTCAGTTAATACTAGGCAGAAATCAAATCTGCATGTGGAATGCACTTCCTTGACTCTTGTGCAGAAAGGAGTGCAGTATTCTGCTGCATCCATTTTCAATAAGCTACCACAAGAACTCAAAAATCTTAGCAGTAGCCCAAACTCTTTTAAGTCTAAACTGAAGAGTTTCCTCATGGCTCACTCCTTCTATTCTGTTGAGGAGCTCCTGGAAGAGCTAAAAAATTAAGCAAATTCCAGTGTTACATTGTTGATTTTCTTTATTTAAACTTATGACTTGTCACCTGAATATGTTTTTTTATATTTCATTTAATCTGTTTCTAATATTGTGTTATAATTTCATGTATTGACTCGTTCCATGACCATGGAGACTTCTCCTTAATTTGGTCCCACGGAACAATAGATAAATAAATAAATAAATACCAGACTGTGAATTGCTATAATAATAATTATAAAAGGTGGCAATTTTATTTACGCACTGTCTTTTAAACAGATATGATGGTATCTGATACTCAAGTACTAATGCAAAGAAATGTAATGATTCTAAAATGCTTTAAATTCTTGCTATGATTTAATCTTTAAAATTTAATAATTCTCTTCCTGTTAATATTTAATTAATTAACTTACGTTGTTCAGATTTCATAATGCTGATGGCGTTAAAATTTAGAGTTGTTCAGTCCCTGTTTTGTTTCCTTTTAATTGTTGCGAGCCAGCGATGGTGCAATGCTGTTCGCTTTCAAGTCTACACATTTATAAAAATCAGGTCCAGGAAACACTTTTGTGATCACGGTTGCAATTTAGATGGTATTTGCCTAATTGTACTGATTAAGAGTTATTGTTTCTGAAAGATGCAGGTTTGATTAAAGCTGTGTCCACTTTTGCGCGTTTAATAAAAATATTCCTAACATGTCGCATAACAAAAAGTAACATACGAATCACAACCGTGGTCAAACGAAGAAAATATATGATGACATAAATGTTCTTCACTGTTATTCAGGACAACTTTAGATTAAACACCGCAATTTTCAGTCTTCAGAAATCACAAGACTATACACTTTAGAGATATTTGTTTTGAATAACTTGTATTTACCTTTTCTTATACAATATGGTGATTGTCCACAAGGATTATCTCTCTCTCTCCTTTTTATAGCCTTTATACATTCACATTACATACATCGATTAAGAAACTTTTCTTTCTCTACCAACCAGTACGAGAGCAAAATTCGCACAGACAAAATGTCTTACATAGAATCAGTTCTCACTTAACAATCATATATAGGGTGTTACAAAAAGGTACGGCCAAACTTTCAGGAAACATTCCTCACACACAAAGAAAGAAAATATCTTATGTGGACATGTGTCCGGATGCGCTTACTTTCCATGTTAGAGCTCATTTTATTACTTCTCTTCAAATCACATTAATCATGGAATGGAAACACACAGCAACAGAACGTACCACCGTGACTTCAAACACTTTGATACAGGAAATGTTCAAAATGTTAGCGAGGATACATGCATCCACCCTCCATCGCATGGAATCCCTGATGCGCTGATGCAGCCCTGGAGAATGGTGTATTGTATCACAGCCGTCCACAATACGAGCACGCAGAGTCTCTACATTTGGTACTGGGGTTGCGTAGACAAGAGCTTTCAAATGCCCCCATAAATGAAAGTCAAGAGTGTTGAGGTCAGGAGAGCATGGAGGCCACGGAATAGGTCCACCTCTACCAATCCATCGGTCACCGCATCTGTTGTTGAGAATCGTACGAACATTTTGACTGAAATGTTCAGGAGCTCCATCGTGCATGAACCACATGTTGTGTCGTACTTGTAAAGGCACATGTTCTAGCAGCACAGATATAGTATCCTGTATGAAATCATGATAACATGCTCCATTGAGCATAGCTGGAAGAACATGGGGCCCAATCGAGACATCACCAACAATGCCTGCCCAAACGTTCACAGAAAATCTGTGTCGATGACATGATTCCACAATTGCGTGCGGATTCTTGTCAACCCACACATGTTGATTGTAAAAATTTACAATTTGATCATGTTGGAATGAAGCCTCATCTGTAAAGAGAACATTTGCACTGAAATGAGGATTGACACATTGTCGGATGAACCATTCGCAGAAGTGTACCCGTGGAAGCCAATCAGCTGCTGATAGTGCCTGCACATGCTGTACACAATACGGAAACTACTGGTTCTCCCGTAGCACTCTCCATACAGTGACGTGGTCAACGTTACCTTGTACAGCAGCATCTTCTCTGACGCTGACATTAGGGTTATTGTCAACTGCATGAAGAATTGCCTAGTCCATTGCAGGTGTCCTTGTCGTTCTAGGTCTTTCCCTGTCACAAGTCATAGGCTGGAATGTTCCGTGCTCCGTAAGATGCCGATCAATTGCTTCGAATGTCTTCTTGTCGGGACACCTTCGTTCTGGAAATCTGTATCGATACAAATGTACCGCGCCACAGCTATTGCCCTGTGCTAATCTGTACATCAAATGGGCATCTGCCAACTCCGCATTTGTAAACATTACACTGGCTGCAAAACCACGTTCGTGATTAACACTAACCTGTTGATGCTACTTACTGATGTGCTTGATGCTAGTACTGTAGAGCAATGAGTCGCATGTGAACACAAGCACCGAAGTCAACATTACCTTCTTTCATTTGGGCCAACTTGCAGTGAATCGAGGAAGGACAGTACATACTGACAAAACTAAAATGAGCTCTAACATGGAAATTAAGCATTTCCGGACACATGTCCACATCTTTTCTTTATTTGTGTGTGAGGAATGTTTCCTGAAAGTTTGGATGTACCTTTTTGTAACATCCTGTGTACGTATATATATAATAGAGGGAAACATTCCACGTGGGAAAAATATATCTAAAAACAAATCAGTAACTTACCAAACAAAAGCGTTGGTATGTTGATAGAGACAAAAAACACGCAAACACACACACAAGCGTTTCCAGACACATGTCCACATAACATCTTTTCTTTATTTGTGTGTGAGGAATGTTTCCTGAAAGTTTGGCCGTACCTTTTTGTAACACCCTGTATAGTTTCGTAGTACAAACAATGCTAGTTTATTCCGTGCACTAGAAAGTCTTTGATTCACTGAGCACAGAAATTAAAATAATAAAATAATAATTACATTTTTAATATTGTCACTTCTTCTTTATATCATGGAAATAAGGTTTGACATCTTCGTAATATTATTTTTCATCGTTGTAGCACTGTAACTGCTTTGCTGAGTGAGACGCAGCTGCCTAAATAAATGACAGGGTATGTTGCTACTGGCCACTGGGACCACATGCTCCACAGTGGCACCCTCATGTTCGACTCGGGGCCAGGAGCCCGCACAACTACTGCTTACGGCGTGACTGCTGCAGAAACCTCTAGTGGTCACCGAGCTCCGTGCTGTCTGGTGCGGATTCGAAACCCACAGCACTCAGTACCGGAGGTATGGCAGGTAGGTGCAGTCACAGGAGGCTATACAGTAGGCAGGGGAGAGGTGGAAGGGGGATGGGTTGCGGAAAAGGAGATAAGTGAAAAAACTGGCTGGAATGAGGGTTGTGTAGCGCTGGAATGGGAACAGGGAGGAGGCTGAACTAGTGAGGAAAATCAGTAACGAAGGTCGAGGCCAGGAGGGTTACGGGACCGTAGGATATATTACAGGGAGAGTTCCCACCTATACAATTCAGAAGTGCTCGTGTTGGTCGGAATGATCCGTATGACACTGACTGTCAACGAATAGGTGATGTTAGTGACCGGACTGGAGTAAGTGGTGGTGGGAGGATGTATGGGACAGGTCTTTTAGGTCTATTCCAGGGATACGAGGCACGAGAATTGTTGAATGGCGGAATACCACTGTGGGAGTGGTGGAAAGGATATTGGGCAGAACATTTCTCATTTCAGGCTGTGACAAGAGGTAGTTGAAACCCTGGTGGAGAGTAATTCAGTTGCTCCAATCTGAGTTGTGCCGAGTGACGAGGGGAATGCTATTCTGTAGCCAGACGGTGAGACTTTGGGAGGTTGTGGGAGACTGGAAAGATAAGGCACAGGAGATTTGTTTTTGTACAAGGTTGGGAGGATAATTACAGTCTGTGCAGGTCACTGAGACCCTCGGCATTTTTCGAGAGGGACCGCTCGTCACTGCAGATGTGACGACCACGGGTGGCTAGGCTGTATTGGAGGGACTTCACGGTATGAAACGGGTGGCAGCTGTCGAAGTGGAGGTATTGCATGTGATTACTAGGTTTGATATGGACAGAAGTACTGATGTAGTGATCTTTGAGGTGGAGGTCAACATCTAGGAAGGTGGCTTGTTGGGTTGAGTAGGATCAAGTGAAGCAAATGGGGAGAAGCTGTTGAGGTTCTGGAGGAATGTGTATAGGGTGTCCTCACCCTCAATCAAGATCGCAAAGGCGTCGTCAATGAAACTGAACCAAGTGAGGGATTTAGGATTCTGGGTGTCTGGGAAGGATTCCTCTAGAAGGCCCATGAACAGGTTGGCATAGGATGGTGCCATGTATGTGCCCATAGCTGTACCTCAGATTTGTTTGTAGGTAATGCCTTCAAAGGAGAAGTAATTTTGGGTGAGTGTATAGTCGGTCATGGCAACTAGGAAGGAGGTTGTCAGTTTAGAATCTGTTGGGCATTGAGAAACGTAGTGTTCAACTGCAGTAAGGCCGTGGACATTAGGGATGTTAGTGTAAAGAGATTCGGAGGAAATGGTTGGTATCTTTTATACAGGAGGATAGGTTCCACGTAATATTACTTTATTTTATTACTTTTTTTACTAGAGCTGTGTCGTTTACCAGTCATGACTGGACAGACTGCATCAAGATTAATTACGTATATACAGTTAAAAAAATATTCACAAAATTAAGACATTTATACTTAATAGAAACAATATTTGTTTGTCCATTCACTTTGGTCACTATTAAAGAATTCACCAATCGAGTACAATGGGCGTTCTTTCAGGTCCTGTGCTACTCTCCTTCTGAATGTTCCTAGTGGCAGGGATTGCACTTCTTGAGGCAGTGAGTTGAACATCTGTAGGGCAACCACTGGAAAGCTGTCTCACGTTCCCATCAGTCGACACCTGGGTATTTCGATGCTCCTCTTGTTACGGGTATTGTGATTGTGTATATCTTGCCACATGCTGAAGACTCCTCGGTTTTCTTTCATGCTGATGAGACATAGAAACACATACTGGCTGAAGACTGTCATAATTCCTAACTGTTTGATGTGATTATTCTGAGAGCTTTTTTCTGTAGAATTAGCACATCCTTACAACCTGCAGAATGTCCCAATAACAGTAGGCCATAATTGATGTGGCTATAGAATAGGGCATAATGTACTGTTATGAGATATTGGTCACTCAATCCACCTTTTAACCTCCTCAGAATGTATATTACACGGGAGAGCTCGGAGCACACGTGCACTGTGTGTTCGTTCAATGTTAGTTTCCAGTCTACCATGAAGCCCAACAGCTTGACAGCCTCCATATTATCATGGCATCCAAAGTTGTTAAGGGTGCATATCAGATATTGTGTTTTTTCTTCATTCATTTTCATTTTATTTTTGATGAACCATCCTTTAATGTTTTGGCAGAGTACATCTGTTTCTTGGAATGATTATGCAGCAGTTCTTCCTTTTGCAAAAAGGGTGATGTCATCAGCAAACTGTAGCATATTGTTGTTATAGCCCATATCATTCACATAAATATGGAACAGGAGAGGTCTTATGATGGACCCTTTGGATATTCCATGTTCCAGCTGTTGTTCTTGTGATGTTTCTCCATGAATTGATACCACTTGTCTCCAGTTTTCCATATAAGACTGAAAAGATGCCAGGACAACACCTCCGACACCGTAACACTTCAATTTATTGTGCAGTATCTTGTGGGAAATGCAGTCAAGTGCCTTGCTAAGATCACAGAGTGTCAGTGCCACACTTCCTCTGTCTTCAAATCCTTGCCTTATTTTTTGGGTTAAGTCCAGTGCTGCCGTAAACATTGACGTTCCCTTGCAAAAACCGTGCTGTGTGTCCTGGAAGAGCTTATTTACTTCAAAATAATTCTGTAACTGGAGTTTCATAACAGACTCCATAACTTTAGCTAGAATAGGCTGAAGGTGGTTGTCTATGAGAGCAGAGATTCTCTCAGTGTGGGAACAGTAACTGGCCAGAATGGGGCGTCCAGGGTGGTTTGGTTTATGGACTTAGGAAGTATGTAGAAGGTATGAGTGTGGGGAATGGTAGGGATGAGCGGAGAGGTGAATTTCAGGGAGAGGAGCTGGGATGGGCGTGAGGATTTGAGGAGAGACAGGAGATGCTGCTGAATTTCTGGAATGGGGTCACTGTGACAAGGTTTGTAGGTGGACATATGTGACAGCTGGTAGAGTCCTTCTGCCAGGTAATCCTTGTGGTTGAAAACAACAGTGATGGAGCCTTTGTCCACAGGTAATATCATAAGGCTGGGATCAGTTTTCAGATGGTGGACTGTGGTTCTTTATGCGGATGTAAGGTTAGTTTGCATGCATCGCTACCCAAATCCCTCAACATGCATGTAAAATCTGGTGAGTGAATGTGTAAACAGCATTCTCAGTAGAGAAACCCCCCTGATTTGCTAAGGATACTACTGTTGCTAAGGTGAGATACTACTGTAGAAGACTTTCAACACCGTTCCTTGCAAGCGCCTTCAAACCAAACTGCGTGCCTATGGACATGGACAGTTGTGTGACTGGATTCATGATTTCCTGTCAGAAAGGTCACAGGTAAAAAAGAAGTAATATCCAGCATTCCCCAAGGAAGTGTTATAGGCCCTCTATTGTTCCTGATCCATATGAACAACATAGGAGACAATCTGAGTAGCCCCCTTAGATTGTCTGCCAATGACGCTGTCATTTACCATCTTGTATAGTCATCACATGACCAAAACAAATTCCTAAATGATTTAGATAAGATATATGTATGGTGGAAAAAGTGGCAGTTGACCCTGAATAAAGAAAAGTGTTAAGTTATTCACATGAGTACTACAAGAAATCCGCTAAATTTCAATTACGCAAACAGTCACACAAACTTGAAGGTTGTAAATTCAACTAAATGCTTAGGGATTACAATTACAAATAACCTAAATTGGAATAATCACATAGATAATGTCATTGGTAGAGCAAACCAAAGACTGTGATTCATTGACAGAACACTTAGAAGGTGCAACAGGTCTGCTAAAGAGACTACTTACACCATTCTTGTCTGTCATATTCTGGAGTACTGCTGTGCGGTGTGGGATCTGCTTCATGTGGGACTGACGAATGACATCAAAAAAGTTCAAAGAAGGGCAAGTTGTGTTATTGTGATATAGAGGAGATAGTGCCACAGACATTACACGTGAATTGGAGTGGCAAACATTAAAACAAAGGTGTGTTTTGTTGCAATGGGATCTTCTCATGAAATTTCAACCACCAGTTTTCTCCTTCAATTGCGAAAATACTCTGTTGGCACCCACCTACGTAGGTACAAATGATCAGCATTATAAAATAAGAGAAATCAGGGCTCGCACAGGAAAATTTAAGTGCTCGTTTTCCCCATGTGCCATTTGAGAGTGGAACGGTAGAGAGACAGCTTGAAGGAGGTTCATTGAACCCTCTGCTGGGCACTTTATTGTAAATAGCAGAGTAATTACATGGATGTAGATGGATAAATATCCTCAAAAATGTTGGAGAATGATGTTGGCAGTGAAACAAGTCAATAGTTGTTTACATATTAATTATCACCTTTCTTAAAGAGGGTTTCTTTTCGTTGCTTGCACCTTTATCCTGTTGTTTCACAGGGTCAGAATGGTTAGATTTGGATTTGGCAATGTTAATATTAAGGGGTAGCTGGGTTTCAGATGTCTGCAAGTTGTGTAACTGAGGTGGGCCATATGGAGCAGCCCGGTTTCACCTTGTGGGATGTGGAAAACTTCCTAAAAACCACATCCAGGCTGACCAGCACATGGGCCCTCATTGTTAATCCACCAGGCAGATTCGAACCTGGACCAGCGCACCTACCCGAGTCCAAAAAGCAGCACATTTGTGCTCTCTGCTAACCTGACGGGTTCTTAAACATGGGTTAAACAATGGCATATTTCAGTCTCTCTGGAGAAATGCCTCGAGTTAGTGATGCATTACATATTTCAGGTAAGATCGGGGTTATTATGTGGGAACAGATTTTTAGTACTCTATTGAACAAAAAAAAACCCAGATGAACTTTTATTCTTGACAGAGTGTATAATTTTCTTAATTTCAGAAGGAGAAGTTGGTGATACATTCATATAATTTAATTTTGTGAAAGTTAAGCAATAGAAACTCCAGGTTGGAATATAAACAATGGAGGAAAAGACAGATTGCTACTTACCATAAAGAAAACACATCAAGTTGCAGACAGTCACAATTAAAAGAAACTCACATAAAGCTTTTGGCCATGACTTTCATCAGTAAAAGAGAAACACACACACACACACACACACACACACACACACACACACACACACACACACACACCACACACACAAACACATACACATGCAAAAAGCAAGCACACCTTATGCACACATGACTGCCAACTCCATTTTTTCTTTTGTTTCCTTTACTGCTTGCTCAATATACAAATTGAATAACATTGGGGATAGGCTACCACCCTGTCTCACTCCCTTCCCAACCACTGCTTCCCTTTCATGTTCCTCGACTCTTATAACTGCCATCTGGTTTCTGCACAAATTGTAAATAGCCTTTCGCTCCCTGTATTTTACCCCTGCCACATTCAGAATTTGAAAGAGAGTATACCAGTCAACATTTTCAAAAGCTTTCGCTAAGTCTACAAATGCAAGAAACGTAGGATTTGTCTTTCCTTAACCTTTCTTCTAAGACAAGTCGTAAGGTCAGTATTGCCTCATGTGTTCCAATATTTCTACAAAATCCAAACTGATCTTCCCTGAGGTCGGTTTCTACCAGTTTTTCCATTCGTCTGTAAAGAATTCGTGTTAGTATTTTGCAGCTGTGACTTATTAAACTGATAGTTTGGTAATTTTCACATTTGTCAACACCTGTTTTCTTTGGGATTGTAATTATTATATTCTTCTTGAAGTCTGAGGGTATTTTACCTGTGTCATACATCTTGCTCACCAGATGGTAGAGTTTTGTCAGGACTGGCTCTCCCAACGCCGTCAGTAGTTCCAATGGAATGTTGTCTACTCACGGGGCCTTGTATTTGCTGTTACCTCAAGTTTATCTATTGAATTATCAATAAGTAGTGTAGTGTCATCAGCAAAAATGGTGAATCTACAATATTACGTACAGAGAGGGAGATCATTAATTAATATAATAAAAAGTATGGGGCCCAGAACTGAGCCCCACAGCACTCCACATGTGATGGTACCCCATTCTGAAATAATGGGACACCATCTTGACTATCTACTACAACTTTTTGTTTCCTGTTTGACAGGTACGAGTCAAGCCATTTCCCTGCTGCACCACTTATACCGAGATGTGGTGTACAACTGGCACTCTAGCTCATCAAAATCCTGAACGGATTGGAGGGCCCTACCCATAATGCTCCAAATGTTCTCAGTCGGGAAGGGCACCAGTGACCTAGTCGGTCGAGGTAGGGTTTGTCGAGCACGAGTATGAGCAGTAGAAACTCTTGCAGCGTGCAGGCTGGCATTTTCTTGCTGAAATTTCATAAGTGATCTACCGTCATGTACAAGCCTGCCGTGTAAATTTACATTATTTGCTGATAATACCACAATTTTTATGAGCAGTAGAACAGACAAGTCTTGAGGAACTGATTTATCACATACTCTCAGATGTCGTTAATTGGTCCAAGGTGAATGGTCTCTCATTAAATTCCAGTAAGACCAGCTTTGTTCAGTTCTGTACAAAAACAGAAAAGGGGAGAGAGATAAGTGTGACATGTGGTAATCAACCAATAGAAAGAATGGAAACAACAAAATTTCTTGGAGTGCACATTGACAAGAAAATGAACTGGTCTTCACATATTATTGATCTCTGTAAGAGGCTTAGCTCTGCTACCTATGCGTTATGGGTTGTCACTACATGTGTTGAATCTCACACTGCAAAAGTGGCATACTATGGCTATTTTCATTCTCTCATTGAGTACGGAATTATTTTTTGGGGCAACCAGCCATTACAAGGAAAGTGTTCATTGCACAGAAGCGAGCTTTAATTATATATGTATTGCGTCCAAGAGCCTCATGTAGAAATAGCTTTCAAAAACTTAAAATATACACAACTATGTGCCAATATATTTTTTCTCTTGTATGTTTTGTTTGTAAAAATATAGAGATATTTCAACCAAACAGTAATTATCACGAGCATAACACACGGAGGAAGGATGACACACACAGCGAGCACAGAAATTTGAGCTCGGCGCAAAAGGGTGTCCACTACACTGAAGCAATACTCTTCAGTGCTCTTCCTCCTGAAATAAAGACAGAGATTCATAACAAGAGTAAGTTTAAGAAAGCACTAAAAATATTTCTGCTAGCAAAAGCTTTTTACAGCCTAGATGAATTTTTAACTAAATAAATTGTAAAATTTTAATATTATAAAATACAAGTTGACATAATGCCACTGAGAATGTTATTTAACCTGAGCTGTGTATCTGTGTGTGCTCTGTATCTGTTTTCTGTAGTGCTTTAATGATTCTAAGAAAATATGTATTTTGTTTTTCTGTATTTCTGCCCAAAGAATTTATTGCATAAATTTTTATATAATTATATACTCAAATTTCTGTATATGCTATAAGATTATCAGATTGTATTTGTAAAAAACTGACTCGTTCCACGTCCTTGTGAATCCAACACAGTTGGACCTATGGAACACGAAATAAATCAAATCAAGTAATTGACATACCACTGTGCTTTAAGGATGTCACGGATGACAACCACAAGGGTCCGGCTATGAAATTAAATGCCATCCCAGACCGTCACTCGTGGGTTATACAGTAGGCAACAGTCAGGTCGGTTTCCCACCACTGTCTGGTGCTTCTCCAGACACGTCTTCACTGGTCATCAAAGCTCAGTTGATAGTGGGACTCATGACTGAAGATAATTCTACAGAAGACAGTGATACAAGGGTGGCTCGAAAAGTTTCCAGAATCACTGAGAGAGGTCAGCATTAGCGCGACGAGTTGTTCACGTGATATTCGTTGGACTGTTGCCTGTAAAATGTGCCACATCAGTGGTCTTGGAAGAGAGCTGCAGTGGTGATGGGGCTCTGTTGTTGTTCTACATCTACATCTACATCTACATTTACATTTATACTCTGCAAGCCACCCAACGGTGTGTAGTGGAGGGCACTTTACATGCCACTGTCATTACCTCCCTTTCCTGTTTCAGTCGCGTACGGTTCGCGGGAAGAACGACTGCCGAAAAGCCTCTGTGCATGCTTGAATCTCTCTAATTTTACATTCGTGATCTCCTTGGGAGGTATAAGTAGGGGGAAGCAATATATTCGATACCTCATCCAGAAACGCACCCTCACGAAAACCTGGACAGCGAGCTACACCGCGATGCAGAGCGCCTCTCTTGCAGAGTCTGCCACTCGAGTTTGCTAAACATCTCCGTAATGCTATCATGCTTACCAAATAACCCTGTGACAAAAAGCGCTGCTCTTCTCTGGATCTTCTCTATCTCCTCTGTCAACCTGACCTGGTACAGATCCCACACTGATGAGCAATACTCAAGTATATGTCGAATGAGTGTTTTGTAAGCCACCTGCTTTGTTGATGGACTACATTTTCTAAGGACTCTCCCAATGAATCTCAACCTGGCACCCGCCTTACCAACAATTAATTTTATATGATCATTCCACTTCAAATCGTTCTGCACGCACACTCCCAGACATTTTACAGAAGCAACTGCTACCAGTGTTTGTTCCGCTATCATATAATCGTACAATAAAGGATCCTTCTTTCTATGTATTCGCAATACATTACATTTGTCTATGTTAAGGGTCAGTTGCCACTCCCTGCACCAAGTGCCTATCCGCTGCAGATCTTCCTGTATTTTGCTGCAATTTTCTAATGCTGCAACTTCTCCGTATACTACAGCATCATCTGCGAAAATCCCCATGGAACTTCCGACACTATCTACTGGGTCATTTATATATATTGTGAAAAGCAATGGTCCCATAACACTCCCCTGTGGCACGCCAGAGGTTGCTTTAACGTCTGTAGACGTTTCTCCATTGAGAACAACATGCTGTGTTCTGTTTGCGAAAAACTCTTCAATCCAGCCACAGAGCTGGTCTGATATTCCGTAGGCTCTTACTTTGCTTATCAGGCGATAGTGCAGAAGTGTATCGAATGCCTTCCGGAAGTCAAGGAAAATGGCATCTACCTGGGAGCCTGTATGTAATATTTTCTGTGTCTCACGAACAAATAAAGCTGGTTGGGTCTCACAAGATCACTGTTTCCGGAATCCATGTTGATTCCTACAGAGTAGATTCTGGGTTTTCAGAAATTACATGATACATGAGCAAAAAACATGTTCTAAAATTCTACAACAGATCGATGTTCCTGCTTAGAGATTTGTGAAGGCAGAAAGAATCGAGACTTGAGCAGTGATTAAGTACTCTGTGAAGAAAGGTACAAAAGCAGAGGACATTCATGCCAAATTCCAGAATACACTGGGAGACTCTGCTCCCTTGTATTCGACTGTTGCCAAGTGGACAAATGAATTTAAATTTGGTCGGGAGAGCTCAGATGATGATCCGTGCAGTAATCGGCCAAAATTGTTGCAAAACTGCACAAAATGGTCATGGAGGATTGCCAGTTGAAAGTGTGTGAGATTGCTCACACGTGGCAGATGTCATCTGAAAGGGAATATCACATTTTAACTGAAGAATCAGAAATGAAAAAATTATCTGCAAGATGGGTGCCACGACTCTTGACACTGGATCAAAAACGCATGAGAATGGTTGGTTGATTGATTGATTTCTTTATTAATCCATGTAACAATTTACATTGTGTGGCTTTTGTCAGCAAAATCATATACAATACAATATACCTACAATTTATACATATAAAATTAATATTTACACACATTTTTTAAGGTATATTACATTAGTTTTATATCCTTATGTAATTTTCTTATAGTATTGTACAATTCTGGATTTCATATTGTAATTATTTCCTCATGTATTACAATGCAGGGTACTTTAATTACACTACATGTTTTAATACAGATAGTCCGTTACTGTGTAATAGCTTTTATTTAATAAAATTTTTTTTAGTTTTGTTTTGAACTGTCCAATTGTGTCAATATTTTGTATTTTGGTTTAATTTATTGTATAATTTAACAGCATTGTACAACGAGCTCTGCTGAGTCTTAACTTTATTTTTCATCTCTAGATGCAGATTGTATTGGTTTCTAGTTTCATAGCTGTGTACTAAAGAATTTTTAACATAGCAGTCAATATTGGAACAATGTTTGGCCAGTTTTAAGAGAAACTAAGAAGATCTTTGCACTGGTTTGTGACCACAGATGAAACTTGGGTGCACTAATATACTCCAGAGACAAAGCAACAGTCAAAGCAGTGGAAACATGCTGATTCTCCACCACTAAAGAAAGCAAAGACAATTCCTTCGGTAGGAAAGGTCACGGCATCAGTGTTCTGGAATGCGAAGGGGATTCTGTTTGTAGATTATCTCCCCACTGGGCAAACAATTACTGGAGAATACTGTGCTAACCTCCAGGACAAATTGCAACAAAAAATATGCAAAAAAAGGCCACGTTTAGCAAGGAAGAAAGTCATCTTCCATCAAGACAATCCACGCTCGCACACATCTGCCATCGCCGTGGCAAAATCACATGAAGTAAGGTACAAATTGTTGCCACACCCACCTTATTCATCTGATGCAGCTCTTTCAGACTTTCATCTTTTCCCAAAACTTAAAATTTTTCTCGGTGGGCGAAGATACACTGCAAACAAAGAATTGATAGCCGGAGTTAACAACTATTTTGCAGGCCTGGAGGAAACTCATTTTTGAGATGCAATTGAGGAACTGGAACATTGTTGGACCAAATGCATTAATCTCAAGGGGATTACATTCAAAAATATAAAAATGTTTCAGTGATGTAGGTACTTTTTTCTATTCCGTGCCTATGTGACAATTGATCAGTCCTCTTGTTCTGTCGTCTCACTAGGATGATCGCTTCCTTCTTGACGCTGTGTTTGGCCATGGTTTACCTTTTGCTGCTTATGTCATTGAATACCATCATCACTCCTATTCAAGTGTTGAGCAATTTGCCTATTACTCCAACCAGCTTCTTTGAGCCCGACACATCCTCTCTCAAATGTTGAGACATGCGTACACTGCTCACGTCCTCTCTGCGAGACATAATTTCTGTCCAGATGGGTACACAGAATAAAATTTGCAAAGATTTTATGCCCTGCTATTGATGTGTCCCCTGTTTACTACTCCTGCCAGCTGTGCAGTGAAACTGCGCTGCAACATCACGAATTTATCTATCAGCTCCCAAAGTTTACCATTTTCTGACAATACCTGTTTGAATATCAATTTGTAACCAGTTTGCATAACTCCTTCATGGCATGTCTTTTATTTATTCGTAAGAGTGTATTTTTCAATCAAATGACAGAGAGCAGAAATTAAATCACTTGTTGATCTGCCATTCCTGCATCCATACAGTTCCTCCAAGAGCTTTTTTTCGGTGGGGCTTCTAACAACCATACCACAACAAAGGTCAAAATTTAATAATGATTGTGGTGTTGCTCAAGCTGCTAAATACTGCATTTTTGGGCAACAACAATGTTATTATGTGGAAGGTGTCATTAGAGCACAGTTAATAAAGTCATTTCATGTAATAATGAATAAACTAGGCACTCATCTTTTCATGTTTCCCACGCTGGTCTCATTGCAAAATCATGGCTCAATCATCGAAAATCTAGGTGGTGATGATTCCAAGCTCAGATGCAAAAAGGCCTAGGTTTTATTTTGCTATATTCAAAAGTTTTGTAGATGCACTTCACAAACCATTCTTGAAGATTAAACCTTTCAAAGTTAGCACAATAGTGATGTAAAAAAAATAATCAGCACTCCGAATTTAAATTACACTTCCTTTTAATTGCTTTTATTGCAATATCACATAACACACAAAACATCACTTCACAATACAAAACAAACTTGAAAACATCTTCCTCACTTTTAAAGTTCACATCTTATAAGCTTACTATGTTATGCGTCTTTCCAACATGACGTCCAAGACTTGACTTTTTCAAGGTCCGACTCTAACTAACTACTTACGCGCCCAAAAATCAGAGTTACAAGTGCGTCAAAGATCATAGTGACAAAAGAAAGAATACACATAAGAATAATATCATTGTAACATAAACATATCGATGTATCAAAGTATCTCTACATTAATGAAATCAAATTTGAATGTTGTCTCAGAAATATGTCAACAACTTTACAGAAACACAGTAGAATATTACTGGTATCGAGAGGTTCAGATGAGGTGCCGTAATGGTTACGGAATTCAAGTACCATTACAGGCTCCAATGTTACCCTTTATAATTCATTTAGAAATGTTGCTCACTTGAGATGTTGAAGTGATATCTATGTTATGATTACCTGACACTCTCAGTGTTGCAGGAGGTGACCTTCAAATACAGTGTTACAGTCTCCTTTCAGAAAACTTTATTTTCCAAGATTGCAAGGAAGGCTGACGATGATGATGTTGTTTTGTTTGTGGGGCGCTCAACTGCACAGTTATCAGTGCCCGTACAAATTCCCTACCTTTGCTAGCCCAATCTCGCCACTTTCAGGAATGATGATGAAATGATGAGGACAACACAAACACCCAGTCATCTCGAGGCAGGTGAAAATCCCTGACCCTGCCGGGAATCGAACCCGGGACCCCGTGCGCGGGAAGTGAGAATGTGACCGCAAGACCACGAGCTGCGGATGAAGGAAGGATGCAACAGTTACTATAGCTGTGTGCAGTTAAGACAGTGGGTGGTGGGGTGATGTGCAGTAGCAAGAGACAGTGTACCCCGTGACACTCCAGCCAATAGTGTCATTCCGACACTTCAGTCTGTTTCGCTTGTTGCTGTGTGTGCAGCTGTAGTGGTGATTTCTTCTCTAGTGGATGTGTCTGGACGATTATACTATCTGTGAAGTGTTTTGTACGGCTGATGGATCAAAAAGCACCGAGTGCTACACAAGCAAGCAAGAACTACAGTATTCTGAGGGTACAACTTATTCAAAAGAGAATCCGAAGCAGACAACCCACCACCACGTGGTGCTCACCCCAGTGTTCTACATCTACATCTACATCTACACTCTGCAAACCACCGGGAGGTGGATGGCGGAGGGTATGTCCCATTGTTTGTGTTATTAGGGTTTCTTCCTGTTCCATTCACACATGGAGCCCTGCTATCGATGTATCTCTTGTTTACTATTCTTGCCAGCTGTGCCGTGAAGTTGTGCTGCAGCATCATAAATTCATCCAACAGGTTCCAAAGTTTACATTGTTTGAATGCCTCTGTGCATGCAGTAATTTTTCCAATCTTACACTCACAATCCCTGCACGAGTGATACATAGGGGGTTGTAGTATTGATTTATTGATTGATTTATTGATCCATTTTAATCTACAGCTGCACAATGTGCAAGAGATATTTGGATTTTTTTGTTAATGTTAACAGTTTTACACATAATATACCTTTGTACATAATAAAAACAAAGATGAGGTGACTTACCGGACAAAAGCGCTGGCAGGTCGATAGACACACAAACAAACACAAACATACACACAAAATTCAAGCTTTCGCAACAGACTGTTGCCTCATCAGGAAAGAGGGAAGGAGAGGGGAAGACGAAAGGAAGTGGGTTTTAAGGGAGAGGGTAAGGAGTCATTCCAATCCCGGGAGCGGAAAGACTTACCTTAGGGGGAAAAAAGGACAGGTATACACTCGCACACACGCACATATCCATCCACACATACAGACACAAGCAGACATATTTAAAGACATTTAAAGACATTTAAAGACATATTCCCACGTGGAATGTTTCCTTCCATTATATTTGTACATAATAACACACATTAATATATCAATTAATGATGAATACTTAAATAAATGTTGTTACGTTACATACAGAGAGATAAAATACAAATATTCTTCTGAATGAGACTACATTGGATAAACACACAAAAATTTAGTTTTGTAGGTATTCATTTACTGTGTAAAAGTAGTGATCAACCAAGTACGACTCCAGTTTAGATTTGAAGTGACCAATGTTTTGTATGTGTTTAATGGTATCTGGTACGGCAATGTGTAGTTTGATACTAGGATGGATAAGGCTGTTTTGAAATAACTTTGTGTTGGCACTTTGAACATGTACATCCAATTTTTGTCTGGTATCGTAGCTGTGTATTGTGTGATTTTGAGTGATGAGTGGTCTTTTTGTATGTACGTTTTACTTTGAATACATTATATTTTCATATATAAAAACAAAGATGAGGTGACTTACCGAACGAAAGCGCTGGCAGGTCAATAGACACACAAACAAACACAAACATACACACAAAATTCAAGCTTTCGCAACAAACTGTTGCCTCATCAGGAAAGAGGGAAGGAGAGGGAAAGACGGAAGGAAGTGGGTTTTAAGGGTGAGGGTAAGGAGTCATTCCAATCCCGGGAGCGGAAAGACTTGCCTTAGGGGGAAAAAAGGACAGGTATACACTCGCACACACACACATATCCATCCACACATACAGACACAAGCAGACTACTTACGCGCCCAAAAATCAGAGTTACAAGTATGTCAAAGATCATAGTGACAAAAGAAAGAATACACATAAGAATAATATCATTGCAACATAAACATATCGATGTATCAAAGTATCTCTGCTTGTGTCTGTATGTGTGGATGGATATGTGTGTGTGTGCGAGTGTATACCTGTCCTTTTTTCCCCCTAAGGCAAGTCTTTCCGCTCCCGGGATTGGAATGACTCCTTACCCTCACCCTTAAAACCCACTTCCTTCCGTCTTTCCCTCTCCTTCCCTCTTTCCTGATGAGGCAACAGTTTGTTGCGAAAGCTTGAATTTTGTGTGTATGTTTGTGTTTGTTTGTGTGTCTATCGACCTGCCAGCGCTTTCGTTCGGTAAGTCACCTCATCTTTGTTTTTATATATAATTTTTCCCACGTGGAATGTTTCCCTCTATTACATTATATTTTCAAGTATATATATGCAAGGAAGTGGCAGGATCATCCTTTTTTGAAACAATGGTCTACATGATTTGCGATTATCTACCCCTTCCATTATTCTTATAATTTTTTTTGAATTTTAGATGTTTTGATGGCATCTTCAGAATTTCCCCAGAACATAATCCCATACTGGAGGTGAGAGTGTACAACTGCATAATACACACACTGAAGAGTGTTGTAGCTGGTACAATTTTTTAATGTACGCAGCACAAAACAAGGATTACTTAATTTTTTGTTCATTTGCTCAATATGTGCTTCCCATTTCAAGTTGTCTTGTAGATGAAGTCCAAGAAATTTGGTACAGGCTGTTTTGGCAATTGTCTGTCTGTATAGCTCTAGATTGGGTGATATCAGATTTTTTGTTTGAAATATTTTACTGCTGTCATTGCTTATGCTTAGGTCATTTACATAGAGTAAGAACAGAACAGGACCCATTACTGATCCTTGTGGCACTCCATATTCAACAGTCAGTAGCTTGGAATTATATTTCCTGATGACATTGTCCCTTTCTTGATCTGTTTCCACATATTGTTCCCTGTTTTTAAGATAAGAGCTGAGCCAGTTGTTAGCTGTTCCCCTAATGCCAAGATTTTCTAGCTTGTGTAGCAATTTATCATGATTTATGTTGTCAAATGCCTTTGACAAATCTAAAAATATGCCCATGTTAAGTTTTTTGTTGTCTAATGCTATCAGTGCCTCTAATAGAAAGAAGTGAACTGCAGATTCGGTTGAGTGGTTTGCTCTAAATCCATGTTGAGATTCTGACAGAATGCCATTTACCTCTAAGAAGTCTATTAGCCTCTTATTGAAAAGTCTTTCTAATATTTTTGAGAAAACAGACAGAAGTGCCAGTGGTATGTAGTTGGAAACATCATCTTTGTTTCCTTTCTTGTGTAATGGCTTTACTTTTGCTATTTTCAAACGTGAAGGAAAAGTTCCTGTAGCAAAAGATAGGTTACATAGGTTGGTTAAGGGCTCAGTAATCAAGTCCCCACACTTCTTTATAATGATATCAGGTATATCATCTACACCTGCAGAGTGTTTCATTTTGAGACTTTTTATTGTAACCTGTATTTCTTCTACATTTGTTGGGTACAGAAACATTGATCTGCTTGAGACTTTTTTCCCTGTTTCTGTAGGCTGTTTTCTATTAGCAGTCTGTTGTAGTAGTTTCTCTGTTACATTTATAAAATAGTTATTAAACATATTAGCCACTTCCTGTGGGCGATTAATGTTTTCCAAGCCAGCCTTTAATACCATATTATTAACTCTACTTTTGTAAGATTTGGTTTCTTTTTTTACAACTTGCCAGATTGCTTTGGTTCTGTTTGAAGCATCTTCTATGCATTTGTCATTGTCTCATTCCTTTGCCTCCTTTACTATTTTATTTAAGATAGATTTATATTTTTTAAAGTAACTATCAAACTCCTGAGTTGTGTTGTAGCTTCTTGCAATATTGTGAAGGTCCCATTTTCTAGCACAAGATTTCCTTATACCACTAGTAATCCACTTGTTGCTTTTAGTGGTTTGGGTTGTTTTGGCTTTCAATGGAAAAGCAAGATCAAAATAATATTTAAAAATATTCATGAATGTCTGAAACTTATCAGAAATATTTTCTGTACTATACACTATGTCCCACGATTCTTGTTGGAGATAATTCTGGGATGTTTGTACTGCAGTATTACTGAAAGTTCTACCCATGTGTTTAGTCTTCCTCATATAATTATAGGATGGATTAGTGTTTACACTAAAGCTTATAGCCTGTGCATGATGGTCTGCCAGTCCAGCTTTTATTACAACTGATTTATATTTTGTTTTGGAGCTTATTATTATTTGATCTATGGTAGTGGATTGTAATCTCCAAATTATTGGCTATTAATATGTTCAGCTCAGATTTTGAATTTCTTCACTTACTTAACTCTACATTTAGGTCTCCACATATAAGAACTGTTTTTTGATTTGTTACTGCTTTATTTAGTAAAGTATCAAGCCAAGTATTGAATTTTTTTAGGTGGGTATCTGGAGATCTATATAAACATATCCGTAGCATAATCATTTAAAGCCTGTTCTTGAAACTTTGTTAATAACTTTCTCAGGGTAGTTTACATCTGTCTTCAAGGGCCTGCCATTTCAGTTCCTTCAGTATCCTTGTGTGGATTAAGCAAAGCTATGACCATTCATGCTGTCCTTCTCCATACATATTCAATACCCTCTTCAGTCCTATCTGGTATGGGTCCCACACACTTGAGCAATATTCTAGAGCTGATCGCACAAGTGATTTACAAGCAATCTGTTTTGTAGACTGATTACACTTCCCCAGTATTCTACCAACAAACCAAAGTCTACAATCCACTTTACCCATGCCTGAACCTATGTGATCATTCCATTCCTTATCCCTATATAGTGTAACACCCATGTATTTGTATGAGTTGGCCAATTCCAACAGCAACTCACTGATATTATAGTCATATGTTTTATCATTTCATGAAGTGTGCCATTTTACATTTCTGAACATAAAGAGCAAATTGCCAGTCTCTGCACCATGTTGAAATCTTATCAAGATCTGACTGAATCTTTATGCAGCTTCCCTCAGATAGTACTTCATTATAGATAACTGCATCATCTGCAAAAAGCCTGAGTTTATTATTAACATTGCCTGCAAGGTCATTAATATACAACATGAATAGCAAGGGTCCCAACAAAGTTCCCTGAGGCATACCCAAAGTTACTTCTACATCTGATGATGACTCTCCATCCAAGATAACATACTGTGTCCTCCCTACCAAAAGGTCCTCAATATAGTCACAAATGTCACTTGATGCCCTCCCTATATGATCATACTTTTGACAATAAGTGTAGGTGCAGTACTGAGTCAAATGCTTTTCAGAAATTGAGAAACACTGCATCTACCTGGTTGCCTTGATCCAAAGCTTTCAGTATGTCACGTGAGAAAAGTGTGAGTAGACTGAGTATTTAAACTCCAGAAAAGAGCTTTGAGAATATTAGGCAAAAAAGATGTTTGAACATCATGTAAGGAATTGTTCATAGAATTTAAAATTCTGACTATCTATTCAATGTATATGTTTGAAACAATAGTATTAACTGTAGAAGATAAGAAATATACTTGTCGTAATGCAGAAATTCATGATCACAATACTAGACAAGTACAAAATTACCATATGATACACAGAAGACTGAAAAAAACTTCAAACGGTCCATATATTAATGGAGCAAAATACTTCAATGCACTGACAAATGAACAGAAGGTAATAACTGGAGAGACATTCAAAAAACATCTAAAATCGTGGCTCATTGAGGAGTGCTTCTATAGCCTACTGTAGAAACTAAAATCTAAAGTATTATTATGTCAAATAATTTGGACTACATTCTTAAGTTCCTATTATAAAGTAAAATTAGATTGTATACTGTTGTATTGTACTACCAATTGCTATGCATGTAATTACATGTTTCACGCAAATAAATTACAAATTACATGTTCAATGTTTTTGAAAACCATGCTGGTTGACATTGAGGAAGCCATTCTGTTCAAGATACCCTATTATGTTTGAGCTCAGGACATGTTCTGAGATTCTGCAACAAATCTACTATCCTTCTTGCAGACAGGTGTGACCTGTGCCTTTCTCCAAGAACTGAACACAGGTTTTATTTGAGGGATCTATGATAGATTATAGTGAGAAGAGCGGCTAACTCAGCCACATATTCAGGACAGAATCTCACAGGGATTCCATTGGGACCTGGAGTTTCGTTCAATTTTAACAATTTCAGCTGTTCCTCAACATCATTGACACTAGTGCTTATTTAGGTCATCTTTTCAGTGGTACGAAGATTAAATTGGGGCAGTTCTCCTGGATTTTTATTTGAAAAGAAACATTTGAAAAATGGAGTTAAGCGTTTCAGCTTTTGCTTTGCTACTGTCAATTTTAGTTCCTGTCTCATTCATTAGGAACTGGACACTAACTTTGATGCCACTAGCAGCCTTTACATATGACAAGAATTTCTTTGGGTTTTGTGAAACATAATTGCTCTCTTGACAGCCAAACACAGTTGATTTAGCGCCTC
Organism: Schistocerca serialis cubense; assembly: GCF_023864345.2. Classification (NCBI taxonomy): domain Eukaryota; kingdom Metazoa; phylum Arthropoda; class Insecta; order Orthoptera; family Acrididae; genus Schistocerca; species Schistocerca serialis. Next base: position 90,629,854 of record NC_064648.1, on the reverse strand, counting down.
TCTATCTATAGCCCTAGGCTTCATTTTACACGTCTTATGCAGTAATCTCTGTTTCTTGAAAATGGAGTTAAGCATTTCAGCTTTTGCTTTGTTACCGTCAATTTTAATTCCTTTCTCATACACTAGGAACTGGGCACTAACTTTTGTGCCACTAACATCCTTTACGTACAACCAGAATTTCTTTGGTTTTTGTGAAATATCATTGCTCTCTTGACAGGCAAACACATTTTATTTAGCATCTCTCTATCTATAGCCCTACGCTTCATTTTACACATATTATGCAGTAATCTCTGTTTCCTTAGAAGTTTATTTACAGTGACTGTATACCATGGAGGTTCACTCCCATTATGAATTGTTCTACTAAGTACATATCTGTCCAGTGATTCTTTTAAACTTGAGCCAAGTATCCTCTACATGCTCCTGACCTGTGCCAAAAGTTTCAGGTTCCTCATTGAGATATGACATTACTGATGCTTTATCTAGTTTGCTGTACATATATATCTTTCTGCTTGTTTTATTTGTCCTTTGTACTTTGGTAATCATTGTTGCCACAACTGCTGTTCACTGATACGAGTTTTAATGTCGACTTTCTCAAAGAGGTCAGGTCTGTTTGTTGCCATTAGATCCAATATATTTCCATCATCAGTGGGGTTCCTAAATATCTGTTCTAGGCAGTTTTTAGAGAAGGCATTCAATAAAGTTCTGCAGGTTGTCTTGTCACGTTCACCATTAACAAAATTGTAATTTTCCCAATTAATTATTGGATGATTAAAGTCTCCAACAATGATTACAGTATGATCGGGGAACTTATGTAAAAGTGAACTGACATTTTCTCTGAAGTTTTAATTTACATCAGGAGATGAGTATGGTGGGTGATAGAAGGATCCGATTATCATTTTATGCCCACCTTTGATACAGAGTCATGCTCAAACAGTATCACATGCAGCTTCAATTTCTATCTCGTTACATTTGAGTTTTTTGTCTACTGTGACAAATACACCACCTACATGTTCCATTAACCTATCCTTTTTATATACACTTAAATTTCTCCCAAAAATATCACTACTATTAATTTCAGGTTTCAGCCAGCTTTCTGTATGTGGTATTACTGTTGCCAACAGACAGGCAAGAAAGGCTGAGGCATGCAGAGTGGCACTTTGAACTTTACTGCGTGTCTCCAGAGAGGCGAACATGTCTATCAGGTCCAGTGGGTCAGCGCCTTTTAATCATAGTGAAGTGGTGAAATTGTAAAACTGAAGTAAGCAATCGGGACAATTTCTCTAAGAATGTTTTGCATCGCACTATGCTTAATACGTATTCAAGAGGCGAATATGTGACTGCAGACAATTTACTTTCCTGAATGAAAGAGAAATTGTATTTTAATGGCAGTCAATGGACAGTGCTATAAATATTAAAGGAAATGGGCTTTTGATATTGTAAGATTGATGATGGGAGAAAATTTCTTAAGTAGAGAAGTTATATTGTAGCTGCAAGAATTATATTTTTAAGAAGAATGTAGGAGATACAAGACAATGGGACATCTCACATACAGGGTGCGTCAAAAAAAGGTATACTCACTTTGAAGTGTCATAGAAAATTTATTTCCCGTTCTACAATGTTAAATTTCTGGAAATGGAAAGCTTAAGGTCCAATTGGAAAAATTAATGTACTCTGCAAATGTGATTAAGGTTCAAACTGGTGGCCTTCAGCATCAATACATTTCTGAGTACAAGTCACCACTGATTCCGTACATTGTACCAAAGTGTCCAATGAGATTTCTGCGCACACCCCCTGAATCTCATTCCAAAGTGTGTCCAGGTTACGTGGTTTATCTTTGTACACCTCATCTTTTACTGTGCCCCATAAGGAGAAATCCAGCGGCGTGGGGTCTGGAGGGCATGCAGGAAACTCGATTGGTCCCCTGTGTCCTATCCACTGGCCTGGCACATTGTGATCCTGGTATGCTCATACGTTCCTGCGATACTGTGGCGGGGCGCCATCTTGTTGGAAATAAAACTCATCATTACCATATAATGCATGAATGGCAAGGAATATGGAGTCAGCAAGCATTGTTGGGCACGTTTCTCCAGTAACAGTACCTTCAAAGCGGGAAGGTCCAATGAGTCCCCTTGCAGACAAACCACACCACACATTTACACCAGGCAAATTCACAGCCTTTTCAACTGTAATGTGAGGATTATCTTCAGCCCAGTACACACAATTGTGCCTATTGACAGTTCCATTGAGTTTGAATTGGGCTTCATCCAACCAAATTATGCTACCCATAAATCCCGGTTCATGTCTCACCATCTCCTGAACCCATTCACAAAATTCTAACCTTCGATCTGAATCGTCGTCACTTAGCTGTTGAACCAGCCTTGGAATGTACACACGAAACTTGCCTTTCTTCAGAATGTGTAGCACACTACTAGCACTTACATTATTCTCACGTGCCGCTTGCCTTGAAGATTTTTTAGGCGAACGCTGAAACAGTTCCGAGACTGCAGTTGTGGAATCATTACTTGTAGCTGTACGAGGTTGCCCTGATAGACCTTTATGCACATCACACACTGTTCCATGAATTTCGAAATTGTCTCATAGACGTGTAATTGTTAACCTTGAAGGTGATTCTGTACCATACTCACTTCTCCATTGTCTTCAAACTGCAGCTACATTCTCAAGCTTTCAGTACCACTTAATTATCTACTTCCGTGCTTCAAAGCTCAAACGCACATCTGCCATGTTGCAGTTACTTCCTTGCCACTGCTGCCACCTGTTGAAGAAACATAACATTACTTTCTCACAGATATTTGACCTTGTAGAACAGGAAATAAATTGTCTATGGCAGTGCAAAGTGTGTATATATTTTTTGATGCAATCTTTATTTTACATCAAAGAAATGTATGTGAACCAAAACCATGCCAGGTCAAAGTGCTGGAAAATGAGCAATGGATTTTCTGGTTTTAAAAATCCAGTAGTTAAAGGTAATCGACTTATTACCATATGTGCAGGGTCAGTGAACGCAGGATTTATTCCTTAGAGTAAACTAATATTTAAGGCTTCAAAGTCAAAGAACTCTGAGGGTTACCATAGCAAGATGATGTGCAGTGTATTTAAACTACAGTTTATAAAACAATTATAGCAATATCTCTGACCAAATTCAGTTATTGTGATGGACAACACCAGTGTCTATTCAGTGCAACTCAACAAAATCCCTACTACCCATACCAAGCGGACAGATATTATCACTCGTTTACTGAGTAATAACACCCTTCACAACCTGTCATGAACCAAAGTGGAACTGATGCTGCTTGTCAATCCAAATAAGCCAGCTTACCATAAATATGAGATAGATGAGATCACTCAACAACAAGCAATTAGATTACTACCATACCAGTGCCATTACAATCCCATCAAGATAATATGGGTGCAGTTGAAAGCTTATGTTACAGAAAAGAATACCTTTAAAACTGCAGATGTTGAGCGTCTTATGCAAGCAGTAATGAGAGCATCACAATTTTTGCACGGGCAGACTGAGTACGACATGTAGAAAAATTACAGTCTGAGGACCATCAACAAGAAATTAGTGGGGACTGTATGACAGAGCCTTTTGTAATAAACCTCATTCATTAATAAACCAGATTCATTACAATCTGACAGAGAAGAAGATGGTGTTGATTTATTCGCTTGTAGTTGTTCAGTACTAAATTCATTAGCACGTTGACTGTGTGCCAGTTGCATTACGTGTTATTAGCAGCTATGAATCCATCTTTGAAACAATGATTATGCAGTTTTATATTTTATTTGTGTAGAGACAAATAGAGCTATCATAGGTGTACATGGAAGTAATTTCTCGCATTTCACAAAATCAGTCATTTATTTTATCTTCTTATGACACCCCCCCCCCCCTCCCCCCCCATGAACCATGGGCCATGCCGTTGGTGGGGAGGCTTGCGGGCCTCAGCGATACAGATGGCCGTACCGAAGGTGCAACCACAACGGAGGGGTATCTGTTGAGAGGCCAGACAAACGTGTGGTTCCTGAAGAGGGCAGCAGCCTTTTCAGTAGTTGCAGGGGCATCAGTCTGGATGATTGACTGATCTGGCCTTGCAACAATAACCAAAACGGCCTTGCTGTGCTGGTACTGCGAAAGGCTGAAAGCAAGGGGAAACTACAGCCGTAATTTTTCCCGAGGACATGCAGCTTTACTGTATGGTTAAATGATGATGGCGTCCTCTTGGGTAAAATATTCCGGAGGTAAAATAGTCCCCCATTCGGATCTCCGGACGAGGACTACTCAAGAGGACGTCATTATCAGTAGAAAGTAAACTGGCGTTCTACGGATCGGAGCGTGGAATGTCAGATCCCTTAATCGGGCAGGTAGGTTAGAAAATTTAAAAAGGGAAATGGATAGGTTGAAGTTAGATATAGTGGGAATTAGTGAAGTTCGGTGGCAGGAGGAACAAGACTTCCGGTCAGGTGACTACAGGGTTATAAACACAAAATCAAATAGGGGTAATGCAGGAGTAGGTTTATTAATGAATAGGAAAATAGGAATGCGGGTAAGTGACTACAAACAGCATAGTGAACGCATTATTGTGGCCAAGATAGATACGAAGCCCACACCTACTACAGTAGTACAAGTTTATATGCCAACTGGCTCTGCAGATGATGAAGAAATTGAAGAAATGTATGATGAAATAAAAGAAATTATTCAGATTGTGAAGGGAGACGAAAATTTAATAGTCATGGGTGACTGGAATTCGAGTGTAGGAAAAGGGAGAGAAGGAAACATAGTAGGTGAATATGGATTGGGGCTAAGAAATGAAAGAGGAAGCCGCCTGGTAGAATTTTGTACAGAGCACAACATAATCATAACTAACATTTGGTTTAAGAATCATGAAAGAAGGTTGTATACATGGAAGAACCCTGGAGATACTAAAAGGTATCAGATAGATTATATAATGGTAAGACAGAGATTTAGGAACCAGGTTTTAAATTGTAAGACATTTCCAGGGGCAGATGTGGACTCTGACCACAATCTATTGGTTATGACCTGTAGATTAAAGCTGAAGAAACTGCAAAAAGGTGGGAATTTAAGGAGATGAAACCTGGATAAACTGAAAGAACCAGAGGTTGTACAGAGTTTCAGGGAGAGCATAAGGGAACAATTGACAGGAATGGGGGAAAGAAATACAGTAGAAGAAGAATGGGTAGCTTTGAGGGATGAAGTAGCGAAGGCCGCAGAGGATCAAGTAGGTAAAAAGACGAGGGCTAGTAGAAATCCTTGGGTAACAGAAGAAATATTGAAGTTAATTGATGAAAGGAGAAAATATAAAAATGCAGTAAATGTAGCAGGCAAGAAGGAATACAAACGTCTCAAAAATGAGATCGACAGGAAGTGCAAAATGGCTAAGCAGGGATGGCTAGAGGACAAATGTAAGGATATAGAGGCCTATCTCACTAGGGGTAAGATAGATACTGTCTATAGGAAAATTAAAGAGACCTTTGGAGATAAGAGAACCACTTGTATGAATATCAAGAGCTCAGATGGAAACCCAGTTCTAAGCAAAGAAGGGAAAGCAGATATGTGGAAGGAGTATATAGAGGGTCTATACAAGGGCGATGTACTTGAGGACAATATTATGGAAATGGAAGAGGATGTAGATGAAGATGAAATGGGAGATACGATACTGCGTGAAGAGTTTGACAGAGCACTGAAAGACCTGAGTCGAAACAAGGCCCCTGGAGTAGACAACATTCCATTGGAACTACTGACAGCCTTGGGAGAGCCAGTCCTGACAAAACTCTACCATCTGGTGAGCAAGATGTATGAAACAGGCGAAATACCCTCAGACTTCAAGAAGAATATAATAATTCCAATCCCAAAGAAAGCAGGTGTTGACAGATGTGAAAATTACCGAACTATCAGTTTAATAAGTCACAGCTGCAAAATACTAACACAATTCTTTACAGACAAATGGAAAAACTAGTAGAAGCCAACCTCGGGGAAAATCAGTTTGGATTCCGTAGAAACACTGGAACACGTGAGGCAATACTGACCTTATGACTTATCTTAGAAGAAAGATCAAGGAAAGGCAAACCTACGTTTCTAGCATTTGTAGACTTAGAGAAAGCTTTTGACAATGTTGACTGGAATACTCTCTTTCAAATTCTGAAGGTGTCAGGGGTAAAATACAGGGAGCGCAAAAGGCTATTTACAATTTGTACAGAAACCAGATGGCAGTTATAAGAGTCGAGGGACATGAAAGGGAAGCAGTGGTTGGGAAGGGAGTAAGACAGGGTTGTAGCCTCTCCCCGATGTTGTTCAAAAATGGCTCTGAGCACTATGCAACTTAACTTCTGAGGTCATCAGTCGCCTAGAAGTTAGAACTAATTAAACCTAAGGACATCACACACATCTATGCCCGAGGCAGGATTCGAACCTGCGACCATAGCGGTCACGCGGTTCCAGACTGAAGCGCCTTTAACCGCACGGTCACACGGGCCGGCCCGATGTTGTTCAATCTGTATATTGAGCAAGCAGTAAAGGAAACAAAAGAAAAATTCGGAGTAGGTATTAAAATTCATGGAGAAGAAATAAAAACTTTGAGGTTCGCCGATGACATTGTAATTCTGTCAGAGACAGCAAAGGACTTGGAAGAGCAGTTGAATGGAATGGACAGTGTCTTGAAAGGAGGATATAAGATGAACAACAACAAAAGCAAAACAAGGATAATGCAATGTAGTCTAATTAAGTCGGGTGATGCTGAGGGAATTAGATTAGGAAATGAGGCACTTAAAGTAGTAAAGGAGTTTTGCTATTTGGGGAGCAAAATAACTGATCATGGTGGAAGTAGAGAGGATATAAAATGTAGGCTGGCAATGGCAAGGAAAGTGTTTCTGAAGAAGAGAAATTTGTTAACATCCAGTATTGATTTAAGTGTCAGGAAGTCATTTCTGAAAGTATTCGTATGGAGTGTAGCCACGTATGAAAGTGAAACATGGACGATAAATAGTTTGGACAAGAAGAGAATAGAAGCTTTCGAAATGTGATGCTACAGAAGAATGCTGAAGATTAGATGGGTAGATCACATAACTAATGAGGAAGTATTGAATAGGATTGGGGAGAAGAGAAGTTTGTGGCACAACTTGACTAGAAGAAGGGATCGGTTGGTAGGACATGTTCTGAGGCATCAAGGAATCACCAATTTAGTATTGGAGGGCAGCGTGGAGGGTAAAAATCGTAGAGGGAGACCAAGAGATGAATACACTAAGCAGATTCAGAAGGATGTAGGTTGCAGTAGGTACTGGGAGATGAAAAAGCTTGCACAGGATAGAGTAGCATGGAGAGCTGCATCAAACCAGTCTCAGGACTGAAGACCACAACAACAACATGATTTGACAAACTGGGCACGTGCAAAAGTAGTTACAAAAGTAATTCATTAGGTTGACTTGAATATATAAAGCACAAGTTTATGATCAACAGTTAGCATTATTTTGAAATATGTTACATTCATGTCAATGTGGAATAACACAGTACAGTGTTTATATTTACATTCAGACATATTTCAGTCTTATTACAAATTGACCAATGTTGCTTTTCTTGTATAATTCTACATATGTTTTTACATGATTGCCTGTCATGGCTGATCCAGGTGTACTTTGCTAAAATGTGTCATTTGTAATTTCTGTAGTACCAAGTAGCTACTGAAATTCATTCTCATTGCTGTCGTTTTTGGTCGAGCACAGTATTATCGCTTCTACCGTTAAAGGTCATTTCAGCGCATGTTCGTTTCCTTGCTGTCTGTGTTCATTCTAAAATAGTGGCTGACAATTGCATTGTCTACAAAATTAGCAGTATATTGTTCATTTACATGGCTACAACACTGCTTGCTATATACAGTAATCTGTGCAGCAACTGTATATTCATGGCAATATAAATGAAAAATTTAAGGATACTTTGTCAAACATTTCCAACAGGTCTCAGCCGCAGGTTGTTAAGAGTGCTTCTTCACTTAGGAAGTGTCATCACTATCTTCATTTTGTCTCAATAAAAAGAATCGTGTATAACGATGAAAAATTCATTACTTATGGCATTTTATAGATTGCATCAAAATTAGTACATCAAAAACAGACTGGAATCTATGAAAATAGCAAGACAAAACTACTGAGAAAGGATGACTGAAATGTGGAATTAAAATATTGGTAGAATATACTCTACTAGGTGCATAACATATCCATTGGGATGGTGAAACTCTTATGAATAACAACACTGCTAGCCATGTAACCACTTAGCAGCCCACTCAGCTGATGCATGAGAGTTGAGTGCTGACGGCACTGGAGGGGCAATATGGTGACGCCACCTGCGTTCTCCCTCTCTCTCCCCACAAAATGATTTACTCTTTTTTGGATAGGGTGGACAGCAATGCGTGGCTGTTTGCTGATGATGCTGTGGTGAACGGGAAGGTGTCATCATTGAGTGACTGTAGGAGGATACAAGATGACTTGGACAGGATTTGTGACTGATGTAAAGAATGGCAGCTAACTCTAAATATACATAAATGTAAATTAATGCATATGAATAGGAAAAAGAATCCCGTAATGTTTGAATACTCCATTAGTAGTGTTGCACTTGACACAGTCAAGTCAATTAAATATTTCAGCGTAACATTGCAGAGTGATATGAAGTGGGACAAGCATGTAATGGCAGTTGTGGGGAAGGCGGATAGTCGTCTTCAGTTCATTGGTAGAATTTTGGGAAGATGTGGGTCATCTGTAAAAGGAGACCGCTTATAAAACACTAATACGACCTATTCTTGAGTACTGCTTGAGTGTTTGGGATCCCTATCAGGTCAGATTGAGGGAGGACATAGAAGCACTTCAGAGGCGGGCTGCTAGATTTGTTACTGGTAGGTTTGATCATCATGCGAGTGCTACGGAAATGCTTCAGAAACTCGGGTGGGAGTCTATGGAGGAAAGTAGGCGTTCTTTTCGTGAATCGCTACTGAGGAAATTTAGAGAACCAGCATTTGAGGCTGACTGCAGTACAATTTTACTGCCGCCAACTTATATTTGACAGAAAGATAAGATGTTTATAATTTTCCCACCTCCACGTTGCAAATCTTTTGACTTTTGAGTGAAATACCCAGTCGATGTGCTGTTGTTTTCACGTCAATTCTACCAACAGTGAAAGTTGTTTAGTTCTCGGGGTGTTGTAAAATTTCTGGATTCGTCTCATCACTGTGCAGCCTATGAAAAGGATTGCGGAAGACTCACAAATAAATTCCAAAGTACAGTGCAGTTTTAACACCAATATATTTCCACCACTCTGGTGTCCGAGCCTGGTGAACTGTACCAGTTACATCACATGTACCCAAAGTTGACATCAAACAACACAGAGTTCACAACAATCAACAAACGAGCGAGCCTACAATACATTTGCTCATAACCCTAGCCAAAAAACGAGTGCCCCAAGGCGCCTGCGTGACCTCTATTTATACTTTTGTTAACAATTACTGACAATGAAAATTACAATTTTACGTAAAATCACAATTAAAAGTTAAACCGAATATGAGATACACATTGCTAAAAATTTACAATCACAGTGCTGAACAAGGTGACCCCATTTTCAACTTAGTTATGAGTTAAGATAACATTTTATGACTAATTATGTTACAGGTAACAATTACATTTCTAAATTTGTTTATAACAAATCAACTAGTGCCTGAATTTTAGTGCTAACATATATCGGAGATTCAATTAACATGCTTTATTTATATGTTCTATTTAATTTGCTGTAGTAATTTTATAATGATAGGTTTACTGGTACATCCTGACCATGTGCTACATTTCTTTCGATTAGCTACAGTATTAATTTCACATTTATATTGTGTTTTTCACATAAGAACAATGTTAATCAGCAAAGCATCATTTTCGAATTATATGTATACTGAAATAGTGGTTATTTTTGTATGTAATTTGGAAACACGTCACTTTACAATCAGGCAGTTAGGACTGGTGTTTATCTTTAATGCTCTCGGAGGGGTTCAGATCAGTATCAACGAGATACAGTAATATTTCAAAGACCACAAAGATAAGATAAGAGAGATTAGGGCTCGTAAAGAGGCATATAGGCAGTTATTTTTCCCTCGTTCTGTTTGAGAGTGGAACAGGGAGAGAAGATGCTAGTTGTGGTGCTAGTTACCCTCCGCCATGCACTGTATGGTGGATTGCGGAGTATGTATGTAGATGTAAATATTACCTACACTCCTCTATAGTTTCAACCACTGAAACAGTCACCTTCAAATCATATAATGGTCTGTCCACTACTGTTAGTTGGGTAGCTTCTTCTGATATTGTCTACAGACAAGATGGCTTCTTATGTTGCCTCATTATGATATATCTCTTCCACCACACAGTGCAACGGTGCATAGTGTACATACACTATGTGATGAAAAGTATCCAGACACCCCCAAAAACATAATTTTTTTTCATATTAGGTGCATTGTGCTGCCACCTACTATCAGGAACTCCATATCAGCGACCTCAGTAGTCATTAGGCATCGTGAGGGAGCAGGACTTCAAATGTGGTCAGGTGATAGGGTGTCAGTTGTGTCACACATCTGAATGTGAGGTTTACACACTCCTAAACCTCCCTAGGTCCACTGTTTATGATGTGATTGTGAAGTGGAAATGGGAAGGGCAACATTTAGCAGAAAAGTGTACAGGCTGACAGAGACTGCTGACAGTTGAAGAGGGTCATAATGTGTAATAGGCAGATATCTGTCCACACCGTCGTGCAGGAGTTCCAAACTACATCAGCATCCACTGCAAGTTCTGTGACAGTTAGGCAGGAGGTAAGAAAACTTGGATTTCATGGTCAAGCAGCTGCTCATAAGCCACACATCATGCCAGCAAATGCCAAATGACACCTCGTTTGGTATAATTGCATCGTTAACATGATCGAGCACCTGTTGATAATGCAAGGCTTATGGTGGAGTGGTTACATGACAATAACATCCCTGTAACAGACTGGCCTGCACAGTGTCCTGACATGAATCCTATAGGACACCTTTGGGATGTTTTGGAACGTCAACTTCGTGCCATGCCTAACCGACCTACATCAATACCTCTCTTCAGTGCAGCACTCCGTGAAGAATGGGCTGCCATTCCCCAAGAAACCTTCCAGCACCTGACTGAACATATGCCTGTGAGAGTGGAAGCTGTCATTGAGGCTAAGGGCAGGCCAACACCATATTGAATTCCAGCATTACCAATGTAGGGCACCACAGACTTGTAAGTCATTTTCAGCCAGGTGTCCGGATACTTGTAATCACACAGTGTATATTGTAACTACTGTTTTTAAGTTTGGAATTTTAAACAACTTTGTGACAAAGTGTCTCACTTTAATAACAGATGTAGACACTGCTTTCTGTTATGTGAACTGATGACTGCCATTTAACTGATTGAAGCTAGTAATTGTCATATCCGTCCATGCAATCTTGGTAAATAAAAAGTTTTTCAACAGAAGAAAGCAACCCCTACAGTTATATTATTTCTTTGTACCATATTTTTAAAAAATTTGAACTATGAAAGCCATTTTCCTATAAGCAGGTACCTTCTCTTCTTTCCATGTCTGACAAAAGAGTCTGTAGATCCATTGTTTTCCAGTAATTCCCACAGCTTTCATCATTTCTCCTCTCATTTCATCATCACCAGCTGATTCTTCCAGTTTTGGTGTATTTCCAGGCATACTCCACATCATTCCAAGAAATTTTTGTTCCATTGTCTGAGCCTAATGGATGTGATAAAGCAGTGTTTTCTTGTATATAACTTACGTGTAACAAGTCATCAATGTAAGACTTCCATGTTTCTTTAATCTTAACGTCAGCCACGATGAGATTTTGATTATCATCTATAAGGAGCTTGGAATGTTCCTTAGCTCATTTTCTATTTTTCATCATCCCACATAGCATTTTGTCATTGCCATTATCTTCCTCTCTCATTTCATCACTCCACTTGTTCTGTCACTTCTCTTGTCACAAGTAATACAGGATTGCCTCAAGTTTCCCCAAGTGAAATTCCCTGATATTTCCCTGATTTCCAGACATGTTATAGCATTTTTCCCTGACAAATTTTAAGATCTCAATGGCAAGCAGAGACATAAGTTGGAAAAAAAGTAAGGACTCCTAAACAACCCCCCCCCCCCTCCCTGTGTGAGTAAGGATCTAACATCAACATATTTCGTAATGAACTGTTTTTAGATGGAGACAGTATATGTGTTTCATTAAGACCACTGTTGTTATTTTATTTCAATACTACAAAACACATCTGGTTACAAAAATATGCATTTTCATGGTGTTGCAAGACAGATTTAAAATATCGACACTGATTTGATAACCTCAGAAAAAAGGTCTCTTGAAAGAGAAGTATAAGGCAGGGAAGAATTGTGTAAATCAACACTATAGATGACCACCAATAAAATGTTGGTTCTACCACGTTCATTATTGTATTTTATTACCCACTGTGTTATGTCTATTATTTTACAGGTATTGTGTGATTTTTCTTTCAAGAAATATATGAGTATATAGTGTACAAACTGCCAGTGACTGCCACAATTTTCTTCTACTTATTGTCCATACTTTCTAACATATAAAGTACTTTGAAAATGCCAAGATGTACTACAATAAATAAAATGTCTATAAAACACTGAACTGTACAATGTACTTGCAGTGAGATAGTCAGAATTCCTGATACCCATTACCTACGACCTCTTATCTGCGAGGAGCACCTCAGTCCCAGATCTGTGGATAAACTGAGAATATCTGCCACCTTATGCCACACACAAACAGTGCCAGCCTGCCGGCAGATCATTGAGACTAGATCTGACGAGCAGGGATTGCAGTTTAGTGGGAAACAATGGGCTCGAGATTGGCAGGCCCAATCTGTTAGACATACTCGTAGAAATGGCCTACAGGTTTGGACCGTCGTGGGAATCCACTCATGTGGCAGCTATTCACGTGTCGCGGACAGCATATTAATGAAGTGAGACCACACTGATCAAACCGTGCAACAGATAAATTGCATAAATACTCTGAGAATCAGTACTGATGAGGATAGGTAGCAACTCACAGTAAAGATGGTCGATGAGCTGCAGACAGGCACACAGGTCAGACAATAACGTTCTCACAACTAAATCTTTTGCTGTAGCCTTTGTCAGAAAATGAGAGCACACACACAATCACTCAGACACAACTTGTGCACATGTGACTGCTGTCTCCAGCTGCTGTGTCAACAATCTCTGAGGCTCAGATCCAAACAAATAATAAAGTGAAACTTCCTGGCAGATTAAAACTGTGTGCCCGACCGAGACTCGAACTCGGGTCCTTTGCCTTTCGTGGGCAAGTGCTCTACCAACTGAGCTACCGAAGCACGACTCGTGCCCGGTACTCACAGCTTTACTTCTGCCAGTTCGCAGGAGAGCTTCTGTAAAGTTTGGAAGGTAGGAGACGAGGTACTGGCAGAAGTAAAGCTCTGAGTACCAGGCGTGAGTCATGCTTCGGTAGCTCAGTTGGTAGAGCACTTGCCCGCGAAAGGCAAAGGTCCCGAGTTCGAGTCTCAGTCGGGCACACAGTTTTAATCTGCCATGAAGTTTCATATCAGCGCACACTCCGCTGCAGAGTGAAAATCTCATTCTGGAAATAATAAAGTGCTTACCTTATTCGAACACTGTTTTCCCCTAAAACTTACCGAGGTTAGAGCAAAGTCTACAAAGAAGCCATGGATTACTCAAGGTATAGGGGTACCTTGTAAAACAAAAAGAAAACTGTATCTGTCAATCCGAAACCGTTCGGATGTTAATGCTATAGCACATTACAAGAAATAATGCAAAATATTAAAGATTCTAATATGGAGATCAAAACAAGTATATTACAAGGAAAAGATAGTCATATCAGATAACAAAATAGAGACAATATGGAATATAGTGAAGGAGGAGACTGGCAGAACCAGACATGATGAGGGACAAAAAGCATTAAGAGTAAATGATACATTGGTGACAGATGTGTATAGTGTTGCAGAAATTTTTAACAAACATTTCATAACTGTTACTGAAAAGATGGAGTTGTCAGGTTCTGTAGATGCTACAATGGAATACCTCAGACCAGACATTTCAAGTAACTTCCATAATATGAATTTGACCCTCACTACCACAGCAGAAATAATGTCCACCATAAAATCTTTAAAATCAAAAACATCTAGTGGTTATGATGATATATCAACAAAGCTAATTAAAGCATGTGATTCTGAGTTAAGTAACATATTAAGCTATCTGTGTAACCAGTCGTTTATCAGTGGAATATTTCCTGAATGGTTAAAATATGCTGAAGTTAAGCACTGTTTAAGAAGGGAGATAAAGAAACAGCATCAAATTTCCGTCCAATTTCACTTTTGCCAGCATTCTCAAAAATTTTAGAAAAAGTAATGTACAATTGGCTTTATAACCATCTTATCTCAAATAACATACTGTCAAAGTCACAGTTTGGATTTCTAAAGGGTTCTGATATTGAGAAGGCTATCTACACTTACAGTGAAAATGTGCTTAATTCATTAGATAAAAAATTGCAGACAACTGGTATATTTTGTGATCTGTCAAAGGCATTTGACTGTGTAAATCATAATATCCTTTTAAGTAAATTAGAATATTATAGTGTAACAGGAAATGCTGCAAAATGGTTCAAGTCTTATATCTCTGGCAGGAGACAAAGGGTGTTACTAGGAAAGAGACATGTATCAAGCTATCAGGCATCATCAAACTGGGAACTAATTACATGTGGGGTCCCATGAGGTTCTATTTTAGGGCCCTTACTTTTTCTTGTGTATATAAATGACCTTTCATCAGTAACATTACCAGATGCCAAGTTCATTCTGTTTGCTGATGATACAAACATTGCAATAAATAGCAAATCAAGTGTTGTCCTAGAAAGATCAGCTAATAAAATATTTGTGGACATTAATCACTGGTTCCTGGCCAATTCCTTGTCACTAAACTTTGAAAAAACACACTACATGCAGTTCAGAACTCGTAAGGGGTGTCCCACGAGTTTATGCCTAACATATGATGACAAGCAGATAGAAGAAGTGGGCAGTGTTAAATTCTTGGGATTACAGCTTGATAATAAATTCAACTGGGAGGAGCACACCACAGAACTGCTGAAGCGTCTTAACAAATCTCTATTTGCAATGCGAATTGTGTCAGACATAGGGGATATAAAAATGAAAAAGCTGGCATACTATGCTTACTTTCATTCCATAATGTCATATGGGATTATTTTTTGGGATAATTCATCAAGTCAAGCTAAAGTTTTCTGGGCACAAAAACATGCAGTAAGAGTTATATGTGGTGTGAACTCAAGAACGTCCTGCAGAAGCCTGTCTAGGGAACTAGGGATACTAACTACTGCTTCCCAATATATTTATTCTTTAATGAAATTTGTCATTAAAATATATCACTTTTTCAAACCAACAGCTCAATTCATGGAATCAACACTAGAAATAAGAATAATCTTCACAAGGATTTAAAGTAACTTAGTCTTGTACAAAAAGGTGTGCATTATTCAGGAACACACATTTTCAATAACTTGCCACCAGCCGTAAAAAGCTTAACAACCAATGAAATCCTGTTTAAGAGAAGCCTAAAGGATTAATTGGTGGCCAACTCCTTCTACTCCATTGATGAATTACTCAGTAGAACCAACTGATTTGTGTGTGTACCATTTCAGTGCAGTAATGTGTTCATCGTAAATAAGTATTATAGTAGTTGTATTACACGTGTATTACCTTATAAATAAATAAAAAAAACTTTTTTTATTTTAAATTCAGTGCATTAGCATTTGTAAAATGATTGTTTCATATAGTGTTCATTAAAAATGATGATCATTCCACTAGGGACCTGTGGAATGGTACATTAGCTTATTTGTTTGAGCTGTAGATATTTGTCATATATTGTTGTCTTTCTGACCTGTTCTACAGCCTGGAGGACCTCATCACTACAGATCAATTGGAATGAAAGTAAATCTAATCTAATCTAACCAAACCACTCCTCACACCTCCCTCTTTCTCATCATCATCTGCTAGGCTAGTGGGAAGAAGTGGAGGCAGCACTGACTGAAACCTGAGGTGAGTGGTGGGAAGGGGAGAAGCAATAAGAACGAGGGAGTAGGGAAGCAGCAATGCGTGACATCTCAGTAGGTGGTGGTGGTGGTGGTTAGTGTTTAACGTCCCGTCGACAACGAGGTCATTAGAGACGGAGCGCAAGCTCGGGTTAAGGAAGGATTGGGAAGGAAATCGGCCGTGCCCTTACAAAGGAACCATTCTGGCATTTGGCTGAAATGATTTAGGGAAATCACGGAAAACCTAAATCAGGATGGCTGGAGACGGGATTGAACCGTCGTCCTCCCTAATGCGAGTCCAGTGTGCTAACCACTGTGCCACCTCGCTCGGTACATCTCAGTAAATGAACCATTTTGTCGACTGAGAAAAAAATGAGGTTTTTTTTTTTTCAAATTTCCCTGATATTTCCCTGACACGTTTGAAAATCCCTAATATTCCCTGATTTCCAGAAGGTGTGGCAACTCTGTTGTATTGCTTGTTTCATGTGTTTCTGTGTAGTACTTTATTACGAGTCAAAATTGAAATCCGTCAACAGTCAGTTCGTATAAATCGGGGTGTAATAATTTGTAGGTATATGAAATTAAACAAATTTATGTGTTCAGGGGTGCAGACACCTATTCATTGGGGGAATACTAGGAAAATGTAATCAGTCTATGGAATCTTGCAGGCTTAACAGAAAAAATTGCAGGCTGACAACAGATGTAAGAAAGTTGTATTCTGAAAAGTGATAGTCATACAAGATCTCCAAGTCTCCTATAGTATCTAATGAATATAATAGAAGGAAACATTCCATGTGGGAAAAATATATCCAAAAACAAAGATGATGTAACTTACCAAACAAAAGCAGTGGCATGTTGATAGACACACAAACAAACACAAACATACACACAAAATTCAAGCTTTCGCAACCAACGGTTGCTTCTTTCCAACGGTTGCTTCATCAGGAATGAAGGAAGGAGAGGGAAAGACAAAAGGATGTGGGTTTTAAGGGAGAGGGTAAGGAGTCATGCCAACCCCGGGAGCGGAAAGACTAACCTTAGAGGGAAAAAAGGACAGGTATACACTCGCACACACACACATATCCATCCGACGTACACAGACACAAGCAGACATTTGTAAAGGCAAAGAGTTTGGGCAGAGATGTCAGTCGAGGCGGAAGTACAGAGGCAAAGATATTGTTGAATGACAGGTGAGGTATGAGTGGCGGCAACTTGAAATTAGCGGAGGTTGAGGCCTGGTGGGTAACGGGAAGAGAAGATATACTGAAGGGCAAGTTCCCATCTCCAGAGTTCTGACAGGATGGTGTTAGTGGGAAGTATCCAGATAACCTGGACGGTGTTAACACTGTGCCAAGACGTGCTGGCCGTGCACTGAGGCATGTTTAGCCACAGGGTGATCCTCATTACCAACAAACACTGTCTGTCTGTGTCCATTCATTCAAATGGACAGTTTGTTGCTGGTCATTCCCACATAGAAAGCTTCACAGTGTAGGCAGGTCAGTTGGTAAATCACGTGGGTGCTTTCACATGTGGCTCTGCCTTTGATCGTGTACACCTTCCGGGTTACAGGACTGGAGTAGGTGGTGGTGGGAGGGTGCATGGGACAGGTTTTACACCGGGGGTGGTTACAAGGGTATGAGCCAGAGAGTAGGGAAGGTGGTTTGGGGATTTCATAGGGATGAACTGAGAGGTTACAAAGGTTAGGTGGATGGCGGAAAGACACTCTTGGTGGAATGGGGAGGATTTCATGAAGGATGGATCTCATTTCAGGGCAGGATTTGAGGAAGTCGTATCCCTGCTGGAGAGCCTCATTCAGAGTCTGATCCAGTCCCGGAAAGTATCCTGTCACAAATGGGGCACTTTTGGGGTTCTTCTGTGGGAGGTTCTGGGTTTGAGGGGTTGAGGAAGTAGCTCTGGTAATTTGCTTCTGTGCCAGGTCGGGAGGGTAGTTGCGGGATGCGAAAGCTGTTTTCAGGTTGTTGGTGTAATGGTTCAGGGATTCCAGACTGGAGCAGATTTGTTTGCCATGAAGACCTAGGCTTTTGGGAAGGGACTGTTTGATGTGGAATGGGTGGCAGCTCAAACCCACCAACAAGCAACAGTACCTCCATTATGACAGCTGCCACCCATTCCACATCAAACGGTCCCTTCCCAACAGCCTAGGTCTTCGTGGCAAACGAATATGCTCCAGACTGGAATCCCTGAACCATTACACCAACAAACTGAAAACAGATTTCGCATCCTGCAACTACCCTCCATACCTGGTACAGAAGCAAATTACCAGAGCCACTTCCTCATCCCCTCAAACCCAGAACCTCCCACAGAAGAACCCCAAAAGTGCCCCACTTGTGACAGGATACTTTCTGGGACTGGATTAGACTCTGAATGTGGCTCTCCAGCTGGGATACGTCTTCCTCAAATCCTGCCCTGAAATGAGATCCATCCTTCATGAAATCCTCCTCACTCCATCAAGAGTGTCTTTCCGCCATCCACCTAACCTTCATAGCCTCTTGGTTCGTCCCTATGAAATCCCCAAACCACCTTCCCTACACTCCGGCTCCTACCCTTGTCACTACCCCCAATGTAAAACCTGTCCTATGCACCCTCTCACCACCACCTACTCCAGTCCTGTAACCTGGAAGGTGTACACGATCAAAGGCAGAGCCACGTGTGAAAGCACCCACGTGATTTACCAACTGACCTGCCTACACTGTGAAGCTTTCTATGTAGGAATGACCAGCAACAAACTGTCCATTCGCATGAATGGACACAGGCAGACAGTGTTTGTTGGTAATGAGGATCACCCTGCCTTGGTGCATGGCCAGCACATCTTTCATCAATTAAATTCAGTATCTCTTCTGTTACCCAAGGATTTCTACTAGCCCTCATCTTTTTACCTACTTGATCCTCTGCTGCCTTCACTATTTCACCCCTCAAAGTTACCCATTCTCCTTCTACTATATTTCTTTCCCCCTTTCCTGACAATTGTTCCCTTATGCTCTCCCTGAAACTCTGTACAACCTCTGGTTCTTTCAGTTTATCCAGGTCCCATCTCCTTAAAATCCCACTTTTTGCAGTTTCTTCAGTTATAATCTACAGTTCAAAATCTGGTTCCTAAATCACTGTCTTACCATTATATAATCTATTTGATACCTTTTAGTATCTCCAGGTTTCTTCCATGTATACAACCTTCTTTCGTGATTCTTGAACCAAGTGTTAGCTATGATTAAGTTATGCTCTGTGCAAAATTCCATGAGGTGGCTTCCTCTCATTTCTTAGCCCCAATCCATATTCACGTACTACGTTGCCTTCTCTTCCTTTTCCTACTGTCGAATTCCAGTCACCCGTGAATATTAAATTTTCGTCTCCCTTCAGTACCTGAATAATTTCTTTTATCTCATCATACATTTCATCAATATCTTTATCATCTGCAGAGCTAGTTGACATATAAACTTGTACTACTGTGGTAGGCAAGGGCTTCAGGTCTATCTTGGCCACAATAATCCGTTAACTATGCTGTTTGTAGTAGCTTACCCGCACTCCTATTTTTTTATTCATTATTAAACCTACTCCCGCATTACCCCTATTTGATTTTCTGTTTATAACCCTGTATTCACCTGACCAAAAGTTGTGTTCCTCCCGCAACCAAACTTCACTAATTCCCACTATATCTAACTTTAACCTATACATTTCCCTTTTTAAATTTTCTAACCTACCTGCCCGATTAAGGGATATGACATTCCACGCTCCGATTCGTAGAATGCCAGTTTTCTTTCTCTTGATAATGACATCCCCTTGAGTAGTCCCCACCCGGAGATCCAAATGGGGGACTATTTTACCTCCGGAATATTTTATGCAAGAGGACGCCATCATCATTTAATCATACAGTAAAGCTGCATGCCCCCAGGAAAAATTACGGCTGTATTTTCCCCTTGCTTTCAGCCGTTCGCAGTACCACAACAGCAAGGCCGTTTTGGTTAGTGTTACAGGGCCAGATCAGTCAATCATCCACTGTTGCCCCTGCAACTACTGAAAAGGCTGCTGCCCCTCTTCGGGAAGCACACGTTTGCCTGGCCTCTCAACAGATACCCCTCGATTGTGGTTGCACCTATGGTACAGCTATCTGTATCGTTGAGGCACACAAGCCTCCCTACCAACAGCAAGGTCCATGGTTCATGGGGGGGGGGGGGGGTTCTTTGGTTTGTGGCTTATTTTCTTAGGTTTATGGCTTCAAAATAATCTTAAGTAGGGAAACAGATTGAAAAACTGTATAAGAAATTAGGCACTACATGCTATTTAATGAGAATATTAGAAGGATGCTGCAACAAAGATTATCTGAAAACTGCACATTTTGCCTATATACACTCAACAGTGAAATATGGAATAATTTTTTTGGGGTAACTCTTTTCTCAGCCAAAAGTTCTTTAGGTTACAAAAAAGGATTATAAGAGTACTGGGAGGTGTAAAATGGAACATTCTTTAAAATCTGGTAATCCTCCAATTTCCATGTATCTGTGTGTATGAGACAGCTGTGGTTGTGAAAAAATATACAATGGAAAATCTTACTCTCTTCAAAAAATGAAAATATTCACTCCCATAACACCAAACAAAAAGAAAACTATCATATAGAGCCAGCAAACAGTACTCTATATAGAAAGAGCATCCTGGCATATGGGAAAGTTATTTATAGTAAGCTTACCTCAGAAATTAAATCAGTAAATGACCTAACAGTGTTCAAGTCAGCTGCTAAGGGATATTTGACTCACCACTGCTTGGACAGCCTACATGATAGCCTTCAGGAAGTACACTAATTATTGGTGTCTGTACCATGAAGACTTATTAATATAAATGTTACTAGCTATTAAGTACCATAATGATGTTCAATTCAGATGTTACTGTAATACAAATATCAATTTATCTGTACAATAGATGCCCTTTCAGTACCTACTTGTACAACTCATTCTCTGTATGTTACAACTTAAAGCACCTTTAATGTAAAATAAGTGTACAAATTAATGTAAATTTAAATCATGTAATATTATATTTTGTTCTACACTGAGTTGCCCTACATCAGAATATGCCATTTGTGTACTAAATTTACAGCTATACTCTGCAAACCATTGTGAAGTGCATGGAAGAGGGTACGTCCCATTGTACCAGTTATTAGGGTTTCTTCTAGTTTCATTCACATATGAAGTGCAGGGAGAATGATTGTTTGAATGCCTCTGCGGTTGCTGAAACTAATCCAATCTTATCCCACAATCCCTGTGCGAGCAATATGTTGGGGGTTGCAGTGTATTCATAGAGTGATCATTCTGCTTATTTTCAAGAGTCTGCCAGTTCAGTTCTTTCAACATGTTAGTGACACTCTCCTGTGGGCCAAACAAACCTGTAACTATTTGTGCTGCCCTTCCTTATAAATAGTCTGTGCCAGCATACATCTTCACCAGCATGCGGTTGGCACTAGGAAACATTGTACCGGGTAATCAAAAAGTCAGTATAAATTTGAAAACTTAATAAACCACAGAATAATGTAGATAGAGAGATAAAAATTGGCACACATGCTTGGAATGACATGGGGTTTTATTAGAACAAAAAAAAAAGAACAAAGTTCACAAAATGTCAGTGACTGTGCATGACAATCATGTATAAAAGGAGCTCTAATGAGAGAGAGAATCAGATGCAGCATGTTGACATTACCTAAACAGGCACTTTTAGTGAAGCTGTATTATCAGAATGGGGAATGTGATAGTTCAGCGTTACGATCCTATCGCCATAGGAAGGGGATTCGATTTGTCCGTTGACAAATGCAACTGTGGCAAGAATGATTTCGATGTTCGAAGCCACGGGTTGTTTAGACAATAGATCCTGTAGTGGCCGACCGAGCACAAGGCGTAATGCTGCTGAGACAGTTCAGGAAGAAATGGAGACTGTAGCGGGTTCGTCTATGCCTGAGGTAGTCAGCGCTCGCGCTGTCACGCTTCGCACCGGCATTCCATACACTACTGTTTGGTTGGCACTTAGGAGTACCCTCCGATGCTATCCGTACAAAATCCATTGGCTCCGTGAACTGTTACCTGGCGATCTAGTGAAGCGGAGGGCATTTGCGGTGTGGGCTTTTCACAAGATGGCAGAAGATGATGATTGTTTGAGTAACGTGTTGTGGACTGACAAAGCTCATTTCACACTCTGAGGGTCTGTCAACGCCCACAACTGCAGAATTTGGGCTACCGAAAATCCTAGAACTGTCGTGGAAACTCTATTGCATGATGAGAAAGTCACCGTATGTGTTGAATTTACTACATCTACCGTTATTGGGCCTTTTTTCTTTCGAGGAAATGCGTGATTCTGGTTTTGTAACTGCTACCGTGACTGGTGAGAGGTACACCGATATGTTACAGAATCGCATCATCCCCTGCCTGGCTGATGAACACCTGCTGGAACATATGATGATTTTGCAGGATGGCGCTCCACCCCATATTGCTAGATACGTGAAAGATCTCTTGTGCATGTCGTTTTGTGATGATCATGTGCTCAGTCACCACTTTTGTCACGCTTGGCCTCCCAGGTCCCCAGACCTCAGTCCATGTGATTATTGGCTTTGGGGTTACATGAAGTCACAAGAGTATCATGATCGACCAACATCTCTAGGGATGCTGAAGGACAACATCTGACGCTAATGCCTCACCATACAGTATTGTTCACAACATTATTCCTCGACTACAGCTATTGTTGAGGAATGATGGTGGACATATTGAGCATTTCCTGTATAGAACATCATTTTTGCTTTGTCTTACTTTGTTATGCTAATTACTGCTATTCTTTTTTTGAACTTTTGTATTTTTTTGGTCCTAATAAGACCCCATGTCATTCCAAGCATGTGTGTCAATTTGTACCTTTCTACCTACATTATTCCATGATTTATTCAGTTTTTAAATTTATACTGACTTTTTGATCACCCGGTATATCAGGCACTGAACTGGGTGCACCTATGACATGACAAGACAGATGTGCCCCCAGGATACGCACCGATAATGCCCCACGGGTAGCGTGCATGTAGGCTGCTGCCCCCCACCGAGCAGGCCCATTCTCTCAATCTCAGTACCTCACATCAGGACTCAGTTTGCATTGCACCTCAATACATCACACTGTGCTCTAGTCTTCCACAGTGACAGTCATTGCCTCGCACCTCAGCTAGCTGTGAGGGAACGTTAGTCATCATATATAGTTGTTATATGAACATGGACAAGATTCAAGATTTAGTGCATGTTATTTGATTGCCATGAACAAAAGAACTTCAGACTGGATATTATTGAAGTTAATTACTCAATTGGTTCCTGCAATAAAGAGTAAACTGGCCACTCAACTATCATATGACCCTCTACTCATCTAGCCAGGAACCACACAACATTACAAGAGGGCACAGGCACGACAAGTGGTGATGAATCTGATCAACAAATTTTGTTTACTTTTCATGTGTCCTACGTCGCTGTAGGGGAGCTGTCTTTACAGTGATTCTATTTGCTCATTTATTGCAAGTATTACAGGAGGGGAGCTGCAGAACTAATCTATTTCTCTTTCCAGAGGCTTTACACATTGCTTTTCTGTTTATTTTTTCACATATTGCTGCATTTTGTTAGTGTTTGAATTGCTACCCTGCCCTCTCCACCCCCGGCCCCTGCACCTCACCCACAGACTGCTCCTGCTCTGGAACTAAATCAGATTTTTCAGTTTCAGACCCAGAAGATTACCACATTGCTGTCTACTGTACAGCAATTGCTTGCTGTACTAGCTGCATCGACTTCCCAACCAATCAACCTACTGACCAACTGATCCGACAAGTGCCACCACACAACTTTCGCCTATTTTGGCACTTTGATGAAAGAAAAGAGAAATGGTTCAAATATTTCACCCAGTTACAGGCCCATTGCCAAGTCCATTGAATTCCAGGTACTTTGAAATCTCATTATTTCCTGTCCATTGTGGGAACCCCTGTTTTTCCTGAATCCAAAACCTCTTCCCTACATCGTCTCCTGATGCACTCTCCTACGATGAAATAGTAGGAGCATTAAGTCAGTATTACAAACAGCAGATCCAGCTCACAGCAGCCATATTTCGGTCCTTTTGCCTTAAGAAAAAGCCAGAACAGTGGTTTACTGACTTACAGGGCCTCACTATGAAGTGTACAATAAAGTATAGCTGTGGCAACTTTTATAGTGACATGATGATCTGTGACACAATCACATACAATGTCCCTGACAGTAGAATTAGAGAACAGATACTCGAGTATTCAGATCCTTCACTCCAACAAGTTTTTGCAATATTAGAACAATTCGATCCTGTTGCCATAGCCGCTGAAAAATTTGATCAGGTCCCGATTTGTCAGGGCGAGTTGCCTCTTGTCGGGACCACCCCACTCCGCCACCACAACGAGCACACAGAGAGCCTAGTAAACAAGAAGCCAGGACTATAAATCTAGTGAAGTCTTGCTCTCACTCTATTGGTCACCATAAGTGGCACATTAGCCCATTGCACAATGCGACACATTACTCGGGTGGATGGAAAGAAAGGCCATTTCCAGGCAGTTTGCTTGCAACGGCAAAAGAATGCCAATTCTGCCAGCTCTTGCCATGACAGGTCTCATGCACATCCTGCAAATGCAGTGTTTTCAAAACTGACTAACAGATTCTAGCAGTAATTCAAATAAGTTTGTGCCCTCATCTCGCCCCAGTGCAGTGTGACACCATTCCAACAGACTATTAGTAACACAACTAATCGCTGGCTGTCATGTTGGCTTTCAAATGGACACAGATGCTTCTGTAACTTTGCTTAAACAGTTAGGCTCACAACACTTATCAAAATCTAGCAAAAACCTCACTGCATACAATGGACAGGAAATCCCAGTACTTGGACAGTGTAGTTTGCCTGCCACTTACAACTCTCACACTAATACAGCAGAACCCCTCTAATCTGACCTCGGATGGTCCGTCACTCCGGTTAGTCCGACCACGCTCAGGCTCGCGAGCCTGTGCTGACTTGTCACTGACTGGACGCCTGTAAGGTCACTGTTGCAGTGTCCATCGATGTGCATACTGTTATACTGTACGTTATTGTGCAGTTATATCCTTTGTTGGGATTAAGGGGAGCCGGAGGTGCCTATGCTGCCCATGTTAAAATCTCTAAGTTTGAGGAACATTTATGAATAAACTACCAAATAGAAAAATTTGATTTTTTTTTTTACATATAGATTGGTTTAGTATTGCAGTTATGACAGAGGGATTTTGGAGTATCTTTTCTAGTTTCCTTCCAACTATTTTTTTTATTAATGACCCAAATTTTTTTTACAAATAATTGCTTTATAATTAAACTGAAATGAAACTACTGAACATATTGCCAAATGGCTGTGTTACAGTATAAGTTTGACCACTAGGAGTGCTGTATAAAAATTTCATCTCTCTAGCTTGAGTGGATTTTGAGAAAATGTTCCTTATATTCGAAAAATTCTAAATTTACGGGAAATGGCTATCAAAGTTTCTCAATACATTCCTGCACTGTAGGATGGATTATCAGGGTCTTCTTCTTCATCCTCCAAAAGCTTCCTCTTCTGTCTTCTTTTCTGGCCTGTTGTTCCATCATACTTCATATGCCTTTCTCTTCTTTCTGCTCCTCTTATCCTTTCTCTGTCAATATTTCTTAGTGCTCGTACAGTGTTCACCCCAGCTGTAAATCCTAATGCCTTCAGAACTTCACACTTCACACTGTTCCCTTGGCTGTAGGTTGCCAAAGTGCTTACAAACACCCTTTTAGGAATCATTTTCCAAATCAAATTGTTTACACTCTCATTAGGATTCTGCGTCTTTCTGCGTAGACATTTGTGTAACAATTCTGGCTGCGCTAAGTCATGAAAAATTGGTTTTATTGCATTTATCACAGCTGCTGGCAAACCATGTTTGTGATCATAGTCCTTTTTTCCATTATATTTGCACCAGGAATCTTTTGGGCACAGGCTGTGTTGAGGGTATTCATTGGAACAGGCAGTATGAAGGAACAATGCCCACACTGCTTTTCGCATGTCACTAACATTGCTAGTATTTTGCCTTATAGCATACCCATAGTATCTATGTAGACATTCAATCACCTCATCAGTAAGCCTGCCTCTCCCTCCTATTGTCTTTCCATCACTGAGCTTACTCGAACCCAAAGTTTTTTTGAGCCTTCGAAGCCGTGCACCCGTACGCTTTTGCACATGCCCAATGCATTGCAACTTTTCAACTACAAATTCATTTCCATATGGTTTCAGTTCCTCTATAGTCTTGAAACCTTTGGAGTCACCATCCCCAAGGTAGTATTTGTACCTAACGTTGTATCTGGGAACTGAACGTTCAAAAATTTGTTTCACTCCATCCATTTCCATTGCTCCACTAAAATGTGCCTCACAGGTTCAACTGTGCTCTCCTTTGATTTTATTTTTGCACCTACAATGTTTTGATAATATTGCAACATCTATCACTTTTGCACTATCACCACAAGTAGCAGTTACAACCCCATTCAGGGATTTATGGCCCCCCCCTTTTTCCAGGAACCATCTAATGCCACTACCAAATCCCTAGAACCACTGTTCACTTCTACAGATTCCTCCACTGCTTCCTTCATGGTTTTCAAAGCCACATCTTCAACAGAGGATCCTACCAGTTCACAGTAGTACCCAAATTTGCTTGGAGGCTATGGCAAGTTCATAATACCACAAAACAGTTTATCAGCAGCAGACCCTTTTCCAATGGATCGAAGACCATACACAAGTCGAACATTCACATCAAACACTCTAGATCGTCCATTTTTACCAAAGAGACTGGCATGTGAATTGTAGAAAGTCACTTGATACCTGCAACATGCACAGATTCTCTTCATCACACAAGCTAAACCAAAGTGCTTTGTTATCTCTAGTCCCACTCCTACACTTGAACACATTTTGCACAGAACACTTTATTTCAGCACAGAAGATAATAATCCAATATTCAGTACTTCGTTAATATCATCACTGTCACTAACATATTCACGAAATCTGTCACTTCCACCAGTCAGCTTCTTGCTAGAAGATGTCATAGGGCTATGGCCAGCCATGTGTTGCTTAGCACAAGAACGCACTGTTTCAGTAATTGTAGTATCGCAACTTGGTATTAGTGTTAATTTTCTTCTTCCTACGTTCTTCCTCTTCTTATATACATGGTTACTAAAACGTGGCATCGTAACCAGAACAACGCTTTACACAAGAACTATAATACTACCAACAACAGGGGCAACACTGAACTAATTCAAAACGGTAAACAGCAAAGAGACGATGTTCCATGCTCTTAGCGCTTCATTTGTCACAGAAAACAATGTAGCCAACCCTTGCACACTTGCTGTATGCATAACGTAAGGCGCTGTATGCGTAACAGGCTGAGAAAATCCCAAGCAGTTCGCCAGGAAGTCACGAGAGGGTGTTAGATGCATTCAGCGGCCGCCCATTTCCTCTGCAGGCGTGGGGGAAAATGGTAATAACTCCACTTCTAGGGCGAGTAGAACAATAGTTCACAGTTTACATTAAAAAGGAATGTTCGAATTAATTTTTGGTAGCAAAAAAAAAAAAAAAAAAAGAAAAGGAAAAAAAAAAAATTGTAATTTTTTGGATTTGACCACCTCCGGCTCCCCTTAAAAAATGTAGTTGTTTGCTTTATTCCGTGTTCTCTACGGTACTTATTACTGTAGGCTCATTGTGTATACAGTTGTCTGTTTTTCAACATGTCTGGATTCAAACATAAACACGTAACTCTTTCACAAAATGAAAAATTAGCAGTACTACAAAGACTGGACGAAGGAGAATCGCTCGAAAAAATTGCAAAGAAACTGAATGTAGGTGCTACGACAGTTAGGGATCAGAGGAAAGATATTGAATCCTATACAGTTACAATTGATAGTGAAAACACTGGAGAATCACAAAACATTAAAAAAGCCTAAACTTGAACAGTTTGATAATGCATTATGGATGTGGTTTTGTCAAGAAAGAAGGAAACGAACTCCAATATCTGGGCCAATTCTCAAAGAAAAAGGGATAGTATTGCACAAAAACTGGAAGGCAAAAGTAAATTTACTACCAGTGAAGGCTGGATTGATCATTGGTAAACTGGTCATAGTGTCCAATTTGTTTCTATTTCCAGTGAAAAACCAAATGCCGATGCCGCAGCTGCTAAGGAGTTTTCTGTTAAGTTTCAAGAAATTGTTGAAGAAAATGGAACTGTTACCCTGCCTAGTGTATAACTTCGATGAGACAGGACTGAACTTTAAAATGTTGCCAACAAAAACGCTCGCAGCTTCAAATGAATTCGTGGTAGGAATGAAACTTATAAGAGATAGAATAACAGTCATTCCTTATAGCAATGCAGGTGGTACCCACAAGCTCCAATTGTTTGTCATTGGCAAATCTAAGAAGCCAAGGGCATTCAAAAATATAAACTTATCTTCCTTGCCGGTTTATTACTGCAATCAAAAATCTGCCTGGATGGACTGCAACCTTTTTAAATCCTGGTTTTTCGATGAGTTTTTGCCATCGGTCGAAGAAGACTTGAAGCAAAAAAATCTGCTTGTTCATGCTCTACTGCTGTTGGATAACACACCATCACATGCATCTGAGGAAGATTTGGTGAAAGGGGACATAAAAGCTCTCTTTCTTCCTCCTAATGTGACCTCACTCATCCAACCAATGGATCAGGGCATTATCGAATGGTTAAAAAGGCGATATCGCAGAAAGTATATCAGCTCAATCTTGGAAAAATCTGAAGGAGGTCATAACTTATTTGAGGCAATGAAACCCCTGAACATCAAAGATGCTACGAAAATGAGCATACCGAAGATGAGCAAAATAACGACGCACTGGAAATCGTTAAAGACCTACAAACTCTGGAGCCGAATGTCCCTGTCAATGAAGTTGAAGAGTGGATCAATGAATGTGACAAAGACTGTGACACTTTTGAAGAATTCAATGAGGACCAGATTGTTGCCGCTGTTAGCCAGGAAACTGTGAATGAGGACTCGGACGGTGAAGATGAACCCCCCACCCTGATTTCACACAACAAAGCTAAAAACTCTTTTGACATCGCCCTTAAATATATCGAGCAGAATCCAACTTCAACTCCAATGAACGATTTTTGGACAAAAAAATGGAGGGACACTGCAGCAATGCTATAAACATTTTTTAGTTTACAGTATATGTCATTTATACGTTATTAAGTACAGTACAGTACTGTAATTTGTTTGCTGTTTTTCCTTTTAAAACCAATACACATTATAGTGTGTGTAGACGTTTTTTAGTTAATAAATTGTTTAACACTGTGTAAAAAACATCTTTTTATATCACTGTAGAAGTCTTTTAGTTCTTAAATTGTGTAATTTTTTGTACTAAATGTCTTTCTATGTTTTTGGCAATAAATATTAGATTTTTTCGTATAATCTGACCTTTTTTTCATTCTGACCATGGTCCCGGTCCCGAAGGTGATGGATTAGAGGGGTTCTACTGTACGGTAAAATTTACTATGTTGCAATCAAGAGACAATGAAAATACTTTTGCTTAGATTCGTTTTAGTTGTTTGGCCACACCATCCAAGACAACGTACTTTCAGTGACTGCTTTTAATCCAAAAGACTATTTTCTGTTGCACTCAGAAAAGCTAATAATTTTGCAGCACGCATTACTCTGAAAGACAACGCACAGTTTTTCTGGGCTTGGCCCATTCCCATTGCTTTATGAGACAAAGTAGCAAATGAATTTAAAGAATTGCAAGACAATGGTGTGATTGCTCCAATATAAGCTACTCAGTGGGCAAATCCATTGGTTTTGATGTCTAAGACTTCTGGTCACATTCGCATTTGTGCTGACTGCAAAATTACAGTCAATTCATAGACAATAATTGACACATATCCATTGCCCCACCCTGAGGAACTTATGGACAAGCTCGGTGCAGGCCATTACTTTTCTAAGATAGATTTGCATGATGCTTATTTGCAAATACCACTAGATGAAGAATCAAAGAAAGTTTTTGTTGTTAATACACACTTAGTCCTGTTAAAGTATTTGCATTTGCCCTTTGGGAGTGCCTCTGCTCCCACCATTTTTCAATGTCACTTGGAACAGCTGACTGCTCAATGCCATTCTGTTCAAACTATCTTGACAATATTGTCATCTAAGGTCATACACCAGAGGAACACATTGCCAACTTGTGTACTCTTTTTCGAGTGTTGTCAGATGCAGGATTCGTGTCATCTCAAAAAGCGTGACTTTTTTCAGACAGAACTACAGTAATTAGGTGATGTGATAAGCAGTCAGGATGTCCAGAGCAGGAGCAGTCTGTGGGTGAGGTGCAGGGGCCAGGGGTGGAGGGGGCAGGGTAGCAATTCAAACACTAACAAAATGCAGCAAAATATGAAAAAATAAACAGAAAAGCAATGTGTAAAGCCTCTGGAAAGAGAAATAGATTAGTTCTGCAGCTCCCCTCCTGTAATACATGCAACAAATGAGCAAATAGAATCACTGTAATGACAGCTCCCATACAGCGACGTAGGACATGTGAAAAGTAAACAAAATTTGTAGATCAGATTCATCCCCACTTGTTGTGCCTGTGCCCTCTTGTAAAGTTTTGTGGTTCCTTGCTAGATGAGGAGAGGGTCGTATGATAGTTGAGTGGCCAGTTTACTCTCACTGCAACATGTGGTTGCAATACACTTTATTGCAGGAACCAATTGAGTAATTAACTTCAATGATATCCAGTCTGAAGTTCTGTTGTTCATGGCAATAAAATAAAATGTACTAATTCTTGAATCTTGTCCGTGTCCATATCACAACTATATACGATGACTAACGTTCCCTTACAGCTAGCTGAGGTGCGAGGCAATGACTGTCACTGTGGAAGACTAGAGCACAGTGTGATGTATTGAGGTGCAATGCAAACTGAGTCCTGATGTGAGGTACTGAGATTGAGAGAATGGGACCGCTTGGTGGGGGGCAGCAGCCTACATGCACGCTACCCGTGGGGCATTATCGGTGCGTATCCTGGGGGCACATCTGTCTTCTCATGTCATAGGTGCACCCAGTTCAGTGCCTGATATATCGGGTGACCAAAAAGTCAGTATAAATTTGTAAACTGAATATATCATGGAATAATCTAGGTAGAGAGGTACAAATTGACACACATGCTTGGAATGACATGGGGTTTTATTAGGACCAAAAAAACATGGGGTTTTATTAGGACCAAAAAAATACAAAAGTTCAAAAAACGTCTGACAGATGGCGCTTCATCTGATCAGAATAGCAGTAATTAGCATAACAAAGTAAGACAAAGCAAAGATGATGTTCTTTACAGGAAATTCTCAATATGTCCACCATCATTCCTCAACAATAGCTGTAGTCGAGGAATAATGTTGTGAACAACACTGTATGGTGAGGCATTGGTGTCGGATGTTGTCTTTCAGCATCCCTATAGATGTCGGTCAATGATGATACTCTTGTGACTTCAGGTAACCCCAAAGCCAATAATCGCATGGACTGAGGTCTGGGGACCTGGGAGGCCAAGCGTGACAAAAGTGGTGGCTGAGCAAACGATCATCACAAAATGACATGCACAAGAGATCTTTCACGTATCTAGCAATGTGGGGTGGAGCTCCATCCTGCAAAATCATCATATGTTGCAGCAGGTGTTTATCAGCCAGGTTGGGGATGACGCGATTCTGTAACATATCGGCGTACCTCTCACCAGTCACAGTAGCAGTTACAAAACCAGAATCACGCATTTCCTCAAAGAAAAAAGGCCCAATAACGGTAGATGTGGTAAATTCAACCCATATAGTGACTTTCTCATCGTGCAATGGAGTTTCCACGACAGTTCTAGGATTTTGGGTAGTCCAAATTCTGCAGTTGTGGGCGTTGAAAGACCCTCAAGAGTGTGAAATGAGCTTCGTCAGTCCACAACACGTTACTCAACCAAACGTCATCTTCTGACATCTTTTGAAATGCCCACACCGCAAATGCCCTCCGCTTCACTAGATCGCCAGGTAACAGTTCACGATGCTGATGGATTTAGTACAGATAGCATCGGAGGATACTCCTTAGTGCCAACCAAACAGTAGTGTATGGAATGCCGGTGCGACGTGCGACTGCACGAGCGCTGACTTCCCCGGGCATAGACGAACCTGCTACAGTCTCCATTTCTTCCTGAACTGTCTCAGCAGCATTATGCCTTGTGCTCGGTTGGCCACTATGGGGTCTATTGTCTAAACAACCGATGGCTTCGAACATCGAAATCATTCTTGCCACAGTTGCATTTGTCAACGAACAAATCGGATCCCCTTCCTATGGCGACAGGATTGTAATGCTGAACTAGCACATTCCCCATTCTGATAATACAGCTTCACTAAAAGTGCCTGTTTAGGTAATGTGAACATGCTGCAACTGATTATCTCTCTCATTACAGCTCCTTTTATACACGATTGTCATGCGCAGTCACTGGCGTTTTGCTGTCCAGCGCCATCAGTCGGACATTTTGTAAATTTTTTTAAATTTTTTTTGTCTAGTAAAACCCCATGTCATTCCAATCATGTGTGCCAATTTTTACCTCTCTATCTACATTATTCTGTGGTTTATTAAGTTTTCAAATTTATACTGACTTTTTGATTACCCGGTACAATGTTTCCTAGTGCCAACCGCATGCTGGTGAAGATGTATGCTGGCACAGACTATTTATAAAGAAGGGCAGCACAAATAGTTACAGGTTTGTTTGACCCACAGGAGAGTGTCACTAACATGTTGAAAGAACTGAACTGGCAGACTCTAGAAAATAGACAGAATGATCACTCTATGAACACACTGCAACCCCCAACATATTGCTCGCACAGGGATTGTAGGATAAGATTGGATTAGTTTCAGCAACCACAGAGGCCTTCAAACAATCATTCTCCCTGCACTTCATATGTGAACAAAACTGGAAGAAACCCTAATAACTGGTACAATGGGACGTACCCTCTTCCATGCACTTCACAATGGTTTGCAGAGTATAGCTGTAAATGTAGTATACAAATTGTACATTCTGATGTAGGGCAACTCAGTGTAGAACAAAATATTATATTACATGATTTAAATTTACATTAATTTTTACACTAATTTTACATTAAAGGTGCTTTAAGTTGTAACATACAGAGAATATATTGTACAAGTAGGTACTGAAAGGGCATTTATTGTACAGATAAATTGATATTTGTATTACAGTGACATCTGAATTGAAGATCATTAAGGTACTTAATAGCTAGTAACAGTTATATTAATAAGTCTTTATGTTACAGACACCAATATTTAGTGTACTTCCTGAAGGCTATCATGTAGGCTGTCCAAGCAGTGGTGAGTCAAATATCCCTTAGTAGCTGACTTGAACACTGTTAGGTCATTTACTGATTTAATTTCTGAGGTAAGCTTACTATAAATAACTTTCCCATATGCCAGGATACGCTTTATATATAGAGTACTGTTCATTGGTTCTATATGATAGTTTTCTTTTTTTGTGTTATGGGAGTGAATATTTTCATTTTTTGAACAGAGTAAGATTTTCCATTGTATATTTTTTCACAACCACAGCTGTCTCATACACACAGATACATGGAAATTGGAGGATTACCAGATTTTAAAAAATGTTCCATTTTACACCTTCCAGTACTCTTATAATCCTTTTTGTAACCTAAAGAACTTTTGGCTGAGAAAAGAGTTGCCCCAAAAAAATTATTCCATATTTCACTGTTGAGTGTACATAGGCAAAATGTGCAGTTTTCAGATAATCTTTGTTGCAGCATACTTCTAATATTCTCATTAAATAGCATGTAGTGCCTAATTTCTTATACAGTTTTTCAATCTGTTTCCTACTTAAGATTATTTTGAAGCCATAAACCTAAGAAAATAAGCCACAAACCTAAGAACCCCCCCTCTCCCCATGAACCATGGACCTTGCCGTTGGTGGGGAGGCTTGTGTGCCTCAACGATACAGATAGCCATACCGTAGGTGCAACCACAATGGAAGGGTATCTGTTGAGAGGCCAGACAAACGTGTGGTTCCTGAAGAGGGGCAGCAGCCTTTTCAGTAGTTGCAGGGGCAACAGTTTGGATGATTGACTGATCTGGCCCTGTAACACTAACCAAAACAGCCTTGCTGTTGTGGTACTGCGAACAGCTGAAAGCAAGGGGAAAATACAGCCGTAATTTTTCCCGGAGGCATGCAGCTTTACTGTATGATTAAATGATGATGGCGTCCTCTTGCATAAAATATTCCAGAGGTAAAATAGTCCCCCATTCGGATCTCCGGGTGGGGACTATTCAAGAGGACGTCGTTATCAAGAGAAAGAAAACTGGCATTCTATGGATTGGAGCGTGGAATGTCATATCCCTTAATCGGGCAGGTAGGTTAGAAAATTTAAAAAGGGAAATGGATAGGTTAAAGTTAGATATAGTGGGAATTAATGAAGTTCGGTAGCAGCAGGAACACAACTTTTGGTCAGGTGAATACAGGGTTATAAACACAAAATCAAATAGGGGTAATGCGGGAGTAGGTTTAATAATGAATAAAAAAATAGAAGTGCGGGTAAGCTAGTACAAACAGCATAGTGAACGCATTATTGTGGCCAAGATAGACACGAAGCCCACGCCTACCACAGTAGTACAAGTTTATATGCCAACTAGCTCTGCAGATGATGAAGAAATTGATGAAATGTATGATGAAATAAAAGAAATTATTCAGATTGTGAAAGGAGACGAAAATTTAATAGTCATGGGTGACTGGAATTCGAGTGTAGGAAAAGGGAGAGAAGGAAACATAGTAGGTGAATATGGATTGGGGCTAAGAAATGAAAGAGGAAGCCGCCTGGTTGAATTTTGCACAGAGCACAACATAATCATAACTAACACTTGGTTTAAGAATCATGAAAGAAGATTGTATACATGGAAGAACCCTGGAGATACTAAAAGGTATCAGATAGATTATATAATAGTAAGACAGAGATTTAGGAACCAGGTTTTAAACTGTAAGACATTTGCAGGGGCAGATGTGGACTCTGACCACAATCTATTGGTTATGAACTGTAGATTAAAACTGAAGAAATTGCAAAAAGGTGGGAATTTAAGGAGATGGGACCTGGATAAACTGAAAGAACCAGAGGTTGTACAGAGTTTAAGGGAGAGCATAAGGGAACAATTGACAGGAATGGGGGAGAGAAATATAGTAGAAGAAGAATGGGTAACTTTGAGGGATGAAATAGTGAAGGCAGCAGAGGATCAAGTAGGTAAAAAGATGAGGGCTAGTAGAAATCCTTGGGTAACAGAAGAGATACTGAATTTAATTGATGAAAGGAGAAAATATAAAAATACAGTAAATGAAGCAGGCAATAAGGAATATAAACGACTCAAAAATGAGATTGACAGAAAGTGCAAAATCGCTAAGCAGGGATGGCTAGAGGACAAATGTAAGGATGTAGAGGCTTATCTCACGAGGGTAAGATAGCTACTGCCTACAGGAAAATTAAAGAGACCTTTGGAGAAAAGAGAACCACTTGCACGAATATCAAGAGCTCAGATGGAAACACAGTTCTAAGCAAAGAAGGGAAAGCAGAAAAATGGAAGGGGTATATAGAGGGTCTATACGGGGGCGATGTTCTTGAGGACAATATTATGGAAATGGAAGAGAAGGTAGATGAAGATGAAATGGGAGATACGATACTGCGTGAAGAGTTTGACAGAGCACTGAAAGACCTAAGTCGAAACAAGGCCCCGGGAGTAGACAACATTGAATTAGAACTACTGACAGCCTTGGGAGAGTCAGGCCTAACAAAACTCTACCATCTGGTGAGCAAGATGTATGAGACAGGTGAAATTCCCTCAGACTTCAAGAAGAATGTAGTAGTTCCAATCCCAAAGAAAGCAGGTGTTGACAGATGTGAAAATTACTGAACTATCAGTTCAATAAGTCATAGCTGCAAAATACTAACGCAAATTCTTTACAGATGAATGGAAAAACTGATAGAAGCTGACCTCGGGGAAGATCGGTTTGGATTCCGTAGAAATGTTGGAACACATGAGGCAATACTGACCCTACGACTTATCTTAGAAGAAAGATTAAGGAAAGGCAAACCTATGTTTCCAGTATTTGTAGACTTAAAGAAAACTTTTGACAATGTCGACTGGAATACTCTCTTTCAAATTCTGAAGGTGGCAGGGGTAAAATACAGGGAGCGAAAGGCTATTTACAATTTGTACAGAAACCAGATGGCAGTTATAAGAGTGGAGGGGCATGAAAGGGAAGCAGTGGTTGGGAAGGGAGTGAGACAGGGTTGTAGCCTCTCCCCGATGTTATTCAATCTGTATATTGAGCAAGCAGTAAAGGAAACAAAAGTCCACTGAACTAAAAGAAGAACATAATGTTATGTATAATTAAAAGACGAAAAAACTTGGAAAAAGATCAAGAGGATGATATACAGTATGGTGCAGGGCGCTTCTGAGTGACTAAAAATAAAAAATCAAGCATATATTAAGTGAGTTACAGTCTTTTGAAACTTTAGAAGCCGTTCCTGAAAATTTACATTTTCTGTTGCATTTTCCCTAAATCTCAGATACCACTTCGAGTAGAATATTCAAATTTTCATGGACTAATAAGATACATATCCTGAGTCCACTGAACTAAAAGAACAACATAATGTTATGTATAATTAAAATTATTTAGGATAACGTACAAAAAGGTACGGAAAATTCTAACCGTGTAATTAAAAAATTGTATTTCCGAAAGCAGTTGCTGAAATGCAATTATTGTAGATCAGTAGACACAGAACATACAGTTTAATGCCCTGTAAAAGCTTCATGTCAATGGCTACAGTAGTTCCTTAAATACAGGGAAACCAAGTCAATAAATTTAACATTATCGGGATAGGGCGTTCCAACTCCCCTGAAAGTGAAAGTACTTCAAGAGTGGCCAACAGCAGACTGACTACACTTTTAAAGACGTACAAGACATTCAGTATTCATTTCATTATTTCATTGTAAGATCGCAATCGCTGCAGGAGACGTACAGCTTCAGGTTTCTTCTTACCAAGGACAGCCGTCGATCAGGTGGGTGTTAAATATATGTCATGTGACTAGGGCCTCCCGTCGGGTAGACCGGTGTACCACTCAGCTACCAGTGGCGGACAGGTGAATGTTGTATCCGCGTGAAGTGTAGCCGCAGCCGTCTACGCCTGCCTCCGCTGCATGAGAAATCCCAGCTCAGTGAGTGCTCCAAGTTGGTCTTCTCGAAGGGTAGTTTCTTGGTTTTCCATTTCGTGGCAAGTATGCATCCACACTCTGGTTTCCCGAGTTTGGATTTCTCTGTTTATCTTCTCTGAACTCTCAGCGTCACACTCTGAAAGATCCTTTCTCCCAGCTTGGGCGCATCAGAATATGAGGAGGGTATCACGTTTATGTAATGGGTTTCTTCCCTTAATATCCAAATGAATGTTGTGGATGAATGCTATTCACAACAAATAAACGTAAAGAAACGGAAAGAAAGTTGCTTCTCCTGTGGTGGTGGTAGCTTCTCACCATTTGGAAATGAAATTTACTTTGCAGCAATATATAAGCGTCAGTTTAAAATAAAGAAAAAAAAGCAAAAAAAAAATTTCTCCAACAAATTACATAACATTTCTCGTTTGACTATTTACAGTTTTCTCGACTGGCGTGTGTACATGTGACTTTGTTGTGCTTGCGCTCATCAGCTATGTGTAAGATGCTTTTCCGAACATGAAGTAATACAGGGTGCCCGTAAAGACTTTCCCTGATTGCCAAAATTGATAACTCAGGCTAGAAGTAAGATACAAATATGAAACGTGTGTCGGATTATACAACTATCAAAGTTTTTTTTCTGTTTTAGGTTCGCAGTACGTAAGTAGTGGATGAGGTGCAGTGCCGAAGAAGCCATGTTAACCAATCAGGAGAAGGCACAGTGTGTCCTGTGGTACCACGAGACACGATCACCAACCACAGTGCATAGACACTTCCAGACAACATTTGGAAGGAATCCACCTGATGTCAAGAGCATTAAAGCATGGTATGAGAAGTTCCCTCCCCCATGAACCATGGACCTTGCCGTCGGTGGGGAGGCTTGCGTGCCTCAGCGATACAGATGGCCGTACCGTAGGTGCAACCACAACGGAGGGGTATCTGTTGAGAGACCAGACAAACATGTGGATCCTGAAGAGGGGCAGCAGCCTTTTCAGTAGTTGCAGGGGCAACAGTCTGGATGATTGACTGATCTGGCCTTGTAACATTAACCAAAACGGCCTTGCTGTGCTTGTACTGCGAATGGCTGAAAGCAAGGGGAAACTACAGCCGTAATTTTTCCCCAGGACATGCAGCTTTACTGTATGATTAAATGATGATGGCGTCCTCTTGGGTAAAATATTCCGGAGGTAAAATAGTCCCCCATTCGGATCTCCGGGCGGGGACTACTCAAGGGGACGTCATTATCAGGAGAAAGAAAACTGGCGTTCTACGGATCGGAGCGTGGAATGTCAGATCCCTTAATCGGGCAGGTAGTTTAGAAAATTTAAAAAGGGAAATGGATAGGTTAAAGTTAGATATAGTGGGTATTAGTGAAGTTCGGTGGCAGGAGGAACAAGACATTTGGTCAGGTGAATACAGGGTTATAAATACAAAATCAAATAGGGGTAATGCAGGAGTAGGTTTAATAATGAATAAAAAAATAGGAGTGCGGGTTAGCTACTGCAAACAGCATAGTGAACGCATTATTGTGGCCAAGAGAGACACAAAGCCCATGCCTACTACAGTAGTACAAGTTTATATGCCAACTAGCTCTGCAGAAGATGAAGAAATTGATGAAATGTATTACGAGATAAAAGAAATTATTCAGGTAGTGAAGGGAGACGAAAATTTAATAGTCATGGGTGACTGGAATTCGTCAGTAGGAAAAGGGAGAGAAGGAAACATAGTAGGTGAATATGGATTGGGGCTAAGAAATGAAAGAGGAAGCCGCCTTGTAGAATTTTGCACAGAGCACAACATAATCATAACTAACACTTGGTTTAAGAATCATGAAAGAAGATTGTATACATGGAAGAACCCTGGAGATACTAAAAGGTATCAGATAGATTATATAATAGTAAGACAGAGATTTAGGAACCAGGTTTTAAACTGTAAGACATTTGCAGGGGCAGATGTGGATTCTGACCACAATCTATTGGTTATGAACTGCAGATTGAAACTGAAGAAACTGCAAAAAGGTGGGAATTTAAGGAGATGGGACCTGGATAAACTGAAAGAACCAGACGTTTTAGAGAGTTTAAGGGAGAGCATAAGGGAACAATTGACAGGAATGGGGGAAAGAAATACAGTAGAAGAAGAATGGGTAGCTCTGAGGGATGAAGTAGTGAAGGCAGCAGACGATCAAGTAGGCAAAAAGATAAGGGCTAATAGAAATCCTTGGGTAACTGAAGAAATATTGAATTTAATTGATGAAAGGAGAAAATATAAAATTGCAGTGAATGAAGCAGGCAAAAAGGAATACAAACGTCTCAAAAATGAGATCGACAGGAAGTGCAAAATGGCTAAGCAGAGATGGC
The DNA here is from genome assembly GCF_023864345.2 of Schistocerca serialis cubense. Lineage (NCBI taxonomy): Eukaryota > Metazoa > Arthropoda > Insecta > Orthoptera > Acrididae > Schistocerca > Schistocerca serialis. Next base: position 90,590,019 of record NC_064648.1, on the reverse strand, counting down.
TAGAGGACAAATATAAGGATGTAGAGGCTTGTCTCACTAGGGGTAAGATACATACTGCCTACAGGAAAATTAGAGAGACCTTTGGAGAGAAGAGAACCACTTGTATGAATATCAAGAGCTCAGATGGCAACGCAGTTCTAACCAAAGAAGGGAAGGCAGAAAGATGGAAGGAGTATATAGAGGGTTTATACAAGGGCGATGTACTTGAGGACAATATTATGGACATGGAAGAGGATGTAGACGAAGATGAAATGGGAGATAAGATACTGCGTGAAGAGTTTGACAGAGCACTGAAAGACCTTATTCGAAACAAGGCCCCGGGAGTAGACGACATTCCATTAGAACTACTGATGGCCTTGGGAGAGCCAGTCATGACAAAACTCTACCATCTGGTGAGCAAGATGTATGAGACAGGCGAAATACCCTCAGACTTCAAGAAGAATATAATTCCAATCCCAAAGAAAGCAGGTGTTGACAGATGTGAAAATTATCGAACTATCAGTTTAATAAGTCACAGCTGCAAAATACTAACACGAATTCTTTACAGATGAATGGAAAAACTGTTAGAAGCTGACCTCGGGGAAGATCAGTTTGGATTCCATAGAAATGTTGGAACACGTGAGGCAATACTAACCTTACGACTTATCTTAGAAGAAAGATTAAGAAAAGGCAAACCTACGTTTCTAGCATTTGTAGACTTAGAGAAAGCTTTTGACACTGTTAACTGGAATACTCTCTTTCAAATTCTGAATGTGGCAGGGGTAAAATACAGGGAGCGAAAGGCTATTTATAATTTGTACAGAAACCAGATGGCAGTTATAAGAGTCGAGGGGCATGAAAGGGAAGCAGTGGTTGGGAAGGGAGTGAGACAGGGTTGTAGCCTCTCCCCGATGTTATTCAATCTGTATATTGAGCAAGCAAAGGAAACAAAAGAAAAATTTGGAGTAGGTATTAAAATTCATGGAGAAGAAGTAAAAACTTTGAGGTTTGTCAATGACATTGTAATACTGTCAGAGACAGCAAAGGACTTGGAAGAACAGTCGAACGGAATGGACAATGTCTTGAAAGGAGGATATAAGATGAACATCAACAAAAGCGAAACGACGCTAATGGAATGTAGTCAAATTATATCGGGTGATGCTGAGGGAATTAGATTAGGAAATGAGACACTTAAAGTAGTTAGGGAGTAAAATAACTGATGATGGTCAACGTAGAGAGGATATAAAATGTAGACTGGCAATGGCAAGGAAATCGTTTCTGAAGAAGAGAAATTTGTTAACATCGAGTATAGATTTAAGTGTCAGGAAGTCGTTTCTGAAAGTATTTGTATGGAGTGTAGCCATGTATGGAAGTGAAACATGGACGATAACTAGTTTGGACAAGAAGAGAATAGAAGCTTTCGAAATGTGGTGCTACAGAAGAATGCTGAAGATAAGGTGGGTAGATCACGTAACTAGTGAGGAGGTATTGTATAGGATTGGGGAGAAGAGAAGTTTGTGGCACAACTTGACTAGAAGAAGGGATCGTTTGGTAGGACATGTTTTGAGGCATCAAGGGATCACAAATTTAGCATTGGAGGGCAGCGTGGAGGGTAAAAATCGTAGAGGGAGACCAAGAGATGAATACACTAAGCAGATTCAGAAGGATGTAGGTTGCAGTAGGTACTGGGAGATGAAGAAGCTTGCACAGGATAGAGTAGCATGGAGAGCTGCATCAAACCAGTCTCAGGACTGAAGACCACAACAACAACAACAATGAGAAGTTCAAGAACACAGGATCGGTTACTGACCTTCCGAGGTGTGGTCGACCAAGAACCTCAGCAGACAGGGTGGAAGCTGTAAGGCAGTCTTTTCTGCGAAGTCCGAAGAAATTGGTGCCCAGGGCCTCACGTGAATTACAGATGCCAAAAAGCTCTCTCCATGACATTTTACACAAACGTTTATTGTTTCGTGCATACAAAGTGCAAATCGTTCAGGCCTTGTTGCCCAATGACAGTACACGTCGATATGACTTTGCGGTCGAAATGCTATCACATATTGAGGACGATGATGGTTATCTCAGACCAATTGCCTTTTCCGATGAAGCAACGTTTTTTGTCAGTGGAGTAGTGAATCGCCAGGATGTGCGCATTTGGGGTTCACAACCCCCTGGCTACGCCATGGAGTGCACCAGAGGCAGTGCAAAGGTGAATGTTTGGTGCGCGCTATTGCACGATTGAATTATCGGGCCATTCTTCTTCGCTGAGGCAACCGTCACTTCTGCAGTGTATCTGGACATGTTGCAACTGTATGCTGTTCCCCAGCTGCTTCAGTATCACCCCGATGTCTTGTTTCAGCAAGACGGTGCACCGCCTCATCGGGGTTTGGACGTCCGTGCCTATCTCGATATGACCTTTCCTGGGCGATGGATTGGTCGTGATGGGCCAACGGTTTGGCCTCCACGCTCTCCTGACATAAACCCATTAGACTTCTTTTTATGGGGTTAACACCATTAGACTTCTTTTTATGGGGTTATGTCAAGGACGAGGTCTACCGAACACGTGTACCAGATCTTGAAACCCTGTGGCAACGGATAACCACAGTCGTTGAATTGATCCCTCCAGTGATGTTGGCTAATGATGCTGTGATATGCAAATGATCAGCTTTTCAGAGCACTCACACGTAAATTAAATATCGCCTAGATGTGCTACGTGCTACCAAGGCTGCTCATGTGGAAGTTTACTGATGTGTGAAAAAAACTTTGATAGTTTGTAAACAATTAGACACCAGTTTCATATGTCTATCTTACTTCTAGCCTGAGTTATCAATTTTTGTAATCAGGGAAAGACTTTTCGGACACCCTGTACGATGTGGAATGACTCTCAGTTTTGAGGTAAAACGCAAATAAAAAAGTTTTGGAACAACTGTTTATACTTATGATGTTTTTCCAAATTACGATGTTGCTCCTGAACATACAAAATGAATGCTTTGAGGAGTGCATGCTGTTGGGTGACAATGCAGTACGCACGTTTTCCGAGGGCCAGGTATAACTATTGTTCTTCGCGGCGGGGAACAAGTGCTAGTCCGGGTGTAACACGTCGTCCACAGTGATCGCATTCTCTGTCGTCCTGTTAATAATCGATAACTTTTCCCTCGTCCAGTTCCATATCACGATGTTCTCTCCACAGACGAAGGTGTGAGCCATTGTATCTATGAAATGACATTGGTTACAGTATGGTGTAGGGCGTAGTTTAATTTTATGCATCTTTTCGCCTGTGGAGATCTTTTTAGTTACAATGTCATACCATACAGCACCTATGACCGACACAAGAACGGGGTTGGTGATGTTCGCCTATATACGTTTCCGTGTTTTACCCGGGTTTTTCTTTTCGATCGGATTTTGTTGTTGTCTCTTTGTCAGTTCAAAGTAAAGTGTAGATGTACTAAAACGATGAGGTGACAGGTGCCGGCAGTTGGTTTCCGTGAAGTAGACGCTGACGTATCCCAGCCTTTGGTTGGTGTGCCCAACGTTGATTGGCGGCGTCACATCCTGAGGTATTAAGGAGGTGAATAGTCTCTCGTATATCCCAGTCTGGTTGCTGCCGATTATTTTGGATGTTCTGTGTATGAAGACCGCAAGACGCTGAGTGCGTACATCCTTATACACCACTAGCCATTAAAATTGCTACAGCACGAAGAGGACGTGCTACAGACGCGAAATTTAACCGACAGGGAGAAGATGCTGTAATATGCAAATGATTAGCTTTTCAGAGCATTCACACAAGGTTGGCGCCTACAACGTGATGAGATGAGGAAAGTTTCCAACCGATTTCTCATACACAAACAGCAGTTGACCGGCGTCGCCTGGTGAAACGTTGTTGTGATGCCTCGTGTAAGGAGGAGCAACGTGTACCATCACGTTTCCGACTTTGATACAGGACGGATTGTAGCCTATCGCGATTGCAGTTTATCGTATCGCGACATTGCTACACGCGTTGGTCGAGATCCAATGACTGTTAGCAGAATATAGAATCGGTGGGTTCGGGAGGGTAATACGGAACTCCGTGCTGGATCCCAACGGCCTCGTGTCACTAGCAGTCGAGATGACAGGCATCTTATCCGTATGGCTGTAACGGATTGTGCAGCCACGTCTCGATCCCTGAGTCAACAGATGGGGACGTATGCAAGACAACAACTATATGCACGAACAGTTCGACGACGTTTGCAGCAGCATGGACTATCGGTTCGGAGACCGTAGCTGCGGTTACCCCTGACGCTGCATTGTAGACAGGAGCGCCTGCGATTGTGTACTCAACGACGAACCTGGGTGCACGAATGGCAAAACATCATTTTTTCGGATGAATCCAGGTTGCTTTTACAGCATCATGATGGTCGCGTCTGTGTTTGGCGATATCGCGGTGAACGCACATTGGAAGCGTGTATTCATCATCGCCATACTGGCGTGTCACCCAGCGTGATGGTATGGGGTGCCATTGGTTACACGTCTCGGTCACCTCTTGTTCGCATTGATGGCACTTTGAACAGTGGACGTTACATTTCAGATGTGTTACGATCCGTGGCTCTACCCTTCATTCGATCCCTACGAAACCCTACATTTCAGCAGGATAATGCACGACCATATGTTGCAGGTCCTGTACGGGTCTTTCTGGATACAGAAAATGTTTGACTTCTGCCCTGGCCAGCACATTCTCCAGATTTCTCACCAATTGAAAACGTCTGGTCAATGGTGGCCGAGCAACTGGCTCGTTACAATACATCAGTCACTACTCTTGATGAACTGTGGTATCGTGTTGAAACTGCATGGGCAGCTGCACCTGTACACGCCATCCAAGCTCTGTTTGACTCAATGCCCAGGCGTATCGAGGCCATTATTACGGCCAGAGGTGGTCGTTCTGGATAATGATTTCTCAGGATCTATGCACCCAAACTGCGTAAAAATGGAATCACATGTCAGTTCTAGTATAATATATTTGTCCAATGAATACCCGTTTATCATCTGGATTTCTTCTTGGTGCAGCAATTTTACTGCCAGTAGTGTTCCTAACCTGCCTGCATGGCGAACCAGTGTTATCTGAACTGGAGTTTTGAAGATATTTTTTCTCACAAAAAAAAAAAAAAAAAAAAAAAAAAAAAAAAAAAAAAAAAAAAAAAAAGGCATATATATATATATATAGCAACAAGAAGCTTGTGAGCAGTGTCAGTGGGTTTCGGTAACACTTTCTACTAAGAGCATACATATTTATAAACTGCACTCTTTGGAAGCAGTTGAGGCATCTAGTCTTGTTTTCTTGGAGTTGAGCTACCCAAGCACGACTCACGACCACTTCTCACAGCTTTGCTTGCGGAGATACCTCACTTCCTACTTTCCAAAGTTCATAGAAGCTCTGCTGCGAAACATGCATGACTAGCATCGTGGAAAAAAGAATACTGCGGAGTTATGGCTTAACCACAGCCTGTAGGATGTTTCCAAGATGAAATTTTCATACAGAATCGGAGTGTACCCTGATATGAAACTTCTTGGCAGGTTAAAACTGTATGCTGGACTGATAATCGAATCGGAACCGTTGCCTTTTGCAGGCATGTGCTCTACCGACTTTTGTTTCCTTTGGATTCAGAGTGCTAACCATTATACCATACTTGATACACACACACAAGCACGCACACACACACACACACACACAAGCACGCACACACACACACACACACACACACACACACACACACACACACACACCTGGCTTCAATGCACTTGTTTTCAAGTACAATTAATTGACATGCGTGAAGGACTATTCTTTCTTTGTTTACTAATTCCACTTCTCCTAAATTGGAGCGCGCCACTCGCCAGGAGGTGCACATTTCCATTTTCGTTGGCGCTGATAATGACGAAGGCCTCTGCTAGAACTTTTTTCTTTTTTATCATATGTCGTCTTCAACAGAGAAATAAACTCAGATGATACTACACCAATCAAACAGAAATTGTGGTTTGAGGTATCTCTGTTGCCTGAGAGCTGAAATGCATTCTTACATTCCTCGAAAAATAAAACATGTTCTAAGTACACTTACAGTGAGTTATGCACCCATAAATGAACAGACTTTCTGAAAATTTAAACATATTCCTTATGTCTATATAAAAGAATGCTGAGGATGCCCACCCGGTTAGCCGTGCATCGTTAGACCCCACGGCTTTCCGGACTGGGAAGGAGTGTCTGGTCCCCGGCACAAATCCGCCTGGCAGACTTGTGTCGAGGTCCGGTGAGCCGGCCAGTCTGTGGATGGTTTTTAGGCGGATTCCCATCTGCCTCGGCGAATGCAGGCTGGTTCCCCTTATTCCACCTCACCTACACTATGTCTGTGATCGCTGTGCAAACAAGTTCTCCACATACGCATACACCACCATTACTCTACCACACAAACATAGGGGTTACACACTCGTCTGATGTGAGACGTTCAATGGGGGGAGGGGGGGGGGAGGTCCACCAGGGGCCGAGCCGCACAGCACAGTAACCCTGAAAGAGTGGTTCGGTGTGGGGCGGCAGAGGGGTGAAGTGAACTGCAGTGGTCGTTGTGGGGTTGTGGACCACTGCGGCTGCGGCGGGGATGGAGCCCCTCCGTCGTTTCTAGACCCCCAGTTAACATACAATACAATATTAAGGATTCATATCTTTCTTTTAAGATAAGAATGCTCGTATTAAATCAAATTTCTTCTGTAGTGCTAGAGGGAGATACAATTGGGAATAGTTTTTGTATTAACCTGAACAATGGGGACCCCTCAATCAGAAGAAAGTATTGTAGCTATGCAGTACCTTCTACACTATGAACTTGATAATGTGCTGGGAACTGTATCAGGTATTCGAGCCATTCCTCTTCCGTGTCGTTAAATTGCTGGAACGCCGGTATGCTGGGCAGCGGCACCTGTTGTGCTAGTCAATCGGTCGGTTGCTGTTGTGTGGCCGACGTGGCTTGTGCAGCCACAAGTTATTGTGCTGTCGTCATCAAAGCAGCAACTTGTTGGTTCTGAAACTGAAAAGCTTGTGTTAGAGCCATCACATTGGCCGTCTGCGGCTGAGGCGCTGGAGCTGGGGTAGAGGGGGTGGGGTAGCCATGGCTTACACAAATATGTTATACCAAAAAAGCAATCAAAGCCTCTGAAAAGAGAAATTTGATTAGTTCTGCGGCTCCCCTCCTGGAATACACATAAGAATACAATAAGAGATTAGCAACATTTGAATACGAGCACCCCTACACGTAAAAACACAAGAAAACCAAGTAAATCTGCACTGAATTATACTCGTCGCCAGTTTTTGTGTCGACTCATTGTCACAGTAGGCTTGTACCCTGGGAAGCAAGGAGACAATGTTGTTTGGTGGCCGGTATCTTCTTCTATAACACAAACTGTACGCTTGTATTAACAAGGTTCTTTATTCATAAGAACAAGAGTCCGGCCCCGGTAGCTGAGTGGTCAGCGTGACGGAATGTCAAGCCTAAGGCCCCGGGTTCGATTCCCGGCTGGGTCGGAGATTTTCTCCGCTCAGGGACTGGGTGTTGTGTTGTCCTAATCATCATCATTTCATCCCCATCGACGCGCAGGTCGCCGAAGTGGCGTCAAATCGAAAGACCTGCACCAGGCGAACGGTCTACCCGACGGGGGGCCTTAGCCACACGACATTTCATTTCATAAGAACAAGAAGTCACTTAAGACAGTCCAGGTGTTGTGGTACCAGTTCTTCTGTAATAGTCCACGTTAGCCTCACTGCTGGTGAAGTGCACGTCCCGCTATGCACACTACCCTGGTCACTAGGTACTGACTGACTCTGAGTTAGAGGCTGAGCTAACTGCGAATGCAATTCCCTTTGGGCTGCGACTGATGACTCGACTCGTTGACTCACTGGATGACTGCCCAGGATTGACCAGGCCCTCTGGTCTACAGCGGCTATCTAAATACTGGCGGCCGAGAGGCCGTTGACGGCGCGTCGCCTGCGAGTCTGTTTTTGGCCTCTCTCTTCATAGGTGCATTGCTTGTGCCTACTATCGATCTTCTCGCAACCTGTTTGCCACTTGGTGCGCTAGCGACAGCTGAAGCCAGCACATATATTATTGTCAGTCGTACAGATCATAATGGCAAGTTTACGTCATGTCCATTTCTATATCTCGTTAGCAGCACTGCAAATAAAACGGTGGAGGAGTGTATCAGTGTTCTGACAGTCCAGTATTTGACAAGCTGATCCTGAATAGACGCTCATTTGTGCTTGTGGTGTTGTATAAAGCGCAATACCATGTAGCTGCCGGCCGCTGTGGTCGAGCGGTTCTAGGCACTTCAGCCTGGAACCACACTGCTGCTATGCTTGCAGGTTCGAATCATGCCTCGGGCGTGGATATGTGTGATGGTTTAAGTAGTTCTAAGTATATGGGACTGATGACTTCAGATGTTGAGTCCCATAGTGCTTAGAACCATTTGAATCACGTAGCTCATACATGCGACTGTAAGGTTGTAACATGAATATTTTGCCAAACTTTACTCCAAGTGATTGTGGGGAAGTTCTTTGCTAATTTGCTTACACACTTATCTTCTGCCAGCACTTTATAGACTTCCTTGCTTGTTCAGTTCCTTACCCTTTATCTGACATACCTATTGTCTATAATATGTGTTTTTAATATGCAACAACCAAAAACTAATGTGGCCGACCATAGCTGGAAACCTGCTATCCTCCTGGAGCAGACGCAACATTCACAACGTCTGCTGTGGGATTTCCGTCACCTGTCGCTAGGACATTTGCTGTCCTAAATATCAACAGAGCTCTGCATTTATCTCTAACGTTGGTTAGCCTTAAGCCACCATTTGTTTCAGGTAGATTCATGGTTTGGTAATTAACCATAAGGACACACCATGTCCATATGAACCACGCTGGAACAGATTCATTGCGTTTCTGTATTGTTGGAGGCAAGGGGAAAATACTTGCGAGGGAGTACACCCTAGGTAACATAGCATGATTTGTCAGCGTGATTTTTTTCTGTTATTACTAGAAGACGAGCGGAATTCTTTCTTAATATCGCTCAGCTGTTACTGAGTTTTATTTTAAAATTCAAGGCTGTTGTCTTGGTAGGAAATTGGAAATTTGTGGTAAGGTCTTATGGGACCAAATTGCTGAGGTCATCGGTCCCTAAGCTTACGCACTACTTAATCTAACTTACACTAAGGACAACACACACCCATGCCTGAGGGAGGACTCGAACCTCCGAAGGGGAGAGCCTCGCAGACCGTGACTAGACGCTGTAGACCGTGCCCCTACCGGATGTGGCTAATCGTAGGACATTTGCTAAACCACATCCCTAAAAGTTTGATGCTATCTGCTTTTCTACTGGTCCAGTTTCAATTAATCGTATCACTCGACCTAACTGCAAAATGCTGGATTTGCTTACATTGACTTTAGCTCCAGAATAGTAACTCCGTGTTTGAATCACGTCTTGTATCTTCATAACATCGGTTGTATCAGACATGTACACGGCCAGGTCATCACTGCAACATCTACAAACATGAAACTTCCTGGCAGATTAAAACTGTGTGCCCGACCGAGACTCGAACTCGGGACCTTTGCCTTTCGTGGGCAAGTGCTCTACCAACTGAGCTACCGAAGCACGACTCACGTCCGGTACTCACAGCTTTACTTCTGCCAGTACCTCGTCTCCTACCTTCCAAACTATACAGAAGCTCTCCTGCGAAACATGCAGAACTAGCACTCCTGAAAGAAAGGATATTGCGGAGACATGGCTTAGCCACAGCCTGGAAAGGATATTGCGGAGACATGGCTTAGCCACAGCCTGGGCTGTGGCTAAGCCATGTCTCCGCAATATCCTTTCTTTCAGGAGTGCTAGTTCTGCATGTTTCGCAGGAGAGCTTCTGTAAAGTTTGGAAGGTAGGAGACGAGGTACTGGCAGAAGTAAAGCTGTGAGTACCGGACGTGAGTCGTGCTTTGGTAGCTCAGTTGGTAGAGCACTTGCCCGCGAAAGGCAAAGGTCCCGAGTTCGAGTCTCGGTCGGGCACACAGTTTTAATCTGCCAGGAAGTTTCATATCAGCGCACACTCCGCTGCAGAGTGAAAATCTCATTCTGGAAACATCCCCCAGGCTGTGGCTAAGCCATGTCTCCGCAATATCCTTTCTTTCAGGAGTGCTAGTTCTGCATGTTTCGCAGGAGAGCTTCTGTAAAGTTTGGAAGGTAGGAGACGAGGTACTGGCAGAAGTAAAGCTGTGAGTACCGGACGTGAGTCGTGCTTCGGTAGCTCAGTTGGTAGAGCACTTGCCCGCGAAAGGCAAAGGTCCCGAGTTCGAGTCTCGGTCGGGCACACAGTTTTAATCTGCCAGGAAGTTTCATATCAGCGCACACTCCGCTACAGAGTGAAAATCTCATTCTGATCTACAAACATATTTCTTGCCTCCAGTTTCATTTCCATTAAGCTACCCAGATAGTGGTCGTAGAGCTTGCTCGATTGATATTGAGAACAGTAGCATCGAGAGGGGGCAGCCTTGTCGTATCGACGCTAGAATGGGAATTCGTTATGTTAATTGTCCATTTACAAGAATTCTTGAAGTTAAATGAATGTATAATCTCCTGATGATATTTACAAAAAATGGCTTCAATCTCATTTTCGACATGACACGTAGCAGGTAGTTGTGATGGACCCTGTCAAACGCTTTGTCTATGTCTAACAACATGATGGTCACTCTGCAGTTGGATGCCGAAGCGACAGCCGTTAGATCACGGTATTCCTACAGCGCTTGCTGTATTGTCCTCCTTGGGACGGTACGCGTCTGATACTGATCTATGAGGAGTTGATAAAGCAATACGGTAACAGCTAGTTTCGTAGTCAGCGTTTAGAAGCGATTTAGGATGAGCGTTTTTGCAAATCATTAGCGCAGTTCTGTTTAGGGATCAACATTATGAGCTCCTCTAAAAACTCACGAGGAAGTGTGGCAGACGTACAAAATGGCTCTGAGCATTATGGGAGTTAAATTCTGAGGTCATCAGTCCCCTAGAACTTAGAACTAATGAAACCCAACTAACGTAAGGACATCACACACATCCATGCCCGAGGCAGGATTCGAACCTGCGACCGTAGCGGTCGCGCGGTTCCAGACTGTAGCGCCTAGAACCGCTCGGCCACCCCGGCCGGCGGCAGATGTACATTTTTCGTTGAGCACTGCGGTCAACATATTGCCGATCAAATTCCAGTACTTTAAGTAAACCCTATCCGTAATCCATCAGGTTCAGGGTGTTTGTTTCCCGGGGTTCCTTTCAACGCTTCGTACAGTTCTCTTCAGTAATCTGAGAGTCCAGATCTGCATTTTCTGCTCCCGTCATAGTCGGTTCAGTGCAGTTTAAAAAACCCTCAAAATTGTCGTTGTCGTCAGTGTCTTCTGCAGAATATAGTCTCGTTGGACAAAATTTTTGATGTACTGTAGGTGGATAAGTAGTCATCAATCACCATTTCATGCTCAACGTCGCTTTTGTCTCTCGATCTTATTTTAACTCCCAATATTTGTTGACGTTTCACAGCGTTATTTTGGCTTTGACCCGTTTTATTTTCATTATGTGACGTGGCATATTTGCAGCATCTCCATGTAATTCTCTTAGACACCGGAAGTAGAATTCTATTGTGTGTGTTTCCCACCATTTTTAGTAAATTTCGTATATTAGGTTTTGTGTGTGTTACCCACCATTCCAGCTTAGTTCTGCAGCGCCGTATGTTCCTTAAGCACATTTACCAACCTCAATTTAACTCGTGCTCAAGCTGTGCCCATCAGGTGTGGGATATTGAATTTCCACACTCTCCTACCCCTAAATGTCCTTTGCCTTGGCATGTTAATATTAGACACAACTGCCAAATGAGCAGAAAAAATGACAGGACAAGTTTCTGCGCTGAATACACTTTCAGGGTACTAGAGTCGTAGATTTGGTCTATTCTGTTCATAGAGTGGCTAGTAATATAGGTGAACCCTGGGTTCCCTCTTGGCTAGCTGTGCAAGATGTCAGCGAGGTGCAATCTCTTCACTAAGTCTCCCAGATCTGATCCTATGTTGGGATCGGGTGATTGGTCGGCGGCGGAAAGAACACGGTTGAAATCACCAGCAAGGTTTGAGTTTTGTTTCGCGGGATTGATTAATTCAACTATGCTTTCCTGAAAGAAGATAGTTTTAGCCAGTGTGGCTTTCGAACCGAGCTGTGTCTGTTTCGGCAGAAATTACTCGTCCACTTCCTAACTTTTTAACACGTCTAGGTATAGTTCCATCCTTGAATAACGTGGGGGTACCGCTTTTAGGTCCTCTATTGAGGATAGCATTGTATATCGCGATATGTTCTACCCTGTTTACGCACACTTCGTGCAACGTGACTGTCTTACCGAAAGTATATATAAAATCTCGTATGCACTCTATTTTAGTCAGATTAGAGATTCTATTAATGCTAACGGTAGCTGTTCTATATTTCAAATAACTTCCGGGAATTCAGCCAGGTAAAACTTTCAGCGACCGCCGATATTTCGGCGGGAGAACACCCCGCCATATTCAAGGCAAACTGCAACGGACAGGCGACGTACATGCAAATTTAAAACCTCGGTTCTCGGACTGATGCAGGAAAGATAACACACACACTGAACACTAGTGCCACCAAAGATGATCAAAGTCGGAGCTGTCGATAGTGAGACTACGAACTCGCAGGTGAGGTAGCATTGACTCTGTCCCTCTATTTTTTGACAAGGGGGTTTAAACAAAAACCTCCATCCCTGTTACCGAGGCTGCTCGCTAATTTAATCTCAACTGCCTCCAATAGCTGGACGTACAAGTCAATATCTCTGTGTTATTATATAACATAATTTACATGTAGGTCGCCTGTCCGTTGCAGTTTGCCTTGAAAATGGCGGGGTGTTCTCCCACCGAAATATCGGCGGTCGCTGAAAGTGTTACCTGGCTGAATTCTCGGAAGTTATTTGAAAGTTGTATACGCCAGAAGAAACTCAGGTCTCACAAGCTGTTCTATATGATTGTAAATCAGTGCCAATACTCATTTCGGTCAGTCCTCGATTCACAGCTGCGCTTTAATAGAAGTCGTCTTCCATGTCTGCACCCATGCCACCGAGCGTTCCTGTATTGCGTCTGCCACCGTGTGTTGCTGGCAGATTACACTCTTCCATTTCTTCATGCCTACGTGTATTGTCGTGTAATGTTGCAGACACGTCCTTGCTGTACGGAATGAGATTTTCAATACGTCCCTGTGTTCTACGCCAGCCATTTGGCATTCTTTGCTTTGGGGTTTCACCTGAAATTTTTTCCAATTCTTCGAGCCTCATCTTCTAGAGTCGCCGCCATTGCCTGGTTATGAACACCTTCTTCCTTATCGTCTTCCGATACCTGTGGATGGTTGGCTTTCCCTGTTCCCTTTTTCTCATTTCGTGCCTCCATAGGTTGGTTGTTCATATTTGCTGAAACTTTTTTTTTTTAAATTTTTGTGGTGTTTTTGTATTCCTCTAATTTTCCTATTTCACGGTCTGACAGTTCTGCTACCCATGATTTCTTCGCCATTTATTGGTGATCTTATTGGCTTTCCAATGGTGTGTCATGTAGTTTCTGTAGTGGTTGCTTCGCTTTTCCTCTCAGGTGGGCGCACTTTTTTCAATTCCGTGATGGGAAATCCTCCGTTTTTTGTTTTCTGTGGTGGAGCTTTCTATCGTTTCGTCGTTTGTCATCTGTGATACAGTCTCATGTGTGGACTTCTGCTGAGTATTTGGAGCTGCGGTCATGCCGTCGTTGTTTGCACTGTTGTGCGCAATATCTGCACCACTGCCTCGTTTATTGTCGTGGGGCCGCATATCTGCATTTTCTGCTTTTGTCTTTTCCATCCGTGTCTCCTCTTCGAAGTGGCCCGCAGGATCATCAGTAACTTCCTCTGATGTCTTAGCTAGGGTTCCAAGAACTGCTGGGACGTACGTTATCAGTAGTTGGCAGTTGCGACATAATGTGTGGGACAGCTGCCTCCCTCGTCGGTAGTTGGCTCACTCGGCGCTCCGGACACTGAAAGGGTACATGCCCCGAGGAACCACATCCAGTGCATGCTGTAGGCTGCCCCTCATAAATATTAATAGCCCTATATCCACAGACGATTATACGTGAGGGAACAGTCCAAGTCTCGTTTTCATAACAGTAACATCACTGACATTGCCGACTGAATGTTCAGTATAATCCACAAGTAGGTCACATTTTTCGGGATTCTTTAACTTAAGATAGACGGATTACTACTGGTCGACGGATGAATTTCAGCAACTCTATGTGATCAAATGTATCCGGACACCACCAAAAACATACGTTTTTCATATTAGGTGCATTGTGCTGCCACCTACTGCCATGTACTCCATATAAGTGACCTCAGTAGCCATTAGACATCGTGAGAGACGAGAGTGGGCTGCTCCGCTGAACTCACGGACTTCGAACGTGGTCGGGTGATTGGGTGTCACTTATGTCATACGCCTGTACGCGAAATTTCCACACTAGGTCACTGTTTCCAATGTGATAGTAATATGGAAACGTGAAGGGGCACGCATAGCACAAAAGCGTACAGGCCGACGTCGTCTGTTGACTGACAGAGATCGCCAACAGTTGAAGAGGGTCGTAATGTGTAATAGGCAGACATCTATCCACAGGAGTTCCAAAGTGCATCAGGATCCACTGCAAGCACTATGACAGTTAGGCGGGAGGTGAGAAAACATGAATTTCATGGTCCAGCGGCTGTTCATAAGACACACATCACGCCAGTAAATGCCAAACGACAGCCTCCCTTGGTGCAAGGAGCGTAAACATTGGACGATTGAACAGTGGAAAAACGTTGTGTGGAGTAAACAATGTGGCGATCCGATGGCAGGCTGTGGTTATGGCGAATGCCCGGTGACCGTCATCTGCCAACGTTTGTAGTGAAATTAGTAAAATTCGGAGGCGGTAGTGCTATGGTATGGTCGTATTTTTCATGGAGAGGGCTAGTACCTCTTGTTGTTTTGCGTGCCACTATCACAGCACAGGCCGACATTGTTGTTCTAAGCAACTTCTTGCTTCTCACTATTGAAGAGCAATTCGCGGATGGCGATTGCATCTTTCAACACGATCGAGCACCTGTTCATAATGCACGGCCTGTGGCGGAGTGGTTACACGACAATAATACCCCTGTAATGGACTGGCCTGCACAGAGTCCTCACCTGAATCCTATAGAACACCTTTGGGATGTTTTGGAACGCCGACTTCGTGCCAAGCCTCACCGACCGACGTCTATACCTCTCCTCAGTGCAGCACTCTGTGAAGAATGGGCTGCCATTCCTCAAGAAACCTTTCAGCACCTGACTTGAACGTATACCTGCGAGAGTGTAAGCTGTCATCAAGGCTAAGGGTGGGCCAACACCATACTAAATTCCAGCATTACCGATGAAGTGCGCCACGAACGTGTAGTTGATTTTCAGCCAGGTGTCCGGATACTTTTGATCACTTGGTGTATAATTCCACAATTAGATCACATTTTTCGGGATGCTTTAGCTTAAGATAGTCTACTACTGGTCGAAGGAAGGATTCCACTTATATCCTCAACTGTTAACTGCTTCTTCCATAAAGTCCTCTACCACAAACGGCTTAGGTCGTGCATAGTTATTGTCAAACACAAACTTCAAAATGTCCTTCCTTACAGGTTCTGCCATCAAAAATGTTGTCTGATCTGTGGCAATAAGTTACGACAGTTCAACGGCGTTAAACTCACTGACAACACCACACGGCCAGCTGGTGTGGCCGAGCGGTTCTAGGCGCTTCAGTCTGGAACCGCGCGACCTCTACGGTCGCAGGTTCGAATCCTGCCTCGGGCATGGATGTGTGTGATGTCCTTATGTTAGTTAAGTTTAAGTAGTTCTAAGTTCCAGGGGACTGATGACCTCAGATGTTAAGTCCCGTAGAGCTCAGAGCCATTTGAACCATTTTTGAACACCTCACGGCTACCAGCAGCGGAGACGTAAGCACAACCCGCTTCTCTCGCCACAGCCGCCGGGGCCAAATGCGCTAGTCAGCTATCCCGAGCACGTCCTCACAGCTTTACTCCCTTCAGTGCCCCATTAGGCAAGATTAGCACTCCTGGGATAAAGGATATTGTGGTGGCACGGATTAGCCATAGCCTGGGGCTAAGCCGTGTCTCCGTAATATTCTTTCTTCCAGGCGTGTTAGTATTGTATGTTTCGCAGGAGAGCTTCTGTGAAGTGTGGGAAGTATTAGATGAGATACTGGCGGAAGTATAGCTGTGAGAAGCGGCTGTAAGTCGCGCTTGGATAGCTCTGGTGGTAGTGTACTTGTCAGTGAAATGCAAAGGCTCCGATTTAGATTTTCGATCCCGAAAACAATTTTTAATCTGTCGAGAAGTTTCAATAAACTATTTTGATTACGTTAACGTAGCGAAAACTTTGTTTTGGCTGATTCATTTTACCATTTTTATCCATCTTTACCTCCTGTTTTAATGTTTCATTATATATTTTCTTTCTTTCCTTCGTTCGGGCGCTAGGCAGACCTAGTTCTCGGCGGCATTGCCCCAGACGCCACAGCCATTCGTACCCCTGTCATTATCGCTTGCAGTTTCTTTAATTGCACGGTGATTATTGTCCGCGATGTGACGCAGCTTTCAACAATACTGCGGTCTCTTTAACGGCCCGGGCCGTATCTTAGCAACAGTCGGAGACGATTCGAATGGTGAGCAACTCGGGTGTTCCTGATCGCATTCAGCAAAACCTTCAAAGTTCGTGAAATGCAGTAGGGGCACGGGCAACAATGGCGGTGTCTGGTAAGTCACGAACCAGCATCTTACTTCTGTGAATGCTTAGCAGCCAAAACTAGAGGCGTCGATCAATTGTTCCTTTCTGCGGACGCATAACACAAATTCTCACGTCATATATGTTTAATGAAATAGAGACCTTCGACACAGCAATTATATTCAGGGTGATTTAATTATGCAAACCAATCGTCCAGACTGTTTATCGCGGTTAGTCTAAAGCAGTTTGCACTGGAGACAAATTAATTTTATAAATCTTGTAATTAGAGTGAGATCGGAATGCTACAAATTGTAAATGCTCATATGGAGCTGCCAGTGCCACGTGCTTGTCGTATTCGCTCGTTTAAATAACGTTCGTCAAGTTTGGTACATCGCCAAGCTGTATTGAAACACACGTTTTCTAGGGTCCTATCGTAAGAAATAATATACTTTTAAAAGAATTTCTAACGGGTTGTAGATGAATTTCAGGTATTAAGTGCTATTTGTGATTCCAACTGTCGGCTTTTACCTGTCACATCCTGTGTGACGCCATGAGTTCACGATGTGAAGAATGTACTGCATGATGTACTGCCGTCGTTATTAAATGTTATCTGTGGTTCTCTTAGTAACTGACGTAAAATATGCTGTTTTTCGCAAATATGTCGCTATTTTCGAGGGTGTGGCTAGTCAGGAACCTAAGTGAACAGCACGAATTGCTGTGAGTGAATCAAGTAGCAATCGTAATTACAATCTTGGTTCTCCTAAATATATATGGCTACTTTTTTCCGAATATGACACGATTTCCGGCGGGGACTTTAAGTAAGAACCTAAGGGCAAAGCTTAAATTGCTACATGTGAAACGATTTGAAGCTATATTTATAATCTTGGTTCTCACAAAAATTTGGCTGTTTTTCTTTTTTTTTAGAATGTCGCACGATCGCCGAGCGTGTGGTTAGGCAGGAACCTAAGAGGACTACTACATAGCTTAATTTCAGTTCTCCATTTCACGGTTCATTATTTTTCGTGATTCTTCATAGTGTTTATTTCTGCTACGACGGTTTTGTGTGTCTATACGAGTCAACTCGTGATTTTTCATAGAGTGTTTGTGTTTATTTCTGCTGCGACTTTTTTTGTGCCTCTATACGAGTCTAGTTGTCGATTCCAACATTTGTTATTTTTAGCGTTTTACCAGTAGCTTAGTGAGCGATACGAACAAGTCAAATCCTTAACGAAATAATTAACAGCCAGTAATAATGAAGATTAACGGAATGTGGAATCAACAATTAGAGTGATAGCATGGATGACAATTCTCAAAGAATGCACAATACACACCTACTGTAACAACAGCACTACAGAAAGCAACACCAAGAAAGCATAATCTACAGTGCATTCTTTTAGAATTTTCGTATGTGGTACCGCTGTAATTGCCGATTCTACGTTCCTTTATTACGTCATTTTCTTTACGGGAAGGTTGCTAATTCCTTTAGGATTCAACTTATGATATTAATTCCTTTACTACTGCAAAAACGCTATAAATAACAAACCATGGAATCGACGACTGGAATTGACCTATGTAGGTGAAATCAAGTTACCGGTTCCTAGATATTTTATTGATCACGGTAGTACTGAAAGCGACACCAAAAACAGAAATCCTGTAGCAAAGAACTGCACACACCTACTACGAAAACAACGCTGAAAATAATGAATGTTGGAATCGATCAGTAGAACTATCCTATATAGCTCCATTCTAGTTATCGATTCCAAGATTTGTTTGTGTATTTTCGTTACCTGTGTAGTGCCCTTACTCTATGGAATTCAGTATTTTTTTCTCCTTATTTCCTGCTTATGTCCTCGTTACGTTTTCTGTATATTTTCTGTTGGAAGTGTTGTGTTAGATGTTAGTTGCCCCCGCCCAAAACCCCCACCTTCCCACTTTAATCTCGTTAGATTCAATACCTATTACTGAGAAGTACCACTATTCCATAACATTACGTGTTTACTATGCGTAATATTGTAGTGAACTGTAAATATCGTATATGGTTCTTTCACGACTACTCACGTAAACTCTGACCATAATTGAGGCATTGAGAACCATAAGGGCCCAAATAACATACACAAAGTTTTGAGAAAAGTAGATGTTTGTGATAATCAAATTTATAGGGAAACCACCAGTTTCATAATAGCTTTGACTTTCCGGTTGTAAACCGTAACACATCAACAAAGATGGTGTTCAGATTTAAATTATCTGCTCTTCTTCTTCTTTTTCCTAGGCTGTATCCTGTGTCTTCACGGGGCCAGTACGTTAATTTGTTAGTGGTACAGGGAGCACGATGCCCCTTCCCGTTGCCAACTCTTCTCCCCCCCCCCACCCCCGCCCCACCTCCTGCAACCTTTTTTGGAAACAGTTTTGGCAGATTTATCAAGGGCGCAGGATTAACTCGGTACTACTTATATCAACTTTTATGCTGTGCTACATTTTTGTCAGTTAATCTTTCTCAAAATTGCCCTGGGAACGAAGTACTCAAGACAAATCAAATGTATTAGTGCAAAATACGTGTTTTGGCAAACTCATACGCATTTTTAAGTCGTGATATCTAGAAACACGCAAGGAATAAAAGAATTGTACACACGACTTTATCGTAAGTTTTATCCTCTACAAAATTTATTCAGGCTATTTTAAACGAAATTCCACTGGACGGGAAATATGTGGGGGGAAAAGGATTTTGCCATGATTTCGGCTGGTTTGCTGAAACATGGCCGAATGCACACATGCGCTCCAAATACGAGATTTGGATTTTATAACAGGAGGCCAGTGCATGCAACACACTAAAAAACTGGAACTACAAGGATGATAACGATCACGGATCATTAATTTCACTCGACTGCACACCTGTGTATGTCAGATATATTCTAGCGTAAAGTTCTAACGTAAACAACAGCCTCACGGAATCAGTTCACGCTGTGGAAATACTGTACGGTATTATTGCACCAAGTGGGCGTCACCGACACGACTTCCAAAGTAGTCATTTTGTTCACCATAGCGTTTTCGAATCCAGATCGTTAACGTGTCACACAATTTACCATAAGATGAACATAAAATTGTCGTCTGTGTCAAAATAGACGTCATCAGATTCGTGCCGTGTATTTCCTGATTCTCACATCGGAAGAACGGAAGCGACAAGAAATATTCGAAATGACTGCAACGGAATGCTGTTACGTCATTAATAACAACACATCTAACTTTTTTACCTGTTCCGACGCACAATCAATAAATAGAAAAGCAATTTCACATACTGTATAGGTTTTGCCCATGGGTTAACGTGATGGATAACGACTGCCGTGAAAGAGCGAGAACTCTTGAAATGTCAGCATTTCGAGTATATGTGTGACTCATACGTGTTGCACAGATTACATGTGAGCATTTCATCACGTATCGTAGCTCATCTGGATGGAAGTAACACACATCTCAAAGACCTGCAGTTCTTACCGGGCACAATCACAGTTGTCCACACTCTCTTACTGGTAATACTCGTATATTCTGACCTTTATGCCAAGGGAACTTCCTCGTCCACACTGAAATACGAATTTCAAATTTTGTGTTACTGATCTCCTTAAAACAAAACTAGTTACTTGCGATTCAGCTTTTCTATTGCTGTCAACTGGTACATCATAGGATAGATCATTTACGATTCTCTTGTAACACTCACTTAGCAGCTTGTGAGTAGTGGAACAAAGCAGTCACCAGCGCATTTTGCTGGTGCCAGTTGCCTAGGTAAGGGACAGGTATGCACTCAGAGGCAAATCTACTGTTCTCCTTTGATTCACAGGTCATTAACCTCTTGTTCTCCTTTGATTGACAGAACCTTACCTATTGTTCTGCTAAAAGGATCCTTCCTTTTGATTGACAGGTCCTTAACTTATTGTTCCTCGCCTCCTCCACCTCCCCCCCCACCTCTCAGGAAAGCTCCCCCCTCGCTGCTACAGGTATACTTTCAGGTCTGAGTTATTGTAATAGCCCCTCTCACTCTTATCAATTCGATTGACTACTTAATTAAATTGATCAATTAATTAACCTCTGCCGGCCGCGGTGGTCTCGCGGTTCTAGGCACGCAGTCCGGAACCGTGCGACTCCTACGGTTGCAGGTTCGAATCCTGCCTCGGGCATGGATGTGTGTGCTGTCCTTAGGTTAGTTAGGTTTAAGTAGTTCTAAGTTCTAGGGGACTGATGACCACAGCAGTTGAGTCCCATAGTGCTCAGAGCCATTTGAACCATTTTTTTTGGAAACCAGATCGCGCTATGGTTGGCCCGCTAGATGGCGCTGCCATAGGTCAAATGGTATCAATTGCGTTTTTTAAATAGGAACCCCAACATTTTATTGCATATTCGTGTAATACGTAAAGAAATATGAATGTTTTAGTTGGACCACTTTTTTCGTTTTGTGATAGATGGCGCTGTAATAGTCACAAACATATGGCTCACAGTTTTAGATGAATAGTTGGTAACAGGTAGGTTTTTTTAAATTAAAATGCAGAACATTTTATTTCGGTTGTTCCAATGTGATACATGTACCTTAGTGAACTTATCATTTCTGATAACGCATGCTGTTACAGTGTAATTACCACATTAATGCAATAAAGGCTCAAAATGATGTCCGTCAACCTCAATGCATTCGGCAATACGTGTAACAACAATTCCTCTCAAGAGCGAGTAGTTCACCTTCCGTAATGTTCGCACATGCATTGACAATGCGCTGATCATGTGGTCAGGCGTTGTCGGTGGATCACTATAGCAAATATCCTTCAACTTTCCCCACAGAAAGAAATCCGGGGACGTCAGATCCGGTGAATGTGCGGGCCATGGTAGGGTGCTTCGACGACCAATCCACCTGTCATGAAATATGCTATTCAATACCACTTCAACCGCACGCGAGCTATGTGCCGGACATCCATCATGTTGGAAGTACATCGCCATTCTGTCGTGCAGTGAAACATCTTGTAGTAACATTGGTAGAACATTATGTAGGAAATTAGCATACATTGCACCATTTAGATTGCCATAGATAAAATGGGGGCCAATTATCCTTCCTCCCATAATGCCGCCCCATACGTTAACCCGCCAAGGTCGCTAATGTTCCACTTGTCGCAGCCATCATGGATTTTCCGTTGCCCAATAGTGCATATTATGCCAGTTTATGTTACCACTGTTGGTGAATGACGCTTCATCACTAAATAGAACGCATGCAAAAAATCTGTCATCGTCCCGTAATTTCTCTTGTGCCCAGTGGCAGAACTGTATACGATGTTCAAAGTCGTCGTCATGCAATTCGTGGTGTGTAGAAATATGGTACGCCGGCCGCGGTGGTCTAGCGGTTCTAGGCGCTCAGTCCGGAACCGCGCGACTGCTACGGTCGCAGGTTCGAATCCTGCCTCGGGCATGGATGTGTGTGCTGTCCTTAGGTTAGTTAGGTTTAAGTAGTTCTAAGTTCTAGGGGACTGATGACCACAGATGTTAAGTACCATAGTGCTCAAAGCCATTTGAACCAAATATGGTACGGGTGCAATCGATGTTGATGTAGCATTCTCAACACACGTTTTTGAGATTCCCGATTCTCGCGCAATTTGTCTGCTACTGATGTGCGGATTAGCCATGACAGCAGGTAAAACACCTACTTGGGTATCATCAATTGTTGTGGTTGACGTTTCAAATGTGTCTGAACACTTCCTGTTTTCTTAAATAACGTAACTATCCGGCGAATGGTCCCAACACTTGGATGATGTCATTCAGGATACCGAGCAGCATACAAAGCACACCCCTGTTGGGCATTTTGATCACAATAGCCATACATCAACACGATATTGACCTTTTCTGCAATTGGTAAATGGTCCATTTCAACACGGGTAATGCATCACGAAGCAAATACTGTCTGCACTGACGGAATGTTACGTGATACCACGTACTTATATGTTTGTGACTATTACAGTGCCATCTATCACAAAGCGAAAAAAGTGGTCCAACTAAAACGTTCATATTTCTTTATGTACTACACGAATATGTAATAAAAATGGGGGTTCCTATTAAAAAAAAAACGCTGTTGATGTCTGTTTGACCTGTGGCAGCGCCATCTAGAGGGCCAATCATAGCGCCATCTGGTTTCCCCCTTCAAGCTAGACGAGTTTCGTTCTTTGTAGTTTTTTTCGTTTGATGGCCCGGTCACTATCAATGGACCACCCTGTATAGAGGCTCCTATGTACTGTCACACAGGATATCTTGTGAATGAATGGAGCATTAGGATCAGCACTTACTGAATTTACCTGCCAAATTACTGATGCTGTCAGTATAGAACCACTGTCCGCCTTTTTCTTTCTGCAGACAAGACTTTCAGTCCCGAAACTATTTTGTACAGATCGCTATATTGCACTGACAGTTAAACCCTGCTAAAGTGACCTACAGATCGTCAAATATGGAAAGATTCTTACTCAATTGCACTGCTCCACAAATGAGGACGGAAGATTGAACATAAGAGCATGAAACAGACCTCCAACCCAAAAATATGTCACCGCGTACTGTGTCGATGTAGTAAACATACAATTCGTATCTTGCGCCATACAAAATCGCCCCTTTCGCATAATTCATACAGCTATCGACCACCAGACACTCGTACATGTACCGTGAAGAATCGTTGTACAAAGGCCGTGTCGGTTCCCCTTGGCACAAAGGCGTCACTGTTCATGGTCCCAACCTGCTTGCTTTGCTTGTTTTCTACATCAGTCTCCAGACTCTGGGGTTACAAAATCATATGTAATTTCACACGGCTTGCCAGAATATCATACCCTTTTCGTGATACTTCTCGATATCTAGTACATAGCGATAATGCGTGCTTAGCAGTATCGCTTGTGCAGTATAATTTCCAAGATATAGACCGTAAATTATTTCTCTGGAAACTCGAAACGTTAATGAGGTGGAGCTTGCTGTAAACCATCGAGCAACTAGAAAATGATCTCGCAGATAGCTCATTGGGACAGATGCTGCATCATTGCGCCAGCAACGGTGCCTAGGTGCGCACATATTGCGACAAGTATTTCTCAGCTATCATGTGTCAAAGGGATGCCACCATCTCATCCTTGCGGGACCCGAGCTGACACCTGCATGTGGTTCAGCAGCTGATGGCCACGTCAACACTTTACGGTGCATCCTGACTCCTAGGAGCATGTGCGGTAGCGTTCTGTGCGGTCCAGTGGGCGGTGTGTGCTTCGCGATTGAAAGGTTTTTAACTGTGTGTAATTACTTGTGATGGATGTTTCACGACGGTATTCCTCGCGCAATCGGTATAAAAAAAGAAATGAGATCGATATAATTACTTCTCACGAGACCTGCATCTTTCCAAACAGCATAGAATGACGAGCAAGTGAAATCCAAGCCCCACAAACTCTTTTATTTTATAAGAAACAATATACCCTTGAATTTCCCTTCATGAGATCCTTCCTCTCCACTGCAAAGCTGCTAATTTCCAGGCAGCAGATGGAAGGGAGAGAGTGAAGAGGGCGAGGGGGACAGTGATGGGGTAGCGGGGGTGGTGATCGATTTCCTGAAAATCTCTTTAAATAAATAAATGAAGTTTTTAATAGTAATAATAAATAAAAAAACTCGAGGACACTATTGGCAAGATTCCAGAGAGGAATACAATCATATTACTGCATGATTTTAATGCCCAGTTGGGGAAAGAGCGGAAGTATAAGTATATAGTGGGGAAATACCCAGCTCACATGCGCACTAACAGAAATGGAGAATGGCTTGTGGGACTCTGTAAACCATTTAACCTAGTAATGAAATCAACAGCCTTTAAGCATCTACCAAGAAAGCAGATGACATGGACTTCACCCAATAAACTTCTAGGAGAGTTTCAAAAAGATCATGTGGTCATTTCAAGAAAGTCCTGTAGAGAAGTCCAGAATGTGAGAGTGTTAAGAAAGGTTAACTTGGACTCACACCACTACCTCTCCGATTTCTATCTAGGAATACAAGAAAGTCTCAAACTCCCAAACTCTCCAAGTTTGACTTTGAAAAACTGAAAACCTGCAATATGCGTACAGAGAGAATGCAAACACTAGATCATGAAAGCAACAAATGGGACCAATTACCTGCGACCAAGCGATCACAAAGAGACAAGCAGCTTGGCTAAGATGGAGCTCACAGAAGTCCAAAACAAATAAGGAGAAGTTCATAGAACAGCCCTGGCTAACTGCCAAAACCATCAAGCACGTTAAACATCAGTACACTCAGGACCAATTGACTAAAGTAGATGAAGATATCAAGGAGAAAACACTAGAAACTTTTACCAGACTTTCAAGCGAAACATTAGAAGCTATGCCCCACCCAGCTTACACTTCAGAGTACCAGATGGAAACATAGCCTATAATGACAAAGACAACTGCCACATATTGGCCAAATATTTTGTCATATATTTTGAGGATCTCCTCAACTGTGAGTCCCCTAAAACCTCCTTTATCTATTGAGACAGTCCCAGACAACCAAACTCTCGCCCTCCAACAGAAGAAGAAGTGAAAAGCATCATTCAGTGCCTGAAGAATAACAAAGCACCAGGAGAAGACGCTTTAGTTGCAGAGCTGTGGAAGCAGGCTGGAGACAAAGCAATTAGCAAGTTGACCGAGATCCTATGGAACATAGAGTGGCGAAAAGAAATGGAAGATCAAAATATACCGAGCGGTATTTACCTGGACACAAATGGAAGGGACTGGTAGTAGACTGTTTAGCTTTCACAGATGATCTGGCACTTATAGCAAGCTGAGTGGAAGTAGCAGTAAAGCAGCTCAATATGCCTAAACTCCAAGCTGCCAAGGTAGGACTTCAATTGTCACTAGAAAAGACAAAATTCCTCACCAACATCAGTGATACTCCCAGTGTTCTCCCCTCCAACATCAGTCATGGTAGTGTGATGTTGTCGACAAAGTGGTTACGCGAGGGGACCTGTTCCGAGTTGGAGTGGCACCGGATCCATATTTCACTAAGTGTACTCTATAACACATCCTGGAACACCGTTCCGTGTGCGTCAATCAAAAGAAAATGTGGGCGTGGGTTCGCAAAAGAATGGCCCATATTACCTGCACAGCACCTTTATCAATACCAATAAAAATTTGTTACAACCAGACTGGCAGTGCTAAACGACTGCAAAGCTATTAAAAGAGAAGTCACAACAGAAACATAAAGAATTTATCTGCAATTTTTTGCAACTCTTTCAGGTAGATTGAGGGTTTATACAAGAGATTTTCTCTTACTCTTCGAGGAAATCCTTATTGTTTTCTCTCAAGAAAAATTTCCACCATTTCCGATAGAGAGTCTTTGCGCTGTGTTTCTTCCCAACATGTTTCAGTTATTTCTTTAAGGGGAGTGGCAACTGTTTCTTTTAGAAGCATTTTCTTTTCAGTGTCTTCCAGACTAATTTGGCATAACGTCTCTTCTTCCCATAATGAAATTACTTAATTTTCCTAGAGCAGATTTGTTTATTTTTCTTTCAATGGAGAGGTTATTTTATTCATGTACATGAAGAAGTTATTTCGAAGTTCTTCGTGAAGAAGCTCGTCTTCTACTGCGATGAGTAACTTAAAAGAGTCTGGAAGACACCTCAGGAAAATTTCTCCGCTCGGGACTGGGCGTGTGTGTTGTCCTCACCATCATTTCGTCATCATCAACGCGCAAGTCGCCGAAGTGGCGTCAACTAAAAAGATCTGCACCAGGCAGCGGAAAATCCCCAATCCCCGCCAGTACTTCCATACGCATTTTAAATTTTTTTTAACTTGTAGATATTTACTGAAGAATGTCGCTTTCCTTTAAGAACAAAAAGTGACTGGTAAACAGCAAGAGACCTGATCTTTTGCAGAAGGATCTCGTGTAACTACCCAACAACGTGAAGTTTTTTCGTTACACTTCCAGCCATATAAGTGAACGTAGAACATAGGTCGCTTATATGGAATGTAATATCTGCCCCATTTTAACGTACCAAACAAGCCAACACGACAACTTTGACTGAAGAGGACACCACAGAGACGTGATAATAAAACGTCAAAAGCTATAAAACAGTTTCCCGACACAGAAGAAACGTATGCTGCAGTTTTTGCTAAAAAGCGATAATCTTCAGCACAGTCGTCTTTTGAAGAAAAATTAATTACATTTACTTAATATCCGTGTGTTAGAAAGTCGAGTGACGTGTACGAAAGTGCTAATCATTAGACGTGTCAAGAAAGTAGCAATCATAATAAGAACAGGCAGCTGCATAAGTACCTACATGCTTCTTATTCATGAAACACTGTGATTACGTTATACTGCTTTCAGCGGAGTAAGCTACAGTTATTCAGTATACGAAAGTATTTCCTCACTGAATAAGCTGTTCACTGGATCAGCGAGATTTGGCTCTTTTAACATTTATTTCACGATAATTCATGTCTTAGTTAAGCAGAAATACAATCAAAAGCAAACATTAATTTCTCGAAGTTAGGGGGTGTTTATCTTGGTCAGACTGTGGACCTACTGTGTTGCAACAAAACAATCAGAGAATAGTAAATAACTCGTGGCGGAAAAAATAATCTTGTAGCGAAGGCCATTAAATGTTTGCTGTTAGTTGTCTACATGGATTATATATTTTTTAAATTCGTATGATTATATCATAATCAGAAATAAGACAGACAATAAATAAGTGGACTACCGATTTGAAAACAACTACGTCTTTATCCAGCATATTTAGAGAAATTGTCCTCCAGTTTTATCCAGTTACTGTCGTTTCGCCACTTATGAAGAAAAAAGTTCGATAGTCGAAACTGAATTTTGAACGTGGCTTCATTCTCACAAACACAAAGTTACGTACACGTATGTTATCATGTTTTGTTAGTTTGCTGTGGGTGACGTTAATCAGATTTATATGAAGTTTCTCACCTTCATCAGTTTTTCACCCTGCATTCAACACGAAACATTTTCTCGGAAACGTACTTGATATTGCGTTGTACTTATTGTTCCACGTCGTGCGCATCTCTACATATTCGGAATAGACACAACTGAGACAAAGTATCTCATGTTTCGGAAAAACGTATTCTTTGTACATCAACAGAGATGCCAACGGAGTGGATTACGAATGGAACTCTTTACCAAATGAGCAGTAGTGAATCAACAACTAATTCGACGGTGTTTGCTTACACGGGGTAGGTCCCACAACTCTCTTGCCTGACTACATATAATGGTACTATTTTTCAACGTAACCACTCTTTATGTCAATATACTTTTCACACCTCTATGCCTTTCAAAAAATAATCTTATGCTGTATCGGTAAAATGTCCCATTACAGCAGCTTTCACTTTATCATCATCAAATTTCCTTCTTCGAAGAAATGGCTCGAATGGTTCTGAGCACTTCTTTTTTAATAGCTTTGCAGTCGTTTAGTAGTGCCAGTCTAGTTGTAACAAATTTTTATTGGTATTGATAAAGGTGCTGTGCAGGTAATATGGGCCATTCTTTTGCGAACTCACGCCCACATTTTCTTTTGATTGACGCACACGGAACGGTGTTCCAGGATGTGTTATAGAGTACACTTAGTGAAATATGGATCTGGTGCCACTCCAACTCGGAACAGGTTCCCTCGCGTAACCACTTTGTCGACAACATCACACTACCATGACTGATGTTGGAGGGGAGAACACTGGGAGTATCACTGATGTTGGTGAGGAATTTTGTCTTTTCTAGTGACAATGGATGTTAAATCTGAGGCCATCAGTCCGCTAGAAATTAGAACTACTTAAACCTAACTAACGTAAAGACATCACACACATCCATGCCCGAGGCAGGATTTTAACCTACGACCGTAGCAGGCGCGCGATTCCAGACTGAAGAGCTTAGAACCGCTCGGCCACAACAGATGGCCTTCTTCGAAGAACGTTCTGTAGTTTGGAGAAGAGGAGTAGTCACTGTTGGCTAGATCTGGACTACAGGTGGGTGCTCAGTCTCGTAGAAGCCACATTCCTTTACTGCAGCCTTCGCAACTGCCCCTGTGCGCACTGGCGCAGTGCCGTGGACAAGACGAATACCATGTCACAACCTTCATCACCCCTGTAGTATGACGGACTCGCGTTATTTGTGCAGATGTGAAGCATAGTACTGTGCGTTCACAGTGGTATCCCTTTCTCTGAAATGAACTAAAAGAATTCCTCTGGAATCACAGAAGATTGTTCCGTGACCTTCTTTGTGGAGTGAGTAGCCTCCGCCTTTCTTTGAGGAGCATCACCTCGTTTATGCCATTCAAGAGATTCTCTTTTGGACAGAGGATCGTAATAAAGAACCATAGATTCATCCCCTGTAACATACATTCCAGAACTTCTTTCTGGTTGCCACGGCACAGCTCCAAAAACTCGGTGCACGAGTCTCGCACTGTTCCTTCTGCACTGCAAAGAGAAGTCTGGGCATCCGACTTGCACTAACCTTTTTCATGTGCAAATGACCATGCACGACCCGGAAAACGCTTGTTTTAGATAACTCTAACC
Source organism: Schistocerca serialis cubense (assembly GCF_023864345.2). NCBI lineage: Eukaryota > Metazoa > Arthropoda > Insecta > Orthoptera > Acrididae > Schistocerca > Schistocerca serialis. Next base: position 90,560,671 of record NC_064648.1, on the reverse strand, counting down.
TTGCTGCAATACTAACCTTACGACTTATCTTAGAAGAAAGATTAAGAAAAGGCAAACCTACGTTTCTAGCATTTGTAGACTTAGAGAAAGCTTTTGACAATGTTAACTGGAATACTCTCTTTCAAATTCTGAAGGTGGCAGGGGTAAAATACAGGGAGCGAAAGGCTATTTACAATTTGTACAGAAACCAGATGGCAGTTATAAGAGTGGAGGGGCATGAAAGGGAAGCAGTGGTTGGGAAAGGAGTGCGACAGGGTTGTAGCCTGTCCCCGATGTTATTCAATCTGCATATTGAGCAACCAGTAAAGGAAACAAAAGAAAAATTCGGAGTAGGTATTAAAATTCATGGAGAAGAAGTAAAAACTTTCAGGTTCGCCGATGACATTGTAATTCTGTCAGAGACAGCAAAGGACTTGGAAGAGCAGTTGAACCGAATGAACAGTATCTTGAAAGGAGGATATAAGATGAACATCAACAAAAGCAAAACAAGGATAATGGAATGTAGTCAAATTAAATCGGGTGATGCTGAGGGAATTAGATTAGGAAATGAGACACTTAAAGTAGTAAAGGAGTTTTGCTATTTAGGGAGTAAAATAACTGATGATGGTCGAAGTAGAGAGGAAATAAAATGTAGACTGGCAATGGCAAGGAAAGCGTTACTGAACAAGGGAAATTTGTTGACATCGAGTATAGATGTAAGTGTCAGGAACTCGTTTCTGAAAGTATTTGTATGGAGTGTAGCCATGTATAGAAGCGAAACATGGACGATAACTAATTTGGACAAGAAGAGAATAGAAGCTTTCGAAATATGGTGCTACAGAAGAATGCTGAAGATAAGGTGGGTAGATCACGTAACTAATGAGGAGGTATTGAATAGGATTGGGGAGAAGAGAAGTTTGTGGCACAACTTGACTAGAAGAAGGGATCGGTTGGTAAGACATGTTTTGAGGCATCAAGGGATAACAAATTTAGCATTGGAGGGCAGCGTGGAGGGTAAAAATCGTAGAGGGAGACCAAGAGATGAATACACTAAGCAGATTCAGAAGGATGTAGGTTGCAGTAGGTACTGGGAGATGAAGAAGCTTGCACAGGATAGAGTAGCATGGAGAGCTGCATCAAACCAGTCTCAGGACTGAAGACCACCACAACAACAACAACCTTCCTGCAATGTTCTTAACTTTCAACCGCCTGTCGCTCAGAACTTCACTTTCAGAAATAGCTATAGTTTTCTCAGTCGCCATCTCAGCTGGCCGACCAACCGTTTTTTTATTATATGTCGCCCCCCCCCTCCCCCATAGGGAGGGGGCGGACTGGCAGCAGCGTAATACGCCGCTCTGCAGCCTACAGATAAAGTTAAAAACATAATGAGGAGACATAACAATAAAAAGAGGTGATAAAACGGTGACTGTTTAAAACTGGTGCCATACATGGCGAAAAAGTTGTGAAGAAAAAGTTGTGAAGAAAACATAAAAAACAAAGAGGTCAGTGATGCTCATTAAAAACACTTAGGAAATAGACAGGCACAATTAAGAAACACGGCGACAGTCTGGTTCTGTTCGCAGCACTTTCAAAAGGGGACGCACAACACTGAGCACTGCACTACGGCATATGGGCATGGGGTGGGGGGGGGGGGGGGGAGGACCCGGGCAAATTGGGGGGGATCAGCAACGCTCTCTCTGCCTAGGCGAAACTGTTTAGACCATTCCTTCACTGTGAAGTATGATGGGGAAAAGTCATCATAATACCATCCAAGTGGACACAGCCAGTGGAAGCCCGAGGAACTTTATCCCTGCACGGTACTAGATTTTATCCAGTGCAGCACCGCAGCAAGCAACACCTTACTGAAAGGAGTGTCACCATACGCCTGAGGCTAGCAGCGGACTGCAGTTTGTGTGAGCATCTACTGGCAGATGTCGCTAGCTCCCCTTCGCGCTCGTATTCAAGGCGAGGCCGGAAACTAATGGAACCTAATTCTAGGTGGCCTTCGATACTTGTATTATCCATAACTGCCAATGGAGTACGCTATTACATACACGTAAGACAGTTCTTCTTTAAAATACTTTGAGCAGCACATGAGCCCATTATAACCCTGAAAATTAATTTTAAACGTGCATGGCAAATACAACTTTTCTTCCGCCATTTTTCCCCGTCATTTGAGGCTTTAATGAAACAAATTGGTTACACATGTCCCATTCAAAGTATTTTCCATCTCTGGTCACTACATTCTCCCATCTTTTCGGCAGTGAACGAATCCCGCATCGAAAAAATTGTGCATCTTTTGAAGCGATCCATGAATTGATCCAATTTGTGATTTCTTCATGAGATCGGAAGTGTTGGTCAGCCAGGCCATGCGCCATTGATCCAAACAGGTGATAGTCAGAGAGTGCAATGTCTGTTGAATACGGCGGGTGGGGTAGGACTTCCCATTTTAACGTTTCCAAGTACGTTTTGACCTCTTTTGCAATGTGGGGTCGATCGTTGTCGTGCTGCAAAATCACTTTATCGAGTCTCTCGCTGTTTTGCGGCCGTTTGTCTTTTAATGCTCTGCTCAAACGCATTAATTGCGTTCTATAACGAGCACCTGTGATTGTGTCACTTGGTTCTAACACCTCATAGTACACGACGCCGAGCTGGTCCCACCAAATGCAGAGCATGATCTTCCACCCGTGAATATTCGGTTTGGCCGTCGACGTGGAAGCATTGCCGGGATACCCCATTGATTTGCGTTTAGGGTTATCATAATGAACCCATTTTTCGTCCCCGGTCGCAATACGATGCAAAAATCCCTTCCATTTTTGCCTCTGAAGCAACTGTTCACAGACACACAAACGCCAGTCAACGTCTCTCGGTTTCAGCTCACACGGGACCCACGTTCCTTCTTTCTGAATCACTCCCATAGCCTTGAGACGTTTTGAAATGGCTTACTGTGTCACTCCCACTAATCGTGCCAATTCTTCTTGAGTTTGACGCGAGTCTTCACTCAGCAATGTCTCCAATTCTGCATCCTCGAAAACATTCTCTCTTCCACCACTCCCGGTCTACGACATTAAAACCCACCGTTCTTGAAGCGTTGAAACCACTCACCACACGTTCTGTCGCTAATAGCGTCCTTACCATAAGTACTTGAGAGCATTCGATGATACTCAACGGCTGTTTTCTTCATACTGAAACAAAACAGTAACACCTCCGCAAATGACGAGAATTAGGCTCGAAAACTGACATTTTCAATCAAGAAAGACTTTATGATGCAGACACAAATCGACTTATGTTTGAATGAGGTTATGTTGACCGTGGTCCAAGCCAACTGCCTGGCGTCTGCGATCGCTAAGCTTAGCAGATGTTACTCAGTCCAGCTCTGCATAAAACCGTAGTAGTGACAGGTCTGACTCAGATGCCGTCTTTTAGTTTCCCAGTTCCGAACGCATCGAGACTGGGATGACAGGGGCGCTGTTGCATGGACCCGGATGGTGAAGGAAATGGTGGAGCAAGAGCGGTTGATCTTGACCATCCAAAGTAGACGGTGGTGACATTAAAAAGAAAGGAAACAGAAATAAATACTGAAACACTATCTAATTCAACACGCATAAATGGTTTTGGTGATTGGCCTAGTGTCGGGCATTTAAAAGGTATTAAATGATCCTTGCCCGACCTGCCGATAGCCCACAGATATTCACACGTGTAAGGCAGGCATGAGCCTAGGGAGAAACAAGCACTTTCCTTCTAGTGGCGTATACGTTCATCACAAATAGTGCTGCCCTGTTTGGGGTAAAATTGTACACTTTGATTTGAAACTTTGGGTCGGATAGTGTAATAATTACTTAAACGAAATATTGGATGTCCATTATTTTCTGCTAACCACTGTGAAAACTTTCCGAGGCAAATTATCTCATTCAAAGTGCTTTATCAGTATTACTGGATATTACAAAATCGGTATCTCATCCGCACAGTTTGTCATATGAGCGATTCAATATATTGTATTATCAGTCAACGACGCCAGTATTCGGTGTCATTTTTCGGATTGCTTCTGAATTTTTGCTAGCATCCAGAACATAGAACATTAATTTCTATTTTCAATTCCTCTACAGTATTTACATAAAACTTCCGGGCTGATAGGCCGTGATCCAAGTATAAAACTCTCCCCTGACGTTTCGACTGGGGGAGACATCCTCGGAGGTACAGTGGCGAACTGCTAAGAGAACTCGAGGAAGCGCTGATTATATAGGCAGTACAGAGGGCGCCACTGTCGATCACGTGGCGTCGGCTATGAGATTGTCTCTGGTAATGCCAACATTGTCGATTGAAAGTAATCGATCGGCACGCTTGCGGTGCAACACTGACATCCAAGCTGTACCTCCGAGGATATCTCCCGCAGTCGGAGACGAAACGTCAGGGGAGAGTTTTATACTTCCACCACGACCTATCAGCCCGGAAGTTTTAAGTGAAGACAATACTGGCCGTGAAACCTTACATTGTATGATCCCCTAGAGTAGTTCGTGTTTTTCCAAGTAATGCTGTAATTATTCTATCTGCTTCCTTCCGGTCGTTACTGAAAACGTCAAGGATTCCTGTGATGTTTTCCCTCGCCAAGGTCATATCTATAGACTTGTTAGATAGTTGGACATGAATTACTGGTTCCAAAACTGCTGGGCACTTGGTTATTGTTTGTAAAGCTAAGATCAACACTGGTTTGGGTGAATGTAACTGATACACGGATACTCTCGTTGCATAATATCCGTCTGTAGAATTTTTTTTTCCAGCTCCCACGATGTTGAGAAAATAGTCTGATGGTTTCATATTTCTCAGGCCATCTCGTCTTATACATTCGTGATAAATTCGAATCATATTTACAGCGTGTAGTCTCGATTCTCTAAAAATGTTTATAGTGTCTTTTACAATGGCAACAATATTCCTAATTTTCGGCACTGTGTTTGTATCGTAACCCATTTTGTAAAGCCTCGTCGCCAATTTTGTAAAGGCCTCGTCGCTACTGCTGTGGAGATCGAGCTTGTGAGTTGGTGAAACGGCTTCTGGTGCAATACAACGCTAAGACAATTTCTCCCTGCCACTATTACACAGCTATGCTCCAGGGCCAGGTAGCAGGATACGTTCTACAACACCCTAACAAGTTAGTAACGAAGTGACACAAATGAGTTGAAAAGGTTGATTTATCTTTGTGACTTGTTGAACAATGAAGTCTGCAACACTGCTTGTAATATAACACAAAAAGACCCTCAATGGCTAAATGCAAATAATTGTAGGTAATCTTCGCAGTACATAGCAAATGCAATTACAACAACAGTCTTGGTTCAAATGGCTCTGAGCACTATGGGACGTAACAGCTGAGGTCATCAGTCCCCTAAAACTTAGAACTACTTAAACCTAAGGATTCGAACCTGCGACCATAGCAGTCGCGCGGTTCCGGACTGAAGCGCCTAGAACCGCATGGCCACCGCGGCCGGCAACAACACTCTGTTCGCTAAGAGTTCACTAAACGACGTTCCCTGACTAAGTCAAGACTGGACGATGATCTATAACCAACTGGGCGAGAGCTGCTCGGCTCGCATCTTTGCGCCTGTGGTGATTTTGCCCTGACTGTATCATGTTCAGACGACACAGCAAGCCACAAGATTGAGTTTGTGGCTTGACCGAAGAAAGTGTGAGGATCGATAATGTTCTGTCTTAAAATGGCTTGTACACCGCTCTCTCTGCCCGCCATTGTAGAACATCCATCGAAGCAAAATCCTACACAGTCTCCAGCGTTGCACAGTTAATGTTCCCCCATGGTGGACGCCACAGGTTCTTTGAAATGAGGCTGGATTCCCAGTTCGAAGTGTGCCTCGTGTAGAATCGCGACCAGCACAAAAAGTCTTGCACCATTCCACAACGGCACATTCTCCATTCTCTGGTGGATGTCTACTGGTGTTCGTCCTTCAGCAGTCACGAACAGAATAACAAAAGGTTGGTGCTTTTGGACACATTTGGTAATAACGTCGTCGTATTTCAGGTTTCCTCATTTACAACACGAGTGTCGGGAAGACACGAATGTCACACTAACCCCTTACCAACATGTTGGTGTTTGTATACTCTCATCCGAGTCGCGCAATGTTGCATATACGCTGCAGCAGCTCCTCAAACGGAAACTTTTTAAGCGGCCCTTACACTACCTGATGAAAATGACTTACAAGTTTGTGGCGCCCTCCATCGGTAATGCTGGAATTCAGTATGGTGTTGGCCCACCCTTAGCCTTGATGACAGCTTCCACTCTCACAGGCATACGTTCAATCAGGTGCTGGAAGGCTTCTTGGGGAATGGCAACCCATTTTTCACGGAGTGCTGCACTGAGGAGAGGTACCGATGTTGGTCGGTAAGACCTGGTACGAAGTTGGCGTTCCAAAACATCCCAAAGCTGTTCTATAGAATTCAGGTGAGGACTCTGTGCAGGCCGGTCCATTACAGGGATGTTATTGTCGTGTAACCACTCCGCCACAGGCCATGCATTATGAACAGGTGCTCGATGGTGTTGAAAGATGCAACCGCCATTCCCAAATTGCTCTTCAACAGTGGGAAGCAAGAAGCTGCTTAAAACATCAATATAGGCCTGTGCTGTGGTAGTGCCACGCAAAACAACAAGGGGTGCTAGCCCCCTCCATGAAACACACGACCACACCATAACACCACCACATTCAAATTTTAACATTGCACTACACACGCTGGCAGATCAAGTTCACTGGGCATTCGCCATACCCACACCCTGCCTTCGGATCGCCACATTGTGTAGTGTGATTCGTCACTACACACAACGTTTTTCCACTGTTCAATCGTCCAATGTTTACGCTCCTTACACCAAGCGAGACTACGTTTGGTATTTACCGGCGTGATGTGTGACTTATGAGCAGCCGCTCGACCACGAAATGCAAGTTTTCTCACCTCCCACCTAACTGTCATAGTACTTGCAGTGAATCCTGATGCAGTTTGAAATTCCTGTGTGACGGTCTGGATAAATGCCTGCCTATAACATATTACGACCATCTTCAACTGTCGGCGGTCTCTGTTAGTCAACAGACGAGGTCGGCCTGTACGATTTTGTGCTATACTTGTCCCTCCACGTTTCCACTTCACTATCACATCGGAAACAGTGGATCTGTGGATGTTTAGTATTGTGGAAATCTCGCATACAGACGTATGACACATGTTACACCCATACACCTGACTGAGATTAAAGTTCGTGAGTTCCGCTTTCTTATTCTCTCACAATGTCTAATGACTACTGAGTTCGCTGATGTGGAGTACCTGGCGGTAGGTGGCACCACAATGCACGTAACATGAAAAAGTATGTTTTTGGGGGTGTCAGGATACTATTAAAAACATTCGTGGTAAGGTCTTATAGTACCAAACTACTTAGGTCATCGGTCCCTAAGCCTACATACTACTTAAACTAACTTACGCTATGGACAACACAGGCCCGCGTGCGGACTCGAACCACCGACGGGGATAGCCGCACGGACCGTGACAATGCGCGCAGGCATCGCACAGGATTCTTTTGATCACATAGCGTGTATAATGATTTTCCGCGCAATAACAATGGCTATGCCACTGATAACAGTGCCTCTAAATCAGAGTTATTAAACACGGTTTTCAGAAACTCGTTCACCAAATGGGGCGAAGTAAATCTTCCAGAATTCGAATCCAGAACACCTGCCAACATGAGTTTCTTAGAAGTAGATATCATCAGTGTAGTGAAGCATCTTAAATCACTTAATAAAGGCAAGGTATCCGGTCCAAATTGCATACCAGTCGGATTCCTTTCAGCAACAGTTCCGCATCTAACAATGATACACAAACGCTCGCTCATTGAAAAATCTGTACCTAAAGACTGGAAAGTCGTACAATTCGCATCGAGAAAGGAAACATGAGTACTGCGTTGAATAACAGACCCCTATCACTAACGTCCATTTGCAGTAGGTTTTTGGAACGTACTCTGTGTTCAAACATAATGAATTATGTCGAAGAAAACGATTTACTGACTAATAGCATGGATTCAGGAAAAATCGCTCTTGTGAAACACAACTAGCTCTCTGTTCTCATGAAGTAATGAATGCTGTCGACAGGGGTTGTTAAACTGATTCCGTATTTTTATATTTCCAGAAGGCTTTCGGCACCGTTCCTCACAAGTGTCTTCTAATCAACTCGCGTGCCTATGAAGTATCGTGTCAGTTGTGTGGCTGGATTCGTGTGTTCCTGCTGGGCAAGTCACAGTTCATAGTAACTGATGTAAAATCATCTAGTAAAATAGAAGTAATGTTTGGTGTTTCCCAAGGAAGTGTTTAGGCCCTCCTAGATTGTTTGCAGAAAATACTGACATTTACCGTCTTGTAAGTCAAAAAATGACCAAAAGGAATTCGATAAAATATCTGTATGGTGCAAAAAGTGGCAGTTGAGCCTGAATAAAGAGAAGTGTGAAGTTATTCGCATGAGTACTAAAAGATATCCGCTAAATTTCGGTTACGCTATGAATCCCACGAATCTAAAGGCTGTAAACTCAACTAAATTCTTGGGGATTACAGTTACGAATAACTTCAGTTGGAATGGTCATATAGATAATGCTGTGGGAAAAGCAAATTGAAGACTGCGATTTATTGGTAGAGAATGTAGAAAATGCGACAGATCGACTAAAGAGACTGCGTATACCTTGCTTGTGCGCCCTCTTCTGGAGTATTGATGTGCGGTGTGTGATCCGCATCAGGTGGGACTGACGCAGGACATCGAAAACGTTCAAAGAAGGGCAGCTCGTTTTTTATTGTTGCGAAATAGGGGAGAGTGTGCAGCACACATGATGCCCGAATTAGGGTGACAGTCATTAAAAGGCGCTTTCCGTTGCGGTAGAGTCTTCTCGTGAAATTTCGATCACCAACATTCTCCTCCGAATGCGAAAATATTTTGTTGGCACCCACCCACATAGCGAGAAATCATAATCATGATCAGAGCTCGCACAGTGCTCGTTTTTCCTGTGTGCTGTTAGAGAGTGGAACCGTACAGAAATAGCTCGAAGGTGGTTCGATGAACCCTCTGCCACGAACTTAATTGTGAAGTGCAGAGTACTCGTGTAGATGTAGATGTAGACAAGTGGGATGTTTCTCGTTCTTGTTGATGTCGGCTAACCACAATAAGAGCACATACTCTGAGACAAGAAATCAATGTGAGCTCGTACCAGACCGTTCAATATGTTATCATCAAAACTTGTTGAGGTACGAATGGGCAAACAAATGTCGGTTATGAATAATGTGGTATGCTGAGTTTTCTATTTTGTCTTTGACACATATCCTAGTTCCTGGTAACACTTTTTTCCGTGAGACTACTTTTAAAATCCACATACTCAATAGGAATAAATCGTTAATAGTCCAGAACCACATGAATCATGTGTAAAGGTTGCTTTTTATGAAAATAAACAAAGGGTTTTGCAAAAGTTTATTTCTTTATTACGCAAGTCTGTAACAAACAAAGGAAAAGTAAAATTTGACAGCTCTTTTGCGTACATGTTTAGCTATCGGTGTAACGAACTGTCAGCTAAAAATTTAAAGTTACGGCACTGAGTCAAGCAAAAACGAATTTCGAATCTTTGGTCTTTATAAATAGCTCGTCTTTATAAATGGATGGAAGAATTTGGCCAAAATTTTTGTAAACATACAGGTCGACAGAGAGCTACTGCAATCGACGTTGCTATTTACACGAATTCATATATTATATTTTGAGCTCATGTCAAAAATCGGTACGACTGATACATAGCTTTTAGTCATGTTTGCTATGAGATTGTTTTTCCCGCCACGTATATTTACTTTTTGATTGTTTTCCGCCACGTATTAATTACTCTCTGTTTTCCTGCAAGGAATAACTGCTCTTTGAATGGTGTATGTATACGAGTAGCTGTCACTTCGCAAGACTTGTCTTTTTTGCTCCACCTTCGACAGTTACATACAAAGCGAATTCGAATCTTCCAGTATTCTATAAAGGACTTCTGTAACAGAAGATTTTAATTTCTGTTTCCACCGGCCAGCAGAAATCTACTCGGCATAAAGGTAAGACATACTCCTCTTTTGTAGCCCAGGATGAGACTGACGTATTATCATTAGCGGCTGTGCTTACAGGTACTTGCAAAAATATGTCATGTTTCTGTTCTTCGAGGGTGTTAAGTTGGTTGGATTTATATGAGACGTTTTTTACATGAAAAAATTATGCGGGCGCATTGTCGATTGAAAGTAATCGATCGTCACGTTTGCGGTGCAACGCTGACATCCAAGCTGTAACTCCGAGGATGTCTCCCGTAGTCGGAGACGAAACGTCAGGGCAGAGTTTTATACTTTGACCACTGTTTCACCACAGGCCAGGGAGAAGGGTGCAGAGCACCATACATTTTCTTTCTTTGATAAGCATTTTTTTCTGTTCTATAATTTTGGAATTTTGTTTTTTCATGTTGATTTTAAAAAGACCTTTTTCATGTTAGACATGTAGTAACTCGTTTTTTCCTCACAGCAGGACAACTTGTGTGTGGTTGCAACATTACGGTCCCATTGAGTACATTTTTGCAGAAAGGGACATCTGTTGCACCACAGGGCGGGAGGAGGGTGCCGAGCACGATACATTTTCTTTCTTCGGTTAGCATCTGTTTTTTTTATACTTTTGGAATTTTTGTTTTTCATGTTGATTTTAAAACGACCTTTTTCATGTTTGAAATGTACTAACTCGTTTTTTCCTCACAGCAGGTCAACTTGTGTGTGGTTGGAACATTACGGTCCCATTGAATACATTTTTGGAGAAAGGGACATCTGTTGCACCACAGGGCGGGAGGAGGCTGCAGAGCACGATACATTTTCTTTCTTCGGTTAGCATCTGTT